>NC_089509.1:78972875-79605651 GCF_036850995.1 Saccopteryx leptura | reverse complement strand
TCCAAACCAAAATTACCAGGCATGCAATAAAGCAAGAATATTTACTAATAGCCAGGGAAAAACTCAGTTAATAGAAATAGTCCCAGAAATGATAAAACAACCAGACAATTTTTTTTAGTCATTCAGAAAGAGAAAGACAGGAACATGAAGCTCTTACTGGATAAGCCCTGACTAGGGAATTGAACCAGCAAATTATGCTGAGATGAAGCTTCAGGACTGAGCTATCTACCAAGGTTTTATTGATTGATTGATTTTTATAGACACAGAGAGACAAAGGGAGAGAGGGGGGAGAGGAAGAGAAGTATTCATTTGTTTTGTTCCACTCAGTCATGCATTCATTGATTGCTTCCATTTGTGCAATGGTGATCTAAACAACAGCCTTGTTGTTTCTGGACAATATTCTTAACCAACTGATAGATATACTGGCCCAAGGCCAAGAATGTGATAATAGCTATTTTACTATAAATACGTGGTGCATATTAAAGTAGAGGAGAACATGAGTAGCCTAAAGTGTAAAAAAAAAAAAAAAGAAAAAGAAAAAAAAAAAGGTTTCTTGTTTTTTTTTGTGTGTATTTTTCTGAAGCTGGAAACGGGAAGAGACAGTCAGAAAGATTCCCGCACGAGCCCGACCGGATCCCGGCACGCCCCATCAGGGGTGACGCTCTGCCCACCAGGGGACGTTGCTCTGCCGCGACCAGAGCCACTCTGGCGCCTGGGGCAGAGGCCAAGGAGCCATCCCCAGCGCCCGGGCCATCTTTGCTCCAATGGAGCCTTGGCTGCGGGAGGGGAAGAGAGAGACAGAGAGGAAGGAGGGGGTGTGTGTGGAGAAGCAAATGGGCGCTTCTCCTATGTGCCCTGGCCGGGAATCGAAACCAGGTCTCCCGCTCGCCAGGCCGACGCTCTACTGCTGAGCCAACCTGCCAGGGCAAAAAAAGGTTTTAATAGAATGCAAATGATTGATCCAGAGATAAAAATCTGATATCTGAAACAATAGATTAAATAGTGTAGAAAACAAGATAAACACATTTGAAGATAAAGAAATGGAAACATAATGAAATAAAGCACACAAAATAAATGATTGAAAAAACAATATGTGGCATCAGTGGACTTTGTTTAAAATATATATACATGGTGTCCCACAGATAGGTAAGAAACAGGAAAATTACATTTGAAAAATGCCCAAAATGTTGCAAAGTTGTTGAAAACTAAACACATAAAGCTAAATAATCTACAAACAAAAGCAAAGAAACTATGTACATAGATATATCCTAAGGCTGTAAACACATCAGATTAAAAAAGTTCTAGAAACAACAAAAAATATTATTTGTACAGTGAAAAAAGTATAATATTGATAAACTATATAACTAAAGTTTTCATTGATAGAACAGCAAACAAAACAAAAACCAAACAAACCCCACTATCTAAAAGGGTAAAATGCACTTAATTAAAAGTTCTTTCAAAAACATTATTGTTAAAATAAGTTATCACACTATTGGCTGTGAGGGAAATAATTGACAAAAACATATATCATATAGTGGGGTCTTATTCAGAACCTATAAATAACTCTTACAATTCAATAATAAGAAACAAACTTAAACTTTCCTTCCATAAAAATGGACAAAGAATTTGAATAAACCTTTAAAGAAGATTAGCTATTATGCACATTAAATTAGGTAAATTTAACCACAGTATGGACCCTGGCCTACTGGATCCATACATAGAGCATCATCAGGTACTCTGAAGTTGACTGTTTGATCCCCAGTCAAGGCATACACGAGAAGCAACCAAAGAGTATACAACTAAGCGGAGCAATGAGTTGATACCTCTCTCTGTCTCTTTCTCTCTTTCTCTCTTAAATCATTGGGGGAAATAAAGACTGACAATAAATAATGTTAGCAAGGATTGTAGGGATATATATTCCTGGTAGGAATGTAAACTTTTAAACTTTGGAAAAGAATGTTGTAGTTTATAATAGGGTCAAACAGTCATCATTTGTCTCAGCAACCCCACTCCTAGGTAACTATGAAGGGAAATGAATAACTAATGCTCATTAAAAAAATAACAAACACATGTAGACTGGATGTGTATATATTTCTTATGTTAATCTAAAAATTGGGACACCACATGTCTTTATTTTGAGAATAGATTAACATGTTTTGGTTCATACATACAAAAGATTATTACTCAGCATAAAAATAAAGTACTGACACGTAATGACAAGGATAAATCTAAATACTATGTGCTGTCAATAAAACCAAACACAAAAGAGAGCTTAGTCTTTGATTTCACTTACATGGTATTGTTGTAAAGGCAAAAACTAGATGGACAAAAAAAACAAATCAGTGGTGTCCAGAAGCTAGTAGTCAAGAAACCATTTGTTTCCGAAGGAGGTCAGGGGGGAATGGTTGAGGTGAAAAATATTCTATATAATTGTGGATGACGGTGGTTACATGAATGTTTCACATTTTTTTAAAACTTATCAAGTTCGCACATTAAAATAACTTTTATTGTATATAAATCAGATCACAGGAAGCTGATTAAATCAAATATATTTTTAAAAATATGAAATTACTGTTATTGTTATTTATGTAACATAAGAATATCAATATAAGAGACCTTAAAAATAATTAAATGTATTTATAATAGTGTATGGGAGCTGAGATTTAAAGGTTTATGTTAAAAGAGGTCTTAGCTTTAAATCTATTTTTATCATATCTTACTTAAATTTTACATTTTTTAAGCTGTACAAAAAATGTTAAGCTAAATACTTGATTTTTAAATCTTTATTGCAACCCATTCCCCCAAATTCATAGACTAGGATCTATATTGTGAATTATTATATTTTTAGTAATTTAGCATAGTAAAAAAAAAGTGCTTTTGGAAATGTTATTTAGACAAAACAGTCAATATCTTTAGGGTTTTACATTAGTGGCTTTGCCAACTAGAAACTACACATTTGGGGCAGCAGGGAGAGATGATGAAGAATATTTCTTTGAGGACTAAAACTAATTTATAAAATTGGTAAAATTAAATCCTTCATATTTCCTCAAGATTAGAATTGTGATAATCAAGTAAATTTATTTTAAGTGATTTGCAAACACACAAGCTCCATTATATTACTTAAGAACTAGGCAATGTATGAATTGAAAGTCAGAGCCCTGGAGTCATGAGATATGGTTCAACACATTTTTCTTTAAGATTTTACTTATTGATTTTAGAGAGACAATAGATATAGAGAAATGCAAGGAGAGGAGCAGGAAGCATCAACACATAGCAGTTGCTTTTCGTATGGGCCTTGACCCAGCTATCCCAGGATTTGGAATTGGTGACTTCAACATTCCAGGTCCATGTTTTATCCACTGTGCCACCACACTTCAGAAAACATTTATGAACTTTCAAAGTTTTTAATTTCCTTTTCAGTATAATGAAGAATTAAAGAAATAATAATAATAAGTTAAGAAATAATAAGATCTACAACTTACGATTGCTTTGTTACATATACATGAATAGAGAGAGTGCCTGGAAATAACAAGCAATACATAATATAACTTGATTTTGTTATAGTTATTATTTTTATTATTACTGTTACATTTTAATGTATTCTACGATATTTTTTCTTCATTTATCCATTTTGCACTCTATGGAGGAAAGACAATCCCTCCCTTTTATAAAGGACTTTTGTGGGTGGAGCGCAGAGCACATTCCTAGCAGCTGTGGCTGATGCAATGCTGTGAGAATACTCCAGCTCCCAGAACCTTCCTCGGCATACCCAGGAAGGGAGCTCCTCACTTTAAGAAAGTGACTTAGTGTCATCCACGCAGCGCCCTGATCTTTTCAGCCATTGACTATGAAGGACATGCTGTAACATCCTATTGGCAGAACCCATGTATATAAGCTAGTTTACTTTCTGAATAAAGTGGATCTGCATCACTAAACCTGGTCCCCGGAATTGGGTCTTTGTGTCTCTGTTGTCCTCACCTCCGGCAGGATATGTCCACAGATTTTTATAAGACTTGCTGCTCTGTATTTTAGGTAACATATACTTTAGTAATTTAATATAATTTTGCAAAATGATAGATTATGTAATTTAAATAATAAAACATAAATAAAAGCTTTATTCAGATCAGCATGATAAAATATACTTTCATGCAATTGTTTTATTGAGACTGTTATTTTGAAATATAAACATTTAAAATGATTTTAATATGTGAAGACATTTTCTCAATTCATGCAACAAAATAAATATTAAAATGACAAGTCAAAAAATAGGCCAAATTTGGTCACATAGTTAAAAATGATCTATGAATCCTTCCTGTAATTATATGTAAATAATGAATGCAAATTTTAAAATAAAGAACAATTAATAATTTTGCATACCTGTATAAAAAAAAGTTAAAAAGTAAAGTCAGTGATATATGCAGTACAAACCCCCATTGTTTCTAAAAAGGTCCTGTATTTATCTCCTAGTTTTTATAAGAAATGTGACCCATTTAGAGTTAAAGAAAATACAAATTTAAAAATAAAAGTTTGTTCAAGATTTTTATTACTAATAGTAACATGTGCCCTGTTCTCAAATATGAAAATATTTAAACTACTAAGTACACTATAGGAAAACAGGTTTTTGGCATTCCATGAAAAAGACTTAAACTAATAATATCACCTAAGTTAATTCTAATAGCTCATATTTTAATAATTAATATAAAAATCATACATTTTACATTAAATTGCTCATGGAAATTATGGTTGTAATTTGCATCCACTATTTGGAAGTATTTTAGAGCATAAGTGAGATAAGGAAGATCTTATAAGACCATTTTAGTTGCTTCAAAGATTCTATTCAGATTTTTCTTTTTTAACTTTTAGGGTACTTAATTTACTGTGGAAATTCCTCACTTAAGTAATTATGCTTCTTTTTAGTAAATAAAAGAAGAGTTTTCATACCACTGGGTCAAATGGCAGTTCAATTTTTAATTTTTTGAATCTAACATCATACTGCTTTCCACAGTGACTCTACCAATCTGCATTCCCACCAACAGTGCAAGAATTCCCTTTTCTCCACACCCTCACCAACACCTGTTGTTTATTAATTTCTTGATGATAACTATTCTGACAGGTTGAGTGATTATGGTTTCAATTTGTATTTTCCAATGATTAGTGTTGCTGAACATTTTTGAATATGTTCAAAAACTTGATTTGGCATGGTAAATGCACAGTATAATGTATAGAGGAGGTGTGTTGTGGACTTGGGCACCTGAAGTCTGTATGATTGTGTTGACTAGTGTTAAGTCACCCCAATAAATTCATTAAAAAAAGGAAAAGTTGTGAAATATAATTTGGTATGACTCATAATTACTGTGATATTTAATTTTATGTGTGTAGTTGGTTTGAGAGTTATCCAGATCAATGCTAAAAACATTAATTCTGGGTTTTTCTCAGAGGGTTTGTTAGGAAGAGATTAGTATTTGAACCAGTAAGTTGGTAAAGAAAATCTGCTACCACTAATATGAGTGGGCAACAATTAGTCCTTTGAAGGCCCAAATAAAATGAAAAGGTAGAGGAAGAATGATTTTTCTCTCTCTTTGAACTGGCATATCTTTTTTTCCCCTCAGACATTAGAGCTCGTGATTATCAGGACTTTGAACACTGGGGCCTATACCAAAGACTAAAGTTGTGGAACAAATACTTCTCTAATGAATCAAAAGAGATAATAATGAAATAAGGCAATCCGTTTTTCAGCCTTTACCCAAGATCCACTAATCCTGTCAATGCAAGCAATAGCACAATATGATAGTTACTGATATAGCACATATATGACATTCTAGAAGTCCTTATTTGTGTCCCACAATGTATTGCTAACTTACCTAGAGCCATAACTGCGGTTTCTAAATGTCATATCTCTGTCATAAATGCCAGTTATTACAAGATGGGATGAACAAGGTAAGACTGGTAGGGTAGCCAGTTTTCAAGATGGCGCCTGATGAGCCTGACTCCTGGTATTATACAGTGTATACTGTAGTTACTTCCTATGTTGTACCAGGCCAGAGTTGTTCTTTGCAAACAATAGAATACTGTGTGAGTGATGGTATTTTGCTTTTGAAACTAAGTTATAAAAATCTGTGGCTTCCTATTGACCTGTCACTTAATCCTGGAGAAACCATGTTATGAGCAGCCCAATGGAGAGATCCAAATAACAAAGGACTGAAGCCTCCAGTCAACAGTGATGTGAGTGAGCTTGGAAGCAGATCCTACATAAAGATACTTATCAGACACCTTGAACAAAAACTACCAATTGCTTCTTAATTTCTAATCTCCAGAATATCTGTCAGATAATAAATATGCCTTGTTTTAAACCCATAAATTTGGGGTAATTTATTACATCATAGTGAATAATGTAAATTCCATGATCATAAGCTATACTTTATTTACTGAAAATGCATTCTTTGATCAAAAGCAATGCCAGGTGGAGTAATAGGGCAGTGCATAAGCCATTCTCTAAGTCTACAGTTTTAGCAGAAGCATTGAGGGCTGGGAAGGCAAATGCATATTGAAAGTAAGTTTATTTAAATGAAAACAAAATGTTACCCTTTCAAATAAGTAGATGATTTTGTTCTCTGTGTAAACACTCCCTTTCTTTTCCTATATAAAAATGGTGCCATTTCTGCAGCTCAGTGATGATCAGTTCAAGTCTTGAATAAAAATTTAAAATTAGGTAATTAGTCTCTCTTTCCCTCCCATAGACCTGGCTCAATTGAGTCAAGCACGTCAGCTTGGGCACTGAGGATGGCTCTAAGGAGCCTCTGCCTTCAATGTTAAAAATAGATCCATTGCAAGAATGGCCTTTGATAAGCAGAGCACCAGCCTCAGAAGGGGTTTCTGGGTGGATCCTGGTTGGGGCACATATGGGAGTCTATTTCTCTCCCCTCCTCTCACTTGGAAAAGAAGAAAAAAATAATAAATAATAAAATAAAAATATGTCCCTCAGAGGCACAGTCCAAAACACGCAATATTAAAAAATATATATATTAAAAATGACACATTGAAATTTTATCTAACAATCATATTACTTCACAAGTATTTTGACTGAAAACTAAAGATTAGAAAAAGATTCTCAGGTTTTAATTTAGAGATATACACACTTACACACACACATATACACATAAAACTAAATGAACTGAATTATAATATTAATATATAGATAACTTTCAAGTAGCTATTACTTGACAAAAGTACTCTATTAAGGGGAAATATTAGTATAAATCATTGTCTACCCAAATCTACTAAGCAAGAAAGACCAGAGATAAATTCCAAAATAATTATACACAAAAATAATGCAAATATAATAAAACATTATTTAGTTAATTTTTATTCTAATCCCATTCTTTAAGTAAACTTTTCATTAAGCTTTAAAAAAATTAATGTTTCTGCTTATAAAATTACTTATGCTTATGAAAATGAAAAATGCACAGTTAATAATAGAGGAAGTACTCAAAATTAATTTAATTAATTGAAGACTTGAGAGTGGAAATTTATTTTGTATTATAACGCTTCTTCATTATAATGCTCCTTCCTTATCAGTAGAAAATATCTTAGTAAATATTTGTATGGTGGAAGGTTTTCAATATGGAACATTATTTTCATTTCTTATCTCCAGTGAAGCCTCTTTTTCTCCCCAGGTTTATGCAGGTGTGGCAAATAAAAATGCCAAACTGACTTCAGAACTTTTTCATTTATTGTTAATTAATTTCAGGTGTCAACTAACTTACTGTTCTGTGTGAAAAAGAAAAAGATCTATACGTTGCATTGTGTGCCTGCCATGGGGATGTATACCTGAAATCTGTATGATATTGTGGACTAATGTCACCCCATTAAATTTAATTTCTAAATTAAAAATATTTAACTTCATGACAAAAAAGAAGAACAGAAAGAGTGTTTGTTACTAAAATTATTGTTTTTCTATGTTTTTATATAGAATGAAATAGAAAGTAAAAGTATATTTTTCACAAAGGTAAGCATATATCCACATATTTTCAATATTATTTTTATCCAATGTTGATAATATATGACATATTTGTTTCACATCAAAATAATCTATAGGACATATACATCACTCACATTATTATACATATTGGTTACTAAAGTTAAAAAGAAACTTTTTCAATACTTTTCTGGAAAGAAATTCTGTAGATATATAGTTTTGCTGTGTTAAGCTTACTTTTTTTTTTGTATTTTTCTGAAGCTGGAAACGGGAGAGACAGACAGACTCCCGCATGCGCCCGACCAGGATCCACCTGGCACGCCCACCAGGGGCTACGCTCTGCCCACCAGGGGGCGATGCTCTGCCCCTTCTGGGCGTCACTCTGCCGAGACCAGAGCCACTCTAGCGCCTGGGGCAGAGGCCAAGGAGCCATCCCCAGAGCCCTTGCCATCTTTGCTTCAATGGAGCCTCGGCAGTGGGAGGGGAAGAGAGAGACAGAGAGGAAGGAGGGGGGGGGGGTGGAGAAGCAAATGGGCGCTTCTCCTATGTGCCCTGGCCGGGAATCGAACCCGGGTCCCCCGCATGCCAGGCCGACGCTGAGCCAACCGGCCAGGGCCAAGCTTACTTTTTATTTAGCACATTTTATATCTTCTCTCAGTCTCCTTCCAGCTGTTATCAGGACTCAGGTTAAAGGCAATTCCTTATAGACAAGGTGAAATGTAATGACTGCACTTGTTCACAAAGGGAGATCAAAATATAGACATACTGCAAAGAAATACCAATTGTTATACTGTATTTGTAGAACTGCAATTCAGTGGAGTGTTAGCATATCACCTTTCCTCATAGATCCATATTTTGGAGTAAATATCATATAACTATAACTTCTTTCATTTAAAAATTGGTGAATATCTAATCTGATTTAGTGATAAGTCATAACCAGAACATTCACTGTCAAGAATTTAAAAGTTGTGGGTCTAGACAAATGGAAATATGTTGGGAAGAATTGATTGGGAGGAAGTTGAAAGAGCAGAAATTCTCTGTTCAAAATGTGAGCTCCATTATAGCAAAGCAATTTGTCTATTTTGATGTAATTTCATCATTGCCTGTAATATAATTGAATTTCAATATTATTTGTTGAATGAAAATAAAAAATACATATTTAACCCACATCAGACTTCCCAGTTTTTATTCTGTTTTACTCAGCTACAACAGGCTTAAAATTCCCTTGAAGGTAAAGGAGCATAAAAAAGAATAAACATTTTTCCCTAGTTTTCTTAACAAATTAAAATTTTAAAAAGTAATTTTTTAGGTACAACTACTATGTTAAAAACTACACTCTCCACAGCACTTTAATGAAAAATTCAAGCATACACAAAAGTAAAATGTAGTATATACTTACCACTTAGAAGCAATATCAATATTTTGCAATTAAAAAAAATTATTAGTTCTAAACCACTACCACAACAAAACAACAGAATTTCTTTGTTTAATTATTCTGTCTAGTCCACATCCACACACTTTAAATTATTGATGCCTTTTAATCACTTCTTTAAGACTTCACCATCCTTGGGTTTTAAATCAATCAAACCTTTAATTTAATATATAAGTATCAAATAATCATAAAGGAGGAAGAGAGTCTTCAGTCTACATTATAAAATAGGTCTAGAGTTTTGTTTCTGTACTTATTATTATTATTGAATAAAATTTAACATTGACAGTTTTAAGTTAAAAATGTTTTGTCCTTGACAAGTAATTTCCTCGTTTTCTTTTATCTTTATAATAAAATTTGCATTTCTCTTAACTATCTCCTGTTATTCTTTCTTTCTTTAGATATGGTGACATTTCTATCAAATATATCCCAATTCTCTCATTCCCAAAAAGTCTTTCTTCTTTCCAAATCATCTGTAACAATTTCTTTTATTTTGCTTTTGATTCTTCATACAAGGACTGAAGCAATGATTTTTTTTTTTAAATTAACCTCTACATCATCTACAGTATTTCTCTTTGATACAATCCAGGCAATTGTTGGCAGAATTGAACAATGACAATCTAGGTAAAAATAATAGCTAATTGTTGTAATTTTTAAAAGTTAAATTTAAATCCTTTTTCTGAGCTCTGTTCCCCAACTTAAATAACTCTACAGTGCCCATAGTATGGGTAAATGAAGTAGATAAAAAAAGGTGAAGGGATTAGCCAAAAAGAATATATGCATAACACATAGACACAGACAATAGCGTGGCAACAGCCAAAGCAAAAGGAAGGATGGAGGTAGGGGAAAGAGGGCAAAGGAGGAACAGCTGAGCTGAAAGATACTTTGCCTGGGGATGGAGAACAGGCATGATGTGGTATGTAAATGGTGTTATATTGAATTGTATACTAGACACCTGCATAGTTTGGGGAACTATGTCATCCCAATAAATTAAAACCTGCAAAACTAAATAAGTAAGTAAGTAAGTAAATAAATAAATAAATCTAGCAAGAAAAAATGATGAATGTTGCTATCCTAAGCTATCCTCATATTTCAAGGCCTTCTGCAATTTAATTATTTGTGCATCTTCTGTTGGTGAGGTTGATCACTACTGGTCATCCTGAATGTACCATAGACATTCCTGTCTTTTGCCTTTGCTTCTGCTTCTATACCTGCTTGTCTTAATGTCTACTTCCTTTTTTTTACTGGCATATTTCTCATTCTTTAAGATTCAATTTAATTTTACTTCTATTATTATTTCTTCCTCAGAAAGTCTTGGTAAAAATTAAGTCCATAAATTTTCTCTAACTAAAAGAAGAAAGTGACTTAGGCAAATTATCAGTTGTAGATTCAGGTTATAATAATTCTATTATTTCTATTGACTGGCCCACCACCACATTCTAATACAATAACTCTACTACCAGCCACCATTGTAAGTTTTAGAAATAAAGAACAACAAATAGCTATTGAAAACAAAAAAACCTTAGAAAATATTTTAAAATAATTAATTAGATATAGAAGTTTCTATTTTTAGTTTTAGTGGTTACAATGTACTTTTAGATTGTATGTTCTTATTTGAATTCATCAATAAGTTTGATTATTAACAGGGTGCAGCAAAAGTGGGTTTATAGTTACTTGTATAGAAAATAATATACTAATTAATAAATAAGAATGAACTGTTTCTTGTACTCACAGCTATAAACCTACTTCTGCCCCACCTTACATTGTTAACTAGCTGTATCCAGCCACACATTGCTGTGGCTCAGTCTGGTTAAATGAAAAAGAAAGAAAAGAGAAAGCACACGTTTCTAATATGTTTAATTTCACAATGCCTGTGGGTATACAATACTTTTGTTGTTCCATTGTCTGTGCGGATATAGAGATTGTCTTGTTTGCTGACTCTTGAACACTCAACATATAATTGTCCATGTGAGAAGCAATCCGTGTCTAGATCTAAACCGCAAAATTCCAAAGTTTGGCCCTGAGCTTTGTTGATGGTGATTGCAAATGCCAATCGAATTGGAAACAGCAATCTCTTAAATTGAAATGGCATATCCGTTGGAATCATAGGAATGTGAGGAATGAGGACATCTTTACCTTTAAAAGGTCCTGTCAAGATTGTTGCTTCTATGACATTGCTCATTAATTTTTTTATTGCAAGCTGCATGCTGTTGCAAAGCTTTAGCTGGTTGATATTTCACAAGATGATAATTGGCACGCCAATTTTCATTTGCAGTATGTGCCGTGGCATCCTTGGCAGATCCAGTGAATTCAAAAATTCTGTTGGATAATTAACCGCTTCACCTGCTTCTACAACAGTGTCGACAGACTTGTATGTGACTGCCTTGCTTTGAATGTTAGACTAAATAGTATTTTAAGTTTGTAGACGTCTTTGTTCTTGGTCGCAAGAATAGCTCGTTCACTCAGCCAATGGTGATTCTTATAATTGGTTTGAATATTATGAAATACTTTTTCAACCAATTCTTCTTTTGATGTCACTAAATTGCAGAAGTTATGAGGCAATGAAATTCATTCTGAGGTCAGATCAACCGGCACCTTTCCTTTCCCAATTTCCAGCAATTGATGTAAGAATATCTCAGTGGATTGATCGTTTTGCAGCTGGACATGCATATTTGTAGTTAATTTTAATGTCTTTATGTGTCGCCACAAAGTAGAGTATTTCAGGCAAGCATGTATTTCATCCACTGGTGTCGATCGAGGATTTACAGGTAATGTTTGCCTACCTGAAATCTCCTGCAAGCAATATTAATGCGTTCCCACATGGTCTGATGTTCCCACGCAAATCTTGTAATGATTGATCAAGAGTCTCGAGCAATTTTTTGTGCACCATTGCACATTCATCCCAAACAATAATTTTGCATTTCTGCAATACTTTTCCCATGCCAGATGCTTTGGAAATATTGCACGTGGGAGTTTCAATGAATTGCATGTTCAATGGCAATTTCAAAGCGGAATGAGCAGTTCTTCTACCTGGTAGCAATGTCGCAGCTATCCCAGACGACGCAACAGCTAAGGCTATGTCATTTGGAGATCAAATTGCTACCAGAATCAATCTAATTAGGAATGTCTTACCAGTTCCTACTAGCGCATCTAAGAAGAAGATTTCTCCAACCTCATTATTGACAGTTTGCATTATTTTATTGTAAATGCCTTTTTGCTTAAGAGTATTTGATTGCACATACAACAAAGATCACCCATATTGTAATTTTGCTCACGACACAATTCTACATTGAACAAAGCAGCAGCAGATCAATTTGGTGATGGCATTCCCAATTGATTGAGAACTTTGTTGGCGATTTCTAAGCATAAATCTTCAATCATTATCAATGCTTTTTTGTAGATTTCTGCTATGAAATCCATGTTCATATTTGAATTTTCCTTGCATATTCGACCAAAAATATCTTCAGTCATGTGCAATTTATATTTCTCCCATAACATTGAAGTGGAATCGTAAAATATTTAGTATAGCATGTGTTGTTTTTACGTCCAACAGGTGGCACTTTTTTTTTTAAAAAAAAGCATGTTTTTACCTATCATAGGTGTGACAGCTATATAATAGTAGGTATGTAATAACATAAAAACATGCAAGTATTCGAATGCAACAGTGTGTTAAAATTTCAAAGCAATCGGTGAAGAACTTTCAGAGATTTAAGATTTTGAACAAATGAACATTTACATATTTATTTATATAGATAATATTAAAAGGTAAAGTCTTTTTTATATTTTCTTAAAGAAAAGTAAAAAAATTAAAGTTAAGTTTAAAATTATTGAATAAGATGTGTAATAAGTAATGGGTATTTTAAATTATAGTTTCTAAAAACTATTTTAGAATCTTTCCTTATATATTTCCTTTTTTGTATGTGTGACAGAGACAGAGAATGAGACAGAGAAAGGGACAGATAGAAAGATAGGAAATGAGAGAGATGAGAAGCATCAATTCTCCCTTGCGACTTCTTAGTCTCCTTAGTTGTTCATTGATTACTTTCTCATATTTGCTTTGACCAGGGGCTACAGAAGAGTGAGTAACCCCTTGCTCAAGTCAGTGACCTTGGACTCAAGATAGCGACTTTGGGATTCAAGCCAGCAACCTTTGGGCTCAAGCCAGCAACCATGAGGTCTCAACTATGATTCCACGCTCAAATCAGCGACCACATGCTCAAGCTGTGAGCCTGCTCTCATGCTGGAGACCTCAGGTCTTCTTACCTAGGTCCTCTGCATCCCAGTTCAACACTCCATTTACTGCACCACTGACTGGTCAGGCTGCTTATATATTTCTAAAATAAAACTTGATTCTATATTTTATGATAATACAGAAAAATGTTATCTGTCTCACCTTTGCATTTAAACACTACAAAAAACTATAGTTTTTTTCTGATACTGCTTCTAAGCATTATAATGCATGGCTGTATCTCCAGTTACATAATTTAAACAGATAACATGTTGCAAATTCTAAAATAAAATTTATATTTGCCTAGAAATAAATAAATTTTAGAAGAGACATATCTTTGCTACAAAGTTTTAGTAACATATTATAGTCAAAAATAATCTTTTTATGAAAGAAAATAAATCTAGTGTAAAAAATTATGGGTACATATGGAGTAATCTGTTAGTTGCACTTCCATCCCCTTAGGTTCTTAATGTATAGTGGCCTTAATTCTGAGTCTTTATTATTTTTTTATACCTTCTCCAAAACTTCCTAATCTCAGATGTTTTTTAAAATTATGCATTTAACATTTCTGTGGATTTATTTCCTTTATAAATAATTCTCATAAGCTTATTAATTCTATAACTTTCATGTAGATTTTTTCTCTTATAAAAATTGGCATTGACTTAAGCAATATTCTGTCTTAAATAATAATGGCAGATACTTACTCCTGGTATATTACTCAGGTTAGAATTTTTTTAAATGTTAAGTTTGCTTTGGAAATGTAAGTAGCCTGACCAGGTGGTGGTGCAGTGGATAGAGGATTGACCTGGGACGCTGAGGACCCATGTTTGAAACCCCTACATCATTGGCTTGAACACAGGCTCACCAGCTGAGCAAGGGGTCACCAGCTTGAGCCCATGGTTGGTGGCTTGAGAAAGGGGTCACTGGCTCAACTGAAGCCCCCTAGTCAAGAACAACTAGAGTGCTGCAACCATTTGTTGATGTTTCTTATATCTCTCCTTTCCTGTCTGTCTGTCCTTTTCTCTTATTCTCTCTGTTAAAAAAAAAATGTAAGTAAGGTAACAAAAATTATTGTGAGGCAAGGGCAATTGAGACTTATTTTATGAAAGGACAATGGAAATGTTATCTAATAAACATTGTTATATAAAAATTAAATATTTGACAACATACATTTTAATGTTATATTGACATAAAATTGACTCTTTAAAAAAACAACATATTTTGCTTCTTATCAAAGAATACCACTATAGATCTTCCTAAACTATTTGTATTCCACATTACTATTTTTTCCCTTTTCTATATTCTGTTGTTAAAGTCCAGCAAGTGATTCTACCATTCATTATGAATAATGTTATTTAAAATTGCTCTAGTTTTGTAGAATCTTTCATGGAGTTGGCCCAAAGTACTACTCTTTCTTGGTCCAAAATTAAGACTATCCTTGCTTATTTATGGCCTCTCAATATATTGTTCACTGATTATTGAAAAAGCATTCTGTGAAATTTAATTTTAGAGAGAAGCAAGACAAACTTTCACAGACAACTGGTTAACACCTTTATTCAGTCTTTGCTTTGGAGCCTGACGTAGGCCAGTATCAAAAAAGCCTCCAAACAAGTCTATAAAATTTTAACAACCATTAGCATCCTTCTTGGGATTTACATATTGAGAATCATTAATCTTACCATGAAACAAACAAAAGAAATACACAGTAATTCTCTATATCAATGGAATGGGAAAATATGCTATGATAGAACATTACACTATCTTTCTTCTGGAAGGGGTCATTTTATTTAGCCTTGAGTTGTCATCTCTAATGAAGAAAAGTCTTTATCAGTCTTCTCTTATTCATTTTTCATGTTAATGTAGCTTCCCTTAATCAGCAAGTGATTACACTACTTTTGTTTTTTATGTAGTCTTTGGGCCTCATTCAATGTCTTAGTTCACTTTGGTTGCTTTAATGAAATTCTGTAAACTAAGTGGCTTACCCAAAATAATAATAATAATTTTCTTACAGTTCAGGAGCAGAAAGTCTGAGACCAAGGTGCTAATGTGGTTTAATCTCTGATGAAAGCTCCCTGGCTTGTAGATGACTGCTTTTTTTGCTGTATGTTTTCATGACCTTTCTCTGTGCCTGTGTGTGGAGAAAGGGAGAAATCTTTTCCTCTTTCTCTTCTTATAAGGTCATCAATCCTATAGTATAGGAACCCACCACTTAGTCTTATTTAATCTTAACTTTTTCTTAAAAGTTTATCCATAAATATAGTTCTATTGAGAGTTAAAACCTCAACAAATAAATTTGGAGTTGGGGAGATACAATTCAGACCTAACTTATCTAATATTTTCTAAACTTATTTCTAAAACCTGCTGTCTCTTTAGAATACCTCTCATCATTGAAGGTGAATTGATATATCTTTACTGATAAAAAGCCTCCCATCCTATAATTAGGAGGCAAGGCACACTGCCTTTTGCCTATTTAAACTCAGTAGTTAACTCTAAATACACTTGTTTTCTGTAATTCTATTTCTATTTCTAGTAATCTTGACATTCCCCACAGCCTTAAAGCAACTAGCTGGACAAAACAGTATGACTCTGGTTAATAAAACTGGTTTCAGTTTACGAGTTAAATTTGCTTTGGGTACAGATAACACAAACATATTCTATCTAGATAAATTAATGAAGCAAGTTATCGGTAGGCTCCAGGCGCATCAGGCATACCATGAAGAATAGCTGAATTATCATCGCTAAGGATGTGGTAGATTCAGCAGTAGAAACACATGAATCTTATTTCCAGATCCTGCAGAAATAAAGCTAAGATTCAGTGACATTTTATTTTTTGTGTTTGTTAGTAGAAAATATTAGCTATATCTTTTTCTTTGACATAAAATCTGATTGGCCCAGGTAAAGAAGATGCCATGTAAGTAAGATACCTCTTATTTACATCTGAGTTAATTACTAATAGCCACTTAGAAGGCCATATACTATGGCTTCTGTGTTGGGAAAAAATTTAGAAAAGGAAAACATCATAAGCTAGAAAGCCAGTTTAAGAGCTATCTATATTTATTGCAATGAATTAAGAACATAAAATAAAGAAATATGGCAAATATGGTAAATAATGAAAACAGTATATTTAGAACCACAGAGCTTTTGAAGGATTAAACTCACAGTGGAAAGAGCTAAAACATTACTTTCTTTCACATTTCATCATTTAAAATCACAGTTACTATACCACAGATTATTGTCAACATTAGACAAAGAATTACACAGTAAGGTACAATGTAAGTACTTTTCATGACCAAAACATATAGAGTACAAATACTCAATTTACTCACCCTTAATACAATCCCCAGACAAATACCACTGAGTTTTACCCAAACTAACCATAATTCTCTATGCTTTGCTTTGCCAAATAGATTTTGAGTATGTTCAGCCATTAAGAAATCCATGTCAGTGTGTTTAGTGTAATGTAACAATATTCTGCCCACAGGCTCAACTGCCTGAACCTGCTAAGTGAGATGCTTGGACTATCTCACTCTTTAGAATGACAATAACAGCATTTGCTATAGATTTTAAGATCTATTAACATATTGTAGTTTAGTATGTAGTTGCACAAAATAATAGATGACCATAGCATTCCAGGATGTTGCAATGATAGTTTTAAATTCTACATTTTCTTCAGAACTTGCATTTTTAAATTTTTCCATGAAAGTTGGCATTTTGTTTTTTTTATCATGAGTTTTTTTTATCATAAACTATGAAAGAATGCTGTATTTATCTAAATTATTAGACCAGCTTATTTTTACTCTAGCCTGTAATCTATGTGAATATATATATATATATTCACTTTTTAAGTGGAAAAAAGACTTTATTCAATTTTTAGAGAAGAGAGAGAGAGAGAAAGAGAGAGACAAGGGGGAGGAGCAAGAAGCATCAACTCCCATATGTGCCTTGACCACGCAAGCCCAGGGTTTCAAACCAGTGACCTCAGTGTTCCAGGTCGACACTATCCCACTGTGCCACCACAGGTCAGGCTGAATATATATATTTTAATAAGTATATATCTTTAATTGAAAAGTCTAGATAAGTATTTTCTTAAACTGTAGCCACTAGTCAAATGTAGCTATTAAAGATTTAAAACATGGCTAGTCTGGTAGGAATCTACTGCACTTATAAACTAAAATTGTCTTTATTAAATAAATATATTAAAATTCTACCTCTTCCTTTACTTCCTTTTTAAAAATATGGTAATTAGAAAATTTGAAATTACATATATGGTCCCATTGCTTTTCTATTGGATAGCATTCCTCTAAAGTTAAAACATTTGCCTGACCAGGTGGTGGTACAGTGGATAGAGCGTTGAACTGGGATGTGGAGGACCCAGGATCGAGACCCCAAGGTCGCCAGCTTGAGCGCGGGCTCATCTGACTTGAGCAAAAAGCTCACCAGCTTGGACCCAAGGTCGCTGGCTCGAGCAAGGGGTTATTCGGTCTGCTGAAGGCCCGCGGTCAAGGCACATATGAGAAAGCAATCAATGAACAACTAAGGTGTCACAACGAAAAACTGATGATTGATGCTTCTCATCTCTCTCCGTTCCTGTCTGTGTGTCCTTATCTATCCCTCTCTCTGACTCAATCTCTGTCCATGTATAAAAAAAATTTTTTTTAAATAAAGTTAAAACATTTGTTGTGTAAATGTTGAAAACAAATGTCTTTCTAATTATCAAAGCATAAATCTAAATTTCTGGTAATAAAATGCTAATTATGTAATAGATTTACAATATTTTCTGGCCAAAAAAAGCTGGTGTAATCTCTTCTACAATTACAATTTTATCATGTCATAGGTATGTGCTCACAGGATTTGCTGGAGAAATTATTTTTAACTAAATAAAATGTTAACAATATTAATAAAAGTATACTTATATTCTCCACTAAGAAAAAGATGTTTTAATATGGTAATTCTTTTTATAACAGATGACAAATATGTCTAATATGTTATTCTATGAAGTAAATTTCTACTAAAATATACAGTTTTATAGTGAAGCAAACCAAATGACACTTTTTTCTTTGAGTAAATTCTAACAGTACTTGCTTTTTATTGACCTCTCCATCATTACAAATGAACCAAAATGCAAATATTATATATATATAAACTAGTGGGTTATTTCAATGCTCCTATTATCAAGTGAGCAAAGAACAGATTAGGTGAATGATACATTTTTCCATATTCCATTTGCTCAAAGTCATGCAATTATAGCATTATGGATTGAATGTTTGTGTTCTCTACAAATATATATATTAAAGCCCTACTACACCCTGGCATGAATGTGTTTGGAAGTAGAGCCTTTGACTGTGGGGTCCTAGTGACAGGATTTGTGTCCTCACGAGAGATTCCAGAAAACTTGTTCTTTCTCTCTCTGCCATGTGCAAAACAATAGGAGAACTCTCACCAGAATCCTTTAGTGTTGGCACCTGATCTCAGAGGTCCAGCGTCCAGAATAAGGACAAATAAATTTCAGTCATTTAAGCCAGCTAATCAATGGTATTTTATTATGGCAGCTTGAGATGAAACATGTTAATATAATTTATAATAAATAAAATTTATAGCATATTCCTTAATTTTAAATACTCAGAAAACTTCTGAAAATTAGCTAGATTTTATTGCCATTTTGAGAAACTGCATGTAACTATTATTTAATTAGTTGAGATTGTACCTTTTTCATTTGAAATTTATTGACATATTTTTACCACTCTAACAAAGTATGTGAAAGTCTTTTATAACATTTTATGATTTTTGGTTAACTTTATACAATTTGAGTAATGAAAGCTTAAGTTTTGAACATAATTTTCTGATATATTTACTATTGACTACTCACTCAACTTTTTTTATTAATTTTAATTTATTGTGTTTACATGGATTAAAGTATCCCACTGAATATAACTCCTTCACCGCCCACCCCTGTGTCCCTTTTTATACCTCCTTTATTCCCCTCCCCCTAACTCCCACCCCTTTCCTCTGGGATTTGCTATCCTGTTATCTGTATCTGTGTTATGTACATATAATTTCACTAATCCCTTCACCTTCTCTGATCCCATCCTCTTATCCTTCTTCCCTCTGACAGCTGTCCCTCTGGTCCCTGTGACCCCACTCTGCCTCTATTTTTTTCCTCGGTTCACTTTGTTCATTAAATTCCACATATAAATGAGATCATATGATATTTTTCTTTCTCTGCCTGGCTTATTTCACTTAGCATAATAATTTCCAGGTCCATCCATGCTGTTACAAAAGGTAAGATTTCCTTCTTTTTTATGGCCATGTAGTCTTCCATTGTGTATACATACCACAGTTTTTTAATTCACCCATCACTCAACTTTTTGTTTCCATAAAATCTCTTCACAAATTTGCATATTGGTATTAAATTTCTTTATATTTTTATGCCTTTAATGATTTGAGATATATATTTTTTATTACCAGCATGTCTTTGATTGACTAGTTTCTTCCTTAAAAAAATTTAGAGATGAAATGTTCCAGACAAGAATTTTAGATTCAATAATATGGTGAAAGTACTTAATTTTTAACTAAAAATACAGATTTAAGTTACCTATATTCTCTCCTTTACTCTGCATAGATAAACTCAGACTTGAGTTCAATTACTTGATTAATTAGGTTCTTTGAATTTTTTAAAAATTCAAATATATTATGGAATAAATTGCCCAAGTCTTTCATGAAAAGACTGTTACTGATTTCTCAGAAAAAAAAATGTTTTTAACAATCATTTTCAAGTCTTCTTCAATAAAAAAACACAATTATTTTGAACAATGTTTCAAATTTCAGAAATTTTTTGGTCACAAAGGTTAATTTTCTGACTCTTTAATATTTAGTTAGTATTTACTTGTTCTTTATGACAATGTTAAACAGAAATATATTTTGTAACAAAAAAAAGTTCTCAGCTGCTTTAAGAATGGATTCAGCCAACTTATTCATAAGAGATGACATCTCCTGTAATTGCATCTGAGTATTCTCTTATGTGTGTTCTGCCAGGAATATATTAAATCACACTTGCTGCTCCTAGCTAGTCTTTCATGTTCTGTTTCTGGCCCAGATCCAACCTAGAAAATCAATAAATATTTTCCACATGAAACTGTCTTTATCTGTCCTGTGGTTGTATTTATTGGTCTTTTTAGGATGAGTGGATTACCTTGGTGTCATTATTATTGCATATCTCTAACAGGTATAACATTAAATAGTGTTTCATATTTTGAGGTCAAAGATATGATTCCTTTACTTTGTTTCTAAAACCAAACAAATATTTAATTTCTTTTTGGCAAGGAAGTCTTTGACTCAAAAATCTTACTAAATCCAAAATCTGCAAAAAGCAACTTTTTAAGGAATTAAAAAGAATTCACCTCAATGATGAAATATCGATTTAAAACTAATTTTATTTTATTTTTTTACACTAGTACAATTTTAGTGTTTCTCCCAATCCAGTTTTGTTAAGTTTCATATAAAGTAATTTATTTTTAAATTAGGCCTAGAAAGTTTATATAATATGTTGAAAAGGAGATAATGCCCATGGTCTCCAAAATTTAAAGATTTATTAATAATTCTAAATGTAGCATCTGTATATTAACTAACTGTACTATATACTTTCAAATAAACTTTATATTAGGAATAAAAAGTTCATTAGTATTGAATAGTTCACATAATTGCTTGTTAATTTTTACATTCTAATTTGAAATCAGAATTTGAGTGATATAAATTTGTAAGTTACATTATTTTACTGCTTGCAATGACAGTTGATCAATTTCAAAGATTGTCCTTTCTTAAAAATTGAATTGACTAATAATATTTTACTTATACTTTTGTAATGTTATTTCCCTATGATAAAAGTTTTTTTTGCTTAGAAAAACTAATATCTCTTTATAAATATTTTCTCACACAGAAAACTGCATACATGGCAACCAAATTAAGCCATCATTTAAATACATTATAAAACAAATGTTTTGTTATATTTCAAATTTAAAAATAGAAAACAATTTAAAATAAAATCTAATGTAAATTTTAATTTCAAGGTCTTTCCTTCTTTCTGCTCTGGGTGTATATTTTAAATCCTACACAATGTCTCAAAACATTATAAATTTTGTTCATGTAGTCTCCATGGTATAAAGATACAGTGTCAATTTTTTAAGTTATAAAATAGAAGACAAGTATCTTCAGTTAACTCACTAATAACATGAATATAGAATTAATTTTTTAGTTTCAAAATTAAGATATCTATATTTTCACTGTTATTGCTAATTTTAATTATTTTCCAAACATTTGTTGTTTGAAAAATAAATTCTGACTTAGTGTGTATCACATACCTAAATATGATATACTAATGACCTAAATGGAAGAGTTGAATATAAGCTTAATAGATTTAAAAATAGCATTAATGAAACAGTATCCACGTTATTTTAATATATAATTTCATACAAATTATTTTTAAAGTATCTATTTTATATATTGTAAGAATGTATCATCTCGCACAAAATATTTTAGTAGCTCATAATAAACTTTTAATATTTTCCACAACATAAAAAAATCAAGCAAATGGCATGTGAATATGTAGCAATGAAGGTATAGTAAGGTTCCATAGTTCTTTTTCTCATATTAATCCCATGTTTCCTCCAGTTTTCTAGCTAACATTTCAATTAAGTTGCAAGTCAAAGAAATTTAAAAGAACCTATGGCTGGTATTGTGAGAAACAGAATAAATGATTATTTAGGAATCATCATGTTTGTTTCATTGTTTCTTTTAAAAACAAAAATTAGCTAGATTGTTTTCATAAGCAAAAGATTAAATATAAATATTTAAAATGACCCAAACAACAATTAGTGTTAAGAATAATTTATTATCACATAATAAAATAATTATTTCATTTACTAACATATGCCAATATTGGCTGTATTTTACATATAGTATTTTATTAATCCACTTAGTGATTATATCATAAATTTATTAATTTCCCCATGTTTCCAGATGAAAACAATATCCAGTGTCCAAGACTTAACTTTGAAGTCCAAGGTCTTAATTTTTAATCTTCTTAAGTATTGAACTCTGAGAAACCACAGAGAAACAAAAGTAACAACAACAAAAAATATAATTGGAAACATTGTTTTTTCTTCAATGCAACACAAACATGGCAGGCATTATATAATTAAATTTTATATTATTAAACATATTAAAACATCTTATATTATATTATTAAACATACTGTAGTTTACAGATATTTGTTGTAGTTCAATTGGTTGGCAATTTCTGAGACCGTTAATTTTGGACAGAATTAAGCCATTTTAGGTTAAGCTTAGACCCTAAATCACTCAAGCATTATGTTTGCTTGTGTATGTGTTTGCATGTAAATTTAATTCTCAGCCCCCTAAAGGTGTTTTTTAATATCAATGCTTTTTGAGTCCTCAGTAGCAAATCCTAGACATTTTATTTTTATCTTACTTCCAATATGAGACTAATTTACCAATCACAAAAATACATAACAATTTAAAACCAAGTGAATTCATTATGCTTACAAATATACTAAAATTAATTGGGATGAAATGTGCAATACTCACCCTCTTTCACTATAAACTAATGGTTTTAAAATGTATTAAAATCAGGAAATCTATGCATAATAAAGAGTAAAAAACTATACGTCTTCCATTTATTTAGCATCCTGTAGCTCTCCCATGACAACGCCGTTGAACAGATTAATTTCAATCCAAATTAATTGTATTGACTGACTACTATTTGCCAATTCTTGTGCCAAGTACTGAAAAGATAAAGAAAATGAGAAAGACATTTATACTCAAGGGGCTTTCAGTCTGGCAGATAAAATGGGAAGAAACAAGAGGTATTGAGAGGCTGTCATGTGCTAAGAAAAAGTCTTTTAATATGTATTATTTTGGGTGGCAATCTAATACAGTGGTTAAGTATTTGAATTGCAGCTAAACTGCCTGGGTTCCTACTTACAAATGAGTGGTCAAAGGCAATCTTATAATATCTTTCAGACTTTTTCCATGTATAAAATTAGATACTTATCTTGTCACTGAGATCTGGGAAGTGAAATACAGAGTTGATAGCATCAAAATGAAGGAAGTTTGGACCCTGACTCAGAGACAGAGAAGAAACCCAGAGCAAGAACTAACCTTCCATGGTGCTAAATCAGAAAATTTGGTGGATTCTATGGTATATCTATAACCACAGTGCAGCCTACACAAACTGATATGAAAGTTGGCATCTTGAATATCGTGTAGACATAATGTAACAGGGAAGGAATATATTAGTCTGACTAGCCATAGAATAGAGCTAAATAAAAATGTACTAACAGAGTGAGCTTATAAAAGAATTTTGTAAAATGTTAAGTCCAATTTGTCACTCTTATAACCATGAATCAATATTATCAATTTTGTGATCAAAGTTATGTATTCTGTAACAAATCAAAAATATTTATATACCCTATATGTTCACCTCTGGCCAAGTTTTGTTACAGTTGAACAACCTGTTCCCCCCCCTCCACACACACACATTGAATTAATATCAGAACAAGAAAAATGAACATAAGGAGGTACTATATGACTGCACCTCAGCCTCCCTTTTCCTCACCTCCACTGCTAAGATGTTTGCAGTTTTGTTTCGACTTTTGGACATGGTCAAGAGAACAAGCTGACTGCAGGAGTCTGTAAGCACCTGTTTCAGGGAACAATATTCCAGCTTATGAGTTACTTGCTAGCCTCATGGAAGACCAGCCAGCCATAAAGATAAAAAATTCCCTTTCTCAAGAGAAAAAGTACGTCTTCACTGTTTTCCTAGATTTTCCCTATCTCAAATTCCCACCAGCTTCCTATACAAACCTCAGCCCACACTGAGATATAAAATGGACTTTGTGACGAGAGTGCCCCTTCTTCTCACGCTCCTGGCTCTTGAATAAACCTTTTTCTTTTTTACTAGCACTTGTCTCACGAATACTCGCTTTTGTTGTAGCAGGCAGCCGAGCAAGCATTTGGTAACAATAATATGATTCTAATCTCTATGAAATCAGTTTACTAGTTGGACAGTGGTTTACAGCAAACTGACTGAACCATCTCATTCAATTTGTCTGTTTCTACCCCAAGGTACCATCCTTTACTTTTGATTCAAAATATTCCTTATTCGAGCTAATATTAAGTAAAAACATATAAAAAATTTCAGAAATTGTGTATCTGAAAATAAGATACTTAACCTGGTTTAAGGAATATACAAGATGAAAAAAAGATATATATTCAAAAAATTAATATTTAGAATAGTATATTTCTATTTAGTTATATTATAAGTGATAAGAGAGTATATAAATTTGCATAAACTGAATTTGCATGTTTCAACAAGGGATTTCCAGAAAAGTATTTCAATAAGGCCTTAAAGGAAAAACAAGAATTTAGTAAGTGGAGATGAAGCAAGCTTGTCCAAAGACAGTGAACAATAATGTGCCTGAATGAGAAGAGACTGATTTAGGGATTCACAAGAAGCTAATAGTGCAAGAATGGGAACCATCACAGTGATATATCTGGCTGGGTTTGCAAGAGCCAGATAATAAAGGTTTTTGCAAGAAGACAAAGATTGTTTTTGTTTCTTATAAGTAACAAGGGTATTAAGCTATAGTTAGGGTTAAGATGGATGTGAGAAAAAAAGGAAAGGAAGAGAACGATTATATGAATCAAAGAGGTGTATATAATTTAAACATAAACTCTACTGAATAAATACATACATTAGAAGAGGCTATGTGGGGAATCACTTAATGTGTGCCTCTTATTCATTGTTTTCAGAAGCCTATAGAAGATATAGGGGATTATGGACTTAAGGTCAGAAAAATAGATAGTTTCATTACAGTACAGACATGAAGTTCAACATTTCAACTTTGGGTCAAACAAACATGAAATCTGGATATATATATACTTTCTTCCTTTCAGAGGCCAGAAAGTATTTTTGTATAGATCTCAAAACTCCTCCTATATTTAATTTTCCTGAATTGTAATGAATAGTATAATTATTTCTATTAAAAAATAGACTTTATATTAAAGCATGTTCAGATATATATGTATATCTAACATACATATAAAACTAAATGATGACATATAAAATGTAATTGCTATTTCCTTCCCAATTTGAGATTGCGAAAATTTCTAATTTATTTGTGCTTCATTACAACAGATTATGCCAATAAAGTATGTGTTTGTGTTTAGTTTTGCAAACTGTTATAAAGCAGATGTCATAACTTTAAGTGTTTCTGAGTAATATCAAGCAAGAAAGCATCAACCTGAGGAAGCTTAATATGTATCATACAGATGCTCACCATTTGTAGCATCCTTTGGTGTTAGTTAGGCACTTCACAATGTGTCAATGTGTTAATAAGTATTATTTTAATTTTTATTCTATCAAGTCATTATGTATTATAGAGTAGTAACTTCAGTGAGCCTAATCCCAACCATGATCATCACCAAAAAATGAACATACAAGTACTTTTGAGGTACATAATAGGTACCACGAGAAGTTAATTAACACTTTGGAAATTAAAAGTTAATTTATGATTCTAAACATTCAATGTTATGTGCAAGTAGCATATTCTTTTTGTTTAAGTTTTAATTATTACTTAAAATTTGCATTATTTTGCTTTGGGAAATAAAGTCATACACATTCTAAGATTCTTTTTTTTTTTTTTAAATAGGTCCATGTCATACCATCCAATTTTTAAACTGTAATATTAACTATTTTTCAGAATGTTGTAAGTATTCTATATAACTTTTTGGCAATATTCTATTTGTTATGTTTTTGGCATAAATAGATACAAATATTAGTATATATACACATATGAAAATCAGACTTTCTTCTAATAAAATTGTCATTTTCACAAGGAGTCATGGTTTTACTTCTTTTATATTCTCCACAGTTCAGAGCATATTATATATCAAATGTCAATAAGTCAAATAATAAGACATCAGAATTAACATTGATGAATATATAAGAAAATATAAAACTTGTAATCATGCAGAGTAAGCCCCCATAATCATAGAAAATAATCATGGACATTATAGTAATATTATAAGCAAATAATTATAGAGATTTAAAAATTATTTAATTTTGACTTTATTATTTGAGATCATCCCACCAATCACTATCACCAACAAATTTAAACAAGGTGAACAGCCTTTGAAGTTTGTTTTAAATCTTATTCTAAGTAAGTAATTGTTTTTATATGTATGAGATTCACCACAATTAAATGAGTCAAAGTTTCACCATGTAAAACCAAATGTATTTAACAATCTTGGAATGTAATATTTTGAGGTGCCATATGACATCTTGTGTCAATGCCATAAAAGAGCTACAATTATATCTAGACTTCATTTCCTTCTCATGTTCATAGTTACAGTAACTTCCAGATATTTTACAGCAATAATGCTTCAATAGACTGATGTGCCTTAAGGATCATAAATTAACATATAATATTCCTATAATTCCATGTTCACCTTGATGTCCTTCTAATAGATCTTTAGCAGTTAGACAGCTGTATTATTTTGTTTTTATTATTTTAAATAAAACAACAATTAATCTTAAAATCCAAATAAAAATAAACATTAAAACCTTTTAACTTGTAAAAAGCTTAACATGAATAAATGTATAATTTTACAAAAGAAAAGCTATGGTTTAAGACATTCTTAAAGTCTAGGTTTAAAATAGGGCTGTAAATCTATGTACTATTGAATGATTTGTGATTATTGACATATATCATTAATGGACTTTACATAAATTCTATTTTTAGACCCATGATAAGTTGATTCAAATACTCTTAAAAGCAATATAGTGTTAAAAGATTAATAATTTAGTTAATAGAAGATGCAATTAACTTTGTTGATTAAAATAAAATGAGTCAACAATATTTGAGTTTTATTTTTATGACTGCCTTAAACAAATATAATTACAATAACAACAAATGAACAATACTGAAGTACAGTTGATGGCTCATTTTTCACGGTTTACCTATTTGTACTATCTTTTAAAATAAACTCAAGATGTCTTTTTTACTTGATTAACTCATTTCAAAATTTTATGATGAGATAATTATTTTCCTGATTTACGAAAACATTCTTTATTACCTATGTTTTAAATTAAAAACTTCCAAGATTAGAAGACAAAGTTGGGAATGGGTAGTTATATCTTGTGTTTATAAAAAAATGGAACATACGATCTGTAATCATATCAAAGGGTAAGCTCTGCATAAGAAACCAAAACCACAAGTTGGAAGTTTACATAACAACAGAATGTCCATAAAAATCTTATCAAACTGTGAGAAACATCTCATTTATATGGGCCCAAAGTATAGGTCAGTTTTGATAAAAGTACACAGGACTGGGGTATAAGTAGTGCCTTTTCAAACACATCTTATAACCACCTTTATTATAGGTTTTAAGAAGCCAATAACAGCAAGAACCTGCTAGAGAACTGACTATGCCCATATGTCTGTAATACAAATGAAGGCTTAAATCACATGAATGCTTTAGTTTATCTCATTGTGATTTTTTCAAGGAGCACAACTGTAGTAATATAAAGATTCTTCATCAGATATTTTCTTTCCTTTTTCTTCTTTATTTTACTTACTTACTTATTTATTTATTTATTTAGGCAACCCAAATTGATTGAACTGCTAAGTTATACAAAAGTGTACCACTTTAATTAAGCTTTTAGTTTATATTTGGCTGCCTTTAAGTAGTTTTAAAATTAGCTTGGTCATTTTAAAAACTGCGATTGCCTTTTTGATAGACACACAATCTTTAATCGCAAATGTTAATGCATGCAAAGTGACAAGGCATTGTGAAAGAAAACAGCAATAGTTATTGCATCTTAGGCCTTGTGACAAATTACACATGATTAAAATGACTTTCCACATACACATTCATTTAACATCTCAACCAAAATGTTACACATGTAAAACAATCACTGAAAAGCAAACATACTAAACCTATATATTTGGTATTGTAAATACACTTATGCAAGAGCAAGCAAGGTGAGGATCTACAGCTGCAGAAGTCCAAAAGTAATTTACAGATAACGTTAAATCATTTAAAAATTGTTTAAAAATATACATTATTGTTGTAGACCCCCAGTGTACATACAACTATAAACAGTCCCTATGTAAACAGAAAAAGAAATGTTAATTAAAACATTTGAAAAATCTGGACATTTCCTTCCTAACAGATATTAAAGACATCTTTAATCAAAGACATTATACTGAAAGGACTATACTATTTTAAAGAAAAGATTACTGTGTACACAGTTTTGTGTGTGTGTGTGTGTGTGTGTGTGTGTGTGTGTGTGTGTGTTTTTAAGTGAGAAGAGGGGAGATACAGAGACAGACTGCTGCATGAGACCCAACCGGAATTCATCCCACAACTTCATCTGGGGCTGATACGCTGTCCATCTGGGGCCATGTTCGCAACGGAACTATTTTAGCATGCCTGAGGTGGAGGCTCATCCAGGCCATCTGGGCTGACTGCTGGAGCAATGACTGTGGGAGGGGTAAGAGAGAGAGTCAGAGAGAGACAAAGAGAGAGAGAGAGAGAGAGAGAGAGAGAGAGAGAGAGAGAGAGAGAAAGAAAGAAAGAAAGAAAGAAAGAAAGAAAGAAAGAAAGAAAGAAAGAAAGAAAGAAAGAAAGAAAGAAAGAAAGAAAGAAAGAAAGAAAGAGACTGATAGACAGATGAGGAGAAGGAGGCGTGGAGAAGCAGATGGCCGCCTCTCCTGTGTGGCCTGACCTGGAATCAAACCTGAGATTTCCATGAGCAGGGTCAGTGCTCTGTCACTGAGCCAACTGGCCAGGGCCTCCACAGCTTATTTAAAAATTAAAAATCTTATATAGCTGTGTTAATAAAAGCACTATTTGTACAATACAATGGTAATGACTTTGATTTTCAAACATTACAATAAGCTACAAGTATCTATGAAGCAAAGTTACCTGGAGTAGTCTACATAGGAGCTCTTTGGGCTATCATTTATTATGCTAAAATAGTGTTGCTTTTAGTACTTGCATTATTGTACTCTCCAATACAACGTATGGGGCATGATAAAGTGTACAGAGCACCATTTTTATACATGTACAACCTTGGTGGGTGAAAATGTCTCTGAGCAGTGATACTGGATTGTAGCCTCTCATTTTACCAACTGCATACTCTAAGACTATTATATAAGTAAATCTCTCTCTTTTGATACTGGAATGTAATTAGACTGTGAAAACTAATGTAGTAGTTTTGCCTCTTAAAAGGACCACCACAGAAAGTCCATTTAAGATGTTGATAGGTTTAGCCTGACCTGTGGTGGTGCAGTGGGATAAAGCATCGACCTGGAATGCTGAGGTCACAGGTTCAAAACCCAGGGCTTGCCTGGTCAAGGCACATATGGGAGTTGATGCTTCCTGCTTCTCTTCCTTCTCTCTCTCTCTCTCCCTCTCCCCCCCCCCTCTAAAAAATTGAAATAAATAAAGTCTTTTTAAAAAAAGATGATGGTAGGTTTAATAAAGTTGAAATGCTGCTGCTGTTGAATTGGACAACGGTTCTTCAGACCTGGCTCAGAGTTACATGCATTTAATAGAAAGCTGACATGATGACTTTTTGAGGGCCTTTCCAGACACTGGAGTTTTTCTGTTAATTTGCCACACTGGGTCATAAAAGATCTCTTTAACATTTAATTTTGATTCTTCAGAAGATTCTAAGAATGCAAGGTTGTTCCATTGTCTTGCTAGATCTTAACAATGTTCCTTTCCTACAACTCTTTCATCTCCCAAGTCACACTTATTTTCAAGCAGAATATAGGAACATCATCAGTGTTTCTAACTCAAAGATTCTGTTCTCTGAGATCTTGTAAATCATTAAACATGGACTGTGCTGTGACAGAATACATTAATGCAAAGCCTTGTCCATTTTTCATGTCCATCCCGCATTGCTATAAGTTTCACCATTCCTGCAGCATCGGATTTTAAGCATACACTGTTGTGCATCTATTTCAACTTGCTTTCTATCAGGATTTTCTATTACAAGATGATGTTTTCCAACAAAAACTCCTTCAAAAAGTACTATAGTCAGAGCAGATTTTCCAAAGTCTCGTGAGCCAGGAACAACTATCTTATACTCATGCCTGGCACAAATTTGGCAAAAGCTAGTACAAGGGTCCTTGGGTTACGACAGTCTTGACATATAATGTTTCGAGTTTATGATGCTCAATACCATAAAAACTTTAAAAAAAATTGAGAAGTGAGTGTTTTGGCTGTTATGGACACTTTGCAATTCTATAGGCAGATTTTAGAAGAGAAGAAATCATTAACCTCAGGACTACCCCAGAACAATTCTTTAAGAAGTTAGAGAGGCCTGAAATACATCCTATACCCTCTATAGCAGCTGCTTCTCAAAATGAAACACCTGTAGTACAGGTAGAGTCATCTCCACTGTCTCCTGCATGTTCCTTAGGCAATCCTGATTCACCTGACCCGGTATCTCCAGCACCTTCTGCAAGTTCTCCTGCCTCTCCAGCTTCCTCCTCCCAATAGGTCACTCTCTCCCACCTTGCAATACCCCTTTCAGTGTGCAAGCCAACCACAGGAATAAAGGTAAGAAATCTTTTTACACTCATTTTTTGGGTCATTTTTTCTCTTATTATATATAGTACATCGTACAGCACATTGATGTTCTTTTCCTTTTTCTGTGGCTTAGTTGTGTTTTTATGTTCTAGATTATGATTTTAAAACTGTGTTAGGATAGGTAAGTGACTTAGGTTAGATAGTGTTTGACTTATACCAAAATTTGGGTTATGTCACTGTCATAGGAACAGAGCTGTGTCTTAACCTGAGGACCCCCTGGACGTCTCACTCTGTCGCCAGCTCCCCCCAGCCAGTGGTGTCCAGCATCTCATGCTCCCTCCAGGTCACTGGTCCTTGCTGAAAGGCAGTCCTGCACTGCTGACCCTGGGCAGGTTTACAAACCTGACTTCCCAATAGATATTTTCTTAAACCCTGTAAGATTCAGAATGTAATTGCATTCATATTAGACATGCAGTGTCTAATATGAGTGTGTATATAACAAAATGTAGAAATTTCTCATAAAAAAGAGGAAATTTATTCATTTGTAAAATATATTATCTTGATAATAGCATTATATAATTTATGCTGCTGCCTTTAGAAGAGCACAATTTGTACTTTGTTTAATTTAATTTTAGACTAATTTAGAATCTTTTACTGTTTAGGGTGGAAGTAAAGAAACTCAAAGAGCTAGCTAGGAAACGTATGAAGAGACTTAAATACTTAAACGTTCTTTACAATATTGATGAATTTCTTTAATATGCTCTGGATATAAGATTAATGATTAATGCTCGAATTTTTGTTTACAAATCAACTGTTCTAATTCTCAGCAACATACCAATTATATACTTCTGAGATGCAAATCTCTACTTTACTGTGTATACTTTTTCATTTTCATCTACCCCATAAATTTTGTGTTTCATATATTTACAATAACATATAGAACTATATTCTAAAATTTTGTTTGAAAATATGCTGCACATCTTTTTAAACTTAAGCCTTATATAAGAGGAGATACTAATATAAATAATGGGTAAATTTTATAAATTAAGTAGATAGATAGATGAAAATGAATTGTAACATAGAAATAATTTATAATTTGATATAGATACATATATCTACATTAACACAGATATATCATTAAAGTCAAAACAAATTATTTCCCCAAATTGTAACAATAAATGAATATTTAACACAGTACTTATTTTTAAAAAGTGTTTAAAATGTGTTTTAACATTAATTTTAAGATCTGAAATAACTTTATATTTGTGTAATCCTCTCTGAAAATATTGATAAATACAAAGGCATATCAATATAAATTATTTTATATTTTACATTTAAAGTACCAGAAAATTTATTTTAAGAAGCACATTACATTGCATGTTTAACTTGAGATGTATCACACTCAGCTGAAAATGTACAACAGTATGTCCATTCCTAATTTAATAGACAGTACTTACCATAACCATCCCTTAAACCAGATAACTTACAAAATGGTGCATAAAAGTACTTCCAATAGGATTCTAAATTTCCAAATTATCCATAATAACTAAAATTGATTATAAATATAAACTAAGTTTATTGTTAATCCAATTTGCCTTATAAAATTATTTTCAGTTAATAGAATATTATAATATCATAACAATTTGTGTATTCATCTTTTTGTGCTGAACAATTTTGAAAAATTTTTAATAAACAAAATGACGACATTTGGTATAATTAGGTTCAACACCTCTCATAAAATACCAAGCATTTAACAGTTTGTATTTAACAGATTTCAGAAAAAAATTCCATAATGAACAGTTAAAGTAAATGTCATCTCTTACCATTTTTAGTTATTTAGCAGAGAAAACCTGAGTAGATATTTAGATATCTTAGGGCAGGATAATAATTCCATCACATTTATAATGCAGGTGGCACAAGAAGGTTAATTACATATGAAGTGAACAGGTTTTGCTCATAATGCTCTTTCATTAGATACCTCCACCCACTCCACCTCCAGTAACAAATGAATCTCCTTTCACCCACTTGCCTTCTAAGAAAATGTTGCACATGTGAACATATAGTTCTTATGAAGGATGACTAAGTCTGTCATTCCAAACTTATTACTACCTTAAAAATTATTTAAACATTTAAAGTAATGTTTTTGTTAGAACACTTAACATTTTTTAATGTCCTAAATTGATACTTTAAAATACAGAACTACTACTCTATCCAATCTCAAAAGTATTATGTGTGGCATGCCTTATAGACAGTATTATCTTCATTTATTAAATGGTTATCTTTTTTGTTTGCTTGCTTATATAATTTCATTATATACTAAGCATACAGTCATATGTACAGATAAATGTAGTCCTTGCTTCTGGTAGGAAAGATTGACAATAGTCAAATAATCAAAACAAAACAGTAAGACAATTATTTTTGGTAGGATGACTCCTTCACTATCCAGAATTATTGTGATCTTAAATAAAATTCATTTATGTACATACCCATGTTATTCATGTGTAACATAAAAAGTCATAATATTTGTTTTGTTAAAGTGGCATAGGGTTGTTATGAACATGAGCCCTGGAAACAAAATATTTAGTTTTAAACACCAGCTCACGTATTATTAGCTGTGTGATCTTGGACAAGTTACTAACTTTCTCTCTATTTCAATTTCTTCATCTTTATAATGGAGGTAATTATGATACCTCACAGGGTTGTTGCAAAGATGAAATGAACTAACATATTGTATAGCCTTTGAATAGTACTGGACACAGCACTATATTAATATTTATTAAAAAATAAATAAGTAAATAACTAAACAATGAAAATAATGTACAACTTACCCTGCAAACTTGACTTAGAGCATTCAACTTTATTTTCAAAACATTTTTTAAATGAGAGAATCACTTTATATACATGTGAATTTGCACATATATGCATTTGTAGTCAAACATAGGTATCTAAGGTAAGAAACCATTTAAAGAGCTGTTACATAATTAGAGGTAAACTAGGTTCATCTATATTTTTTTCTTAATTTCAAATTACAAACTGACATTTCTTAGGGAAGAAATAGTTAAACCTGAAATATTTGTTACAGTTTATTTTTGGTAAATATTTTAAGCTTAATTTAGTTGGTGATTATAGGTATTATTAATTATGAAAATATGCATGTCTTTCTTGAAGTAAAGTACTCTTTTAGTCTTCTGTATCACCCAAATGGCTAATGAATTTAAAAGTTTCTTGGCCATTATATAAAGTATGATTCTTAAAAAATTTTAAACCATTATCAAATTTGTATTTATGACAACAGCAACATATTAGTTCAGTGCATGAACACCTTAAAAATATTTGTAAATCGATGCCCAGTCTATTTTATTGTTGGCCTATAGGTCAGTAATATACCAAAATGCATATATTTATTTTCTCCAAATGATCCTTATATACTGGGCATAAATTGCTCATAATATGTGTACTCATAGAGGCTTTTATAATTTCACTTTTGTTAATTTATAGAAAAATGGTATTTGTGCTCTGGAAAAATATAGTTTTATTTACATATGAATTGATTTCTATAAATATTTCTTTTAAAATATGTATTAAAACACAACAATAATATATATCAGAAAATCCACCATTGTCATTTTTGCATCTAGTGTTGCTTATTAGATGCTAAAAATAATTAGATTAAAAAAACAATATTTTAAAACCGGTAATTTATATAAACTGGGAAATTAATCTGAACATTAAAGAAGCAGAAATCTTAACTTTGTATAGATCCACTTCATATATTATTAACTTATTTAGTCATTGTTAGTAATATTGAAATTTAGGAAAAATAAATCAATATCTTTTAATTAAATGATATAAAAATATTCTGGTTTAAAAAGTATAATTTTCATGCCACACATAAAATTTTTACATGTTTTGACTAAGATGATTAAAAGTTTATAACTAAGGAGGAACATACAAATGAATATGTGTTATGTCCATAGTTCAAATAATTTCAGTCCATTGCACAGATATTCCTATAAGACATTATTATATTTGAAAGAAATCATTATGCTGGACCATGAATGTCATTTAATTTTAAAATATGCTCCTTTCTTGCTAAGAATGTGTCCTACAAAAATGAATAGCATTCAAAAGTATATTTTTGAATTCACAGTAGTAAAATTAAAGCTGTCATGAGTTAGACATGTGCTGATCTTAGGAGAAAGATGGATAGCTGACACCTTGGCTCACAAAATTTGAGATCAATCAGAAATGTACAGACCATTTCAAAATCTGTTTTTTCCAACCTTTTTATTTCTTGTTTCTTAGAAGTACAAAGGAAGTTGAAAATACCACAGCAAAAGGTCAGGTAACTCTGATCAAAATATTGCATTTGTTAAAACAGGGTAGAGCAAAATGTATATTTGCTTCTCCTAAATTTACTTAAATAATTCACAGTCCACGTTGTTTTGCAGAGTAATGTTATTATTATAATACTATCTCACAAAACACATTATAAATAATGTTTGATTTAGAAGAAATAAATCTTTTTTTCCTAAAGAGCTACTATATATACTTTCTAAAATTTCCAATAGTGCTATGCATCATTTTTGGTCTTATAACTTATGTTCCAGAAAGGTCAGAAATCATGTTTTAAATTTTATAAGTTTACATTCTATTTAATTAAGGCATTTTATATACTTTTCAAAATAAAATTATTTTTCAGTATGGAAAAAGAGGGACCTCTCCTTCCAAATGGTGATCTTCACTGACACAGGAGAGGTTGGAATTGAGGAGTTAGGGAATGGTAGCATGGAGGTGATTGTAAGATTCTCCTCCAGCTTTCTTTCTTTTTTTTTTTTTTTTTTTTTTTTTCTTTTTTTTCTGAAGCTGGAAACAGGGAGAGACAGTCAGACAGACTCCCGCATGCGCCCGACCGGGATCTACCTGGCACGCCCACCAGGGGCGATGCTCTGCCCACCAGGGGGCGATGCTCTGCCCCTCCGGGGCGTCGCTCTGCCGCTCTAGCGACCAGAGCCACTCTAGCGCCTGGGGCAGAGGGCAAGGAGCCATCCCAGCGCCCGGGCCATCTTTGCTCCAATGGAGCCTTGGCTGCGGGAGGGGAAGAGAGAGACAGAGAGGAAGGGGGGGGGGGTGGAGAAGCAAATGGGCGCTTCTCCTATGTGCTCTGGCCGGGAATCGAACCCGGGTCCTCCGCACTCCAGGCTGAAACTCCACCGCTGAGCCAACCGGCCAGGGCCTTCCTCCAGCTTTCTGAGAATGAAAGGCTAGGTCCCCTCTTGGCATTTAGTAGCATGGGTCCCACCTTTGTTTTGTTTGTTATTTTTTGTTTCTTTGTCATGTTTTTGTGGAGTAGAGCAGGATTGTCTAAAAGTTTTTGATGTTACCAGCTAGGCTAATCCTTTCCTGGTCCTTCGGCTAGGGAGAATAGGTTTTAGATGTGACATGCTTTGTCTGCATCTATTGATATTTTCAGATTACCAGCTTCTTAACTCCCAGTCTGGAGTATATTAGGCAAAAAGAAAACCAGGGAACTAACCACCTTGTCATTCCCATCTGCAACTTTTCAGTTTTCTAAGCTTGGTTTTTATATAATGTTCATGGTTTTTATTTGTATTTCACTGAAGGAATAAAAAAGAGTACAGTTATTTCTTTTTTCTCAGCCTAGTGTAAAGACATAACACTCATCACCACGTAAGGGTAATAATGCCACTCTCCTCTGTGGGGTTGGCAGAAACCATGAAGAGGGCAGCAACTGAATGCTATTGGGGAGTTTGAATTTTCAAGGCACATATGAGAAAGCGATCAATGAGCAACTAAGATGCCACAACTATGAGCTGATGCTTCTCATCTCTCTCCCTTCCTGTCTGTCTGTCTCTGTCTCTCTCCCCTCCCCGCTTTCTCACTAAAAATAAATAAATAAATAAATAAATAAATATGTAAATGGATAATTTGCAGGTAACTGAGGAACAGTCAAACACAAATAGCAGGTATATTTTGGTTAGACAACCCAGAAAACAGTGGGTCATCAGGGTATTTAATTTAAGCTTCAAGTCTTTCTGCCCAATGGTAAGGGGATTATGTTAAGGTTCCCTTTCTGAAGTAAGTTTTTGTATCTGAATCTTTTAGGCAGGAAAGTGGCAGAGTGTGAAAAAGGTTCTTTCTGAATCTTTTGCTTCTCAATAACCAACTTAAAATCAATACCTAAGAGGCAATCTGAAGGTGGTAAAACTTTGGTCCCATTTAACAACAAAGACAGAAGTCACAAAATAAAAAACTGATAAATTGGACTTCATCAAATTAAAATTTTTGCTCTGCGAAAGTGTTGGCAGCAAAATTAATGTTACTGATGAGTAGACCTGGTTGAGCAATATTGGTCTTTGAGTTCTGGCTAAGAAAGAGTTCAGATACAAGAGTCAAATACAAGCAAAAGTTTATTTAGAAAGTCAGAGAGATAGAAGAACTAAGCAGTGGAGAGAGTGAGCCAGCTGGGTTGTGTGGGCTCAGAAAATAAGTTCTAGATGCAGAATAAGTGCCCTAGGAGCTTATGAGGAAGAAACCAAGGATATATGTGCATGGGGGAAGAAAAGGGTTTTCTTTTTAGAAACACTCTCAGGTGTTCTCCAGAGAGAGAGAGAGAGAGAGAGACAGAGGGAGAAAGAGAGAGAGCACTGAGTCCTCACTCCTGAGGGTTGTTATGCCCTTTTTAAAGGCAGGGATCTTAGGGGATGATCTCAATGGAATATCACCAGTGTTCCTGGAGTGTCCTTTCAGGGTCATGGACTCTACTAATTGGTCATTGCCAGGGCAGGGGGGTCATTTGTCATTGCAGCCAGTCCTGATGTCAACTCTGTCCGGCCTTGCTGGTTTTCTGGGCCTAGAACTGAAACAGCTGAAGCACAGCTAGATATTATCTCAAGTTTGACCAATACAGTACTCTGTCTCTGTAGTCAATAGACCCGAGGCTTTATTCCTAAGATTGTTTGATGTGGGCTAGAACTTCAATGTCCTGAGGATAATGCTTAAGGGAGTGGTCATGCAAGGGACTGTGTGGAGGTCATATGAAGCTATTCTCTGGCCCCTTTGTTCCTCTTTTAAAGGGGTCTATCACATGACTAGTGACATGCTAGGGGAGGAAAGGTCAGGGGAGTGTTTGATACACATAACCAATGATAGGAAAGGTTGGGGGTTGCCTGACCAGGTGGTGGCGCAGTGGATAGAGCCTCAGACTGGGATGCGGAGGACCTGGGTCTCCAGCTTCAGCACAGGCTCATCTGGCTTGAGCAAAAAGCTCACCAGCTTGGACCCAAGGTCGCTGGCTCAAGCAAGGGGTTACTCGGTCTGCTGAAGGCCCATGGTCAAGGCACGTATGAGAAAGCAATCAATGAACAACTAAGGTGTCGTAACGAAAAACTGATGATTGATGCATCTCATCTCTCTCCATTCTTACCTGTCTGTCCCTGTCTATTCCTCTCTCTTTCTCTCTGTCCCTGTAAAAAAAAAAAAAAAAAAAAAAGGTTGGGGGTCAAAAACTCCATGACCAGTGTAGTACTAAGGGAGGAAAGGTCACCTTGGGGTGAGGTTCTTGTTTTCACAGTTTTTTAAAAAAGATTTTATTTATTCATTTTAGAGAGAGGAGAGAGAGAAAAGAGAGAGAGAAGTGAGAGAGAGAGAGAGGGGTGGAGAAGCAAATGGATGCTTCTCCTGTTCTCCTGTGTGCCCTGACCAGGAATTGAACCCAGGACATCCACGTGCTGGATGGATACTCTAACACTGAGCAAACTGACCAGGGCCTTGGTTTTCCAGTTTTGCCAATCGTTAGGTACCCAGGGATTCCCCCTGGGGAACTTTCATACCTGGCTAAGAGCCTAACAGCTGTGTTAGGCTTGCTCGCTGGTTTATTGGCTTCAAGCACTTTGACTGATTAGTACATGAGCATGTCACAGCACCACGTGTGTATAATCTATGTAAGGCTATGGGTGCTTTTGCCCTCAGAGCAGTGGTGGATTGTGGATTGCCTGCCTTCCCCTGTGAGGGGCCTTTCAGCTGTTCATTTGCCTGAGAAGCTATTTTCCCCTGCCCATTTGCTTGTCCATCTGCCGTTGTGAGACTCTTATAAGTAGAAATGGCCCAATGCTTTCTGGCTCTGCAGTTTCTCTACCATCTGCCTGAATCCACTGTGGACCTGCCTGGCCTCGGCCACCAGCATTACATTGGCCTATAGTAATACTTTGTTTACTCCTGTGCAACAGCATACTATATTAAAAAAAAAACTTAAGAGGCTTAAAAAGCAATCTATAGAGTGGGCAAAAATATTTGCAAACCATATCTCTGACCAAGAACTAATATTTAGAATATATAAAAAAAAAAACTTAACAGAAAAAATTCAATAAGGAAGTAGTCAAATAATACAATGAGACATTTTACTGAAGAGAATAACATAGTAAATATGTACATAAAAATATGTTGAACATCATTAGCTATTGTATAATGGCAACTTAAAACTATAATGGAAGATCACAATACAACTATCAGAATAACTAAAATAAAAAAGCAGCAGCCACTACCTTACAACCCAGCAACTACGTGCTGTTTTATTTAAACCAGAGAAATAAAAATGAATTCACACATAAACCTGTACGTATACTGTTGTTTTAGTAATAGACCAAAACTGGAAACAAATCCAGATGTCAAATGAAAGGTTAAACAAACTGCAGCACCATGACATTCTACTTGTTAATAAATAAGAGCAGATTATTGATATTTAAAAAACTGAGAAAGATACATAATAAAAAATAATTTTTAAGCCAATTTCCAAGGTTACATACTGTGATTATACTCACATAGTATTTTTAAAATTAAAAAAATTATATAAATGAAGAATAGATTAGTAGTTTCCAAGTATTAAGGATGGAGGAGAAGAAGGAGGTAGGGTGTGTATAAAATGCCAACATGAAGAACTCTATGGTAATAGAGAAACTTAGTATCTCAGCTGTATCAATGTCATTATCCTGCTATAATTCTACAATAATCTTAAAATAAAAGTTTAAGAAATAAAATAAAGTAGCAATACAAAAAAGTTATAGCCTACCAAATTTGTACACATCAAGTTATTTAATACAAAGATAAAATAGTATATTCATTAAAGTGGTTACTTAATGTCTTTAATCTGGACAGTAAGAGTAATAAAAAGTCTTCTTGTTATTATCTCAATGTAAAATATAAAATGGCCTCCATTTGTGTCTGTTTGTATTATGTGCCAGACTCTGTCCTAAGTGCTCTATTTATAAATATACACTTAATTATAATACCATATTATGGGAGAGATGGTTTAACTATCTCCATTTTAAAAGTCCAAAAACTAAAGCACAGAAATGTTAAGTAACTTTCTCAAGGAAATACAACTAATAAATTTAGAATTCATCACACTTAAATACACATACAAATTTTCATTGTATAATGTAGAACTGTCTTATATACATTATATGGCATATTATATAGCAATGAATGATAGGTTAATTTCAGTAATTAACTATTATAGTAAATAGAAAAGAATTTCAGCAACAAAAGCCAGTTAAAATTTAAATATATATAAAAATGGTTTCTTTATGAACTAGGTAGTGTTGACCACAATTGCATTTAAATGTGCTGTGCAAAGTGTCTGATTTTTTGTCTTATTATATCTCTTTTCATGAGTTGATTGTTGATGGATCATCTACATCCTACTGACAATATATTATAGAATAACCTCCTTTAGTTAGAATCCAGAAGCATTTGACATTTACTAGTTATCAAATATTTCATTAAATATTTTATAGAAGATAGGATGAAACTGGTACATTTTCAAACAAAAGCACTATTTTTTTGTGATAGCTAAAATCAATAATGTGTTAGAAGCAAAAATTGCAAATTACATGAGGCTATCGGAGGGAAAGAATAATATTTTGTTCTAATTAAATAAAATCATTAATATATTTGAAATCCTACAGGGCATTTCTAGTTTCCTAAAAGTATATAAAGACAAATTGTAAGAAAAATGAAAGTCCTTCACACAGGGGCTTAATTTAGGATGAACAGAAAAAGGTTAACGCACCTATATAAATACATGCCCTTCAATAGAGAAAATTTTTCACAGTTGGGAAGGTTATGTATCATGCACAAATGAGAGAAAAGGAAATCTTTCATGAGTGAATTTTGGAAATTTATATCTATTTAGTGCTCAGATTACTTCAGCTTTTAAACAAATTCTTTTTGAAGTAGTAAGAGGAGATGCTGAGTTCGGAGGCTTTGTGTTACCCTCAAAGAAACATACATATACTTTTGTGACTGATACCACCTGTGGTTGAAGTTGGGAGCAGGAGTTAGGTGAGAGATGGGATGAGAAAATCACGTAAGCATGAAACACTGCGCAGTGCGTGATGTCGGTGCCTGCTCTGATACGCAGTTTCCATTTTCCTGCATGATAGCTTCTCTTCTCGAGATTCTCTCCGTCTGTGCAAGGGACAATGAAGCCTCTTTGCCTGCTGATGTAGAGAGCAGGCGTAACTGACATAGTGTGGGAAGAAGTGAGCCCAGACTCTTTGCTTCATAAGACAACACAGAGAGAAAATTACAGTGTTCCACTCTCCTGAAGCCTTTCCTCTGTAAGACGCTGTAATTAAATCACACACTTCAAGGGTTCTTCCACTTCTCTAACTTGCTTCTTCCATTTTCTTACTGCTTTCTCTTGGGAATACTTCCTTAATAAATTATGTGCACATATGTCCTTGTTTAGTTTTTGCTTCTGACCTAGTCACAAAACATGCCTCCTAAGATTGCGAAGAATGACTCAGATATTTGTTCTCAGAGATGAAACTAAAAGAATGAACATTTTATATATAAAAAGAACACCATATAAGCAGGAAACTATCGGGTATTTTCAATGAACAGCAACACTTCAGTGAAAAGACTTATGACAACTAAAAATATTTGAACTTAGTTCAATACTCAAAATTGAATAATGAAAGATTTGAGCTTACTGAATTGACTGACAATAATGTTCTTAGGAAGATATATTGGTTTGTAAAGGCAGAATTTAAACAGGATGTACATCACATTTCTCAAGGCTGCTTATAATAAATTGTCACAAATTGAGTGACTTAATTCAGCACGTATGTATTTTCTTCCAATTCTGGCAACCAGACTTCTAAAATTAAGGTTTCTGCAGGATCACACTTTGTCTGGAATCCTTCTTTGCATGTTTCAGCTTCTGGTGGCTATCAGCATTCCTGTGTCTGCATTACTCCAATCTCCACCTCACTCTTCAGAGGGCCTTCTCTCTCCAGTGTGCTTTCTCTCTGTCTGTAGATTTCAAGGCTTGAGAAGCCCAGAGTTTCCAGGCGGCAATCTCAACCTCAGTTCAATGGGATTGTTGTCTCTCGTCTAAGGATCTTTGCTTTTGCAGTTAGGGCCCACCAGATAATCCAGCATGACTTTATGTAGACATACTAATTACATCTGCAAAGATGTTTCCAAATACGGTCACATTCACAGATTCTGCATTTAGGATATGGATGTATCTTTGTAGTGGCCACCATTCAGTCTACAGTGATGGTTCAACAATCGGTTCCACCTGCTCTTAAAAGGAACAAAAAACTTCACCTAAAGAAACCTTGAAGCTGCTTTAAATCCAAAGTCAGGCATTTGAAGGCCATCATTTATACCCCAAATTGATTTCCCCAACCCTGAGACTTTACAAAGAAAGAAAGAAAGAGACAGAGAAGCATCAACTCATTGTTTCACTTAGTTGCTCCATTTAGTTGTGCATTCATCGCTTGCTTCTCAAAGGACCAAACCTGTGACCTCAGGCTTGCAATGAGTGGATGCTTTACCCTCTGGGCCACCCAGCTGGTGCCAGATTTCACTCCTGAATACTATTCCACAATCACAGGGAGCAGGGCTCCTTGAGGAGCTGTAACCTGCATACCTTGGAGCAAGAGGAGGTAGAAATGTGAATAGAAGAACTCTCACAACTTTCCTGCCCACAGTGAAGCCTGTTCTCATCTCCTAGCTCTCAATGGGCTACTATTACAGACATTTCCTTCCTTTGTCTCTTCAACTTGAGTTGGTGTACGTCCCCCCAGACAGATAAATCTTTGGGTACAACAGCTTTTTCTCTCTCCGTTTAATCCTGATCCCACTTTGTAAATAGTCCCTTAATTAAAATCGCTACATTTTAAATATCCCAGATTTTTTTTGTCAGAACAATGATAAAACAGAAATGATTTAAAAGCTTTGGCCCTGGCCGGTTGGCTCGGTGGTGGAGCGTCGACCTGGCATGCAGGAGTCCCAGGTTCGATTCTTGGCCAGGGCACACAGGAAAAGTGCCCATCTGCTTCTCCACCCCTCCCCCTCTCCTTCCTCTCTGTCTCTCTCTTCCCCTCCCGCAGCCGAGGCTCCATTGGAGCAAAGTTGGCCCAGGCACTGAGGATGGCTCTGTGGCCTTTGCCTCAGGCGCTAGAATGGCTCTGATTGCGGCAGAGCAACGCCCCAAGATGGGCAGAGCATCGCCCCCTGGTGGGCATGCCGGTGGATCCCGGTCCGGCGCATGCGGGAGTCTTTCTGACTGCCTTCCCGTTTCCAGCTTCGGAAAAATACAAAAAGAAAAAAAAAAGCTTTATTTGTAATTGAAGTACAAATAATATACTCAGATATACAAGCAAATATTATTTTTGTTTTAATTTTGAACTTATTTGGTCAATGCTTTAAAATCTTTAAAATGCCTTAGAGACTCAGCTATGTTAAACTCTTAATTTACAGTTTAAAACGTTTTAAGAGATTTTAATTAACTAAGTTTGCAAATGGTATTAATTGTTTAGTGAAATTTAATCTTGCACACTGTAATTTAATTGAGTATCAGTCAAAGAACAAAAGGAATTTAGTACTATTAATTTTAAAAACATACAAGATTATAAGTAAATTCACTAGATTTGTATTGTGTATTTAAGTAACAAGGAAAAATAGGTTGTTATGCTCTTATATTAAATAGAATTATTGATTAAAACAGAAAAAAGCTTTCTAAGATATTAAATCCTCAAGTGATATATTTTAATACTTTTGTATATCTATTCTAATATTCAAAAATCCTTTAATACCTTTGTTAGTATAACTGTAAAATTAATGGTAAAATTAAATTAAATTAGAGGAAACCCATACATTTTTAAAATGTCTTCCTCATTGTTTAAAAGAATCTGTGTTCAGATAGCCTAATGACTTCTAGATAAACCAGGTGCTAACCTGATGAAGGAGGTAAGAAGAATCATTTAAGTTGACTGTACAATCTTATCAGATTGTACCTCCATTGTTCATTAACCTGTTCAAGATAAAGTAGCAACTTTTGCTGCTGAAATAACTTATCAGTTTATAAAGCTAGATTAATTGCTCAAGAAATTTTTACCAATGGAAGCAGTAGGCTTCCTGGTTCCCTGACAAAGATGATTTAAGGTTCAAGGTAACTTTTAATTTTGTAAAACCATAAGCACTTGGGTTTAAGTCTCCCTTTATAATTACCAGGGAAGAGCCTGAAAAAAGACATTTGGTCCTCTATTTTAACAGTTGTGATGAGTGTAAGAGGGTAAAGATACAAAATGTTATTTGTTACAAATTAGAGAGAATCCAACATTTATGATTATGATATTTAAGTGTTTTTTTTTTTTAATCTTTGAAGAGGATTTGCTTTCTTTATAAAATTTTATTTGTATTTTGTTTTCTGATTTTTTAGTAAGGGCATATTTATTTCACTTTAAAAATGTTTAACTTTTTGGCCCTGGCCGGTTGGCTCAGCGATAGAGCGTCAGCCTGGCGTGCGGGGGACCCGGGTTCGATTCCCGGCCAGGGCACATAGGAGAAGCGCCCATTTGCTTCTCCACTCCTCCTTCCTCTCTGTCTCTCTCTTCCCTTCCCGCAGCCAAGGCTCCATTGGAGTAAAGATGGCCCGGGCGCTGGGGATGGCTCCTTGGCCTCTGCCCCAGGCGCTAGAGTGGCTCTGGTCACAGCAGAGCGACGCCCCGGAGGGGCAGAGCATCGTCCTCTGGTGGGCAGAGCATCTCCCCCTGGTGGGCGTGCCGGGTGGATCCCGGTCGGGCGCATGCGGAAGTCTGTCTGTCTCTCCCCGTTTCCAGCTTCAGAAAAATACAAAAACAAAAAAAAAAGAAAATTGTTTAACTTTTTGTGTATTATAATTGTTTTAAAATATTGTATTCAAGTTTATGCTTTTTTTTTACTGTTTCTTATTTTACTCCACTTAGCATTCACCATTGCATTAGTTTTTGTTACCTATTAATTTGTCTTAAATTTTTATAGCCTTTTGTGTGATTATTAATTCTGATAGCCTCAATATTCTAATTTCTCTCTCTCTGTATTTCTCTCTCTCTGTCTTTTTTTTTTTTTTGAAAGAGAGAGAGGGACAGGGACAGACAGATAGGAAGGGAGAGAGAGCATCAGCTCATTGTTGCTGCACTTTAGTTGTTCATCGATTGCTTTCGCATATGTGCCTGGACAGAGTGTGGGAGTGGGGGGGTGTATGGCCTGTGGCCACTGCCATCGTGACCATGCATGTTCTCATTGAACTCAGGCAGATGGTAGAGAAAGAGTGGAGCCAAAAAATGGTAGGCCATTTCTTTATTAAAATCTTGCAATGGCCGACAAGCAAACACACAGGGAAAACACTTCCCTTTTCATTCAGAGCTCCCAAAGCCTTGACACATTCTCTGGTTCCACAACCAGGAGAATATTCTTCAGTTCCTCCTAGAATCAAAGGCCTCCACAAGCCTCAGTGTGGTTCCCTAAGCCCCTCAGCTCTGGTTCCCTATCTTCATACCATCTCTCTCTTTGCAACCATGGTTGCTTCTTCAGTACTCTGCAGTCTCTCTGCTCTCTCACTCTGCAAACATGGCTCTTTCTACCTCTTCTCTTTCTTCTCTGCTGCAAAATTTTCTGGTGTGAAAACCTCTCCTCCAGTAAACATTAGCAAAACAATGGCCCTTCCCAAACAGGAAGGTAATTTGCAATTTCACAGACCACATATACCTGGCGCTGCCCAGCCCCCGATGCAAACTGTAAGTGAGCAAACATAAAAATCATATTTTGCAAACTTATCTGATCAACAGGGGGCTTTCACTGAGCCAGTGACCCTTGCTCAACCCAGCAACCTTGGGCTCAAGCCAGCAACCATAAGGTCATGTCTATGAGCCACCACTCAAACCAATGACCTTGAGATTTTGAACCTGGGTCCTCAGTGTCCCAGGTCACTGCTCTATCCACTGTGCTGCCACGTGGTCAAGCAGTTTTCTAATTTTTATGTCTAGAGTATTTAATATATTTAATTTAATGCATTTTGTATTTTGTCAAATTATATTTTCTTTTAAATCGAAAATTTTTTAGTGTATTTTAGTTATGGTTTTACAATAATTTTTAAAAAAGGTTTTATTTATTGATCTAGAGAGAAGAGAGAGAGAAGGAGAGAAAAGCAAGAAGCATCAACTTGTAGAAGTTGATTTTTGTAAGTGCCTTGGCCAGGCACACCCAGGGTTTTGAACTGGAGACCTCAGTGATTCAGGCTGATGCTCTCTCAACTGTGCCACAGATCAGGCTTCAGTAAATTTTTAATAGTAATGTCTGTCTTTAATGAGTTAGCTCTAAAAAAATTAAAAGATTTATTTTTCTGTTGTAGGCAGAATTATGCTCTTATAACTATATCCCACCCAAAATCTTGGCATCTGAATATGTTACTTTATGGCAAAAGGGACTTGCAGACATGATTAACATTATTTTAGAGGTTCTTTAAAAAAAAATTTTTTTTTTCATTTTTCTGAAGCTGGAAACAGGGAGACAGTCAGACAGACTCCCGCATGTGCCCGACCAGGATCCACCCGGCATGCCCACCAGGGGCAACGCTCTGCCCACCAGGGGGCGATGCTCTGCCCATCCTGGGCGTCGCCATGCTGCGACCAGAGCCACTCTAGCGCCTGAGGCAGAGGCCACAGAGCCATCCCCAGCGCCCGGGCCATCTTTGCTCCAATGGAGCCTTGGCTGCGGGAGGGGAAGAGAGAGACAGAGAGGAAAGCGCGGCGGAGGGGTGGAGAAGCAAATGGGCGCTTCTCCTGTGTGCCCTGGCCGGGAATCGAACCCGGGTCCTCCGCACGCTAGGCCGACGCTCTACCGCTGAGCCAACTGGCCAGGGCGGTTCTTTAAAAATTTAAGAATAGATATATTATATGACTCGCACTCCTTTTATGAGTATCTACCCCCCCAAATTTGGAAACATTTATTTGTAAAGGTTTATATAACTTAATGTTCATTGCATTATTATTCACTGTGGCTAAGACAAGGAAACAATTGAAGTGCCCTTTGCAAGACGATTGAATAAAAAGATGTGGTATATTTACAATGGAATACTACTCAGTCATAAGAAAAGATGAAATACTGCCATTTGCAACAACATTTGGTAGATCTTATGACTATCATGTTAAGTGAAATATGTCAGACAGAGTTAAGAACAATATGATTTCACCGTATGTTGGATATAAAACTGAAAGCAACATATGAACAAATAAAAAAACAAACAAAAACTCATAGACGCAGAAAACAGTACGGTGGTTATTACAGTTAAGGGAGGAAGTGGGAGGTTTTATGGTAAAGGAGGTCAAATATATAGTGACAAAAGATTTGACTTTGGGTGGTGGGCACACATTTTCATATGCAGATGATATATCATAGAAACGTACACTTGAAACCTATATAATCTTATTAACCAAAGTCACCTTAATACATTAAAAAAGATTTTTAAATAAAAGTACAAACATAAAGTATAAATTGAAAACACGCACACACACACACACACACACACACACACACACACTCACCACGTAAAGATTAGTTATGGACCTTGAAAAATCCTGAATTATCCTGGTGGGCACAAACTAATCACAGGACTCCTTAGAAGTGGATGAGGCAAGCAGAAGAAGGGATCAGAGAGAACAGAAGAAAAAAGGATGAGTGTGTCAAAAACGGAAAAAAAAAACAACAACACTTGACCAGCACTTGCTAACGTTTATGAAAGAGGAAAGAAAACATGAACCAAAGACTAAGGATGGCTTCCAGAAGCTGAGAACAGGCTCTGCTTGGCTGCCAGCAGAATATGAATACCTGTCACAGGACAATAGGAAGTGCATTCTGCCCACAGCCAGATGAAGGAAAGGTGCATTCTGCCCACAGCCAGATGAAGGAATGGAATCTAGAACCTCCGGAAAAGAATGCAACTGGCCAACACTCTGATTTTAGCCAGATGGGACTGTGTTTGATTTCTGTCCTAAAGAACTGTAAAATATTAAATTTTTGTTATTTTAAGCCACTTAATTTGCGGTAATTTCTTATGAAGGCAATAGAAAATGAGTGCATTCTTTTAATATTTCATTTTCACTGTCATTTTTGTCTTAACATAGTAAAAAGTAAATAATATAGAGAAACATAATGAAAAAACTTATCAAATTCCGTTTCTCAGTACATGCTTCAATATATTTGGTCACAATTTTTGAGAAGAAAACTTCTTTTTACAACTTCTGTTTCTATTTTCTCCTAATGACAGAGGCAATTCAAGTTGAGGTTGTATTTTGACACAATGAAATAAGAAACTCTAGCTTACCTTGCTCTTCTTCACTTCTGTTTTTAAGTTATCTAGTTACGTTTTTCTTGGTTACAATTTCATTTTTAAATGATAGTATTAAACCTCAATTCTTTTTCCTTTAATTTTAGATAGCATTTCTTGATTCCCTACTTTCTTATATATTATTGCAGAGACCTGTTATTCACAAAATATGTTCTACTTTGTTCTGGGATTACATCTAGATAACACTTTCAATTTAAATGTGGCCATTGACTGAGATTTAGGCAATGGCCAGGAATGGAAGTTAAGAGACCACTTGTAGGACTCCTTGTGCATGCTTGCCATGCCTGCATCTTCTCATTTACTATCTAGTTGCAGATGAGTATGGTGTTCTTGGAAAACAATGTCAGAAGATAGCCAGGCTATAAGATAAATACCACATGGGTTCTTTAGTAACATGTCATTTTTTTACTTTACAAGATTGAGAAATACACTTTTACTCTTTTTAAGTCATTATATATTTCAGGGTATATTTATTATGACAGTTTGTATTATTTACTAATACAGAATTATGTTATTTTCCCTACCATTTCCCTCATCTCTTCTCTGTCTTGAGGAAAGAGAAGAATGGAAGTAAACAATGAAGCAGACAAAAGAGGAAAGTAGAAACGTTCCATATTTCCTAGAACTTGCTCAGTTAAGTGTGCGTTCCAAAGGCTTAGTTGCCCTTGTACCTTTAAACACACACCACATTATTTTATATAATAAATAATCAAATAAGCATTTATTTGATTATTACCAACTAGCAATCCAAGAAAACAAATATCTTACAAAAATGTTTCACTACTTTACTATTTAATGAGAGATAGATAGGCCATTAAGTCTTTCTCTTTTTCTCTCCCATCCCGTATTGGCTATAAGGGAACTCAGAAAGAAGTGGTTTATTTGTTTAGCAATCATACACTTTCCCTTTACTTTGTCAATTTATTCTCTAAGTTAGTATTATCAAATGCTCACATTTTGTATTTCAAGCTACTTTAAATAATTCATTGAAATAGAAAAAATACAAATAAATATAAGATGTCCATTTCTATTTTATTCTTCTAATTTATAAAATAATTAAAATGATAGAATATGATTACTACTACTTCTCTATTTTTAGGTTATGTACTTATTTACTAAATATAATTATGACATAAAGTTAGATTTTCTTATTCCATTATAGAACCCTGGATCTCTGTAAGAAAGTGTTTTAAGAATTTTGTAGCATAAATGCTTTTTGCCAAACAATAGTAAAATTGCCTTCTAAATCACTGCATAATTCTCTTATAATTGGTTTTTGCCTGTATGACATTCTGTGAAAAATACTGTATCATTACAATATTTTGTAATGAGACTTCATAGTATTATCCTATGAGCAACAGTCTAACACCAGTGATATCTTAAGTTTAGAAGAAAAACATCCAAGATAATAAAGAATTCTTATTATTACTAATTCTTTATTAAATCCACATTTTTGTAGTATATGTTCAAGTCAACACATTTTATATGTTAATGTATTATTTACTTTTCAAGGTTATATTAATTTTGTACCAGAGAATAGTCAATATGTATTATGCCCTTTATATTAAAATGGTGCTCAGTTTTATAATAATTTTATTTTTTTTTAATGGGGTGACATCAATAAATCAGGATACATATATTCAAAGATAACAAGTCCAGGTTATCTTGTCATTTAATTATGTTGCATACCCACCACCCAAAGTCAGATTGTCCTCTGTCACCTTCTATCTTGTTTTCTTTGTGCCCCTCCCCACCCCCTTTCCCTCTCCCATTCCCCCCTCCCCCCCGTAACCACCACACTCTTATCAATGTCTCTTACTTTCACTATTACGTCACACCTACGTATGGAATAATACAGTTCCTGTTTTTTTCTGATTTACTTATTTCGCTTCGTATCATGTTATCAAGATCCCACCATTTTGCTGTAAATGTTCCGATGTCATCATTTCTTATGGCTGAGTAGTATTCCATAGTGTATATGTGCCACATCTTCTTTATCCAGTCATCTATTGATGGGCTTTTTGGTTGTTTCCATGTCCTGGCCACTGTGAACAATGCTGCAATAAACATGGGGCTGCATGTGATTTTACGTATCAATGTTTCTGAGTTTTTGGGATATATACCCAGTAGAGGGATTGCTGGGTCATAAGGTAGTTCTATTTGCAGTTTTTTGAGGAACCACCATACTTTCTTCCATAATGGTTGTACTACTTTACATTCCCACCAACAGTGTATGAGGGTTCCTTTTTCTCCACAGCCTCTCCAACATTTGCTATTACCTGTCTTGCTAATAACAGCTAATCGAACAGGTGTGAGGTGGTATCTCATTGCCGTTTTGATTTGCATTTCTCTAATAGCTAAAGAAGATGAGCATCTTTTCATATATCTGTTGGCCATTTGTATTTCTTCCTGGGAGAAGTGTCTATTCATATCCTCTTCCCATTTTTTTATTGAATTGTTTGTTTGTTGTTGAGTTTTATGAGTTCTTTGTATATTTTGGATATTAGGCCCTTATCTGAGCTGTCGTTTGAAAAAATCATTTCCCATTTAGTTGGCTTTCTGTTTATTTTGTTATCAGTTTCTCTTGCTGAGCAAAAACTTCTTAGTTTGATGTAGTCCCATTCATTAATTTTTGCCTTCAATTCTCTTGCCTGTGGAGTCAAATTCATAAAATGCTCTTTAAAACCCAGGTCCCTGAGTTGAGTACCTATGTCTTCTTCTATGTACTTAATTGTTTCAGGTCTTATGTTTAGATCTTTGATCCATTTTGAGTTAATTTTTGTACAGGGGGAGAGACTGTAGTCCAGTTTCATTCTTTTGCATGTGGCTTTCCAGTTTTCCCAGCACCATTTATTGAAGAGGCTTTCTTTTCTCCATTGTGTGTTGTTGGCCCCTTTATCAAAAATTATTTGACTATATATATGTGGTTTTATTTCTGGACTTTCTATTCTGTTCCATTGGTCTGATTGTCTATTTTTCTGCCAATACCATGCTGTTTTGATTGTCGTGGCCCTATAATATAGTTTGAAGTCAGGTATTGTAATGCCCCCAGCTTCATTCTTTTTCTTTAGGATTGCTTTGGCTATTCGGGGTTTTTTATAGTTCCATATAAATCTGATGATTTTTTGCTCTATTTCTTTAAAAAATGTCATTGGAAGTTTGATGGGAATTGCAGTAAATTTGTATATTGCTTTGGGTAATATAGCCATCTTGATTATATTTATTCTTCCTAGCCAAGAACAAGGTATATTCTTCCATCTCATTATATCTTTTTCGATTTCCCTTAACAATGATTTATAGTTTTCATTATATAAGTCCTTTACATTCTTTGTTATGTTTATTCCTAAGTATTTTATTTTTTTTGTTGCAATCGTGAAGGGGATTATTCTTTTGAGTTCCTTCTCAGTTGTTTCATTGTTGGCATATAGAAAGGCTATTGACTTCTGTATGTTAATTTTGTATCCTGCGACCTTACTGTATTGGCTTATTGTTTCTAGTAGTCTTTTTGTGGATTCTTTGGGGTTTTCGATGTATAGGATCATATCATCTGCAAAAAGTGATACCTTTACTTCTTCTTTTCCGATATGGATGCCTTTTATTTCTTTGTCTTGTCTGATTGCTCTGGCTAGAACTTCTAGTACCACATTAAATAAGAGTGGAGAGAGTGGACAACCCTGTCTTGTTCCTGATTTAAGGGGGAAAGCCTTCAGTTTAGTGCCATTTAATATGATGTTAGCTGATGGTTTATCATATATGGCCTTTATCATGTTGAGATATTTTCCTTCTATACCCATTTTGTTGAGAGTCTTAAACATAAAATTGTGTTGTATTTTATCGAAAGCCTTTTCTGCGTCTATTGATAAGATCATGTGGTTTTTGTTCTTTGTTTTGTTGATATGGTGTATTACATTAACCGTTTTACATATGTTGAGCCATCCTTGAGATTCTGGGATGAATCCCACTTGATCATGATGTATTATTTTTTTAATATGTTGTTGTATTCGATTTGCTAGTATTTTGTTTAGTATTTTAGCATCTGTATTCATTAGAGACATTGGTCTGTAGTTTTCTTTTTTTGTGCCATCCTTGCCTGGTTTTGGTATGAGGGTTATGTTGGCCTCATAAAATGTGTTTGGAAGTATTGCTTCTTCTTCAATTTTTTGGGAAGACTTTGAGTAGAATAGGAACCAAGTCTTCTTTGAAGGTTTGATAAAATTCGCTTGTATAGCCGTCAGGGCCTGGACTTTTATTTTTGGGGAGGTTTTTAATGGTTTTTTCTATTTCTTCTTTACTGATAGGTCTGTTTAGGCTTTCTGCTTCTTCTTGACTCAGTCTAGGAAGGTTGTATTGTTCTAGGAATTTATCCATTTCTTCTAGGTTGTTGAATTTAGTGGCATAAAGTTTTTCATAGTATTCTACAATAATTCTTTGTATATCTACGGTGTCCGTGGTGATTTCTCCTCTTTCATTTTGGATTTTGTTTATATGAGTTCTTTCTCTTTTTTCCTTGGTAAGTCTTGCCAAGGGTTTGTAAATTTTATGGATCTTTTCAAAGAACCAGCTCCTTGTTCTATTAATTTTTTCTATAGTTTTTCTGTTCTCTAATTCATTTATTTCTGCTCTGATTTTGATTATCTCCTTTCTTCGGCTGGTTTTGGGTTGTCTTTGTTCTTCTTTTTCTAGTTCCTTAAGGTGGGAAGTTAAGTGGTTCACTTGGGCTCTCTCTTGTTTGTTCATATATGCCTGAAGTGATATGAACTTCCCTCTTATTACTGCTTTTGCTGCATCCCATAGATTCTGATATGTCGTATTGTCATTTTTATTAGTCTGTATATATCTTTTGATCTCTGCACTTATTTCTTCTTTGACCCATTCATTTTTTAAAAGTATGTTGTTTAGTTTCCACATTTTTGTGGGATTTTTTTCCTCTTTTTTGCAGTTGAATTCTAGTTTCAAGGCTTTATGATCAGAAAATATGCTTGGTACAACTTCAATTTTTCTGAATTTGCTGATGTTGTTTTTGTGGCCCAACATATGGTCAATTCTTGAGAATGATCCATGTACACTGGAGAAAAATGTATACTCAGTCACTTTGGGATGAAATGTCCTTTAGATGTCTATCATATCCAGGTGCTCTAGTGTTTTGTTTAAGGCCACTATGTCTTTGTTGATTCTCTGTTTGGATGACCTATCTAGAGCCGTCAGCGGTGTATTGAGGTCTCCAAGTATGATTGTGTTTTTGTCAGTTTTTGTTTTAAGATCAATAAGTAGCTGTCTTATATATTTTGGTGCTCCTTGGTTTGGTGCATATATATTAAGAATTGTTATGTCTTCTTGATTCAGTGTCCCCTTAGCCATTATGAAATGGCCATTTTTGTCTCTGAGTACTTTTCCTGTCTTGTAGTCAGCATTATCCGATATGAGTATTGCTACACCTGCTTTTTTTTGGATGTTATTTGCTTGGAGTATTGTTTTCCAGCCTTTCACTTTGAATTTGTTTTTATCCTTGTTAGTTAGATGAGTTTCCTGTAGGCAGCATACAGTTGGATTTTCTTTTTTAATCCATTCTGCTACTCTGTGCCTTTTTATTGGTGAGTTTAATCCGTTTACATTTAGTGTAATTATTGATACTTGTGAGTTCCCTATTGCCATTTTATATCTTGCTTTCTGTTAGTTTTGTGTCTTGTTTGATCCTTCTCTTTCATTTTTCTATCTTTTGTTTTTATTTGGTTGTATTCCATACATCTTTCCTCTGTTGCTATCTTTTTTATCTCATGTGCTTCTGTAGTGGTTTTTTCAATGGTGGTTACCTTTGAGTAATGAAAGGGTCCCTACCCTGTTCATTGTAGCAAAGTATTTTGTGAGTACTTTTGCACTCCATCGTCCTTTGCTACTGTTAATCTCCATCTTCTCCCCCTCTTTCTTTTTGTTGTTGTCACAGTTTAAATTTGGTTTTATTGTGTTCTTCTTGGAGCTTTTACTTGTGGCTCTGTTTTTTTTTGTTGTTCTTTGTATCTGATTAGAGAACCCCCTTTAGTAATTCCTGGAGTGGGGGTTTTCTGATGATAAATTCCCTCATCTTTTCTGTATCTGTGAATGTTTTTATTTCTCCTTCATATTTGAAGGATAGCTTTGATGGGTATAGTATTCGTGGCTGAAAGTTCCTCTCTTTCAGGACTTTAAATATTGCGGTCCACTCTCTTCTAGCTTGTAGAGTTTCTGCTGAGAAATCTGATGATAATCTAATGGGCCTTCCTTTATATGTTGTATTCTTCTTTTCCCTGGCTGCCTTGAGAATTTTTTCTTTGCTGTTGGTTTGTGTCAATTTCTTTATAATATGCCTTGGAGTAGGTTTGTTGGGGTTAAGAAAACTCGGAGTTCTGTTTGCTTCTTGAACTTGAGGCTTTAGTTCTTTCCACAGGCTTGAGAAGTTCTCATCTATTATTTGTTTGAGTATGTTCTCCATTCCATTTTCTCTCTCTTCTTCCTCTGTTATACCTATTATTCTTATGTTATTCTTTTTGATGGAGTCAGATAATTCTTGTAGGGCTATCTCATTTTTTTTTAATTTTTGAGTCTCTTTCTTCTTCTCTCTGCTGTGCCTCAAGTTGCTTGTCTTCTATTTCACTAATCCTCTCTTCTATCTGACCTGTTCTATTAGCTAAGCTTGTTACTTCGTTTTTCAGCTCGTGAATTGAGTTTTTCATCTCTGTTTGATTTGTTTTTATAGTTTCAATTTCCTTGGACATATATTCTTTGTGTTCATTGAGTTGTTTTCTGAGCTCCCTAAATTGTCTTTCTGTGTTTTCTTGTATATCTGGGAGGATTTTTAGGATTTCTATCTTGAATTCTCTGTCATTTAGCTCCAAGGTTTCCAATATATTAAATTTTTTCTCCATAGATTTTTCCTCATCTAGCTGTGTTACCTCTCTTTCTTTTGTATCCATGATATTCGATTTTCTCTTCCTTAATGGCATCTGAGGGTGGTTTTGTTGATAGTATTAATGAGATTTAATAAAGAATAAAAAGTGAAAAAAAATAATAAAAAAATAAAAAATCGAAAATAGTTGTTTTTTTAAAAAAAATTAATAATGAAATAAAGAAAAATAAAATAAAATAAAAATTTTTTAAAAAAGGAAATTATTCCCCCCCTCCTTTTTTCCTCTCCTCTCCTCTCCCCTCTTTCTTCAGAAAATCTTGTGGTGAACTGTGAATTAAATGCCTGTGATGGAGGGCCTGAATTAGGGAAAAGTAATAAAGGGGCAAAAAAAAAAAAAAAAAAAGAAAAGAAAAAAAAAGAAAAACGAGAAAAAGAAAAAAAAAAGAATAAAGAAAAAAAAAAGAGCGTATGGACCCACAAAAAGCAAATAAGGAAAAAAATTGGGTCAAGAATAAAATGACTTGCTTTTAGGTGTTGGTTGTCTAAGAGTTATGATGAGAGGAATAAGAGGAAAATGGAAAAATGGGGAGACAAATTAAAAAATTACTATTGTATTTAGTGGAACAAGAACTAGATAAAATGGAGAACCAGGGATGGGAGCACTGCTAGTGAGTTAAAAAGGTGAAGTAAAACCCCCCCCCAAAATGCCACAAACATAAGTTTGAGTCCCAGATAAGATAATTTGTTTGTTATTGAGGTTTGAATGAGAGGAGATGTAAAGGAGAAAGGAAGAAACTAATATAGAGGGAGAAAAGAAAGAGAGAGAGAGAAAAAAAGAGGGAACCACTAATAGAAGAAAAAAGAAAGGAGAGAGAGAGAGAGAGAGAGAGAGAGAGAGAGTTAAGGGTTTTGGAGTGCAACCCTCATAGAGAGAAAGGAAGAGAAGAGAAAAGATAATGGGAGATGTAACACTTATGGGTAGTGTAGTTCAAGGAGAGGAGAGAGTAAGACCGGCAGAGAGTTAATCGGCCAAATTGGAGGAGGAAAAAAAGTATCAAGAATGAAGATAAGAGAAACAGACGAACAAATATAATAAAATGGGATAGGTTATAAAGTCTGCAGATTATTCTTGATTTTGAGAGGTTATCTTCTTGCTTTTTCTTTTCTCTCCCTCTTCCTGGTCGGTGACTCTGTACCCCGGGTTCTGCCCCTTTGGCACGCTCAGGTAGAGGTTTGCAGTTGATAAGTCTCTATGGCAATGTCATGTATTGTGCTTTAGTCTCGTTGGCAGTCGAGGCTATTAGCATTTATAGGCTCCGACAGTGAGAGAGTCCGTGTTCCTGGAGCCTTTCTCCTAGTCTTTCCTTCCTCAATTAGTAGCCTGATAATCCAGCTATGGGGTTGCTGCTGCCTCTGCCTGGATAGTAAGAGGCTCAAAGAACTGGCAACTCCCCACTCTATTTCCACTCAGCACAGGGCTCTGGGTAAGGCTCAGTCAGTCAGAGCTGCTAGCATAATCAGGCGGGCTTTCCGCCCACTCAAAGACCTCTGGTTCTGTCTGCCACTCTGTCCGGTAACACAGGCTGGCGCCTACTTCCAGGGCGCTTGGAGGAAACTCACTCACTGGCTGCGCGCGCAGACCAGGATATCTGGCCAGCAGTCTCATGCTTTGAGTGAAACCCCCAACCGCAGGGAAAAGTTGCAGCGTTGGAATTGAGTCTCGCTCCGTCCCCGTGTGCGGCTTTTGCAAGGCGCTGGGGCGGCCCGAGATTCCGCTTTGGCCCACACAAAGGCCCCTGACTCTGCCCCTCTGTGCGATAACACGGGCGCGCACTGCCGAGGCACTCGGAGGAATCTCTCATTCACTATCTGCGCGCGCAAACCAGGATATGAGGCCGGCCGCGTTTCCCTCTGAGTGAAACCCCCAGCAGCACGGAAAATTTCCACCGTTGGAATTAGTTCTCACTCCCTCCCATGCGTGGCTTTCCCAGGGCGCTGGGGCTGCCCAGAGACTCTGCCCTCGGCCCACAGAAAGGCCGCTGACCCTGCCTCTCTGTGGGGCAACACGGGCACCCACTCTTGGGGCCTAGGAAGAAATCTCTCGCCCACTAACTGCGCACCAACCAGGAGACCGGGTAAAATGGCCGCGCCGCTTGTCTTTCTTTGTTTGGGTTTGGCGCGAGTGTTAGCTTGTATTGCCCGGGTTGCCACAGGATCAGTTTTTTCTCGGCTTGGATCTCCGTGCCACAGCCTGGTTCAGCCGTTTGTGCCGTGGCCTGAATCTATTCACTCCCTTTGCCCGCCTCAGTTTCTATATTCACAGTTACCAGAGAAAGCCGCCCTGTTTAGGTTAGTGAGGAAGGCGGAGCATTTCTTACTCCCTATTTCCTTCGGGGTTTGGTTATATATTTAGCCAATTTTTCACTCGACCATACCTTTGGGTGTATTGCGAAGCATCTGGAGGCTCCAAGTATAGGTTTTTCTGTTTCTGGTTGAAGATCTTGTTGAGTTTTGGGGGAAATTTATCGGAATCGCTTCCTACCCCGCCATTACTCTGACGTCATCTCCCGGTGCTCAGTTTTAGACCTAGCAAATCCTTTTCTGTGTGCAGTAAGAAAAATACAAAATAGACAATTTATATTATTAGTAGGTTTAATATAAGCAGGAGCACAATTCACTAATTGCTCTGGACTCACTACACTCAGTTTATTTCCTTATCAAGTTTTAAAGCACTAAATATGTGCTCTAAAGCACTAAATATTGTTACAATGCATATTTAATTTATTTTTGATTTCTAAATAAGAAAATGAAGTCAATGTGTTACTTGATTTTTACTGATTATACACTGCATTCTTAAGCTTATTAGTATTGTGTGCCACCAAGGTGAAAGCTACTCAATGCAAAGTATGTATATTAGTAATTGTAGGCAGAAATGTGTTAACTGAGATGCTGTGAAAACCATACTTCCCGTGTCGTTCTTATATGCTGTCCTGTGTTTTGAATCTTCATTTTTTCCTCATTACTTAATAAATTCAATCCTTCCATACACTTCCTCCATCAAGCTACCTTAACCTTTTTTATTTTTTTAAATTTTATATTAATTGATTTAAGAGAGTGAAGACAAGAGAGACAGAAACATCTGTCTGTTTCTGTATATGCCCTGAGAAGGGATCAAACCAGCAACCTTTGATTATCAGGATAATGCTTCAATCACCAATTAAGCTATCTGGCCAAGGCTACCTTCACCTTTTTATTCTTAAGGATGATGTCTTGTATTTACTGTAGTATTTTTGAATTAGAACCAATTTAAAATATTATAATTGTTTTCACCATAGCTTTAGATAAAATTGCATTTTCTTTTAGTGTATTGCCCCTAAATGTATTTGCTTATAATAGCATTACAGTTAATGCAAGAGTTTACAGAATGCACATATCATGTTATATAGAAACACTTCTAAATTCTTAATGTTTTATATTGAATTGTAGACATTCCTTATATATTTGTAATTTATAGAAAATATATCTAGATATTGTTATAAAATATTAACTGTTACTATAGTTATTGCTGTTATTGTTGCACTACCATTAGCACCACCCGAAATACCTTTTATTTGTTGAATTAATTTGTCCTAGATATGCATGAAGTGCTTTAAGATATTATTTTATATATTGCTCACATCAACACTATCAGCTATTATTTTTCAGATGAAGATTAAGACTTTGTAAGGTTAAGCACTTGGTTTCTCCATGCAGAACATTTCTTTAATCAAATGTGTGAGTTTTTCTTCATACCGATCAATTCTCTGACAACTGCTGGTTGCTCTATAATTCAGTTTAGTTCTGACACTATGAAAGCTAGTATTGGATCCCAGAGGTTAAGGGCTCAGTCCCAGAAGAATATGTCTATCTACTTCAGCTGCCAGTAGCAAGTATCAGGATGTCAACTCTGTATCTGACCAACTGGCTATAAACTGGTGTTCTCATGATCCCCTCCTTGGGTTTCATAATTTACTAGAATGACTCAGAAAACTTAAAAAAGCACTTTTATTTACAGCTTTTTATATAATAGAAGATATGAATAATGACACAGATAAATAGCTGTATAAAGAAATAGATAGGAAGAAGTCTGGAAGGGTTCCAAGTGCAGAAAGTTATGCCTCTATAAGTTTGGTTGCACCACCACCAGACATGTGAATGTGTTTACCACATAAGAGCTCTCTAAACCCTGTAGTTTAGTGATGTTATAGAGGCCTCACCATGTAGTCATCATTAACTCAGTCTCCAGCCCTTCTGCCCTCCCAGGGGAGGATGAGTACCAAAACTTCTAAGTTTGGCTTGGTCTTTCTGGTGAGCAGTCCTCATCTTAATACTACCCAAGATACCACAGAGAGTCACCTACTTAAAACATGCTTTTATCACTCAAGACATTCCAAATGATATAAAAGCTCTGTGTAGGGGACTGAGTTAAAAGAGCAAATATTAGAACAAAAACCATTCCTAGCACACTTTTGCTTAAGAAATTACTAAGGTTTTAAGAACTAACCAGGAATCTGGATTGAAGACTAAATGATATAATTCTTATTATATCATAATATCATAGATTTAGAAAAGAAAATAATTTGCCAAAGAATATACAGTAGTTGGTGAATAAGCCAGGCTTTAAATTTTGGTTTATCTCAAGTCAAATTCTGTGCTCCTGAAAATTATAACATATTGTTCTGTCATTTCTTTTATAAGCATCAATAAATGTAAATATACCAGATTCATTTTGTAAATGGTAATTTAAAATAGTTTCATTGTTAGTGTTGGAAGAAATCCATTTGAACTTTGTTTTCCATTTACTCCTCTGCAGAGTTTAATAAATAAAGAGGTTCAACAAAATGACTTCTTTGGCCCTACAAGAAGTTTGTATGTATAGTCTATTTGTATTGGGAATGAACTCAATCTATACATATGAGGGAAGTTTTTGCATAATTCTCCACAAACATATCCAATAAACATGAGAAAAGAACTAAGAGAAGTCTAGTTGTGTTTGTGTTTTGAGAAAAGATACTGATGCTTTTCTTGAGTAAGAATCCTTCCTGTTAAAAAGAAACTAGAAGTGTTGAGCTTAATTAGTAAAGACTATTATATAATTTATATTTATCTGAGGGAGAAGTGGTTCTGAGTAGAACTCGGGTTATTACTTAAATATGCACCAAGTAGAGCAGCATTAGCACCCAACATATGGGGAAATCAGTGGTGAATGTAACAGGCTGGCAGCTAAGCCAGATGGAGCCACATAGAACAATCATGACACATGGAGGGATAGCAGGTTACAATGGAAATGGATTTGTTCCAGAAGACTAATAAGACATCTTTAGTGGTTTGGAGATATATTCTTACTGGGATTTGTAACTTGCTGATATTTTGCTAGAAATATATGTAAACAGTTAAAAATGAGAAAGAGAATTTATAAGAACTAGTAAGCATTTAATACGTTCAACTTTCTCTAAATAAAATAGTTTTGTTTGCAAACACATGATATATTTATAATCTTATTAACACTTCAAAATATGAAAATAATATTAAGTCATACTTACCGAAAGATAAAAATAGTACCCTTAATTCCATTTTTATCATAGAACAAGTGCTTTAATTTCTAACTAATTCACAAGATCATGCATTTGGATTTTCTAATAATGTTACCATATAATGATAAAATTATATGTGAATGTAGTGGAGAAGGGGAATGTACTATAAGTCATAAATTTTTCAATATTTTTTCTTGTCATAATGATAAAATAAAAAAAAAATACAACATCCAAAATAATTTTTGATATATATATTTTTTGCATTTTGAAATAAAAGCAAATTTGATACAATTATCTTTCTGTATTAGGAAATACTCTAATATTGCATAGCATTTGTCCACATGGTCACCCCTTTTACCCTGACAATCTGCCTGGGAACAATTTCCAGACCATGGCTTAAGAAGATTGAATTCAAGCAGTGAACTAAAGATTCAGCAAAGAAATCAGAGCACAGAATTGGGCAACAATAGGTTTACAGTTGTTTGTATAGAAAATAATATAATAATTAATGAATAATAATACAAAAATAAATTGTGTTTTACATATGAACAACTGTAAACCTACATATGCTCCGCCCTGTATGTGTGGTGGGCCATATGAGAAAAAAGGAAGGCAGAATCATGGAAGGCATCTCCAGAAGTTTCCTTGGGGTTCTGCGAGAGTCCTCAACAAAGACTCAGCTGTGCCTGCCAAAAGCATGGCCTCGCAGCCTACCATTGACTACTTGAAATTGGTATTAGAGAATGTCAAAAATAGAAAGATTTTGCTGTATTGGAATATGTGGAGTTTCTCCCACCCCATAGTAGAGATACTGTTGAACCCTTCGGAGTTTCCCATCTAAGAATCCAGTGAGATTATGTATTAAGATTAGGAATGATTCTCTAACACTAAAGAAACAACAGAAATGAAGTAACCCTATTAAACCAACTCGGAGAACATCAAGATATTCCTTTTACTTTTAATGCCTGTCATGACAAAATAAAATAGCCATTAAAGGAGACTCCCTCAAATATATTGCTAAGAATGTCAAACAGGTAATAAAAAAATTATAAGATACACAAAGAGTTAGAAAAAGGTGATGCAAGTAATATAAGTAATATATCACAAAGTCACCGTTCTTTGTTCACATTTTAAAGAAATAAAGCTAATTCCAAGAGCATTGATAAGTGGTCTCAAAAAGTAACCCACATCAAAATGTGAAGCATGAAAAAACAAGAAGGGTAATATAAGCAAATTTTAGTTTCTCCACTTTCAGATAGAAGAAATTCAAATAAGTGATTTCTGCAATTATTTTCAGCATCATTCTCTTATAATTTTTCAATATGTGGAATAAATAACTGTTTCAGTATTCTTGCCTAGCATAGTGGATCCATTGGTCATTAATTATTCTGGACTGACAGATAAGCTTAAATGGACATAAAAATAGGGGAAGAATTGGTAAGGATAAAATAAGGTTGGTTGAGGTAGAGAGAAGTGAATGTATTTATCTATAAAGATTAGAAAATATTTATAAAATATGATACATCACAATCAAGTAGGATTCATTCCAGGAGCACAAAGCTTGTTCAACATGCGTAAATCGATCTATGTAATATATCACATCAACAAAACAAAGGACAAGAATTATATGATTCTATCAAAAGATAAAGAAAAAAGATTTCAATAAGATACAACATTAATTTATGTTTACAATACTCAATAAACTAGGTATATATGGTTGGCTCAGTGCTAGAACATCTGTCCAGTGTGTGGATGTCCCACGTTCAATTCCCAGTCAGGGCACACAAAAGAAGTGCCCATCTGCTTCTCCATCCTTCCTCTTCTCCTTTCCATCTATCTCTCTCTTCCCCTCCCAGAGCCAAGGCTCCATTGGAGCACTGAGGATTGATCCATGGTCTCTGTCTCAGACACTAGAATGGCTTCAGTTGCAATGGAACAATGCCTCAAATGGGAAGCATTGCCTTGTAGTAGGCATGCCAGGTGAATCCTGGTTGAGCGCATGTGGGAGTCTATCTGCCTCCCCACTTCTCACTTCAGAAAAATACAAAATAAATAAATAAATAAATAGAATGAGTACAGAAGGAAAGTACTTTAACATAATAAAGCTGTATATGACAAAACATTAGCTAATATCATACTAAAAGGTAAAAAACTGAAGACTTAAAGAAATACTATTTTTTTACAGAGCAGAGAGAGAGTCAGATAGGGACAGACAGGCAGGAACAAAGAGAGATGAGAAGCATCAATCATCAGTTTTTTGTTGCGATACCATAGTTGTTCATTGATTGCTTTCTCATAGGTGCGTTGACTATGGGCCTTCAGCAGACTGAGTAACCCCTTGCTCAAGCCAGTGACCTTGGGTCCAAACTGGTGAGCTTTGCTTAAACCAGATGAGCCCACACTCAAACTGGCGACCTCAGGGTCTTGAACCTGGGTTCTCTGCATCCCAGTCCAATGCTCTATCCACTGTGCCACTGCCTGGTCAGGCCCATAAACTCTTTCAAAAAGTCCACATATTTTTAAATAATGTCAACTGTCTTTTGGCCTCATAAACAGAAGATCTATGTCTGGCCTTTGAGGTCAGAAAACTTCAATAACACCTAGAAGGAATCAATACTAACAGATTAAGAAGTTTACATATTTTTGTTTTAGTTTTTAAATATTCCAAAAGATTTTACCCTTAAAATCTGAGTTAAACAAACAAACAAATAAAAAACATAATCCTATTCAATCCTTAGCAACTGGATTGCTGACTCATGTAGCCCACACCTCCAAATCTTTCCAACTAGTTAAGAAGCTCAAAAGTGGAAACTCACATAGTCTTCTGTATGATAGGTTTATCTTTCATTATATAGACTTTGTCCTATCCCCTTTATCCTGCTGGATGCTTCATGTGCATAAATGCAGTGACTTGTTCATTGCCTGAGCATTGTTCCATGGTTCCCAAAGCTAGCCAATTGAATGGAGAATGAGAGATGCTGAAATCATACTTTAATTCTATGATGGTAGTTCTAGCTTTTTTCAGTAAATTAAACTTTCCTATATTTTTCAATACTCTTGATTTTGTAAAGATGTTAATTTTAAGATGTTTTCAGCATAGATTGAGAAATTTTATTAGTAGGAAAGATAAGTTTTAAAAAATTAAATTAATGACTCTATTTACATTCAAGTCAGTGTTACAATTAAAATCAAAAGAAGATTTTTTAAAAGATGCTGTCTCACAGAAATAAATACTATAAGCGCCCAAGTTACAAACATCCAACTTATATACAACTCATACTTACACACCGAGCATCATAAGAGTTACTGGTAACAACTGCAGTTAAACATCAGTGAAAATGATATCATATAGTTACTCAGCTCCCATGGCAGAGAACTAATCAGTGAAGACCTTATTGAACTAGAGCAGCAGAGGATAGCATTTAGGAAAGAAAACAGAGACCTACAAACTCCAGAACCAAAGCAGTTTTCTACAAAAGAGTTAGCTGATGCTTTTTGTCTTATTGAAGCAGAAATGGAAAAGTTAGAGAAGCAAAGTTCTGATACAGAGAGGTTTACCAAAGTTTATCATACAGTTACCGAAGGCCTGAGGTGCTTCAGGGCAATTTAGTTTGTGAGAAAGTAAAGCTCTGCACAAACCTCCCTTGATGCCTCCTTCATGAAAGTGAATTCAGCAGCAGAATCAAACCTTGATTCTCCAACACCAGTCCCTTTTTATCCAACCAGTCCATCATCTGCACCATCCAAGATGGTTTAAAGTTGTATTTGAAAATGTTTAAGTGTTTATATGCACAGAAATTTAAAAATAAATACCATGGTAAGACAAACATCTGTCTAAGTTGCATTTAATAGGCAACTGTACTTGTTCCAACTTACATAAATATTCAACTTAAGAACAAACCTAGAAAAACGATCTCTTTTGTAACCCAGGTTCTGTTTGTATGTGCATCTCTCCTCTCATAAGCACACTCAAGGGAAAATATGTAGCAAATAAATAAAATACCAAACTAAGTTTAATAGATTTTATTTTCTTGCCTTAACATATACTTAAAATGTGTGCCTCATCACACGTATTTTAAAATATATTAGGACATTATTGTCCCAAATAAGTAAATACAACATCATGTCTCATTAATAGTTATCACCTTAAATTTGTCACAAAATATTTATCAAGTATGTATTGGCAACTCAACATGTTATTTTTGGAAATAAGAAGCAACATTTTTTTTAGTTGTATGTTTCTATCCTGAAGATACATACCTAAAATATAATACACGAGTATTTCTAAGGCAGCAAATGTTCAAGTTCATGGTTGGTAATGCCAGCTACAGGAAAGTGAGAGACATTTGAAGCATATTCCTCATCTTTAACTCACAGACATGATAGTGTGTTCTTGAAATTAATATTCAACCATAACCTTATTTCCTGTAGTTCTTCTGAAGATTCATGAGAACTGAATTATTTTTGTTATATCTTTTTTCTGTTAGTATTTTGTTTTCTGCGATGCACACTGATGCAATTAAAAATTGTAATAATTCTAATATATGTAGACTATTGAATATAGTCTACATATGCAATATATTTACATACAGTATAGCTCTGGTGTGCCACAAGAATTTTTAAAACATGCAATACTTGACTATTTAGTCCAGGGAACTGACCTCTTTTTCTTTAGACCGTAAAATACATAATGATAACAGCCAAGACAACAAACAATAGCCAACTGGTGTGAATGAATCAAAATTATACCTGTTTTTTTTTTTGTCAGGCAAAAGATATATTTCTTGGTGTACCACAGAATTTTAGTTTTAGTTGATGTGTGTCATGAGATTAAAAAATGTTAAAAGTCACTAATTTAAAGGTATGGAAGTTCTAACGCTAAAAATTTGGGAAAATGTACAGCTTATTTTATAAATCTTTGCTTGTCAATCATTTTTATCAATATCAACTCATTTAACCAGGCAATTGATAAACAGGGAGGTAATTTTATACTAGGTTTTCAATATTACTCTATCTACACCTGAAAGAGAATTATGTATCAATACTTGTGACAATCAGGTTGCTCTTTTGCTCTTGGAAAAGTAAACACAGCAAAATATTTGGCTACAGTAAGAATGTTCTGGGGTTATTCAAGGAGATCATTAACTAAAAACATAAAAATAAAAAGGATATTCTTGAGTATTGCAGAGCAAGTTTTTAGATTTTAAAAATGATACATCATAACTAAACCTTTTCTTAAAATGCCACCAATGATCGCCTATTGCTTTAAATTTGTTTTCCCATTGTTATGAACTTGTTACCCTTACGCAGCTGTACCGACAGATGGTTGGTGACTTCCTTACTATTATACCTTGAATTACAGCCAAGTTTAAATCCAAGGGATTTGAAGTACTAATAAATACCACTGTGATGTACTAACATTAATGTAGCATTAGCGAGATTTTTGAGTCCTTAGTGCATAGTATACTGAACTTAATATCCTTATCAATGTACTCAGTTTAGATTATATAGCTAATTTGTCAGCAGGCAACTGACTAAATTGTAATCAGAAAGCAATAAACAGGGGTCAGTATGGAGACAGGAGTATAACACCTGGTGTCCTACAGGATTAATCTTAAACTCCAGGATTTATGCTTTCATCATTGTCTAGAATGATGGACTGAAGGTATAAAAATTCTGCTTGTAGATTATGCCACATTAAGAAGGCTAGGTTTCACCCTGGGTAAGATAATTAGGATTCAAACTGTCTTTTATAAATAGAAGACATGACTAACAAAGTTAAGGCCAATGTAATAACATGGAGAAAAAACAGTCTACTAAATTTCAGAAGAAAAATTGTTGGTTCTGTAATATTACATTAAAAAAAAAACACATCATGATTTCAGTGAAGAGTCGCTTATTAAGTTATTATTGAGTCTTTTCTTTATAGAGGTCTTCTTTTGACCAGGAAATATTTCAAAATAATGCTATTTTAAAATATTAAAATGTATATTTAGACAATGAACAAATGAAATAGAGAGAGTTCAATGATCACATATGACTAATTTCCCATTTCCTTTTTAAAAGTGCTAAAAATGCAAAAAAAATGATTTATTCCTACTTGAAAGAGAACTATGGTTATCTATAAAAGATGTCAGTCAAGTGAGATTAACACATATGAAGAAATTGGAGCCAAATCTATGCAAATATGGACTGAACATTTTTTTTTAAAGCATACTTTCAAGATCACAGAGGTAAGTGACAGACAATAGGACTTCATTAAGATACCACAATTTTACTTCATATTTTTACTTATTTTATTCATAATAATTCTTCCACTAGAATGACACATAACAAATAGGCTTTTCTTCAGGCGGGGCCATCATATGGCAGCTGATTCATAGAGAAATAACCAAATGGCTATATTAGATGAGACAGGAATCAGGAGCAACAAGAAACTGGTTAAGTGTAGAATGAGGGGCATTGTGTTTTAGGTGGAAGAGAAGATTTTAATTTCAGCTCATTAACTAGGTTATTATACCCAACAACATATTCAGCTACTCTTTCACTGTCACTGGAGCCCCAAATCCAATATAATCTTGAACAGTTCAAATATCACATCATAAAAGAGCCGTTATTTACCAACTGATCTAAGATAAACTATCCCCTCTTATAACTATCTACTGTGTTACATAATTTTAATTTAATCATAAACTTATAAGTAGCTTAGATCATCTAGTTTATTTGTTTATATCTCACACAGACAGTTGTAAAAATATTTGGGAAATGGTAAATATTGTAGTTAGACTGTTATCACCTTACATAATTACAAAAGACAAAAGAGCTAAAAATCAATAAGCTAATTACATCAATTCATAAGTTAAAAAATAACAATTATTAAAAAACACCAGATGTAGTTAAGTAGATAATAAATATAATTATCAGGAGACACAGAAATTACACAGCAAGTATTATAAGTTATAGTATAAAAAGTTATTAACTATTTACAAGGAATTAATCATTCTCAGGGAATAAAAAAAATAACTATAAGAATATTCTAGGGCTGTTACAATCCAAAGAAGAAACTATCTTGGAAGAGGATCCCTTCACAGGGCTGCAATTTAAATTTAATTGAAGAGGGTATGGTTGGAGCCATCTTGGCATAGCAGAGAAATTGGTGGGTTTTCATGACCAGAATTGGCCCACAGGGTGCCACTGGCTGGTGCTGATCACTGAGTATCAGTGATACTCATCAGAAAGCTGGAGGTGAAGAAGTGCTTTTGAAACTGTTGAAAAGCCACCTGGTGTTAGGAGTGAGGTGAAGTGGGATGGGTTTGAGAGAACTTATTGCTGACAAGCTGCTGATCCGAGTGAAGGCGGAGCCTCAGTGGCATTGAGTGGGAAGCGCAGGCATGCACATGAGTACACCAGTGACGGAAAAAGTCGCACCAGCTACTTCAGAAATCCAGGTGGCCCTGCAAACCTGCTCAAGGTGCAGACACTCCCTCAGCAGTAACGTCAGCACGGGTGACCTTGGCGGAGACAGGAGAGGGCGCGTGCAACCCCCGTGGCGGCTGCTGAGACCTGAGAGGTCCCAGAAGCAGTCCAAACGGGTTCATGGGCACATGCGGGCCCAACCAGGGCAGCGGCAGTTGTGGAGGTGTGCTGGAGCCCAAAAGCCCCGGCAGCAACAGCCACGGTGGCCTGGTAGAGAGACCAGAAAACCGGAGCTAAAATGTCTGGATAGAAAAACACCTGAAGTGAAGAAGTAGGCCACATCTAATACCTAATAAATGGTAAAACTTAAAAAAATAACAAAAACCCTCCACAGACCTCACCTGGCTTCACAATGTACCTAATCACTGAATTACAGTACTGAGTCCAACAAGTAGCTAGCAATAAAATAACACAACAGAAAGCAAATTTTAGGGGAACCTGAACATTTAAAGTAACATCTCCCAGGCCTAGAGTAGATAAAAGCAAGCACAGGAGTGCAGCTAATATTTACAACAGCACCTGGACCAAGCAGAGGCAGCCACAAGATCTGGACAATCTGTAGCTCCCAAAAAGTGGATAAGAACCTGTCACAGGCAGGGACCCTCACTGATCTGCCCCAGAAGCCAGCCAGGGAAGTTCAGAGCAACACAGACAAAATGGGTGGACAGAGAAGTGCAATCCAAATGACTCAACAAGAGAAAACCTCAGAAAAAGGCTGAATGAGATGGATATAAGCGAACTACTGGAGGCAGAGTTTAGAATAATGGTTATTAGAATTGGCTGAAAGATCTTAGAACAACAATGGATGGTCACAGTGAGCACATAAATAAAGAAATAACAAGTATTAAAAAGGACATTGAAATAATAAAGAAGAACCAGTCTGAAATGACAAATATAATATCTGAAATGAAGACTACACTAGAAGCAATTAAAAGCAGGCTGGATGAAGCAGAGGATCGAATCAGCGATTTATAAGATAAATGAAAACACGGAAATGAGCAGCAAAAAGAAAAGAGAATGAAAAAATCTGAGGAAACTCTAAGAGAGCTCTGTGACAACATAAAGAGAAACAACATTCGCATCATAAGAGTTCCTGAAGAAGAAGAGAAAGAACAAGGGTTAGAAACCTTGTTCAATCAAATCATAAACAAAAACTTCCCTAAATAGATGCAGGAAAAAACCACAAAAGTTTAAAAAGCTCAGAGAACTCCATTAAAGAGAAACACAATGAAATCTACACCAAGACATGTCATAATTAAAACAGTAAAGCTAAGAGATAAAGAGAAAATATTAAAAGCTGCTAGAGCAAAAAAAAAGCTATCACCTACAAAGGAACCCCCATAAGGATGACATCTGACTTCTCAACAGAAACACTTGAGGCCAGAAGGGAATGGCAAGAAATATTCAAAGTAATGCAGAACAAGAGCTTACCTCCAAGACTACTTTATCCAGCAAGGCTGTTGTTTAAAATTGAAGGAGAAAAAAAAAGCTTCCCAGACAAAAAACAAACAAACAAACAAATAAAAACAACTCAAGAAATTCATTACAACCAAACCAAGGCTGCAAGAAATGTTAAGGGGCCTGTTGTAAACAAAACAAAGGGGGAAAGAATACAGCAAGAGAGGAATATAGTTTTAAAGAACAAAATGGCAATAAATAACTACATATCAATAATTACCTTAAGTGTAAATGGATTAAATGACATAGAGTAGCTGCATGGATAAGAAAACAGGACCCATACATATATTGCCTACAAGAGACACACCTCAAAACAAAAGATACACATAGACTAAATGTAAAAGGATGGAAAAATATTCATGCAAATGGAAATGAAAAAAAAGCTGGGGTAGCAATACTTAGACAAAATGGACTTTATAACAAAGGCTATAGTAAGAGATAAAGAAGGTTACTAGATAATGATAGAGGAAGCAATCCAACAGGTAGATATAACCATCATAAATATCTATGCACCTAATATAGGAGCACCTAAATATTATAATATAAAGCAGACTTTGATGGATATAAAGGTCAAGATCAACAGCAATACTATAATAGTAGGGGATTTCAATACCCCACTAACATCATTAGATAGATCCTCAAGAAAGAAAATTAACAAAGAAACAGCAGACTTATTGGACACACTAGATCAACTCTATTTAATTGATATCTTTAGAACCTTTCATCCTAAAACAGCAGAATATACATTATTTTCAAGTGCACATGGTACATTCTTTAGGATAGACCACATGTTAGGACACAAAAGTGGTCTCCAAAAATTTAAGAAGATTGAAATCATATTAAGCATTTTCTCAGATCACAATGACATGAAAGTAGAAATCAACCACAACAGAAAAACTGAAAAATACAAAAACACATGGAAACTGAATAGCATGCTATTAAATAACAAATGGGTTAACAATGAAGTCAAAGAAGAAATAAAAGAAATCCTAGAAACAAATGATAATGAACATACAACTCAAAATTTATGAGACACAGCAAAATCAGTCCTGAGAGGGAAATTCATAGCACTACAGGCATTTCTTAGGAAGCTTGAAAAAGCTCAAATAAACAACCTAACCCTGCATCTAAAAGAACTAGAAAAAGAACAGCAAGTAAAGCCCAGAGGTAGAAGGAAGGAAATAATAAAGATCAGAGCAGAATTAAATGACATAGAGGCTAAAGAAATAATACAGAGGATTAATGAAACCAAGAGCTGTTTTTTTGAAAGGGTAAACAAGATCAGTGAATCTTTAATGAGACTCATCAAGAAAAGAAAGAGGACTCAAATAAATAAATAATATTAGAAATGAGAGTGGAGAAATAACAACTGACACAACAGAAATACAAAATATTGTAAGAAAACTACGAAGAACTGTATGCCAAAAAATTAAACAACCTAGGTGAAATGAACAAATTTCTTGAAACATATAATCTTCCAAAAATCAATCTGGAAGAATCAGAAAACCTAAACAGACTGATTACAACAAATGATATCAAAACAGTTATCAAAAAGCTCCCAAAAAACAAAAACCCTGGGCCCGATGGATGGCTTCACTGGTGAATTCTATCAAATATTCAATGAAGAACTAACTCCTAACCTTCTCAAGCTATTTCAAAAAATTCAAGAGGAAGGGACACTTCCAAATTCCGTTTATGAGGTGAGCATAATTCTGATTCCAAATCCAGGCAAAGACAACACAAAGAAAAAAAATTATAGGCCAATATCCCTGATGAATTTAGATATTAAAATGTTCAACAAAATATTAGCAAACTGGATCTAGCAATACATGAAAAACATCATATATCATGATCAAGTGGGATTTATTCTGGGGAGGCAAGGATGGTACAACATTTGTAAATCAATCAATATGATTTACCACATAAATAAAAGGAAGGAGAAAAACCACATGATAATTTCAATAGTTGCAGAGAAAGCATTTGATAAAATTCAGCACCCATTTATGATCAAAACTCTTAGCAGTGTGGGAATACAGGGAACATAACTCAACATGATAAAGGCCATCTATGACAAACCCACAGCCAACATCATAATTAATGGACAAAAGTAAAAAGCAATCCCCTTAAAATTAGGAACAAGGCAGGGATACCTCCTTTCACCACTCTTATTCAACATGGTATTGGAAGTCCGAGCTACAGAAATCAGACAAGAAGAAAAAATAAAAGGTATCCAAATTGGAAAAGAAGAAGTAAAACTATCATTATTTGCAGATGATATGATACTGTACATAGAAAACCCTAAAGTCTCAGTCAAAAAACTACTGGACCTGGTAAATGAATTCAGCAAGGTGACAGGATATAAAATTAATATTCAGAAATCAGTGGCATTTTTATACACCCACAATGAACTGTCTGAAAGAGAAATTAAGAAAACAATCCCCTTCACCATTGCAACAAAAAAGATAAAGTACCTAGGAGTAAATTTAACCAAGGAGGTTAAAGACTTGTACTCAGAAAATTATAAAACATTGATAATAGAAATCAAGGAAGACACAAACAAGTGGAAGTATATACCATGTTCATGGGTAGGAAGAATAAACATCATTAAAATGTCTATATTACCCAAAGAAATTTATAAATTCAATGTGATACCAATTAAAATACCAATGACATACTTCAAAGATATAGAACACATATTCCAAAAATTTATATGAAACCAAAAAAGAACACAAATAGCTTCAGCAATCTTGAAAAAGAAGAATAAAGTGGGAGGTATCACATTTCCTGATGTCAAGTTATACTACATGGCCATTGTACTCAAAACAGCTTAGTACTGGCCTAAGAACAACAGGCATATATATTAATGGAACAGAACAGAGAACCCAGAAGTAAACCCACAGCTTTATGGACAATTGATATTTGACAAAGGAAGTAAGAGCATACAATGGAGTAAAGACAGTCTCTTTAACAAATGGTGTTGGGAAAACTGGACAGCTACCAGCAAAAAAATGAACCTAGACCACAAACTTACACCATTCACAAAAATAAACTCAAAATGGATAAAGAAGTTAAATACAAGTTATGAAACCATAAGCATCTTAGAAGAAAACATAGGCAGTAAGCTCACTGACATCCATTGCAGCAATATATTTGCTGATTTATCTCCACAGGCAAGTGAAAAAAAAAGACAGGATAAACAATTGGGACTCTATCAAACTAAAAAGCTTTTGCACAGCTAAAGACAATATGACAGAATAAAAAAACAAACCACACAATGGGAGATAATGTTTGAAAATACATCTTAAGGGGTTAATAACCAAAATGTTTAAAGAACTTGTAAAACTCAACACCAGGAAGACAAACAATCCAATCAAAAAATGGGCACAAGAAATAAATAGACACTTCTCCAAAGAGAATATACAGATGGCCAATAGACAGATGAAAAAATATTCAATATCACTAATTATTAGAGATGTGCAAATAAAAACCACAATAAGATACCACCTCACACCAGTCAGAATGGTGCTCATTAACAAAACAACACACGATAGGTGCTGGCGAGGATGTGGAAACTATTATGTTGAGTGTAATAAGCCAGACAGAGAAAGAAAAATATCATATGACCTCACTCATTTCTGGAATCCAAGGAACAATGTGAACTGAAAAATGGAATTAAACCTGAAGGGAAGGGGGGAGGGAGCTTTGAGGACGGTGGTAAGGGAGATGTTGAGAGGAATATGAGGGAGGAAGGATGCTTTTGTGGAGACATTAGAATCTATGTAAACACAATAAATAAATTAATTAATTTAAAAAGTTCTTAGAAAGCTAGTCACCACATGTTGAAATAAATATTTTAAAATTAAAAAGAAAACCTTAAAAACTTTATATCAATAATATAAGACCTATTTTATTTCAGACATAAATGAATTCAACATCAGAGCTTAATCTAAATGTGATTTTTCAAATCTTTATACTAACTGCAGATAGTCTCATAAAAATTTATTTTTAACTATGAATATAACAAGTAGTGTGGGAAGTATTGCTGTGATTTCATGTCACCTCAGAAGTGCTTTCTATAAGCTCTCCATTCTGAGTGACATTAAATATTAGTCTTTTGGCAGTAAGAGTTATAGACATGTCATTCACAAAAAGAAGAGTAATAGTTTTATGCAGATGTTCTAAGACTTATGGACAAGCTTTTCCCTTTTATACTTAAAATCTTTTCTCTTTTGTACTTAGGTACAGAGGCAGATTTAACGGCTGGTACACCAGGCACGCACCCTGGGACCCGACTTCTGAAGGGTCCCGCAAAACCCCAACTTTACTCTTTTTTTCTAATGTAAGGGACCCGATATTTTCTTCTGCACCTGGGCCCTCAACCGACCTTAATCCACCTCTGCTTAGGTATCTTAATTCCCTAAGTTAATTTGGAATTATTAATTTATAATACAAACATAAACTTACTTTATTTTTTATAAATGCAAAAGTATGGGTTTTATTTTATCTATATGAGTAAGCTATTGCAGAAATACTAAAATTTTGAAATTTTTTATTAAAATTTTGATTAAAATTAGCATTGTCTTCAATAAATTTAATAAGTAAAATGTTGTATTGTCAATGCATCATATAGTTACATGTATTGAGGGTACTTTGGAGGTTATATAGTGAGTCCCAGATCTAGCGGTAAATTCTCAAATAAATAAACATATCACTTGTCAAACCACCTTATGAAACAATAGCGTTGCTTGACCCATTTGAATCCTTCAACAGACCCCATCTCTATGAATTATTTACCTTCTTTCTCACTGGTTTCTGATATTCCTCTATGTACAAAATTTAACACGGTGCTGCTTACTATGTTAATTTATAATAACTTAATATTACAACAAATTTATAGTACTTATTCTCATACTACTTTCAATTTTGTTTTTAAAATAACTTGTTCAAAGAGTAGGAGATTGAGAATCTCAACTCAATATCTCAATATATCTGACTATTCCACAGACATAAAACTGTTAATATCTCCAAGGTAAAACTGTTTTGGTATTTAACAGCAGAGTATGCTACAGAAGAAAAAAAGATGCTGTATTATTTCAACACTCAAACATCCTAAATATTCCAGTATCTAAAATTTCTTGTAATAATTGACCACATCACAAAGTATATTTGTGGACTTACTTAGGGGTCTTTTAACTACAACTTAATATATTTTTTAAGGCTAGAATGCACACCACATATGCTGCAACTGATACTTCTACAACAGAGGCTACCAATCATGTGCTACATTCAAATAGAACAAAGTGAGGTGTATGCAAGTATTTTAAAATTTATTTAAAAGTATATGCATTGCTCACTTTTCATGATTTTTTTAGTAAATAATGTTGGTTGACTTATGTGATACTTTTAATAGTCAAAATCTTTATAACTTTTTTTCAATAGAAAAGCTTTCTAAAAACATTGTAGAATGCCATTAAACTCTAACTTACTAAAAGGATTTGAGACTTAGATTTATTTATAACTAGCTAATAAAAATATTAAATATAAGTAAATCAGGAGATTAAAGCTCTTTTACCAAGTGATTCCAAGTAGTGAATTATAAACGTAACTCAAAATAATTCAGGTTTATGTTCACAGAATTAGCTTTGAACATTTAAAAAAATTCAGCCTAACATGTTTATAAGTAAATATTAATGATTTCTTTATTGATGTTTTATCATCTTCTTACATTAGATTCCTTAATATCAGATAATTAAATGATAGAAATAAATGAATAAAGGCATATCAAATAAATAGTTGATACATGTCTAAAAGTGAATTTAAAAACTGTTTAAAAGTAATAAACATGGGTGCCTGACCAGGCGGTGGCACAGTGGATAGAGCGTCGGACTGGGATGCGAAGGACCCAGGTTCGAGACCCTGAGGTCGCCAGCTTGAACACAGGCTCCTCTGGTTTGAGCAAAAGCTCACCAGCTTGGACCCAAGGCCGCTGGCTCAAGCAAGGGGTTACTCTGTCTGCTGAAGGCCCATGGTCAAGGCACATATGAGAAAGCAATCAATGAACAACGAAGGTGTTGCAACAAAAAACTAATGATTGATGCTTCTCATCTCTCTGTTCCTGTCTGTCTGTCCCTCTCTATCCCTGTCTCTGACTCTCTCTCTGTCCCTATAAAATAAAAAAATAAAATAAAATAAAATAAAGTAATAAACATGGATTTGAAGTTAAGCATTGGTTAGAATTCTGATTTTTAGAAACAATATAAGGAAAACATTTAAAATAGCATATAAAGTTGTTAATACAATGGTTAACATAATGTGCCCTAAATAAATGGTAAAGATTTTAATACACTAGTAACAATAGTGATATGATAAAAATATGAATCATTTTAAATCCAGTTTCAGTGGATTACAATAAATTGCCAACAAACTATTAATATAAATTACATAAAAATAATCACAGAATTAAAATTATTTTAGCTTTCTAGAGCATCTAAAACAAAAAAAATTAGTCAACATGATTACTTCTAATAACACAATTACATAATAGTCAATTTAATAAGTTAAATTAAATAAAAATTAATAATTTTAAAAATAATTATGAAAAATAACCATGAAGATATAACACTGGTTGAACCTTAGTTTCTAATTTGTGGAAGAAGGCATTATTTTATTTAATGTTTCTTGTCACTTGACTGTTGGTTGTTGGAGCTCAGTTTTACTGTAACCTCAGATCAAATCTATTTAATCAGAATTTAGTCAGTGTCCTTGGAATATGAATTTTTAACTAGCTTCCAAGAGGAATGTTAAATTCACTAAAATATAAAAATATTTTATATATTTTTCTGGTCACTTAGATATGTATTTGTTTAATTTATTTTATTTAACTTTATTCCAGAAAAAAAAAATGGTACTGATCAAAAAAGGACAAGATTCTACCAAATATACAGAATGAAGAAATTAGACTCTTATAAATTGTTAAGAGGTTCCCAAATATGTTCTCTCACCTCCTTTCATCTTTTTTTCATCTTCTGAGACAGATTTGCTTAGACAATTTCAATTTAATTATTCTTAAAATTTATGGAGAAAAAATTTCTGATTTTACAATCTCTGTTTCAGATTTCTTCTCATTGCACTTTTTTTCTGCTCTATTATAAACCATGATACAAACTATCCTCCTTATTTTGATTCTCCCCAAGTGCTCTTATATGACACTTAAGTGTTTGATATGCTTCACTCATAATCTGAGATTTTTAATTACCTAAACTCCTATTCAACATATACTACATTAAGAATAATATATATCTCTGTTCTTGAAATTTTATTTCCCACCTATTTGGCTTTGCCATAAGTTTTAATTTATAATGATATTATTTTTTGTTCTCATTTGCTTAAGACTGTCTTCATTCTCTTTTTAAACCTCAAGTTCCCTGGAGATTCAATTTTTATATTATTATTTTTTATTATTATGCAGAATAAATTAATCCCTTTTCAATTCCATGACCTGAGTTCTATCTTTGCATTATGAAACCCTAATTTAATATGTACTGCCTTGCAAACAACCATATATACACAAATTTATAACTCTGACTTCCATCCTATGAAAGAAATTAGCAGTGATTGACAATGGCTTTAAAATTTTAGTTACTCTTTCTAGTCTCAGCAGAAAAATAACTATGAAGATTTAGTGGTCCATTTAAATTCCTATGCCTCCCTTCTGGAAGACCAAACTGGCTATACTTCAATCTGATTTAAGTTATTTTGCTACACACACCCAAACACACATACCTTCAGTACACTCAGGGAGTACAGCATGTATATGATTACATGAAACATTTGAATGGAGTGAAAGCTAAATGGATTCAGTATAATCTAGTGAAAATACAGTGCTCACTCCATGGAGTATTTGAAATTGCACCATTTTCTTTCTGAATTTCAGCTTGCTCACATGACTGATTTGAATTAATACCTTCTTTATATAATAAGTAATTAGCAGATTTCCTGGAATATAGCAAGCATCACCTCATTGTAGCTTTTCTATTATAGAATTTTAGAATTAGAAAGGAACTTAAATTTTACCACATAGAAGTCCATCATTTTGCATAAAAAGAAACTAAGAGAAATGTATTCATTTGATCAAAACCTTTGTGAAGAGAATGAAGGAGAAGAATATTTTAGGCATTTCGAGCTGATGGCAGAAAAACACAGGATACAACACAGGGCCCTGAGAAAATGCATGCATTTAAGAGGGCTGTGTTGTCATCTGACACAACTTCAAGTGTGACACACAAAGCAAATACATAACTAGAATGAATATAACCTAACAACCACTTATATAATCTGAATTCTTTTAATCACTTCATTGTTTATTTATCTATTTTTTAATGAAAGGATCTGTCTCTAATTAGGGAATAGAGAGATTGATTATTGAAAAGGAAAGGTTAGTGATAGTCAATAGCAAAACATTTTTGGAAAAGTCAACCCTTGGTGGAATTCTGAATAGCTGAAGGAATAAAAAGAAATAGCCAAAGACAAAATATTTTGCTTTCCTAGGGCCCTATATACACTTGATACTCAGGGTATGATTTTCACTCAAACATGTTATTATAGTACGGTAAAGTGACTGAGATTCTGTTCACCAAAATAAAAGCATTCTTTAATTTTTTAAAATTGTTTTGATTCTTCTGGAATCACTAGGAATTTTATAAGCACCTGTTGTGTATCTGAAAATTGAAGACACTTACAATTTAACAATAGACATTCAAGAAACAACTTAAAATCAATATAAGAATCTAAAGTACAATACAAGTTTACATTAAATCAGATGGTAGATTGATTGGTACAGTTTCAAACGCTATAAGTATTCAGAAAAGGTAGATCACAGTGACTGATGGTCTCAGCAACTATTTATAGAAAGGAAGAAATAGAGGCCCCCATAAAGAAAGTGAACAACTTGAACAAAATAAATAAATAAATTAGTATTGTATTATAACCAAAATTATAAAGTTGTAACTTCACACTGATATAAATTCTTATATAAATATGTAAATTGGGGAATAAGAGATATATACTTTATGTAAATGTATTCCAAGTAAATTATATAAATAGTCTGCTGTCAAAGAGGTGCAACATAACTCTACAAACTGGTTTTAATGACTTCCTTTCAATGAGTACAGTATGAAAAAGAGGACAAAAGAGTAAGTTTGCAACAGGAAAACCCAATAAACACCAATAGTGATGTCATGTTAAGGTACCCTTGAAATAATCAAACATACCTTCAGGCAACATGTCTGCCTAAACTTTTTTTTTTAGATCAAAACATTTATTTTTGTGTGTTGCAAAAGTCAAATCACAGCCAAATAGATAATGAAATAAACAACTTTTTAAGTGTCCCATCCTGGATTTTCTGTCCTAGAATTTAGTAAACAGTTTAAATATAGGTTGCTTCAACAGTTTTGGATGTTATGAGGCCTCCATTTTGTACCCATGTTTTTCTAGTTCAGCTCATAACTGATTGGAGAAGTTCTCCTCTACTTTGTCATCATCTCAATTACTCTCCCAGACATGTGTAAAAATGATTCAGTAGTCTGAAAGACACCAAAGCTCAGAAACTTAGACATTGTAATGGCCATTATCCTGCCACATATTAATATACATGTGTATGAAAATGTTATGGCAACTCAGGACAAAATTCAGACAATTGAAAAATAAACGGAAATGAGAAATATCATCATTTAGTAGACAAGGACTTGAAAAATGTTATAAAAATGCTCAAGAATTTAAATGAAAATATGTGGATGATATAAAAAGGAAATCAATAGCATATCTAGAAGATTTTTATGCCTGGATGCATATTTTTCACATGGTAGATACTCAAATAGTATTTGTTGGATTAATGAATACATTAATTAATACATCTTAATTTCTGACTTTACACTAAACAAGATGAAACTCCACTTTGTAAACACTTAAGCCTATCTGAAACCCAAGAAGATTCTTCCTGGCAGCAGTCTCTGTACTGTGCTTACTTCTCAAACAGTGAATAAATCCTTGAAACCAACACTGACATAGAAATGTTCTTCACATTAGGGATAATTTTAAAACTAGTGCAATAGAATAAAAATTTTTCAGAGAATAAAACATCAATGCTTTGGAGTTTATTAATTTAAAATAGAATGCTTTATAATCTCTTTGATATCATTTGTCATTATACTACACACTTTTAATTTTAGTATATGCCTTATTGCTTGTCTAGTCTATAACATTTCAGCAAAATGCAAAGAACGTTATGACTGCAATAAATGGAAAAATAGTTAAGTTCCATTTACAGAGCAAAAATCAGGTGTTTGACATGATGTCAAAGGTTGTTTAAATATATGTCATTCCATGTGTCTCCCCCTCTACACACACACACAACAGCACCAGCTGTGGCAGTTTAAAAGAAAAAAAAATGTTTAGCAATTCCTACCTCTGTTTTTATTAGTATAACTTTGACTTTCTTGTCAAGAAATTTATCCCTGTATATTAAAATATCCTGGAAGTTGCCATTTGCTTTTCTTCTCTTACAATGTTATATAGAGTAATTAAGAAATTAAGCAAAATATATAAACAAGATGCCATGTTTTATCTGAACAGCATGTTTTATGTAACGTCCAATGGTGAGTGTTTATTAGAAGACAGAGCACTGTAAATATAAAGATGTCATTCATTGAAAATTTCAAGCTGTGTTGAAGTTACAAAGTTCAAGGGAGAAGAGATACAGAAGATTTGTGCCAGAACATTTCCCAATAGCAGTATCAAAAAAAAAAAAAGAAGAATAATTTTCTTAATTAGAAATATGTGGGGAATATAAGGTAGGGAGGATTTAATTAATAGATTTGGAGCAAGTCCAAAACTGGAGGGTTAATACCTTTGCTATTTCTAAGAGTGCCGTGGGATCTTGACTGTCTAATGAGTGGTCAACAGGTCTGTCAAGCTTTAGTCTAGATTAATCCTGAAGCATCTTTAAGAATTTCTTTGGGATAAGTATTTTATGCAAACTGTTTCATAGGTTATTATAATTCTTTTTTCTAAATAATTTGCACAATATGAGGAACTCACTATCTTAAGATAACCCTTCAGGCACTGGCCAGATAGTTCAGTTGGTTAGAGTATCATCCAAAACACAGAGGTTTCCAGCTTGATCCCCAGTCAGGACACTTAGAGAAGCAGATTGATATTCCTGTCTCTCCCTCCCTCTCTTCCTTCTCTCTCTAAAATCAATTCAATACATAGTTAAAAAGAAAGAGAAAGAGAAATCTTCAGTGGTTAACAAAGCTATTTCAAACTATAATTAATTTACCATCAACATTTACAAATCGCAGGGAGTGAAGTTGATTACTTAATACGATGTTTTACAATCTCATATGGGGAATCTAATGAACAAAAAAAACTGATGAAAAAAATAGAAACAGAGGCATGAATATATGGATCAGACTGACAGCTGTCAGAGGGGAGTGAGGTTGGGGGATTAAATGAAAGAAAATGAAGGGATTAATATAATAAAATATATATATATTATTATATATATATATAATATATAATATTATAACACACAGACACAGACAACAGTGTAGTGATGGCTAGGGGGAAAGGGGGTGGAAGCCAGGTGGAGGTGGGCAAAGGGAGGGAAAATAAGGATGGAAAGAGACCTTGCCTGGGGTGACGGGCACACAATGAAAAGTGCAGATGATGATTTATTGGATTGTATACTGGAAACCTGTATGGTTTTGCAAACCAAAGTTACTCCATTAAATTCAATTACAAATATAGCCATTTATTTGTTTTAATATTTCTTATTTTTAATATGGCTATCACAGAATGTAATTAGTTAACAATCAGTCCCCATCATGTATAGTAATATAACTCATTCATATTTAAAATGTCCTTAAAGAGATATGAACACATATAATAACTACAATATAAAAATAAGTAGCCTGGTATCTCATAAAACTTGGCCCATCTTGTTTCTAAAAGAAAAAATGCCTGAGTTATTATAGGAATTATATGATCATCTGGCAATTACTGTGGCCAATTTTAGCCTTAAAAAATTTGACCATGTTAATGGCAAAGTCTGGTTCAAGTTATAATTTCCCTCAGGATACAAGAAATAGAAACGAACAAGAAAGTATTAAATCTTATAATTAAACATCACATGAACTATTGTAGATTATATCTGAAATTACTGTAGACTTCTTTTTGCATTGATTAGAATAATTTGGCAATAACTTTAAGAATCTTAATGATTATTTACTAGTGTTTTAAACATAAAGATAACTTTAATTTATATATTTATCTGCTCAAGCTTCCATAGCAAAATATAACAGACTGGGCAGTTCAAACAACAGAAACATATTTTCACATTGTTCTAGATTCTGGAAGACCAAGATAAAAGTGTCAGCATAGTAGGTTTCTGGTGAGACTTCTCGTCCTGATTCATAGACCAGAAACTTCTTGCTATGTTTTCACATAATTTTTTCTCTGTGTGTGTGCAGGAAGAATCAGGGAGGGTACAAAAGAGAACTTCTGTGTCCTTTTCCTCTTTCTACAAAAACATCAGCTCTATTGTAGTAAGTCCTCACTTTTATGACCTTTTTAACTTTACCTCTCTAAATGCCCTATCTCTAAATAAAAATCACATTGGGTGTTAAAGCTTCAATGTATGAATTTGGGAGTGCCCATTCAGCCAAAAACAAACTTTATTAACATATTTTATATTTACCAACACTGTTCCTCTTATGCAATAAACATATGAATAGAGATGAACATTAATTTGGAGGAAAAATTTAACATATTTGTGGGGATATACAAAATACTCTCATAAAAGCATCTTTAGAATGAATAATGTCAAGGCTTACTTTACTTACACTACTTTGTCTCTTTTACATATTGTATTAATATTGTAAAAATCTGCATACACACACACACACACACACACACACACACGCATACACTCACAGACTGCTTCATATATAGCATCCAATTTCCCCCAAACACTTCAAAATACTTTCTTGGTTAAGTTCAAATAGAGTGATAGAAAAAGAAGATATGCCATGTGTGTCAGAAAAGTGCAAAAGTGTGGGCCATAAATAAGCTTTCAAATGCTCAAAACCATGAATACTATTTCCTTGTCATATTTTTTTCTTATTTATTATTGTGTTTCTCACACGTCACAGCCTTTCTCTCTTAATTTCTTAATAGTACTAGCAATACAACATTAATCCATAATGTGTGTTGAAATTCTTAGTGTGAGGTCAAATCTTCAGTATTATATATACTTTGTCACCATATCTAACAACTGAAATGAACAAAAACATTGTTTTGTTTCCGTATGTTCTCTTGACTGCTATTGTGAGTTCAGTAAATAATAGTCCCTGGCATTGCAAAAAAACGATATCTTGAAAAAAGATGTTTCTATTGAATAAAAGATTGTAAAGCCTGTAGAAAAAAAGAGAATAGGTTTTGGAAAAATTCTGCAGGTAGTGATTGTACCCATAAATAAGAGAACTTTTTAAAAAAATTTTACTCTGAGTAGACAAATATAGCTTCTCTTATATTGGTCTGTTTAATTAATATTTATCTATCCAGATAAATATTTTATATTATTATATATACTTAGAAAATAATTATGTTGCCCCTCGCTTTTTTCTACTCTATACATACTTCCTTCAAATTAAAGAACAAGTAATATATGTTCTTAGTTTGAAAAAAGACAGTTAAACATTAATTGATTATAAAAGTTCAATTAAAGATAGTCACAGAAAGATAGTAAAAAAATCAGCAAATACATTGCTAAACACATGCTATCAAAAAAACAGGCTATATGTTTTCAAAACTTAAGACTGCTTTTGGCCATGGTTTCTTTTACAATCACTTAGATATCTAACAATTTTAACCTCTTCTCCAAATGCAATATAAGTGATAATTAGTCCTTTGTTTTGTATTTTTATTATTACCATACCTTTTCAAAATATATTCATTGTAATTGTTATCATCAGGATGTTAAACAATTTTTAGGTATGCAATATTTGAATAAAGTAAGAAAATGTTAAGGTCATCTACATGTCTATCTATATATTTACTTACCTATTTATATATCTATAGATATATAGTATGGTCAACTAATTGTTTTAAATGTCTAAAACATTTATTTAAAGTGGTAGTCATCTGATATTGGAAAATTAATCAATATTAATAGTTTAATATAATTTGATTAATTATACTTGATGCATATTTTATTTAAGCTTATTGATATATTTTTATATGAACTACATTTGGGAATTTAACTTGCTGGCTGTGCTGGAATAGCATATCCACAACTTGAATTCTCACCATACACAATTAGAAAACTAGATGAAATCACTATTAGCAAACTTTGTACAAGAAGAAGTACCAGATCGTGATTCTTGGGAGATGGAAACAAAGGATGTAAGTTTTCCCATCTCTCTGGTTTTAAGTCCCTAAACAATTTCAGAAATTCAAGAACAAGGAGAAAGTACTCAAAAGAACCTTGGCAGTCTCACTAAGTTAAAAATATATATATAATTGGCATCTGAGCAGGCTGTGGCAGCTGGAAGTTATATTACAGAGTTCCAGTAAGGAAATACTTCAAAAAAGAGCCTCAGAGATATGCAGAGAATCTTTGTTGTATACTGGACTATACTTTCAGGAAGTGAAATTCTACACCATTTCACAAGGGGAAGATTTTATTCCAACAATAGAAGTTGAAAGCTAAAACCATTCCCAGAACTCATACAGGTTGAAGAGACTTTCAAGCTCTGACCATTCAGGATAGAGAGCCCCTGATAATCAGCTGAAATAGTCAATAACACTTCTTCAGGAAGCATACTTCTGTATAAGGCTGAAATCTCCCCAAAGTGACATTTATTTTAGTACTGTGTTAGTACAGTTTAAAATCAGATTTCCAATGAATCAAAATAATAACCAAATATTTTACCTGTCTTTTAACAAAAGCTCCAAGTTTGCTTTTATAATATAAAAAATAATATTTAAACATTTTTTGTGGACAAGGCCCATTGGAGGTGAGGACAATGGAGGATGCAGAGACCTGACTCCAGGGACCAGGTTAAGTGACACAGATCCACTTTAGTCAGGAAGTAAACTAGCTTATATACATGGGTTCAGCCAATAGACTGTTACAGCAGGGCAAATGGCCAAAAAAGGTAAGAGGGCTGCCTGGTTAGCACTGAGTCATTTCCCTATAGCAGGCGAGCTCCCTCTGGGGTGTGCCAGGGAGGGTTTATCCTTGCTGGAGTGTTCACACAGCATAGCATCAGCCACAGCTGCCAGGTAAATGTTCTGCGCTCTACTTACATCTTCCCCTTCTCTTTTTTATTTATTTTTATTAATTTTACTACGGTGACATCAATAAATCAGGGAACATATGTTCAAAGAAAACATGACCAGGTTATCTTGTCAATCAATTATGTTGCGTACCCATCACCCAAAGTCATATTGTCCTCCGTCACCTTCTATCTAGTTTTCTTTGTGCCCCTCCCCCTTCCCCTTTTCCTGTCCCTCCCCCCCATAACCACCACACTCTTATCAATGTCTCTTAGTCTCGTTTTTATGTCCCACCTACGTATGGAATACTGCAGTTCTTGTTTTTTTCTGATTTACTTATTTCACTCTGTATAATGTTATCAAGATCCCACCATTTTGTTGTAAATGATCCGATGTCATCATTTCTTATGGCTGAGTAATATTCCATAGTGTATATGTGCCACATCTTTTTTATCCAGTCTTCTATTGAAGGGCTTTTTGGTTGTTTCCATGTCTTGGCCACTGTGAACAATGCTGCAATGAACATGGGGCTACATGTGTCTTTATGTATCAATGTTTCTGAGTTTTGGGGGTATATACCCAGTATATATTGCTGGGTCATAAGGTAGTTCTATTTTCTGTTTTTAACGACCATACTTTCTCCATAATGGTTGTACTACTTTATATTCCCACCAACAGTGAATGAGGGTTCCTTTTTCTCCACAACCTCTTCAACATTTGCTATTAACTGTATTGTTAATAATAGCTAATCTAACAGGTGTGAGGTGGTATCTCATTGCAATTTTGATTTGCATTTCTCTAATAACTAATGAAGATGAGCATCTCTTCATATATCTGTTGGCCATTTGTATTTCTTCCTGAGAGAAGTGTCTGTTCATGTCCTCTTCCCATTTTTTATTGGATTGTTTGTTTGTTTGTTGTTGAGTTTTATGAGTTCTTTTTATATTTTGGATATTAGGCCCTTATCTGAGCTGTTGTTTGAAAATATCATTTCCCATTTAGTTGGCTGTTTATTTTGTTGTCAGTTTCTCTTGCTGAGCAAAAACTTCTTAGTCTGATGTAGTCCCATTCATTAATTTTTGCCTTCACTTCCCTTGCCTTTGGAGTCAAATTCATAAAATGCTCTTTAAAACCAAGGTCCATGAGTTTAGAACCTATGTCTTCTTCTATGTAATTTATTGTTTCAGGTGTTATATTTAGGTCTTTGATCCATTTTGAATTAATTTTAGTACAAGGGGACAAGCTGTAGTCGAGTTTCATTCTTTTGCATGTGGTTTTCCAGTTTCCCCTGCACCATTTGTTGAAGAGGCTTTCTTTTCTCCATTGTTTGTTGTTGGCCCCTTTATCAAAAATTATTTGACCATATATATGTGGTTTTATTTCTGGACTTTCTATTCTGTTCCATTGGTCTGAGTGTCTATTTTTCTGCCAATACCATGCTGTTTTGATTATCGTGGCTCTATAATATAGTTTGAAGTCAGCTATTATAATGCCCCCACCTTCATTCTTTTTCCTTAAGATTGCTTTGGCTATTCGGGGTTTTTTATAGTTCCATCCTCCTTCTCTTTAATTAAGGCAGTTGAACCTGATTGATGACTGATTGTTGCTGTTGTAGCTTCTGAATGCTATGCATTATGCAATGGAACCCTAGTAGAACTAAAACAAGTATAATACCTATTATACTATATGCTAATAGATTAGCTGAATTAAACAATGAGGGAGGCTTCAGTAATGTTTGACTAGTTAGGAAACAGAACGGGGGTCTTAAACAGGGGATTCCTCCTAGGGGTCGGGATGTCATCATTTCCCTCCCATTGTGTTACAGAGACCTTCTAGGTGCCGTTAAACACAGTTCCATTTTGATTATAAAAAATGAATGTAGGTCCACACATGCCCCCTTTCCACAAAGGTCCCAGCATCCAAACACGGAACAGATGGCTTGCCGAGGACTGCATAGTGCATATGGTTGTATTCTGTCTCTCAGCTTCCGATGCCAAACTCCGAGGTTGATGGTCTGTGCATCCAGGCCAGAGGCAATGCGTCAGTCTTTCCAGGGAATTCCTTCTCTCGGGAGTGTTCTTAGATGTTCATCATATAGGAACGGGCAATGAGCGACCCTGGGAAGGCGAGGTTAGTGGGGCAGGCCCAGCTGTTGGTAGCTAGGGGGAGGGGGGCTTGTAGGCCAAGTACTGAGCTTTGGTTGGTAGTACCATTTTCATCAAAGTACCCCATAGTATGATTTCAAAGGAGGACCCAACCCTCCAAGGGGATGGTGTTGTTATTCAGAGTAAACTTAAGTAGTATTGGGTCACTGAAGTTACCCCATATAGTGCCGTTCTACTGTTAGGTTTCCTGGCTACTATTGTCACAAGGGAGACTAAGGGAGCAGTTACTGGAATATACTGCTGGAAACTGTGGGCTATTAACTTCAACAGGCATAATTATGCCAGGGTGGGGAACAGCAGCCCAGATGCGGGGGTCTACCTGCGTCTGGGTGTTAGTGGTCACTATAGTACACATAAACAGGAACAGAGCACCAGGGTCTGAGGGCCCATCAGGGGTCATTCTCTGAGCCCACCCCTCCAAAGCCTCCACATCCCCCAGGTGATGGGGCGTGCATGCCGGCAGCAAGGTTTTTTCTGGAGCACTGAGGACCTCCTCATCTCAGGTGTAGTTGGTGTGGAGGAGGCCAGGGCTGTGGCTTTGGACAGGTCAAGACTGAACTACTTAGTGGGTGCCCAGAAAACCCTGTCAAGCAGGTTGGGGGGTTCCTGGGATCCAAATTGGCTGAAAAACACAAAGAATAACCTCTTCCTTGTGTTAGAAGAGGGTGTGATCCCTGCCACTGTGCCGTGGCTGGGTTCTTCCAGCGTCATTTCAGAGAGAATGAGAGATACAGAAAAATAGACAAGACAGACAAACAAGGGGGGAAATGAAAAAAGACACATGGGGGCATATAGGCTGGTCTATAAGTCTGCAGCAGAAACACGTGTTGAAGTTAAAGCTGGGGTAAAAAATGGCATCTGAGAGGCTGGGGTGGGGCATTGAGTCCTAGCAGGAAATGCAGAAGTAGTGACTACCGCTTCTTTGGGTGGCAGAGCTGATGGCGCGGTTTCTAATATATCTAGTTTTGTTTCTGCACACTCGGCTCAAGTCCATCAAACTCGGTGGCTATATTATTTTTCTCCTCAGTGGAGGGGGGCAAATAGGAAGGTAGGGGCTCCGCAGAGAGAGGGGTAGCCTGTAATATTTTTGGCACTGGCGAAGGATCCGCAGCAGGAGCACTGGTCAGGCAGGCATGTATCGCTAACAGGGCAGAAATGAGGCCAAGAGGGAAGGTTTGTCCTTCATGTACTTCTGCCAAACGGATGCACCGGAATGCTCAGGCCCAAGTATCGGGGTCCCAAAGAGGCACGTCCCGGAGCCAAGAGTTGAAATCTAGAGGATTTCCCAGTAGGTACAAAGATCCTTTTCAATAACTTTAACTTGCCTACTCTGCAATAGGGCATAGAGGGCTCGAGCCTGCGGGGCTCAGGAGTAAGGTAGAAGGTTTTTCATTGCAGAGGGTCACTCACTCTTCCCTTGGATGCTGGCTGGGTCCCTGTTTGAGGCTCCAGTATGTGGAAAAGGCCCACCGGAGGTGAGGACGATGGAGATGCAGAGACCCAACTCTGGGGACCAGGTTCAGAAACGCAGATCCACTTTATTTAGGAAGTATATTAGCTTATATACATGGGTTCAGCCAATAGACTGTTACAGCAGGGCAAATGGCCAAAAAAGGTTAGAAAGCTGCCTGGTTAGCACAGAGTCATTTCTGTATAGCAGGCGAGCTCTCTCCGGGGTGTGCCGGGAAGGGTTTATCCTTGCTGGAGTGTTCTCACAGCATAGCATCAGCCACAGCTACCAGGTAAATGCTCTGTGCTCTATCTGCAATTTTATTATTATTTTTTTTTAGTGAGAGGAGTGGAGGCAGAGGCAGACTCCCACATGTGCCCCAACTGGGATTCACCCTGCATGCCCACTAGTGGGTAATGCTCTGCCTACCCAGGGCCCTTGCTCCATTGGGGCCCTTGCTCCATTTCAACTGGAGTCATTTTTTAGTGCCTGAGGTGTAGGCCATGGAGCCATCCTCAGCACATGAGGCCAACTCGCTCCAATCGAGCCATGACTGCTGGAGGGGAAGAGAGAAGGAGAGAGAGAGAGAGAAGTCAGGGAAGAGCAGAAAGAATCAAATCCCATATGTGCCTTCATCAGGCAAGCTCAGGGTTTCGAACCCATGACCTTAGTGTTCCAGGCCAATGTTGTATATACTGTACCACCACAGGTGGGGCACTACCATCCTAGATACATATGCCAATTTGACAGGCAAATGTCACCTCTTGAGAATTTGGTTTACTGATTAAGAATGTAGCCAAATTATAATAACCTTAGACTTGAGAGAAAATACAATCATCAATTTTATTGCAATTGGCAATTCTTGATGAGATTATAAAGAAGAGAAATCCAGTTTGTTAAGAGAATAATGTAGATGAGATGAGTTGCTTCACAGAGAATGCCAGAGCAATTAGATGACAGATGGCCATGGTGCTTCCCTGTGTCTTTCAGGTGACCCCACAGTATTTGCTCTCTGCATGGTAACAGTGTATCTTTATACACCTTCCCTCTTTTATCAGACTCTGTGTGGTGGGTGCCCCTCCTTGCATATCTTCTCTGTTTTTTTCTTTTGGGGCAACTTGAATTGATTTCTATTTCTTAAATCTAAAATGTTTTTGAGTGAGACAAAAAAAACCTTCTAAAAGAAAGAAAATCCAAGTCAAATTTAAATGTTGCTAATAAATAAACTAATACTGTTAATTTATAGAATTTTGTAATTTAAGACAATTTTGCATTTATTTGAAAATCTCCATCTTATTGTTTGGATTAGTCTTAATAGTGACAGTTATTTTTAAGAAAGACAACTCATGTATATGTGATTTGATTAAATTAAATTTTTTTAGAAGTGTGAATACAAAGAAATAAATAAACTTTTCAAATATCTTACGACTTTTAAATTAAATTACAGTAATTTATAACTATAAAATTCATGTTTATTAAAATGGCATTTAATGTTTGAAAGTCTGTAACATAGTTGCTAAAAAACTAATATAAAGTCATTTAATTCTCCCAACATTCTCAGAATATTTCTGGACCACATACCACATTTTGTATGTTTATCTCTGTGCATACTTTTGGACTAAAAGAAAAGTCATTCTCTGTTTACTCAAAATGTGAAGTTGAACTTATATCTGAGAAATCTATCAACATCATTTAAATATATAAAGATATATATGCCTATTATTCCTTCTGGTTGCCAAATTTCATTTATTAGAATGTCTTATTTAAGAGCTGCTAAATATAACAATTTAGATTGTAATTTACCAGAGACAAAATTAGTCATGTCAGTGAAGATAGTTAAATAAGACAGTTTAATAAAAAACTTCATAAATATTTTATTTAGTCCATTAGTGTCTTTCCCTTCTTCTACCAAAAACAGTAACTCCTTTCCTATTTAAGTTACATTTAATTAACCTGATATAATGCACAACTATATTAAAAGATTTCTCTAGTTACTTATTTATTCTACATTATAATATGAGAGGTGATATCATATGAGGAGATCCTATTATATCATATCTGTCAATGCATCATGACAGAGGTATGAAAACATAAGTATGATGTTTTCATACTTATGTTTTTACTGGGTAAAAGTAAGGATAATACAGCATAGTAGTTGAGAACATGGATTCTGGAATTCCAAGTCTATAATTTACCAGCTGTGTGCCTTTGGGTAAGCTGTTTTACCTCCACATCTCAGTTTTCCAATTTGAAAAATAGAGATAGTAATAACTAACTGCTTAAGTGACAGTTACCCTAACATTAAGTGAGGTAGTATTTTTAAAAACTTAAAAGAGGATCTGAAAAGCCCTTGACAATTGACCTGGTAGATTATTGACCTGGCACCTGGGTTTGATTCCCCATCAGGGCACAGGAGAAGTGACCATCTGCTTCTCCACTCTCTTTCTACCTTCTTCTTCTCTCTCTTTCTTCCTCTTCCATAGCCATGGCTAGATTGGTTCAAGTGAGTTGGCCCCGGGAGCAGAGGATGGCTCTGTAGTGCCTCCACTTCAGGTACTAAAAATAGCTCAGTTGTTGAGCAATGAGTCAAAAATGAGCAGAGCTTCACAACCCTATAGGGCAGGGGTTGGGAACCTATGGCTTGCGAGCCAGATGTGGCTCTTTTGATGGCTGCATCTGGCTTGCAGACAAATCTTTAATAAAAAAAAATAACGTTAAAAATATAAAACATTCTCATGCATTACAATCCATTCATTTCCTACTGCTCATGTCCATGGTTGCAGGTGGCTGGAGCCAATCACAGCTGTCCTCCTGGACAACACCAAATTTTTATTGGATAATGCATAATTTACACAGGTCATTGTATGGCTCTCATGAAATTACATTTTAAAATATGTGGTGTACATGGCTCTCTCAGCAAAAATAGTTCCCGACCCCGGCTATAGGAAGCTTGTCAGGTGGATCCTGGTAGGGCTTCATGTGGATGTCTGTCTCTCTGTCTCTCCTCTTCCCACTTAAAATAGCAAAAACAAACAAACAAACAAAATCCCAGGATCTGATACAATTAGCATAAAGAGTATTTGCTATTATTGTTTGTGTGTCAATGTCTCTATATAGGTATGGAAAAACTATAAGAAAGTATAATCAGGTTGAAAATGTTAATTAGTAATGAAAAATGATATGTATAGAAGATAAAAGGAAGATTAGGTAGAAAAAAAAGGAATTGATATTATAAAAGGTCTACTAGAAAGTTCTGTCTATTTTTGGAATAAAACAAAATATAAATTGTTCTGACTTAATTCATGTGGCACCCATCTTGAATATTTCCACACCAATCCTATCTTCCAAATATAATACAACATGGTTTGCTGAGCTGAATTAAGCCTTTCTGCAATCTCCAATGTTGTCAGAAAAGGATCTAGCTCCAACATGGTCTTAACAACATCGTCATCGATCAAAGATGGTCACCCAGAACGTGGCTTATCAGAAAGGTTGAAATCCTCTGTTTTGAATTTTTCGAACCATCTTCTGCATGTCCTATCAGAAACTGTACCTTCACCAAACACTTTTAATAAATTTCTACATGCTTCTGTAGCATTTCTTCCTTGTTGAAATTCGTAAAAATACAGTGGCGTAAATGAACTTTATCAGTAGCCATGGGTACACTATCGCTTCACACATAAGACTAATGTGAATCAACTTTGTTTTAGTTAATTTGCTACATCAGTATGTATACATTAAGTGATAAAAATAGAGAGGCACACACGCGCCAAATAAACATGTGCTTATGTGTCAGTGGAAACTTGTGATAGAAACAAACAGAACTTTCCGGTAGACCATATATATATATATATATATATATATATATATATATATATATATGGTCCTTATTGACATTAATCAAAATAATATATGCTTATATATGATTTTGGCTTTTAGAGCAATGTAATGGGACTGTGTTTACCATAATAATTGTAAACATTTTTACAATGGTACCTTGAGATATGAGCAGATCAACATACAAATTTTTAAAGATACAAGCTGTGACTCTGTCTGTAATTTTATTCGAGATCCAAGAGAAATTCCAAGATATGAGTTGTGATTCGGGAATCTGCCACTAGTTAGTGCATTGGCGCCTGGTCCAGTATCGGCAGCACAACACCAGCATCTTGTTCTTTCTCATGTGTTACCTGCTGAATCAAGTCGAATCTCATGCACTGTATACTAATCTTGCATCATTTTTGCATTTTGTACTAACTTTTTTTATGTGCTATCATGGAGCAGAAGAAAGTGAGTTTAAAGGACAGTGGTGAAAAGAAGAAGAGAATAATGTTGATAGAAGTAAAGGAAGAAATAATAGGAAAACATGAGCGTGATGTATGAATGATTGAACTGGCAAGGCTGTACAACCACAATACATTTACAATTTGTACCATCCTTAAACAAAAGGATGCCATCAAAAACACAAATCCAGCAAAAGGAACTATTATTCTTTCCCAATTAAGGACAAATACCCATGAAGAAATGGAGAAGCTTCTGCTGGTGTGGGTGAAAGAGAAAGAGCTGGCAGGAGATACAGTGACGGAGACTGAAATATGCGAAAAAGCACATATTATTTACAGTGACTTAAAGAAGAAAGAACCATCAACCTCAAAAAGGCAGCAGAAGATATGTTTAAGGCAAGTCACGGCTGGTTTGAAAATTTCAAGAAGAGATCTGTCATCCACTCGGTGGTGAGGTATGGTGAAGCTGCAAGTGCTGATGTTAAGACAGCTGAGGAGTACATCTCACATTTTGCTGTGCTTATCACAAAGGAAAGCTACATCCCCCAACAAGTGTTCAACTCTGACAAAACAGGATTGTTTTGGAAAACAATGCCCTGGAGGACTTCCATCATCACAGAGGAGAAGATGCTGCCAGGCAATAAACCCATGAAGCACCCTCTGACCTTAGCATTGTGTGCAAATGCTAGCAGTGACTGTAAAGTAAAGCCACTGCTACTGTATCATTCTGAAAATCCTCGAGCCTTTAAGACTTACTACATTCTTAAAGAAAAACTGCAGGTTATGTGGTGTGCCAATGCTAGGGCATGGGTTACATGACAGTTTTTTATTGAATGAGTAAATCTTGTCTTTGGTTCTGCAGTGAAGAAATATCTTCAAGAAAATAAACTCTCGATGAAAGCATTACTAATCCTTAAAAATGCTCCAGCCCACCCACCTGGTCTTAAAGATGACATTCTCAATGAGTTCAAACTTGTAAAAGTCCTCTACCTCCCACCCAACATGACTTCACTCTCGCAATCTGTGGATCAGCAGGTCATTTCCAACTTTAAAAAGCTTTACACAAAGCACTTATTCCTTTTTATTCTGTTCATATTGTCTTTAGCTGTACAAAAGCTTTTTAGTTTGATATAGTCCCTTTTGTTTATCCTGTCTTTTATTCCACTTGCCTGTGGAGATAAATCAGCAAATATATTGCTGCGAGAGATGTTGGTGAGCTTAGTTCCTATGTTTTCTTCTAAGATGCTTATGGTTTCATGACCTACATTTAAATCTTTTATCCATTTTGAGTTTATTTTTGTGAATGGTGTAAGTTGGTGGTCTAGTTTCAATTTTTTTGCAGGTAGCTGTCCAATTTTCCCAACACCATTTCTTAAAGAGACTGTCTTTACTCCACTGTATGCTCTTACCTTCTTTGTCAAGTATCAATTGTCCATAAAGGTATGATTTTATTTCTGCGTTCTCTGTTCTGTTCCTTTGATCTATATGCCTGTTCTTATGCCAGTACCAAGCTGTTTTGAGTACAATGGCCTTGTAGTATAACTTGATATCAGGAGGTGTGATACCTCCTGTAAGGTATTTTTCCCCGCTGAGAAGGAAGGAAGGGGCCGGAGCCATGAAGAGTGGAATAGTAAAAGGCTTTATTCAGTACAGAGCACTCATCCTGCCCGGCGAGGTTCCCTGGCCCTGAGGAAAAATGGAGGCCAGGGAAGTCGCAAGTGGTGACCCATGGGAGTTATTTAAAGAGTCCCTAAGGTGGTCGAGCTAATATGATGTAGTAAAATCTCACTGGCTGGCAGACACTCGCTGTTTTCCAAAGGGCTCCAGGGAAGTTTCTTTTGGAGCACTTGGTTGTGGGCAGTCCTAGCCAAAGTTCACGGGCCTGAGCTCTCCCTATTATCCACTGACCTTACATTCTGACCTTTAGTGTTAAAATAGAAAAGGGGTACTATTTATTCATCTGGCTATTTCCTGCTGATTAGGGGCGTTGTTGGGAGGGGGAGATCGGAAGGTGGTGGTTTTGAGGGGTGTCAGGAGGAACATCTGTTTGGCTGTGACTGGAGAAACTTTGCGGATGCGATCCTGTAAGTATTTTAAAAAAAAAAAAGGAGTAATAGGGAGATTTGAAGGGTCCAGCCTTTTGGTGAGCTGGAGATGGATGGAGTTCAGTGGTTCCGACTGCCAGTGGTCCTGTATGGAGGAAAGCTTGGGGAAAAACTGCATGTCAGGAGTGGTGTAAAAAGGAGAAAGGAAGGGGTCCCATCCATTCCCATAATGGAGACCTGTGTAGGAATTAGAGGTCCAGAGTGTGATGGCAAAACAGAGAAGGTAGCCCCCGTGTCCACAAGAAATGAGATGGACTTACCCACTTGTTGCAGCATACCCTGGGTTCTCTGAGTCCAGGTCGTGTCCTAGGAGTTTGAGCAATGCACCCCCCTGGCTGGATTGGCCTTCCCATTTGGGCGGCTTGTCCTCCACATAGAGACGCTGAGGAAAAACCTGTTGCCCAAAGGTGAATTCGCTCTGCCAGTGACCGAAGTGCTTGCAGTCAGGGCAGGGCTCAGTGGGCAGCTTCAGGCAGGGGCCCTGCTGGTACCAATGACCCTGCTTGCCACACTTAAAGCAAGCTGCTGTTGGGGTTTCTCTTTGTGGCTTGGATTTGGGTCGGGCACTTCCTGTGCTTTGCCTCTGTTGTTCTGCTGGCCTCAGGGTTGCCACAAGAGCTGGGGTTTGGAGCGTTACCTTCTGCTGCATGCGGGCCTGGCGAACAGCCTTGGTGGGTTTCTACTAGTTGATACCATTAAAAACTTTAAATGCCGTGTTCACAGGTTCTGGATAGGGGTTTGGGGGTTGAGAATAAGAGGAAGGGGGCTTGTGCGGAGCCCGGCACCCAGAACCAGCAGGAAACGCTGGAGCCAAAGGCAAGACAGGGCCAGAACATCCTCCAAGAAAATTGAGGTTGGGCCTTGGGGTCCTGCAAACTGATGTAACAGCCAATATTAGGTGGAGAAAGGCCTGACGGAGGAGGGGTTTAAGAACACAGTGAAGGGAGGGGCCCCTGGCCAGCAGGGGAGGAGAAAGAGAGTGGTAGTGGTGAATAAGAAACAAGATTTTGCAAAGGGAGGGGACGGGGCTCTCAGAGGGAAGAGACCCAAGCACAAAAGAGGTCTGCAGAGGGACCAGAGAAAAGTCCTGAGAGAGGGGCACCCCCAGGGGTCAGACAGGAGGGAGAGTTGGGAGTCCGTGGAGAAGGAAAGATTAGGAGTGGAGGTTTTAGGTGTGGTTTCTATGGCCAGAAAACGGGCCTGCGTGGTGGAAAAGGCGGCACAGAGATTAAGGACGGGTGCGCAAATAAGTAGAAGCCGTGAATGTAAGAGATCTCCAACCAGCTCCCAGATTTTTTAGTGATAGTTAAATTGGTGAGGGTGTTAAAACTGAAAGTCCCTTCAGGCGGCTAATTCAGTGGGTTCTGTGGCCTGGCCACAGCAGAGAAGAACAGTTTATTTTTCTTTAAGGAGGGAGATTCCTGTGCCCCCACAGCCACCCTCAGTGTTTGGAGGGGCCAGATTTGAGTATCAGCATTCTAAAACTCAAGGTCTGGCCATGGACAGAAAAGGTAAAGTGGATATGCTCTGGACGTCTTCACAAGCACACTCACTTGGAATGGAAAAGACTTCCCTGACATAGCTACGGTTTCAGACAGGGAGTCTCGGTGGAAAGAACTGAGGGGAAGGCTGGAGGCAGGGGACTTACCGCACCATGCACCGAAGTGCGTGGCAAGTCGAAGATCCTGGAGGGGATGGGAAGAGGAGTGGTCCTTGCGGACTTCAAACTCCTCCCAGGTTTCGGCATCAAAATGTAAGGTATTTTTCCCCACCGAGAAGGAAGGAAGGGGCTAAAGCCACGAAGAGTGGAATAGTAAAAGGCCTTATTGAGTACAGAGCACTCATCCTGTCTGGCGAGGTTCCCTGGCCCTGAGGAAAGATGGAGGCCAGGGAAGTCACAAGTGGTGACCCATATGGGAGACATTTAAAGGATCCCTAGGGGGGTCGAGCTAATATGACGTGGTGAGATCTCACTGACTGGCAGATGGTCGCTGTTTTCCAAAGGGCTCCAAGGAAGTTTCTTTTGGCATGCTTGGTTGTGGGCAGTCCTAGCCAAAGTTCGCAGGCCTGAACTCTCCCCATTATCCACTGACCTTACAACTCCCACTTTATTCTTCTTTTTCAAGATTGCTGAGGCTATTCATGATTTTTTTGGTTCCATATAAATTTTTCGAATATGTTTTCTATATCTTTGAAGTATATCACTGATATTGCATTGAATTTATAAATTGATTTGGGTAATATAGACATTTTAATGATGTTTATTCTTCCTATCCATGAACAGGGTATATGCTTCCACTTGTTTGTATCTTCCTTGATTGTTTTTATTAATGTTTTATAATTTTCTGAGTGCAAGCCTTTAACCTCCTTGGTTAAGTTTACTCCTAGGTATTTTATTTTTTATTTTTGCAATAGGGAAGTGGATTGTTTCCTTAATTTCTCTTTCTGACAATTTACTGTTGGTGTATAAAAATGCCTCTAATTTTTATGTATTAATTTTATACCCTGCCACTTTGCTGAATTCATTTATCAGGTTGAGTAGGTTTTTGACTGAGACTTTAGGGTTTTCTATATACAGTATCAGATCATCTGCAAATAATAATAGTTTTACATAATGGGAGAAGATATTCAACAATACATCTGATAAGGGGTTAATAACCAAAGTTTATAAAGAACTTGTAAAACTCAACACCAGGAAAACAAACAATCCAATCAAAAATTGTCCTAAGAAATGAATAGACAGTTCTCCAAAGAGAACATACAGATGGCCAATAGACAAATGAAAAAATGTTCAACATCACTAATCATTAGATAAATTCAAATTAAAACCACCTCACACCAATGCGAATGATGCTCATTAACAAAACAATATACAATAGGTGCTGGCAAGGATGTGAAGAAAGGGGAACCCTCCTGCACTGCTGGTGGGAATGCAGACTTGTGCAGCCATTGTGGAAAACAATATAGAGATTCTTCAAAAAATTAAAAATGGAGCTGCCTTTTGACCCAGCCATCCCACTTTTAGGAATATATCCCCAAAACATCATATCACCAATTGAAAAAAAGAAATTCGTTCCCATGTTTATGACAGCATTGTTCATAATAGCAAAGATCTGGAAACAGCCCAAGTGTCCGTCAGTGGATGAGTGGATTAAAAAGCAATGGTACATATATACAATGGAATACTATGGGGCCATGAAAAAGAAGGAAATAATACCTTTTGCGATAACATAAATGGACCTGGAAACTATTATGTTGAGTGAAATAAGCCAGGCAGAGAAAGAAAAATGGCATATGACCTCACTCATTTGAGGAATCCAAGGAACAGTGAGAACTGAGGAACAGAATTGAGACAGAGGAGGGATCAAAGGGACCAGAGGAAAAGAGGACAGAGGGAAAGGGGAGGAAAGGATGGGATAAACCTGAAGGGAAGGGGGGAAGGCAAAGTGGGGAGGGGGCAAGGGAAATGTTGAGGGGAATATGGGGTTGGGGGATACATTTGGGGTGACTCTAGAATCTATGTAAACACAATTAATTAAATAAGTAATAAAAAAATAACAAAACAAAACAAAACAAAAACATTTATTCCACTGCTGCTTTGAGGTGACTGAGAATACAATTCTAACCCTTCGAGTGTTTTGGAAACATCACTTCAATATCGTAATATGTTTAGGCATTATTGACTTGGCATAGCAAGAGGTTACAAGCAGAACCTTGAACTCAGCATGAAAAAAGTTACGGCCTGATGTTGTTGCAGACAGGGACTTCGGAGGATTTGAACCAGAGACCGAGGTAGAAGTGTTGGAGGAGATTGTGTTCCTCAGAAAGTCGATGGGTCTGGAGGTTGATGAGGGTGACTTACACAAGCTCATTGAGGAACAGAGGAGGAACTCTCAACTGAGGAGTTGAAGGGGCTACAGATGATGCAACATACGAGCTTCTGCAAGAGATTAGTAGTGGGGAGGAGGTAGAGTCAGAGGAAGTGATTTATACAAGTGAAATTAAAGACATGCTGGCAATGTGGGAGAAGCTTTCAAGTTTCATTGAAAAGAAACACCCAGAAAAAGTTTCAACTGGTCTTGCTTCAGCATTTTTTAATGATACTTGTTTATCACATTTCTGTAACATTTTAAAAGGCTGGCAAAAGCAAACCTCTTTGGATAGATTTTTATTCAAAAGTCCTGCAAGTGAAAAGTGCCAAAAGTGCAGCCAAAAAGGCAAAAACAGGTGATGATTAAATGAAAAATATGTAATGTTAAGCTTAGGTTAAGTATAAAGTTAAAAAGTGCATTTTTTTACAATTAAGTTTTTGTGGTTTCATTTTAAGTAAAAAAAAAAGTGCAGTTTTAGTTTTGTTTAAAGTAAAGAAAATGCAATTTTAGTTTACATATAGTGTTAAGAAAGTGCAGTTTTAGTTTACATGTCTACAGTGCCTGCATCCCTTCCTCCCTTCCTCCTCCTCCTCCACTCACTTCCGTTAGCTGCTCTCGTCTGTCTCTAAGGTAAGAATACAGTACTAAATAACAGGGTTTTTTTTTATTTCATATATTTTGTTATGCATTAGTAAAGCATCCATGTGTGTTTCTTAATTAAAAACATGTCTTTTTTATAATTTAGATGGTTTGGGGATGTTTCACAGGGCTGGAACAGATTAAATCTATTTCAGTTATTTTAAATAGGAGAAATTTGTTTGATATATGAGTTGACTCGAGCTCGGTTACAGAACGAATTAAACTCATATCTCAAGGTATCACTGTACTTTTATTTTTCCTTTTTACTTATCTGAAGTCAAAGATATATATGCACCATATATAGCAAATACATTGTAGCTATTGTTTTATTTACCTCATTTACAAACTGCTCTTTAGAAATTTCTAGATATAAGTAATTACACGTTTCTGCAACTTGCCCTATATATTCAGAAGTACTTTATGTGATTTCCTCTAATCATCTTGTAAAACCTAATTCATTTTTAAAATAGTTTTAACATATCATTATTTGTTTTTAGCTTGAAATAAGCTCTAAAGACAAAAGAGGTTGTTACTATTTTTTATTCAAATAGTTTTTCAGAGCAATTAAAAGAGAAAGATTTAAATTGCATTTTACTTTCGTTTATTACATATCCAATGCTCAAGACTTTTTTTTATTTTTGTAGATCCAAGTTTTTGGTTTACATTATATTTCTTGTAAGTTTTGTTAGTATGGTGATGGTGAGGCCCGGGAAAGGAGCATTCTCATGCCCTGATTAGCACTGCCAATCAAGAGCCTAAGGATACGATAGTCTCCCTCCTCCTCCTAATGTAGTCCTAGATTTGTCATGTATTTCTGCTCCTCTTTCTGGGGCAGAATATAAGTGGAACTTAAATTTCTGCTCTTGTAACATTTGAGTTTTTGTCTGTGTAAGAAAAAATAAGCTTGACAAGAAATAAAATTAGCCTGTATTAATTTATTATCCAAACACCAGGTTAGTAAATATGAGTTAATCTGTCAAATTCTTTTAGTTCCTTACACACAACTTTTTAATAGCTCCCACCTAATACTGTAGAGATCAGTAAATTTGGGTATCTGTCATTTATTTTAACTGCCTTTATAAGTAAGCTAAGATGAATGTCAACATACTTTATAGAGAGTAAGAGAAAGCAAAACTCCTTTTCTGGAAAAATAAATGACAGTCTAATACATGTTGAAATAAAATTATAATTTTTGAAGTACTTTTATGAACTGTTTAGAAAGTATTTAAATAGTCAAGGAAAGTTATATATATTTCCTGGATGAAATCTATTGTGACAATATGCATAAAAATAATGGGCCATGTAAAAACTCATAACATAGATGAATGTCTTTAAAATATAAAATGAGAATAAGCACTAAGATTCTGATGTTTTTTATTACTCCAATACTGGAGCATTAAATCTGTTTTCTTCCAGCATTTGCATTTTATTCACTGAGAAGACTATATTGAACATCTACATTGCATTGTTTAAAAATCCAAATGAGATACTGGTGAGAATGCATTTAAAGTTGAAAAATAATGCACAAATTATCAATTGTTTATAATTTTCTACATTAAGCTAAATAAAAGAATTTATATACCTGAAAGTAACATTAAAATATTTTATCACCTTTAAAAATCCTGTTTGTACCATCACAAATTCTCACCATGTTGACCTTACATTTTTACTGCTACAGGGACTAAAATCTTTATTTGATTAATATTTAATACCTCCTGTTCTTGTGTCATTGCTAGAAAAACAGACCCTATGCTTCTTATTAACATACATCTATTATTTTGTTTCAATGACAAAAATACAAGTAATTTTTAAACTGGTACAAGGTGCCTAACAAGTTATTTCCTGAAGTTCACAATTTTGGCTAAGTCACAATAATTGGTTAAGTTAGAATTTCAGGGAGGAACAAAAGAACTAAAACTAAATTAAATTGGGTTTACATATATTTCACAGAAGATGTGTATACTGAGATAGAAAACCTTCAGAGGCAAAGAAAATAAAATTTGAGAGCTAATTTTTTTTTTTTTTGTATTTTTCTGAAGCTGGAAACGGGGAGAGACAGTCAGACAGACTCCCGCATGTGCCCGACCGGGATCCACCCGGCACACCCACCAGGGGCAACGCTCTGCCCACCAGGGGGCGATGCTCTGCCCCTCCGGGGGCGTAGCTCTGCCCAGACCAGAGCCACTCTAGCGCCTGGGGCAGCGGCCAAGGAGCCATCCCCAGCGCCCGGGCCATCTTTGCTCCAATGGAGCCTTGGCCGCAGGAGGGGAAGAGAGAGACAGAGAAGAAGGAGTGGGGGGGGGGGTGGAGAAGCAAATGGGCGCTTCTCCTATGTGCCCTGGCTGGGAATTGAACCCGGGTCCCCCGCACTCCAGGCCGACGCTCTATCGCTGAGCCAACAGGCCAGGGCTTTGAGAGCTAATTTACAGTTTCTATCATGTGCTCTTATCTAAAATACATGAATCCCTTTTGTAAATACTCCTGTTTTAATATTTATCAGGATATTTAGAAACATAATAGTAACAGCCAGTGAAAAATGCTGCTATTTAGTGGCAAAATTTTTGCTTCTTAAGACCTAGTGACTTACATCTGAGCCCTGATAATGTCAGAAATATCTAGGGTTAGAAAACTTTTATTCTATAACTCTTAGACATAAACAGTTTAACTGATTAGCCCTTAATCTTACTTATTAAGACATAACTGAAATGATATGTTCAGAGAAGTAAAACAAATTTACCTGTCTAAAGACTTGGCAGAAAATTACAATCCACAGCATAGAGACGGCTGAGTCAGTCTTCCATTTAATTTTTTGAGTATTCTTGTTATATGTTTTGTATATGTCAAATGGTACTTATTGTATTTTGAATTTTTAATTGAATTTGATGAGGTGATATACATTAATAAAATTACATAGGATTCAAGTGTACAATTCTATAATATACCTTATGTGTATAGTTTTGTGTGCTCAAAACGCCAAGTCAAGTCTCCTTCCATCACCATTTATACCCCCTTCCCCTCTTCTATCTGCCCCCACTCCCCATCCCCTCAGGTAATTACCACATTTTTGTCTGTGTCTGAGTTTTTCTTTTCTTTTCTTTCTTTTTTTTTTTTCTTAATCCCTTCATCTTTTCGCCCATTCTCCAACTCCCCTCGCTTCTGACAGCTGTCAGTCTATTCTCTGTAGCTATGAGTCTGTTTCTATTTTGTTTGTTTATTTATTTTGTACATTAGATTTTCCAGAAAAGTGAAATCATATAGTATTTGTCTTTCTCTGACTGCCTATTTCCTTAGTAATAAACTTCCCAGGTCCATACACGTTTTCCAAAAGAGAAATGTACCACAGCTTTTTTTTTTTTTTTTTTTTAAATTAAGCAAGAGAGGCAGGAAGGCAGAAAGACAGACTCCGGCATGCTCTCCCAACAGGATCATCCTGGCAAGCCCCCTACTGGGGCAATGTTCTGCCCATCTGGGGCTGCTGCCTTGTTGATCTGCAACCAAGCTATTTTAGCATCTGAGGTGAGGCCATGCAACCATCCTCAGCACCTGGGACCAACTTTGCTCAAAGCATTTGAGCCATGGCTGTGGGATGGGGGGAGAGAGAGAAAAAAAAGAGAGAAGCAAGAGGGAGAGACATGGAGAAGCAGATGGTCATTTCTTCTATGTGCTCTGACTGGGAATTGAACATGGGACTTCCACATATTGAACTGACCCTCTACAATTGAGCCAACTGGCAAGGGCTTACCATGGCATTTTTTATCAACTCATGTATTGAAGGGCACTTGGGCTGCTTCCAAATCTTGTCAATTGTAAATAATGATGAAATGAACATCAGGGTGTATATATTCTTTCAAATTGTGTGTGTGTGTGTGTGTGTGTTCTCAGAAGTAAAATCACTGGCTCATAAGTCAATTACACATTTTTAATTTTTTGAGGTAACTTCTTACTCTTCTTCACAGTGACTACACTAGTCTGCCTTCCCACCAACAGTGCATGAGGGTTCCCTTTTCTCTACATCCTCATCAGCAGTTGTTGATTTATTCATTTATTTTGCAAGTATCTGTCCAATTTTTCCAAAATTATTTATTGAATATATTGTTTTAACATCATTGTATGTTCTTGCCTTCTTTGTCAAATATTAATTAACAATGTATGTATGGCTTTATTTCTGGGCTTTCTATTCTATTTCATTCTATACATCTATATGTCCATTTTTATATTAGTAACATGCTGTTTTGACTATTATGTCCTTGTAGTATGGTTTGGTATTAGGTAGAATGATTCCTCCAAATTTTGTTCTTTCTCAAGATTTCTGTGACTATTTGGTTTTTTTGTGGTTCCATACAAATTTTTGGAATATTTGTTCTAGTTCTATGAAATATCCCATTGGTCTTGATTGGAATTGCATTGAATTTCTAAATCAGTGGTTCTCAAAGTGTGCATCAGGGTGCACTCGTGCACCCTAGAACAATGATTTTCAACCTTTTTTTTTCATGGCACAAACACACACTAATTACTAAAGTCATTGCCCCTGACTAAATACAACCATTTTCATCTCATGGCACAAATAAACAAGTTACTAAAGAGGAAGAGGTCAGGGCCCCTTTTTCTTTAGTAATTAGTTTATGAGTGTGTGAGAAGCAAAGTTGAAAATTACTGCCCTAGAAGATTTCCAGGTGTGCCCTATGGCATTCCAGAGAAATATGTGCCTGTTGGGGACCAAAACACCAACAGGATTTTTGGAGTTTAGATTTTTGGGGAACAGAGGTGTGGGGAATTGGCTGTAAACTGACAGTCTGCCCAACCCCCCACCTCACTTGCCTGATTAGGTTACAAAAGGCTGTTAAGCTGTGGTGCTGGATTATTTATACTACCCCCATGTTCCCTGGAAAGACTGGAGGCAAGTTTCTTCTATCCTTTGTTTAGTGTAAATTAAGATGATATGCATGGTGGAGGTTTTCTGCACTCAATACAATTAAGAGTAAAAAGAGAGGAATTCTTCAATGTATTGATGAGGAAATGAGAGTTTGCCTTTCAAACGTATGCCCAAACATTGAAGAAATCGCTAGGACACATCAGGTTCATGTTTCTCATAAACACAAGAATAAAAAAACTTAACACATTCATGCTGGGACCTGCCGAATTTACTAAATCTTACTAAGAATGTATCTATATATCCATATATATATATATATATGGATTACTTTTTTGTGGTTTTTAAATTTTTGAATCCTTCTTTTTTACAAATTCTAAAAAGTATAACTCAAAAAATGTAACATAAAAATGTTTTTAATGCCAAAATAAATTTAATTTTGTCATATTTATTTTGTTTAATTACCATAAAAGCACAGTTAGACTTTATATTTTTAAATATTTGACTTAATTATTATAACACATTTCTCAGAAATTTGTATATAGTTTACCTACAATTATTTGTAGAATTTTAAATGCACCCTGACTTCAAAAAGTTTGGAACCACTGCTCTAAATTGATTTGGTAATATGGACATTTTCATAATGTTAATTTTTATCCATGGGTATGGTATATGCTTCCATTTATTTGTATCTTTTCCAATTTATTTCTTCAGTGTCTTACAATATTCCTAGTACAGGTCTTTTACTTCCTTGATTAAACTTATTCCTAAGTATTGTATTTTATTTTATTTTTTGATGCAATTGATAATGAGATTTTCTTTGTTTTCCTTTTTGATATGTTATTTATTGGCATATAAAAGTGAAACCAATTTCTTGAGATTTATTTTGTGTTTTGCTAATTTAATGAATTTGTTTATCACTTCCAGTAGTTTTGGGGAGGAATCTTAGGGTTTTCCATATAAAGTATTAAGTCATCTTCAAATAATGACGGTTTTACTTCTTTCTTTTTAATTTAGATACCTTCTTCTTATCTGATTCCTGTGACTAAGATTTGCAGTACTATATTTCATAAAAGGAGTAAAAGGGACATCCTTGTCATGTTTCTTTTTTAAGGGAAATGTTTTTGTTTTGTTCCCACTGAGTATGATGTTAGCTGTTCTTGGGTTGTAATAAGGGTAGACAATGTAAAGGAGCCGCTTATTAGCAGCACAGATAAGAGAATAATAGCCAGGGTTACTTCATAGGAAATGGTTTGTTTCTCATATGTAGCCTTTATTATGTAGAGATATATTCCTAGCACTCTATCCATTTCTTTTAGATTGTCCAACTTGTTGGCATGTAGTTGTTCATTATATTTTCTTATCATCCTTCCTTTTCTTTTATGTTGGCAATTACTTTTTCTCTTTCATTTTTGATTATATTTATTTGTCTTCTTTCTTTTTTTATTAGTTGGGCTAAAATTTTATTTATCTTATCTATCTTTTCAGAAAACCAGCTCTTGGATTTATTGATCTTCTATATTTTATTTTTAGACTTTTTTTAAATGTCTTCTCTGATTGTCTGAGGCAAAATAGATTGGCAGTGCTAATATCCAATCATATTTTCAGTATCTCATTGAAGAACCATCAATGCACAGACATCTCATTTAATTAACATAAAAATAAAAAACTAAGGATATGACATCAAACAGAGAATTTCAAGCAATTCTTATTACATTTGCTGAAGGAAAATGATATTTATTATAATGCAAAATGTCCATTCAGAGGTGTGTAAGTCATGTTTGAGAAATAATAGTAAATCTAGTGAGTTATTTTCTTCTTCCTTTTAAACCTTTAAAACATACTGTAAACATGTCAGGTTTTGGTGTGGTAGGTAGGATACTTTCTGATATCTATAAGGCTAAGGAAACATCAACATTAGAAAGTGGGTTTTTTCTTTAATATATGTAATAATTAACAACATATTCAGTAGTTACAATAATATATTTAAGTTGAAATCAAAGATTCTGATTTTTTAATTTTGTTACTATTAATTAAATTAAGAGTACAGTTGCTTGCCTATTAAAGGTAAATGAACTCATAATAAGTTTTAAGAAAGTAGTGATAAATAAAAATCCTTTTATGTTATTCATTTAAAATTATTTCTTAATTTATGATCTGAGATTATTTGTCTATTTAGAAAGAGAAAAATATCATTTTCATGATTATTATAAGTAATAATTGCTTAAAGTTTATAGTCTATTGTGAATCTGAAAATGCTGCCCAATATTCAGTAGTGGTATTATCTTTTGAATAGCTTCCCAGCTGTGATCCCTTGAAAATCAACCGGAATTTATTAAATACTTTACAAGCATATGGTCTATTGAATAGGATACTTTTATCAAACAAAGAAACTGAATTAACACAAGCATGTAAGAAATGACCATTTCTGGGGGAAGGAGAAGATTTTAGGAAGAGTATTTTAAAGACATGTACTTAAAATCATCCAGCTATTCTATAAATTAAAATTAGTAATGGGAATTATGACAAAGGAGAAATAATTTAGCATTGTTCAACTCTGTAATTTATAAAACTAATATTTATATATTATTTCAAAAAATGAAATTAAAAACATGTATAATTAAAAATACATTATATGTATAAAGATGTTAAATTTAATAAAGTAATATTTTTAATTATGTTTTTTTATTTTTACATGAAAATGATAAATTATATGAAGCCATTTACGTGGACTTGACATAATATACATCAATGTAACAATCTCATTTACCATTTTAAAAAGACAAGTTATTTTGCTAGACAAAACAAGTGGTTGCTTAACTAACATATTTATTGCTTTTAAATAAGTAATTAGTTTCCGTCTAAGGTAGTGTTTCTAAAATCTTTAAGTATTTCATTATCAAAAATAAAGAAGCAAGCAAGCTTCTTAAGAAATATAAATATAAACACTTGATAATGCAATATATCAAGAATAAGTCCTGATATAAACATAAATGTACATTTTATATTGATTAATAAAAGCCTAGATTTTTGTGTATTTTTTATAGTTCTCAGAAAAAAATGTTATGCTATAATTTTAGACTCAAATTATATGCCATTGATTATAAATTAATGCTTAGAAATATGTCACTTCTCTTTAAAATAGACATTTCATCAAAATCTTTTCTCTCTACATTTTTTTGTGTATACTATTTGTCTTGGTATCTAGCTTAATATATTTCTATATTTTCTAAATTTCTATGTCTGAATTTTTATAATATTTTGAACAGTGGTATTTTTTAATTGATAATATGTGGTTTATTAGGCAAAAATGACTTTATTTTTATTCTGGTTATTTATTTCATAAGTAATGATGTTAAAAAATGCAAAATTTGTTACTAGGTAAACTCTGCCTCCTTCTCAGGTCTTGCCTATTGAGTCATGCAGTCATCTTATTTTCCAAGCTTAATGGTAATCATAAACTTTCTAATTATATGACTTTGACTTACATTAAGTAATTACTTTACTCATTTTCTTTTATATAAGCACATAATGTTTATGAACTATTCTCAAATGTTCAACTTGGCAACCCATGGAGTTATTTTTTTTTCAACATTTATTAAGGACTTGTCAAAGCACAGTGCTTGGAACGTAAAGACAGAATGCAATATGTAGCGTATGTACAGTGTTTGCTTTTAAGTCGTGTGCCAGCAATAACATTGAGAAAAGAGGGATGCAGAATAGACTTGAAAGAAAGTGTATCTGGCTAACTATATAGAGTTCAGAAAACCAATGAGGTGTTATCTAACTGCAGTATTAGTACCACTAGTACTATGGGTGAAATCTGCAGTGGGATGAAAGTAATGCAGTGCAATGTAAAGTCCAGAACACTTAATTAATGGTTATTTCTTTCCCTTCTTGATTTAAAACATTAAGCTTCTGTAGTTTTAGGACTTCTGCACAATTCAACAATACATTTCTATCCATTATTTTATTAAATTTAGAAATGTTTGTTTATTTTTATATTTTCCCACACCTTTTAGAAATTTATATCATCTTCATTACATTTATTTTAATATTGTATAAACAATATTGTTTTTCTTTTACACAGTATCTATTTTCCATGTTAATACACTGTTATTATATTTATTTAAAAGAAAACAGATTAGATTGGTCTTATTTTGACCTTATCTACTCTTCCTCAAACCATTTGATGCTCTTTGCCTCAGTGTATTAAAAATTCTTGCTATTTTCAGATATTAGGCTAGAGCAATGAACATTCTTCAATACTTAGCTAAGCCACACTTTCTGAGCAGGCATTCTATGTGTCTTTATATACCTTTTATTGCCAATTAATTGTATAAATAATCAGAATATTATTTGTCCCAAATCACCATAGAAGTTCTTTATTGAGAGTAGAGAAAATTTTTTCTTTATTCAGTAATATGTTATTATTTAACAATATAAAGTGTATGATCAGGCATTGATATTAAAATATTAAAAATAAAAAAATAAACAATTAAAAACATAATATTAGTAGTTTGGTCTGCTATGTTATGCAATAAAACTCTTTTACAAAAATTATTTTCTGTTTCTCTAAGCTAAGGTTTAAGCTGAATTGCAACACCTGCTAGAAAATTTTAGGAAATGCTAAATATTGGCAGGCATGCTGAAAATTCAAGCACTACATGACATGAGAGAATATTCCATGTTTAGAGATAACACATTTGAATTTAAAATTGCCTGCCAGCATGAAATAATATGCACTAATCTAATAATGTAATCCTTACAGGGTTTTACTTTTATTGTTCTAAAAACACTATCAGTTATTAGAATGAGTTAATATTATGTTTCTTCAATATACGGAAATGAAAGAAGTATATTTTAGTTTAAAAAACAATCGAGGTCTGACCTGTGGTGGCGCAGTGGATAAAGCGTCGACCTGGAAATGCTGAGGTCGCCGGTTTAAAACCCTGGGCTTGCCTGGTCAAGGCACATATGGGAGTTGATGCTTCCTGCTCCTCCCCCACTTCTCTCTCTCTGTCTCTCTCTCTCTCTGTCTCTCCCTCTCCTCTCTAAAATGAATAAATAAATTTTTAAAAAAGATAATAAAACTTAAAAAAAACAATCGAGCTTAACAATCTTAAAATCATCTTCTTATTTTAAAAATAACATTTTTTTTTGTATCAGTTCAGAAGCTAAAGTTGTCCAAATGGAAGAAAAGCTGTCGCAGAAATTAGACATTCTTGCCTGACCTGTGCTGGCGCAGTGGCTAAGCATCAACCTAGAATGCTGAGGTAGCTGGCTGGAAACCCTGGATTTGTGCAATCAAGGCACATATGGGAAGCAACTACTGTGAGTTGATGCTTCCCGTTTCTTCTATCTCTCTCTCCCCTCTATCTAAAATCAATAAATAAAATTAAAAAATATATAAATTCTTTGCTTCATGCTGTCACAGCTGAAGTTTATATTGAGCTTTGCTTAAAGCCTCAACGGATCATAATGAATGGTCACCTTGAAAGATGACAAATTTTGCTTTTTTAATTGTCCCAAATACTAGTTAATTTTATGGAAACACTGTATTCCTCCAGCAATGCAATGGCTGTCTGAAATAGATAAAGATGTTGACACACATCTGTTGAAACCTATTAACACTCTTGGGCTTTGACATAATAACCCTACCTTTGGCATTATTATAAAGAGAAAACAGATGAAAAGAGTTCTTATTGTTTCATGTATCTCAATACAAAACCTTAAAAATATGCAGAAAAAGAATATGTTAGACCAGATTTCAAAACCCTGCCAGCAGAAGTCCTCTATCATTATCCCAAGGTAGTAGGACATTATAAATAACTAATAATTGAACAAAATAGATAAATTAGAAACTTTTCTTGAAAAAATGGCTTGTTAAAGTTAATACTAAAAGAAAAAATAAAAGTCTAATAGTCCTATACCTATTACATATATGGAATTAATAATTTAAAAATATCACCACAAGAAAATGCCAAGCCCATATGTATTTATTGGTAAAGTACATGGAATTGTAAAAAACAAACAAATAAAAAATCAAAATCATATGATTCTTTTAAAACATAGAAGAGGATAGAATACTTTATGATGCTTACATAATCATGATACTAAAAGCTAAGCTATTTAAAAGCAAAATAAATGAACAAAAATATAAAAAAATTATAGACGAATATCTCTTAAATTTAGACACAAATATTTCAACAAAATATATAATCAAATAAAATCCAGAAATAAATAAACATATGTGAAGGATAATATATGATGGTCACTAAGGTGAGGATTACTTAAGAATTAAAGGTTGTTCTGAAAATCAGTCATTCATGATAATTCACAAAATTAATAGAATAATGAGGGTGCATATGATTATCTCAGTAACTGAAGAAAAATCCAATATCCACTCATGATCTAGTCTTCTGTCATTTAATCCAGTGGATTGTTTTGTTATTATAAGCATATACATTCATAATTATCTGGTTATTTGATCTTTTTATAAATATTAACTATTCATCTTTAAGTCTAGCTTCTGTTATTAATGTAGCCATAGTAGCTTTCTTATTGATATTATATGATTTAACATCTATTTTTAATTATTTTATATATATAGGAGGGTCTTGCCAACATTCTTTTGATTTTTAGGGTGAGAATGAGAGTCATGAGCAACTTTTTTTTGTCTTAAATGAAGGTAGATTTCAGCATTTATTTTTGCCATTCAAAAATTGCCCTAATGTGCAATTTTCTTATGAAAAGAAAATCTGTGAGTTATGCTCATCTGTCATAGGAATACTAATCTCACTTATTTTAAGATGCCTTATGTCTACACAAGAGCCCATTCTATGATTTTTATGAAGAATTTTCATTCCAAAGAAGAAATATTAATGTTTTGAGAATGGTTTACTATGTTGGCTATCCCCTGTAATAGCTAGTATCTTTTGGAGAAAAATAAAAGTAGGAAAATCCTATTATGTTTAACCTGTTGTGTACTTTTTATAAGATCACTCACATTGCTACATTAAGCATTGCTACCTTTGAATATAAACCTGCAGATAAAAAGTCTATAAACGAAATGATACACTTGAAAATTCCATTATATACTTTCCTACAAAACTGTTTTCCTATTGAAAATTTCTTTATTATCATACTTGAATTTATCCAGTGCTATTCTAGATGCATGTTTGTTTGTTTTTTATCTCAGAGAGTCATATTGAAACCACAACCACAATAACAACAAAAACACATTGAGTGAAACCTCATATTCTCTACCAATATCAGGTCAACTTTTTTGATATTGACTAGGTCTTTTAAGTCTTTTTTCTTATCAAAATGAAATATCTACTGCAAGAAAATTAAGACAATGTCAAAGTTATTATATGTTTGTTTTTTACAAGTCATCAATAGAAAACTTGCTGCCGCATTGTTGATGGTTTGTCAGCAATTATTAATAGATATTGACACTAACAAAGTTCCTACTAAGGTTTAGCCTTCAAATAGCTCATGATTCAAAACTCATCCGTAAGCAGCTGCTGCTTCTATCAAGAGCACATCGCAGGCCTGTTTTATATGAAAGTTTTCTTATTAAATAGAAATTCAAATGGTGATTGACTTTTACTTTAAAGTAATTAAAAAGTTTTAACAGTATCCATCAGAATAGATGCAGATTGATAATCCTTAATAAAACAAACAAACAAAAAAAACATAACCAAAATCTCAATTTCAAAAATTAGTACATATTTCAATTAATACTTCATAAAAACATACTTTAAAAATGAAATACCTCTAGAAAAATATAATAAAAATATGCAATATCTAGTTTCAATCCTTTCACCAACATCCTTTGTGGCAGTTGGTGATTTTTTATTCTTGCTGGACTTATTTATTTGTCTGTGGATCTACTGATTAACTTGCTTATCTAGGCTGCCCCACAAGTGGGATAACCAGAGCGACCTCGTTATACACACATTTCTCATGTAATTTGTGGAGAAGTCTGGGCATAGTTTCATACTGTTGACAGAAGAACTAGAGAGAGATGAAAAATTCAATCATGTAAGCACATTTCAAGCTTACATTATATCTGATAACATCCAGTTTATTCAAACAAATTGCATTACCAAGACCAGAGTAACTCAGCAGTGGACAAACCAAAGTGACTGGCCAAAGACATGAATCTAGTAAGGAGTTTACTATTGGGGTCAATGACAATGTACTACTATATACTAGATAAGCAAGTTAATCAGTAGATCCACAGACAAATAAGTAAGTCCAGCAAAAATAACAAATCACCAACTGCCACAAAGGATGTTGGTGAAAGGATTGAAACTAGATATTACATATTTTTATTATATTTTAAAGGTCTTAATTTTTTTTACTTACTTTTACATTTTCTTTTCTTTTCTTTTTTTTAATTAAGTGAGAGAAGGGGAGGCAGAAAGACAGACTCCTGCATGGGTCCCAACCAAGATCTACCAGCAAGCCCCCTATGGAGCTATGTTCTGCTCATCTGGGGCATTGCTTCATTACTTGGCAACCGAGTTATTATTAACTCCTGGCACAGAGGCCAGGGGAGTCAGCTTCAGCATCCAGGGCCAACTTTCTGGAACCAATTGAGCTATAGATGTGGGAAAGGGGAGAAAGAGAGAGAGGAGAGGTGAAGGAGTGGAAAAGCAGATGTTCGCTTCTCCTATGTGCCCTGCTTTGGAATCGAACTTGGGACATCCACAAGCAGGGTGATGCTCTACTGCTGAGCAAACTGGCCAGGGCTTACATTTCTCATATCTCTGTATATATGTTGAGTAATAATAATAACAATAATAATAAACATAATTAATTCCATATTAAGTGGAGATTTTGCAGATGGGAAAATGCATAGCATGTTAGTTTCCAAAGAAAAATTTGTACACACCAGGTATAATAGGTCAAATTCTCGACTTTGGTCCCAGAAAGCAGTCATAGAACAGTAACAGCTCAGCCTGGTGACAACAGATGAAAGTCATGAGTTAGAACTCAGCGTTGGGGCACAAAGCTGCAGCTAAGTCCCAACTTAGGACCCGGAAGGTGGGGCACAGAGCAGCAGCAGCTCTAGTCTCCCACACGATGAGGTGTTGTAGCACCCTGATCCTGAAACCCAGTGCATGGCAGTGAATGGGGGTCTCTGGGTCAGGCCTCACCACAGGACAGCTGCAGCCATGGGGAGGAAATGGAGCAGCAGGTACTCCGGACAATTTCGTTACTTGGGCTCAGCATTAGTGAAGACGATGGGGGCCTGCAGTAACAAAAATCACAAATGTCCATGGTGGCAAGGCTTTCTGGAGTTCTCTTGTTCTCCTTTTCTCCATGGGCTGAAATCCCTGTGAGGGAATCCAGGTGCGCTACATATGGATATACTTATCAGTGTTCAGTACTGAGACTTTATATGGAGGTAAAGTGAAAAAAGTACTGGCATAATTTGAAAAGACCGAGGTTTGTCTACTAAGGAATTAATTGGAATCTGTCCATGAAACTTCTTTCTCAACGTAAGAATTGCACTTACCTATGTACCAATATATGGACAGTACTGAGCAAACCACTATATTTATGTCACTTTAAAAATCATTGTTGGAAAAAAAGAAAAGAAGGAAGGAAGGAAGGGAGGGAGGGAGGGAGGAAGGGAGGAAGGAAAGGAAAAAAAAGGAAATGAAAGGAAAGGAAAGGAAAGGAAAGGAAAGGAAAGGAAAGGAAAGGAAAGGAAAGGAAAGGAAAGGAAAGGAAAGGAAAGGAAAGGAAAGGAAGGAGGGAAAGAGGGAGAGAGAGAGGGAGGGAGGGTGGGCTATTAAGGTGTAGTGGAGTGGTGAACACACAATACAATATACAGATGTATTATAGAATTGTATACCTGAAACCTATATAATTTTATTCACCAATGTTTCTCTAAAAAATTCAATAAAAATTTTAAAAGAAAGTGTATTAGAAAATACATTAATTTTAGACTTAAATAGTCCTGAATTTGGATCCTTGCTAAACCATTTACAGATTTTTCAAGCAAAGGAAAACTACTTAATTTTCTAAACTTGGCTTGCAGTCTATAATCTAAATTTGCCAGAGTTGGTGGGAAAAGGAAATGATACATTGCATGTAAAATTTTTATTTCAATACTGCATTCAAATGTGTTCAAGGAAAGATAAGACCTAACTTCTCTGTATCTGAGAAGAATTTTATATAATAAAGAAATACTCCATTGTTTTGGGTCATTTATTTTTCAGGATTTATTGAAATGATATTTGTGAACTTGTTTTTTTTTAAACCTAAAAGTACTGTGGTATTAATAGGTGTTAATCTTAAATAATGTTTTTCTGGTTTGTTGAACCTTGCTTTCCTAGTCTGAGCCAAAACAAACAGGCTAGGAGAGGAAGTCCAGGTCTTCTATGCACACTGCTCACTAAAGCATCCCTGGAGAGAAAAAGATCCACAGTGTTCGTTATCAGTGTGCCCTCCAGTAAGACAAATAAAAATGTAATGACACACCAAAGACAAAAACTTCTCATCAGCTCAGATCCGAAGTTTTCAAAATGAGGAAATGCCAAGTTATTATCTTATGTAAGGATCACATTCATCCCAGTTTTCTAGTGTATTAGACTGCTAAGGCATATAATTAGTTAAATTAAATTCAACTAGAGTGACATCTTGTGGGTTTCAAACATAATTCATAGCCTTAAAATGTTGTTTAAGAATTTCACAGCTTAGGCATCTATAAATTAGATTTTTTAGAATTAATGCATTTTTTCTTTTTTTAATTGATTTTAATTTATAGTGTTTACATAGATTCAAGTGTCCAACCGAATCCATCCTCACCAACCCCATGTTCCCCTCAACATCCCCTGTGCTCACTTTTTCCCACACCAAGGCCCTCTCCACTTCCCTCCAGGATTTGCTTTTCTGGTCTCTATAACACTGTGTTATGTACATATAATTTCACCAATCTCTTTCCTTTCTCTGATCCCATCCTATCATCCTCTTTCCCTCTGTTCACTTTCCCTCTGGTCCCTTTGATCCCGTCTGTTCCATTTCTCAGTTCACATTGTTCATTGGATTCCTCAAATGAGTGAGGTCATATGATATTTTTTCTTTCTCTGCCTGGCTTATTTCAGTTAACATAATAGTTCCACGTCCATCCATGTTGTCACAAAGGGTAAGATTCCCTTTTCTATCTTGACCACATAGTGTTCCATTGTGTATAGGTACCATGGCTTTTTAATCTACTCATCCACTAATGGACACTTGGGCTGTTTCCAGATCTTGGTTATTGTAAACAATGCTGCCATACACATGGGTGCGCATTTCTTCTTTTGAATCAGTGATATGGTATTCTTAGGATATATTCTTAAAAGTGGGATAGCTGGGTCAAAAGGCAGTTACACTTTTCATTTTTTGAGAAATCTCCATACTGTTTTCCACAGTAGCTGCACCAGTCTGCATTCCCACCAGCTATGCAGGAGGGTATCCTTTTCTCCACATCCTCACCAGCACTTATAATATGTTGTTTTGATAATTAGTGCCATTCTGACTGGTGTGAGGTGATATCTCATTGTGATTTTAATTTGCATTTCTCTAATGATTAGTGATGTTAAACATTTTTTCATCTACCGATTAGCCATTTGTATGTCCTTTTTGGAGAAATGTCTATTTATTTCTTTTGCCCATTTTTTGATTGGATTGTTTATATTTCTGGTGTTGAGTTTTACAAGAATTGCAACAAAAATAATAAAGTATCTTGGAGTAAATTTAACCAAGGAGGTTAAAGACTTGTACTCAAAAAATTATAAAACATTGATAAAAAAAATCAAAGAAAATACAAAAAAGTAGAAGCATATACCCTGTTCATGGATAGGAAAAATAAACATTATTAAAATGTCTATATTACCCAAAGCAATTTATAAATTCAATGTATTTTCTATTAAAATACCAATGACACACTTCAAATATATAGAACAAATATTTCAAAAATTTATATGGAACCAAAACACAACATAAATAGCCTCAGCAATCTTGAAAAAGAAAAATAAAGTGATATCAAGTTATACTACAAGGCCATTGTACTCAAAACAGCTTGGTACTGGCATAAGAACAGGCATACAGATCAATGGAACAGAATAGAAAACTCAGAAATAAACCCATACCTTTATAGACAATTGATATTTGACAAGGGAGGTAAGTACATACAATGGATTAAAGACAGTCTCTTTAACAAATGATGTTGGGAAAATTGGACAGTTACCTGCAAAAAAAATGAAACTAGACCACCAACTTGCATCATTCACAAAAATAAACTCAAAATGGATAAAAGACTTAAATGTAAGTCGTGAAACCATAAGCATCTCAGAAGTAAAGGCAATAAGCTCTCCGACATCTCTCGCAGCAATATATTTGCTAATTTATCTCCATGGGCAAGTGAAATAAAGCAGTAGTCCCCAATTTTTGGGGGGCCACAGACTGGTTTAATGTCAGAAAATATTTTCACAGACCGGCCTTTAGGGTGGGATGGATAAATGTATCACATGACCGAGGCAAGCATCAAGAGTGAGTGTTTGACGGATGTAACAGGGGGAATCTGGTCATTTTTTAAAAATAAAACATTGTTCAGACTTACATATAAATAAAACAGAAATAATGTAAGTTATTTATTCTTTCTCTGCGGACCAGTACCAAATGGTCCACAGACGGGTACCAGTCTGCGGCCCGGGGCTTGGGACCACTGAAATAAAGGACAAGAAGAACAAATGGGACTCTATCAAAGTAAAATGCTTCTGCACAGCTAAAGACAATATGAACAAAATAAAAAGGCAAACCACACAATGGGAAAACATATTTGACAATACATCTATTAAGGGGTTAATAACCAAAATTTATAAAGAATTTGTAAAGAATTAATGCATTTTTTACTAAAATCCTACTAGTTCAGATGTAATCTGTATAATGTATATGATCTCAAACTTTCTATACTCCATGTTTAATGTTTAAATGCATCTTAGATAAATCTTAGAAACTTATTTTCTATTGTCAAATTTATGAAATTAAGAGAAAAAAATTAAATGTTTACTGAGGTCTCTCTTTTATAGCACCTTAAGAAAATGTATTTTTTAATAATTTTTCTTATATGTATTTGTTCTTTATTTTTCTTGCCATGCGTGATTACACGCAGACACCAATTTTAAATATAAAATCAAGTTAAAGATATCAGAAAATTAACAAAAGTTTAGAATTCACAAATCCTTGATTCAACTAGATATTCATAAACTCCATTAGGTAAGACACAATCTGGAGCAGAGGGAGAGACAGACAACAGAGATCCATGGGTCAAGCCCCCTATAGGGAGTTGCTCTGCCGATCTGGGGCTGCTGCTTTGTTGCTCAACAACTGAACTATTTTAGGACCTGAGGCTAGGCCATAGCCATCCTCAGAATGCAGGGCCAACATTCTTTGAACCATTTGAGACATGACTGCGGGAAGAGAAGAGAGAGAGGGATAGAGATTGAGGATAAGGGTGGAGAAGCAGATGGTCTCTTCTTCTGTGTGCCCCAACCAGTAATTGAACATGGGACTTCCACACAGCAGCTGACACTCTACCACTGAGCCAATCAGCCAGGGCTCAGAATATATTGATATATAATTTCATGTATGCTTAGAAAAGTCAGAATATATTTGTGTATAAATACAGAGAAAAATGCTGGCATACAAAACTCTTTCAAAGTACATGTTAAAGGCTTCCTACTTATTCTACTGAAAATTAGAATGGACCATTCCTTGTTGCTTCTTCTAAACACTGTCTACACCTTTCAAGAAGTTGCTCAGGGCCCTGGCCGGTTGGCTCAGCGGTAGAGCGTCGGCCTGGCGTGTGGGGGACCCGGGTTCGATTCCCGGCCAGGGCACATAGGAGAAATGCCCATTTGCTTCTCCACCCTCACCCCCTCCTTCCTCTCTGTCTCTCTCTTCCCCTCCCGCAGCCAAGGCTCCATTGGAGCAAAGATGGCCAGGCCGCTGGGGATGGCTCCTTGGCCTCTGCCCCAGGCGCTAGAGTGGCTCTGGTCGGGGCAGAGCGACCCCCCGGAGGGGCAGAGCATCACCCCCTGGTGGGCAGAGCGTCGCCCCTGGTGGGCGTGGATCCCGGTCTGGCACATGCGGGAGTCTGACTGTCTCTCCCCGTTTCCAGCTTCAGAAAAATACAAAAAAAAAAAAAAAAAAAAAAAGAAGTTGCTCAGTACATCCTGACTCCCTTAAAATCAACCAAGTTGAGTGTACCATTGGTTTCATGCCAAGGCTCTAAATGTATCATATGGCTTCTTTTCAATATTTTACTAAAATTATTGCTTGATGCAACCAGATAGTACTGACCTGGGTGCAATACAGCATAAGGTCATACGTTATGCAATTCAGGCTTTGTGCTACCCCAATGGAGAATGGTGCCAAGAATATTTTTAAGTATTTTAAGTCCATTTTCACAAAATGGTGCAAGAAAATATACATATGGTATACATACATACATAAATTCATATAGCAATTTTAAGAAAATAATTACCATATCAGAAATAAACATTGAACATTTAAGTAAAATAAAACCATTACAATCTCTGATATTTAGAATTGTTGACTGAGTCAGATTAAATCAGATAGATGACGCACAGATGACAGATTATTGATGGAAAATGATACAAGAATTTTGCATTCTGGGCTTAAGTTTCTTTTAGGTTAGAAATAATTTACTTCTTCTTAGGTTAAAAATGATGAGTCATCCTCAACTCAGTTGTTGAAGGTATTTTTACATTTTTATATAAATCTCTTGTGGTTTTCTATTAGTTATTACACAGGCAATGTTGTCTTACAGTCTGTGTAATGATCTGTATACAGTATCACAAACACCAAGTAACTACATGATTCTTTTCTCCTTTGATAACTAAATGGAAAGATCTTGCCATGTAAACTTCTTGTTTTAACTTGCATGAAAAATTGTGAAGAATTAATGTGACTCAGTATTTTGAAGTAGCATTTGTGTTACAGTAAAATCAAACAAACACTAAAACTAAATGAAACAAAACAAACAAAAACATGGTCTGGGAAGCAGCAGAAATAGGTAAGGATATATCTGCATACTTAATTTAATGTATTTTTATCAAATTTATTAGGGTTATATTGTTAATAAGATTATATAGGTTTCAAGTATACAATTCTGTAATCCATCATCTGTATATTGTATTGTGTGTTCATCCCCAAAGTCTAGTTTTCATCTGTCTCCATTTAATTCCCCTTCATGTTTTAAAATAATTTCTCAAAAGATGGCATCTTCAGGCATCTGATTAAGTTGATGTAATGAACAAATATATTTGCTGTACTTCTCTTTAAATTATTGTTAAATCTTAGTAAGTAGGTATGAAAAAGGATAACATCATGACTGGGAAAAGGAGGTAGGCATTATTAGTAAGCAGATGGCTTAAGGATCTCTCAAAGATGAGAAACCAATGAATATACGTTGATATAGAAAAGGGATTGGAGGAAATTGCCAGCCAAGAACAAATAGAATTAAATGCAGAAGTGGGAACATACTTCCAAACATACCACCAATAGAGCTTTCAGACATGGCGTTGTGATGTATGGAGAATTTGAGAAACAGGAATAAAAGCTAGAAGAGTTAACCTTTACTGAATGTTTACCATATGCCGTGTTTAAGTATATCCTGCAGTAACCTAATGAGGTAGATGATCTTGTTACCATCATTTTACAAATAAGAAAATAAGGCACGAGGTCAGTTGCAATTAAGTATGGAGACTGGAACTTTGAATGCTGGTTTTCTAGACTCAGGCTGACCTCTTAGCAATTACGTTTCACCACTCACTCCCCTTTGTAGGCTAGAAAATCACTGTGAATTTGAAAGAAGAGCCAGGCTTGTTTCACATTTCTCCTCCCTTGCACTTTCTGCCAAATTCAGCACTGTGTCTATGCTGTCTCTTTTTAAAAAATTTGCAAAAAATTTTTCTCATTTTCCCATAAATATTATATTTTAATAGAATTAATCCCTTTGTGTATAGCAGAACATCATATTTATATATCTGTTAATATGTATTTTCATAGGCTATATTGCACTCTAAATTTACATATCTGTACTAATTTTTGTGTTACTAGCACATGGTATAATATCTAAAACATAATACACCATAAATTTTTAAACAAATTTAATTTAAGCAGATACTTTTATGAAAAATATGATCTATATTGATCATAAAAACATAGAATTCATATTTGCAATGGATAAAGGCAATATAATACTTTAAAATATATAAACAATAAAGAAAAAAGCAACTGTGATTTTAAAATAAATATGATATAAAAAAAGAGTAAATGGCATTTTCTGTCATTGATGATATATGATAAAACATGTTTATTTAATATGATTTTTTCACAATTTCCACTAACAAGTACATAAATTATATGAGATATAAAGTTTAGTTTTGATTTTATTTGGTCTCTTGGATTTTCAGGAAAATATATATGTTGAATATAGCAAAAACCAAAATACCTGTTTTGATATTCTTTTTATTAAAAAATTCAGTGAAATGTAGTGTTAAGTATTTCTGTTTGTACATTTTAATGTTTCTGAAAATATGGGTATCATTCCATAAAAATTTTCCCAAATGATCAAGTGCCTACCACTACTGCCTAATATCTGATGTTAGAAATATCAAGAGAAAAGCATTCATTTTTAGTGTCCAAGTAACTGTGTGAATGCTAGAAATAAATCAGTGTATTACTTACAAAAACCTTTCCACAATATTTTCTTACATTCCTTTATCTCAAATCAAGTTTATTAAAACACAGAAAATTTTCAACAAAAACATGAATAGTTAACACTCTATTTTAATATACTAAAACTGATCTTCCACCTGACCTGTGGTGACACAGTGGATAAAGCATTTGCCTGGAATGCTGAGGTCTCCTGTTCAAAACCCTGGATTTGTCTGACCCAAGGCTCATATAAGAATTGATGATTCCTGCTCCTCCCCACTACACTCTCTCTCTTCTCTAAATTAATAAAGTTTTCTAAAAAGTAAAATAAAATTGATATTCCATAATACAATGTTAGATCTCTCACTTTCAAATTCTTTTTTAAACATAAATTTCTTTATTTATAAGACTACAGTAAGCAATTGATTTGGAGAGTGCACGTATAAACTGCAGTAAAGATAATGAAAATAACTTTCAGGCATTGAAAATATATATCTAAATGCCTCAAAATGGCCAAAAATAATATAAATGGAAAAAGTTAATATAGTTCATCCCTTAGAAAAAAACTAGCTGGTAACTAATTCAAGCATTCTTTTGATTATCAAATGTGTTTTCACTGTACCTTTATTTTATTTCAATCTTTTAAAAAATTACCCTATAAAATTCTTTCTTTACTAAAGTCGTTTTATTAAATTTAGTATGAATTAGGTTTTTTTGAGATTAGTTTCTTTTCTAGTTTGTTTATTGTAGACATTATTTATTTTTTTAGAATGTTTAGCCTCAGGGTTTCATGATAATATCACTATATTACAGACCATAAATAGAACTTTACTCTCCCTTTCCCTAAAACCCTATAAGTTTATTTCTAATGATTGAAGAGCATGCAGAGGCACTCATACATATATCAGAGTTTTGCATAGTCCTTATTTTCAGCATGACAAAAGAAGTCTAAATTGGATTCCCTTACTTACAGTTCATTTATTTGCAAGTCTAAAAAAACGAATAACCTCATTATAGCTCAACTTTGTCTTACGAATACAAGAAATCTTTCATCATTATGCTGTAGCAGTTATTTTGAGTAAAAAAGTGAAATTATTCTTTTAGCAGACTGTCTTCCTATCTACTTATTAAGTTGTGTTAAAAGTACATTTCTTACAGAAAATGCCAGTGTCTGATTGGATTTTCAACACACTACATTGAACTGACTGCATATTAAATTAACTGCCTTTTCCAAGTTATCTTTTCCCTCATCCCACTTTTTTCTCCTTAACTTCAGAAAATACCAAGAATATGTGCCATTCTATTTGATTTCAAAGTTCTGCCTTATTCTAAGTTCTATTAAACTGGACTCAGTAAATATGATCTTCAAATAACTATAATTCAAAAATTATATTTCTTTATTATGTGAACGATCATAGAAAATGTGATTGTAGTAAAATAACTGTCATATTTTATTTTTATATAAACCACTGAAAATTTAGTTTGCATAGAGCAAAATATAGATAGATTTTTTTTGAAGGGCCAAATCTTCCTTTGGAATGAAATGTATATTGGGCCTGATCAGTGGCGCAGTGGATGGAGAGTTGGACTGAGATGTGGAGGACCCAGGTTCGAGACTCCGAGGTCACCAGCTTGAGCACGGGCTCATCTGGTTTGAGCAAAGCTCACCAGCTTGGACCCAAGGTTGCTGGCTCGAGCAAGGGTTACTCGGTCTGCTGAAGGCCCACGGTCAAGGCACATATGAGAAAGCAATCAATGAACAACTAAGGTTTTGCAATGAAAAACTGATGATTGATGTTTCTCATCTCTCTCCTTTCCTGTCTGTCTGTCCCTATCTACCCCTCTCTCTGACTCTCTCTCTGTCTCTGTAAAAAAAAAAGAAAAAAAATACATATTGGTAAAAATGTATTGTGAAAAAATACTGCTAACTCTACACTTAGTTCCTCAGGGACAAGACACAATGAAGAAAAAGACAAAAAGGCAAACCAAAGTTATCCCAAGTAGTTAAAAGTAGTTATATATTCACATGGCAAAAAAAACTTATGGTATGCTAATAGCCTTCTAAAGATAATTTAGAATACTTCATTAGATTTACTTTATTTTACAAAACATATTTATTTGATTAAAATTTATTAACTAAAAATAAAAGATTGGTACCCCTCTGATAGATTTGACAATTTTGCAATAAGTTTAGCAATAAAAAGGTACCATGGTAAATCATGGTACATAGTAAAGTTTGAAAAGCTCAGCCATCAATACAAATCAAAACAAAAGTTGTGCTCTTTTGAAAGTGATAGTAATTAAATACATATTTTATTCACCGACTGGTAAAAATTACAAATAGTCTTTTTATTCTTTGTTTCAGTTGTGTTTTTTGGGTTTTTTTTTTGTTTGTTTGTTTGTTTGTTTGTTTTTTTTACAGAGACAGAGAGTGAGTCAGAGAGAAGGATAGACAGGGACAGACAGACAGGAACGGAGAGAGATGAGAGACATCAATCATTAGTTTTTCATTGTGCGTTGCAACACCTTAGTTGTTCATTGACTGCTTTCTCATACGTGCCTTGACCGCGGGCCTTCAGCAGACCGAGTAACCCCTTGCTGGAGCCAGCGACCTTGGGTCCAAGCTGGTGGGCTTTTGCTCAAATCAGATGAGCTTGCGCTCAAGCTGGCGACCTCAGGGTCTCGAACCTGGGTCCTCCACATCCAAGTCCGACGCTCTATCCACTGCACCACCACCAGGTCAGGCTGTTTCAGTTTTCAAATTATTATTTTTAATGTTTATAATGGAGTATTTCAAACAAAATTAGAGGAAATAACAAAATAACCATGATGACCTAATTTTGTTTTCTCTTATGCTGACCCAAAGTTTTTTCTATGCACCAATGTATTTAAAAATAAATTTCAATACCATATCTAATAGATAATAATTTACACAATTATATAACTATCTTTATAGTAAAATCAACTGTAATTTTTTAATATCATCTAAATTCAGTCTGTCACCTGTAATTTAAAAAATCATACTAAAGGATTTCCTTTTTTTTATTTTTTTTGTATTTTTTCAAAGTGAAAAGCGAGGGGTGTGAAGCAGACAGACAGAATCCCTCATCTGCCAGACTGGGATCCACCCAGCATTCCCACAAGAAGGCTATACTAGGCTTCTCTGGGGCTTTGCTCCACTGCAATCAAAGCCATTCTAGCTGCTGAGGCAGAGGCTATGGAGCCATTCAGTGCCTGGGCCAACTTTGCTTCAATGGAGCCTTGGCTGTGGGAGGGGAATAGAGAGACAGAGAGAAAGGTGAGTGAGAAAAGTGGGGAAGCAGAGGGGTGCTTCTCCTGTGTGCCCTGGCAGGGAATCGAACCAGGGACTTCCACACACTGGGCTGACATTCTACCACTGGGCCAACCGGCCAGGGTCTAAAGCAGTAGTTCTCAAAGTTTTTGAAGTTGGGGAGCATTTAAAATTCTGCAAATAATTGTAGGTAAACTATCTATACTAATTCCTGAGAAATATGTTATAATAATTAAGTCAAATATTAAAGAAAAAAATATAAGGTCCAAGCATACTTTTATAGTAATTAAACAAAATAAATACTACAAAACTAAATTTATTCTGACATTGAAAAAACTTTTTATGTTACATTTTATGAGTTATAGATTTTAGAATTCGTAAAAAAGAGGGATTAAAAATTTTAAAAATGACAAAAAAGTTATCTATACACACACACACACACACACACACATTCTTAGTAAGATTTAGTAAATTTGTCAGGTCCCGGCATAAATGTGTTGTTTATTTCATTCTTGTGTTTATGAGAAACATGAGCCTGATGTGTGCTAGTGATTTCTTCAATGTTTAGGCATATATTTGAAAGGCAAACTCTCATTTCCTCATCAACACATTGAAGAATTCCTTTCTTTTTACTCTTAATTGTGTTGAGTGCAGAAAACTCCCCACCAGGCATATCATCTCAATTTACACCAAACAAAGGATAGAAGAAACTTGCCTCCAGTCTTTCCAGGGAACATGGGGGGTAGTGTAAACAATCCAGCACCACAGCTTAACAGCCTTTTGCAACCTAATCAGGCAAGTGAGGTGGGGGGGTTGGGCAGACTGTCAGTTTACAGCCAATTCCCCACACCTCTGTCCCCCAAAAATCTAAACTCCAAAAACCCTGTTGGTTTTTTGGTCCTCAACAGGCACATATTTCTCTGGAATACCATAGGGTGCACCTGGAAATCTTCTAGGGTGCACCAGTGCACCCTGGCACACATTTTGAGAACTACTGACCTAAAGAGTTTGTTTTACAGTTGTTTTGTTTCAGTCAAGATCTGAGGCCCTGCCTGGCCCGTTGGCTCTGTGGTAGAGCAACAGCCAGTGTATGGAAGTCTTGAGTTCGATTCCCAGTGTGGGCACATAGGAGAAATGACTATCTGCTTCTTCACCACTCCCTCATTGCCTTCTCTTTTTCTTCCTCTCTCTCTCTCTTTCTCTCTTTCTGTCTCTCTCTCTTCCTTTCCCACAGCCAAGGCTCAGTTGGTTCAAGCAAGTTGGCCTAAAGTGCTGAGGATGGCTCCATGAACTCCCCTCGGTTGCTAAAATTGTTCTGTTGCCAAGCAATGGAGCAGCAGCCCCAGATGAACACAGCATTGCTAGGTAAGGGGCTTGCCAGGTGGATCCTGTAGGGCTGTATGCAGGAATCTGTCTCTCTGCCTCTCCACTTCTCAGTCAATTAAATAAATAAAGAAACAAACAAATAAATTATCTGAATACACTTTTTAAATAACTTGATATCATTTCTTAATGTATTTTTCCTCACTGTTATTGTTAAAACCACCTTATTATAGTATGACTGATATGTAATAAGCTGCACATATTTAAACTATACAATTTTATGAGATTTGACATATATACATAGTTATAAAATCATCAATGCAGGCAGAATAGTGAATATGTATACTTCTCATTGATTTATGAAGTTTCTTTGTTTCTTTCAATCTTCACCCTTTTCATCTCTCTCTTCCTCCCATCCCCATGCCATGTATTTGTTGAATATATTGTGTTGTTTCCACCAGACACTTGTGAAGTTAGTGCCCTTATCTCTCGCCTTTACCTTTTTATTTAACCCGTATCTGATTTTGTTGCCTAGGGGTTTCCTTTAAGCTTCAGGAAGCCATTTTAATCTGTATGGAAAACTAGAATTCAGGCCGCTGAAATAAGATCAAAACCAAGGGATGATGGATGTTGGTGCAGAAACCACCTTGCTAGCCATTTAGATAGGTGTTGTATATACCTTTTTTGAGAAGTTTCCAATGTTATGGGATTAGGTTTTGGTTCCCCCAAGTGGTAGCTAGTTCATGGTGCAGGCTTTATTGCCATCTTCTTTCCCTGCCCCACTTGTCCAAGGATCAGCTTCTGAAGAATCCAAAGTAAGACATTTGTCTAACAGATTTTTCTCACTTTTTTGGGGATTCTTAAATGCATTTAACACATTACTCTAATTCCCTTCCATCCTTAAACTCTTAGTTAATGTTAAAGGTTTTATTACAATGCTTTTCTCTGTCCATGATTACTTCATAAATGAGGCTGCATAGTTCTTGTTTTATTATATTAGGTGACATTTTATTAGATTACTTCACCTTTTGTCACGATTGATCAGGGGATTACAGTGACATCAGAATGATTCATTAAGTTCTGCAGCAGAATTTACTTAATATTTTTGGTTTCTGTGGATGATCTTCGTGAGATCCATAATTTCATGAAAGGTTTCAAAAGGTGATAATCTAATTCAATCATCCCCTACATTTATTAGCCCTGATTTGTTCATTATTTCCATTCCCTGAAATACAATAGAGGAAAGGCTAGATAAATTCTGAATAGTTTCCCTATATTTTTCAATTTTCAGAAAAATAAATATACACATTTTTTTTTTTAATTTTAGAACAGCTAAATTTCTTTAAATTGCTTCCTTTGTCCTTCACATGTCACCAGCAGCTTCTGGTGACGCCCCAGTTTTAATTTTTATATTTCCTGTACCTACTCTGAAACCAGCCTTTACTTTGTTCATTTTAGTGAAAAATAGTATTTAAAGACCACAATCTGAGCACTAACACAGTTCATTACTAATGAATTATCAGCACTTTAAATTTTTTTTACTGACCAGAGAAAAAATATGCTTACAGGGAAAAAAGTGAGTTTTTTAAATCTACTTTATTATACTTCCCACTTTATTATTAATTTTATATGTTCACATGCTTATGTTTGGATGTGTTCTTCATTTAATGAGCAATATTATCTTCATTAACTCTTTTGTCATCGATATCCTTCTTGAATTTAGATACAGGTCTTCATGCAAGCTTAAACAATCTTCTTTTAGAATTTATTTGCTATGTCTTCTATTCAAATAACACAGCATAAATTCACATGTTCAGTACAAAAACCCTGTGAGATAAGGTGAATAGATAATACAATAGTTAAAAATATTGAGGTTGATAAAGTTAACTTGTGTAAAATCACTTAAAATAGAATAAATGTAATCCTTATGAAGTTTAACATCTTGATAATATAATTTGTTACTATCTAAATATTTCACAAGTGGGTTAGATATATTTCTATTCAAGAAAGCACAAGTCTAGCAAATGTTACCTCCTACTTTGTTTCAACTATGAACATCTGTAATTGTCTGCCAGCCTCTCCTCTCTCCAGTGACCCCCCTCTGCCACTTCTCACAATATCTTATATATTGCATTCATTTCATTAAAAGTCATGTATAATTCCTTTTCTTTCAGTTAGTCCTGTCACTATATCAGAGGTAAATATGCTTTTATATTCCCAATATTAAGTCTGTTGAATTAAGCTTTCCTACTCATCTAGTATAATAGAATTAGTATCACTTTTGGGAGCCAAAAGATCCGAGATTAAATTCTGATTCATATGCTTAATAACTGTAAGATTTAGATAAATTACCTAATAATCATAGTCTAATCTTTTATTAGTTTGTTTTGTTTTAATCTTTAAAAATAAAAATTAATACTATAACATATGACATCTAGCAGTCTGGTTCCTAGATACCAAATACTACAATAGATACACATATAGCCAATGTGTCATTTTAAAACTGCTGACAGCCATGGCACAGGCATGACATAGATATCCTTATGTGGACATGCATCAACACGATTAAAACTGCCAGTGACAAAGTTGGACAACCGTAACTTCTGAATGCTTTAGTAAAAAATAAATAAATAAATAAATAAAATCAAAATAAATTTAAGAGGAGAGATTATTCCTTGCCATTTTCTAAAAAATATTCTTTTTCTTTATCAAAAATTTAAGAAAGAGACTCGGTTCAATATGGTGGTGGTATAAGAAGTGCCAGAAATTTCCTCCTCCCACAGACACAGCAAATGTACAAGTAAATATGGAATAACTCCCTCCGAACGGGACATAGAAACTGAATGAATAAGTCTTCCACAACAAGGAAGAGGACCCGGAAGGATGGGAGAGGCAGAGATATGATCCACTGAGAAAAACCACACCCCAGTTGATGTTTCATTGGTGAGAGGGAATCTCAAATATACAGATATTTTCCTTGAGGAATCATGGGAACCGAGCTCCACATCAGGTTACACAATCCATAGATTCTGCATGAGAATCAAGGTCTCTCCCCCAAAACAAAACTTGGATGTAAACACTAACAGAGAATATTTTTAAGCAAAAATACAACTGCAAAGAAAGAAAATCTACTCTTAAAGGTCTTACACATAGACTCACTGTACCCACAAACCAGTGCAAAACACACCAGATAACAAAGCACATAGATGAGGGAGATCCACTAACTAATCTTGAAGCACTGGGAGAGACAGGAAACAGCTGGGACTCCTTGGGAACTAAGGCATTGGCGGCAGCCATGCTTGTGATCTCTTTGTGCCAGACATCAGCTTGCGGAATCCTCCTTTAAGCTTATTAGCACCAGTAGAGATGCCATGATGACGGCCCTGCCCACCCAACATTTCTGCAGCGGTCCGCGGCCCCATCTTGAAACCAAGCACGTCAGAGTGAGGCCAGTTCTTCCCACCAGCCAGAGCAACAGTCAGCAGCAAAGAATTGCAGCTAGTCAGGCCAGAGGCTAGCCCAGCAAATCCAGCACATCTGCAGCAGTCACAGCACAGGACACATGCTAACCCCAAAGGGGACATCCTAGGAACGCTTGGCTCTAATGGCCAGAGGGTATTGCACTGCTTTGCCCACAGGGCATATCTGGGAGATGTAGATGAAACCTGATACACAGAAACAAACACTGAGAATTAGGCAAATGAGGAGACAAAGGTTTTGATTTGCATTTCACTGATGATTAGTGATTTTGAGCATCAATTCATGTGTCCATTGATAATTTGTCTTCTTTATGAAAATTGTCCGTTTAGTTCCCCTGCCATTTTTTTAACTGCATTGGTTTTCTGCTATTGAGTTGTATACTTCCTTATATACAAGATGGGGCAAAAGTAATATTCTTATATTATTATTTATTAATTGTATTATTTTTATATAAATCACTGTAAACCTACTTTTGCCACACCCTATATTTTAGACATGAAGCTCTTATCAAATATGTGGTTTGCAAATATTTCTCTCAATAATAAGTTGCCATTTCAATTTACGCATTGTTTTGCTACGCCGAAGAATTTTTTTAGTTTGATGTAATCACACTTGTTTCTGTTACTCTTGCTTGTGTTTTGAGTGTCATATCCAAAACATATTTACTAAGACCAATGTCAAGAATCTTTTCTCTATTTTTTTACAGAAATATTAGTTTCAAGTTTTAAATTGATAAGTCTTTAATACATTTTGATTTAATTTTTTATGTATAATGCAAGATAGGGTTCTATTTTCATTCTTTTGTATATTAATACTGAGCTCTCCCAGCACCACTTATTAAAAAGATTGTTCTTTACCCATTGTGTGTTTTTGGCACCTTTGTCAAATAATAGTTCTGGTTTCTTAATTATATTCCGTGGTCTTTTTGTTTTTATGCCAGTAGAATAGGATTTTTATTACTATAGCTTACAATATAATTTGAAATTAGAACCTGTAATGCCTCCATCACTATTCTCTCTTTTCAATTGCTTTGGCTGTTTGAGGTCCTTTATGGTTCCTATAAATTTTAAGAGTTTTTTTTTCTATATCTGTGAAATTGTTATGGGAATTTCAGTAGAAATTTTATTAAATCAGTAGGCCACCTTGGGTAGTATAGATATTTTAATAAAATTAATTCTTCCAATCCAAAAATATGGAATCTCTTTCCATTTTTTGTGTTTTCCTTAATTTGTTTCATCAGTCTTTCCGTTTTCACTGTATATACGCTTCACCTCCTTAAATTATTTCTATATATTTTCTATGTTATTGTAGATAGAACTGCTTTCTTAATTTCTCTTTCAAATAGTTTATTGCTAGTGTAGAAATGCAACTTATTTTTATATGTTGATTTTGTGTTTTGCATCTTCACTGAATTTATTTATTAGTTCCAACAGCTTTTTCTTTTTTTGAATGGGTCTTTAGGTTTTTCATGTATAAGATCGTGGAATCTGCAAACAGAGACAGTTTTATATCTTCCTTTTCAAATGAATAACTTTAAATTATTTATTTTGGCTTAAGTTCTCTGGATAAGACTCTCAGTGCTATGTTAAATAAAGGTGGAAGAGACCTCGTCTTGTCCACAAGATCCTCATCTTGTTCCTGATCTTAAAATAAAAAAAAAAAAAGAAACACAAAGCTTTTAATCTTTAAGTATGAGGTTAGCTCTGGACTTGTCATATATGACTTTATTATGTTTGGGTATGATTTTACCCAGTTTTTTTTCTTAGGTGAGAAGAGGGGAGATAGTAAGGTGGACTCCCTCCCATGTGTGCCTTGACCAGGATCCACCTCGCAACCCCATCTGGGACCAATGTTCAAGTATTTTTAGCACCTGAGCTGAAGCACTCTAATAGAGCTATTCTCAGCACCTGGGACCATGCTTGACTAATAGAGCCACTTGCTGGGAGGGGAAGAGGGAGAAAAAGGGGAGAGGTAGGGAGGAGAAGCAGGTGGTTGCTTCTTTTGTGTGCCTTGACTAGGAATTGAACCTAATATGTCCATATGCTGAACCCATGTTCTATCCACTGAGCCACTGGCCAGGGCCATTTTTACCCAGTTTACTGACAGTTTTTATCATGAAAGGATGTTGAATTTTGCTTTTTCTTCCTCTAGTGAAATGATCATTTGAGTTTTATCCTTTATTCTGTTAATGTGGTATATCATATTTGTTGGTTTGTGGCTACTGAACCATCCTTGCATATTTTGAATAAATCCTACTCTATCATGATGTATGATTCTTTTAATATACTCCTGAATTGAGTGCTAGTATTTTGTTGAGGATTATTTATAATGTATAATGAATCCAGAATTCAAAATGATTTAAGACAAAATATTTTAAATGATTTTTATTCTAATTTATAATTTTGTCTCCCAAAAATTTATTAATGTATTTTTCCTCAGAACACTTAGGAAAAGACTAACATATTAACTTAAAATATTATAAGTATAGTTTCTTAAATAAAGCACTAACAAGATTAAGGTCTTGATTAAAATCTCATTTCTTCTTCCAACTAATTTATATTTTTACATGCATTTATCACTTATATATTTATGTTTTATCATCAGTGTTAACATATTCATAGTGAAAAAGATGTTGCTGTTGACTATTTATTTCCACCTCAGCCTACCTGCAATTTCTTCATGACCAAATATAACATTTATCTGAAGACTCCCCTTGGAAATATCATTTATTAATAGCATTAAATAAGGTTTACCTCCATTCTTCTTACATATTGAAATATTATACACTTGGTATTTAATATTAGTTTTTTATCCTCCTTACTTAGCTTCTATCACATTCTTCAGGTGATATTTAGATATTAAACAGTATTGAATTAAAATTTAGAGTTTGGTAAAATCTGAACAAACATCCAATACAATATCCTTTCTCACCTCTCTCATTTTTGTAGAGAATAAAGCGTAGCGTAATTAAGTCATAAACCAAATGGGTCATAATGATTCATTTATTCAACAAAAATTTATTGATTGCTTAATTATGTTTCATATACAAGTGAATAAGATAAGCTAGGACTCTAACTTATTTAGAGTTTAAAGGGAGAAAGACTAATAATAAATAACTGGAGCAAGATTACTTCAGAAAACAATAAATGAAAAGGAGATGGTAACATCTAGAATATATCATTGTTTTGAAAAAGAGAAATAGGTGATGTTAACCTTTCTTCTTAGTGTAAAATAATAATGTGTGATGTATGACTTAAGAATATAAGAATCAAAATTGTTTTATTTAAATCTGCAACTCAAACCTCATTAAATAAACAAAAGCAATGGCCTTCTCCCTTCAGCCACCTGGATGTGGTGGACATCCAAAAATTCACTATAGAAATATAAAGAGTTTTCATTTCCATATGAATTTACTTACCTAAATTTTTGTTATATATTATTTCAAAATGTTAGTTAAACTTTAAATTACTTTGGGTATGACCTCCTAACCTGTTTCAGAATAGTTCAAAAAACATACGTATTCCAAGAACTGATGATCTTGGCAGATATTAGTAATAAATGATATATTTCTTTACTAACTATTAACATATTGATTTGTTATTTATCATAGAAACAAACTGATATTTTCAATAAATGTATTTTTAATATTTAAACATAAAATATTTTGTTCAAATGAAATTTTACACGCATATGCTATGAATTAAGACAAATTGAAGTGACTCTGGTTTATTAAGAATGCATTCTGCTTGCCCTTTCTTTTACCCTGGCCAGCCAGTAATGATTCAAGTATATAGTCTTTTTTTTTTTTTTAATCAGCTCTGTGAATAGAAAATTCTTTCTGCTATGTAGCACATAGCTTTAAAATACTTTTTTTTTAAATCTAATAAGATATCTTTTAAATTGCAGATGACTTGTTGAGCTCTAATCTCAGAGACAAGTGTTGAACTGTTCAGATAGTTTGTGAATAGGGCGGAAAAAGTATTTTTTATAAAAGTATTTTAATATTGTTAACATGAAGTTATTGAAAATAATTTAACTTCATTTGTTTTTTTAGTTTACTCATAACAACATTATTTGAGCAATGTCTTATTCATTCAGTAAGTTCAGTTCATGGTTCTCAGAATATGCTATTTCAGTTATTGGCTTTGGATATTGTCACACTAGACTGGAGAATCCATAAATTCATTTCTCACTATGCCTTATTTTCTATCATTTTTTCTCTCTTATAAAAGAAAGAAGCTTAATATTGTCATTTTTATTTTTATGTTTCAATAACTGGTATAATGTTGTATATAATATTAATTAAATTATATTAAGTATTCCTGAATTAATAAATTAAATGAAACATGGTTGTATTGATAAAATGTATTTTAAGCTAACATTTTACTAATGATTAAATTTTAAAACATAATACCTTCAGATTAAAGTAAAACTACTCTGTTGTAAAAAGATAGAATGATATATTCTTATTATCATAGTGTGAAGAATGAAACAGATCTGTTGTACTATTTTTTAAATCAAATCATTTTAAAGCTTCCTGTAAGTACCAGGAAACCTCTGTTAATGGAACCAATTATTATTTTAAATTGCTCTAGCTTTAGAGTAAACCGTATAATCTACTAAGCATCTTTAAAAGTGAGTTGTTTTTTTTTTTTTTTCCTAGACATGATTCATTGCCTTCTTATGTATTTTTTTCTGGTCTCTTCAATGATAATTGCTTCCTAGAGTTAGCACTAGCCTCAGGAAGGAGTTCTGCTAGGCAACCAATGTGGAATAAGTATCCTAAACCAGCTCTGCATGCTTTTGTGGTTCATTGGTCTTTATCTGCTTTATACTTCTATTGATCCTGATATTTAGATTGCATTAGTTCTATTAATAAATAATAGCATCACATATATGCACCTTTAACCATTACTTTGAAAATGTATGGCCAGAGATTCAATAGCTATTTTAAAATTGAAATGAGTGAAAATTGTCCTATAAATATTTGGCATTGATAACCAAGAAGAGTAAGAAAATGGCTAATAAAACTTAATGATGGTATAGAAAGTAGGTTGACTACATTGCAGTATTTGGTAAGTGTCTACATGAAAATACAGTTCTCAGCCTTTATGTTATAATTCTTACTGGAAGGTTTCATGTTTGCCCATTTTTTGTTGTAATAAACTCAAAACTCTTTTTCTTAATTGTAGGATTAACACTTCATTTCATTAAGTCTCACAGAATAAAACAGTAACAGTACTGATGCCTTTTTACAAACAAGTAAACTCTGAGGCTCACGTGTGAGCTTGCCAATGAGACACATCAACCATCAAGCAATCCTCTATAAATGTATCAGATTAAAGAATTTATTTTTTCATGGATTTTCCTCATAACATTTTAGAAGTTCAATAAGTAATTTGTTGCTCAAAATAAAAACAAATGTCTGAACTTCACATTCACATCCATGGCACTTTTTTTAGCCCTGTAAATTCCTATAGCTCTTAAGTCTTAGATTATAGAAAAGAATCTACAATTGAATCATGAGAGTAGTAATACATAAATTTGTCCATTACAGGTACTGCCAACATCTATAGATCTCATTCTATTTGTGTTAAATATTTTTTTATATCTAACTAAAACAGGGCCTATTAGAAGTCATAAACTATGTATAATCAATTGCAGGGAACAAGATATATTCTGATTGGTCAGATATTTAAAATGATAATGTTATATTTGCATATGTTTTTGTAAATGAATGTATTTGAGAAATCTTCATGTTATATTTCTTTTAATTTATGACCTATATGTAGTGCATTATAAAATCTCTCCTGAAATAAAAGATTATATACATTTTAATAATTACCAACATAAAAATGACTATATTTATCTGTATAGTTAAAAGCTGGTTTGTGCATCTTCTTCGATGAAGATTACGATCACTAGATGTTTGATAATATAACCTGGACATTCAGATAACCTGTTATTGTTGATGAATGTTTTCTTTAATAAAAGTGAGAAGGAATAAAAGTAATGTTGAGGGGGAAAAATAAACAAATACTATAATTTGTTGTCTAAAATTAAAACTATTTTGTTATAAAATAACTTACTTTTAATTAACTATATGTATTAAAGTTTTTTTAAAAAAATTGAGGTTTTGCCCTGGCCAGTTGGCTCAGTGGTAGAGCGTCGGCCTGGTGTGCAGAAGTCCTGGGTTCGATTCCCAGCCAGAGCACACAGGAGAAGCGCCCATCTGCTTCTCCACCCCTCCCCCTCTCCTTCCTCTCTGTCTCTCTCTTCCCCTCCTGCAGCCGAGGCACCATTGGAGCAAAGATGGCCCGGGAGCTGGGGATGGCTCCTTGGCCTCTGCACCAGGCGCTAGAGTGGCTCTGGTTGCAACAGAGTGACACCTGGGAGGGGCAGAGCGTCGCCCCCTGGTGGGCATGCCGGGTGGATCCCGGTCGGGCGCATGCGGGAGTCTGACTGTCTCTCTCAGTTTCTAGCTTCAGAAAAAAAAAAAAAAAGAAAAAAAAATTGAGGTTTTCAAAAAGTTTAAATAACTAATTTTTGCATTTCTGATTACATTTTAAATTACTTTTGGTTTCTTTTTATGAGAGTTTGGGAAGAGATATTTTAAAAATTAAGGTAAAATGGAATGTTGAATTTATTTTGCTTAAAAGCAATAAAACACATTAAATAAAAAATAAAAGTAAAGTATAAATAAATACATAATTATGTTAACTTTAATATTGGATAAATTTATTTAACAGAAACTATGGGCATATACAAAAAAACGTATAAATTTGCTTATGACTACTAGAAATTTAGGCACCAGTTAAAAAGGGTTATTTAAATAGGATAGATTCAGTCATTGATTTTATCTTTTCTACCTCCTCTCTCAATAGTGACAAGAAGATTGAAGATAATAAAGACATATAAAATGTCATTAAAGGCTCAAAAAGTTAAAGAAAAAATGGTTAGATAAAATATAACTAGATTAATAAACATGTAGAAAGTGCTAAGAGACTTATTTTTGGAAGTCACCATTTTTAAATTAGGCTATTTAAATTTATTGATTCATTGTTAATTTTAGTTGGTATTTAGGAAGAAGAGAATGTTAGGTTGAAAATGAAGAAAAACATGAGTTACTCCCTCCTATTGACAATTTATTTTTAAAATCTAAGATACAAAACCATCTCCTAGTTTTATAAGTAGGTTTTCCCTAGATTTATTTCTAAACTATGAATATATATATGAAATTATATATATCACAAGGCTGAGATTTATATTTTACTGAACAAAATTATTTAAATTATTCTTTCTCATAATGTAAACTATTTTCAAGACAGCTATGAAAAAAGGAGAGAAAAATCTCATGTTAAATAAGGAATAGCAAGAGACAAAGTGAAGAAGAAACAAATAAAAATACATTTTATTTTTAAAAACTTTTTGAAAAATCTTTTCTAGTATTTTTAAATGAAAGCTTTTATAAAAAATAAAAATTTCAAAAACTGACCAGAAGATTGCTAAAATGATTGATTTTATAATATAATTTTCTATGTGTTCTATACCTACCATGCCCAAGGTTTTCTTTTTTCACTTTTAGCTATTGAACATTATTACATTAAGGCTTTCTTTTTCCCATCTATTTGAGAGATAGAGAGGTGGATGGAAAGAAAGAGAGAGAAGCATCAATTCATTGCTTCACTTTATTGTCCCATTTAGTATGTACACATTGATTGATTCTCCTAAGTGGCCTGACTAGGGTTGAACCCACAATCTCTGATGTACTGAATGAACACTTTATCCACTGAGCCGCCTGTCCAGTATAAGCATTACATTAAGTTTTAATTACTGTCTTAACTAAGGATTTTGATCTAAAACCTTGATATGAGGTATTTTATATTTCAGCTCAAAATATTGTTTTTATTTAAATTAAATATAATTTACCATATATTTAAGTTATATATATATGTATATATATGTTTATGCATAAACATGTAGATCTATATTCATATCTAGTTATAAAAGAAGCAGGGCAAACTGTATAACACTTGTATATAAATGTTTAATATTTTGTCATTTGAAATTATAAAAATCTATTAATGTGTTCTTATTATGTACTTTTATTTTATTTTATTTTTATTTTTACAAGTCCTGGAGAAAAGAGAAAAATATTTATCTTTTGAACATAGAGACTCAAAGAAAATCCCTAAATATGCTGTCATATGATCTAAAAATAGTTTCCTTCCTCTTGTAAGTTTATCAATACCCTCCCTGGAAATCTTGTATTAACACTAATTTTTACTAACAGACAGCTAGCTCTCTTCTTTGTTGCTTTGGATGCAGTCTTTCTTGTTATTAGAAATCTCTTTAGGCATATACTAGAAATTTTATTAAGAGACATAATATTATCTAATTTAAGTTCCACTACATTCAGGAGAACAGTTGTTGATGTACTTTGTCACAATCTGTTTCTTGTAATGGTTATGCTTACTATTATTAGATATAAATTTGAAAATATTTATTTTTTTCTGGTATGCATAAATTAGATATATTTTAAATATATATTTTAAAAGGATAGCATAGAATTTTTATTCCTTTATAATATATTTAAAATTCTTATTTCTATGTCATCAGCCTCATAAATAAAAGATAAGATTCCATAAAAAATATTTGCTCTAATTTTATCTTAGCTGATAATACATTTCTGAATAATTAAAATCTAGCAGTATCACAAAATTTAATCAGAAAACTACAAGTTCATTCAGCCCTAACAAATTCTTTTTCCTTTCCTTTTCCCAATACACTGTAACAGTCAGATCAGTTATCAATTTCTGAAATGCTCTTTTCCTGTGGGATCAGATGTCTTAACAAGTATGTCTAATCTGTCAACAACTTGAACCTGTTGATATTAAAATCTATATTCCCCAGTCCATTCAAGCATTCTGTTATGTGTAACCTTACCCTGATATGTGCTTTGTCACAAATACTCTACTCTCTTAAAAACAATCTTGAGGAAGAAATACTTAAGTGTGGGAAAGTGTGTGGAAAAAGTCAAAATAATGGTTAACATGATCTTCCCCCATCATCTCAGCTATTCATTGTAAATTCTTTCTTTTCACTATTTTTCTTTTCTTTAGAAAAAAAAATCTGGTATGCATAAATTAGATATATTTTAAATATATATTTTAAAAGGATAGCATAGAATTTTTATTCCTTTATAATATATTTAAAATTCTTATTTCTATGTCATCAGCCTCATAAATAAAAGATAAGATTCCATAAAAAATATTTGCTCTAATTTTATCTTAGCTGATAATACATTTCTGAATAAAAATAATACATTTCTTTTCTTCAGAAAAAAAAAAATCCCTGATTTCTCTCAGTACCTATCATAAGATGTTTAGTACATTTCAAGTTTGTCATATTGTTCCAAGGAAAGCAGTACTCAAAAATTTACACAGGATGCACCTGGTGTTTACTTTTTAGCTCCCTACAGGCAAACAGACAAAGACAGAGAAATAGCTTCATGCTCACTTTGCATAGCAAGTAACTCCCTGAGGTGCCAAACTATTCCTGAGAAGACACTGAAGATAGCATATGAAGTTAGTATTTCAGAAAATAGCATTAGAGCGATCATTTACCTTAACCCTCAAATAGGTGCATGTGAATCAGAGAATGAACTGTGTTTAAGTCTATGTTTAGTTCAATTATTGATATTGAGAAAATGAGAAAATATAAATAAATTATTAGACTCTCTTTACCCAAGGAAAACATACCTAAATATTTTCAGAAGTGGGATATAAAATGTAGATGATATCTTACTAACAAATCGTAAGAATTTTCTCGTGGTAATACAGTAAGTATTCAGTTAAAAATCTTCAGGAAGTATAGGCCTATATCATAGACACATTAGTGTTGGATATATATTTTACTGTTACAAATCCCAAATTAGATATTGTGTTTTCAATTCATAATTTCAGAAAAACAAGGATATTTTTCAACAATGTTTTTTCCAGAAGATAAAAATGCTTAAAACATCAGACTGACGTACTAAGTCTAATTCACATTTCTGTGTGTATACATGACTGAATGTGTGCATTTCTTTCTGTGTGTATAATGGAGGTGAAATTTACATAGCATGGAACTAACCATTTTAAAGTATATATAATACAGTAGCAATTAGTGCCTTTGCCGTGTTGTAAACCACCATATTTCTCTAGTTTCCACATGTTTTCACCACTCCAGAACACTCCAGACCCACTGTATTATCACTTCTTTTTCTCCCGTTCTCCCACACAATAACAATCACTAATCTATTTTCTGACACTGGATTTACTTACATATGTTGTTTTAAAAAAATCATAGAATATTTATCTTTTTGTGTCTGGTTTATATCATTTAGAATAACTTGTTAAAGGTCCATCCAAATGGTAAGATTTATCACTATTTCATTCTGTTTTGTGTGTTATATATATATACCAAAATTTGTTTATACATTTCTTCATTAATAAACATTAAATTGTTTTCAACATTAGGCTATTATAATAATTAAATAACATATTCTTCTATCTACTTACCTACCTTAGTATTTCCATTAATAATCTTTAATTCCCTCATACTATCAATATTTACTTCTCAAGTAATTACATTTCAATGATCATGGTGAAATAAGCCTTTCTAAGATCATCAATGACCTTCCCTTAGCCCAAGGAAGTAGAGACTTCATTGAAAAACTTTATTCAGTATTAGAATTGATCACTCTGTTTACCTAAACGTCTCACATTTCTAATTTGCTGTTTAATTTATTCTTCAGATTTTCCTTCTGAGTTTTTAACTATATTTTAAAGTCTTATTTATATATGCATATTGTTTTGATTGTACCTTAAATATACTCCGAAGTTCATCCTTTAGTTGTTGAATTTTCCAAATTATATACTTTCTCAGAGTTTTCCTCTAAATCCATTGCTTATACTACCCAACAAGCCTAATTTAACGTAAATATTCAGTACTTAAAACATTTTGTAAATTTCCAAGAAGTGTTTTTTAAATGATTAAAAAACTCGTATAAATGAGTTTGGAATCCTCACTATCTCTAGATCATTAGATCCATTTTTCACTAGATTTTTATACTTTGATATCTCATAGCTACCTCTAAGTAATGTATTTAAACTTCTGCTTTTCCTGCGATCCACCCTCCCAGTAGACACACACTTCTCCATTAGTTTTCACTGGCACCGCCATCTACAGACATGCCAGCTCTGTTGTTTGCTACCTCTGAATCTTCACAAATGTGATTTCTTCTTCTTGATTTGCTACATCTAAATCTTCACAAATGTGATTTCTTCTTCTTGATATGTATACACTTTACCAAATTTCATTTGGCTAATTTCTATGTATATTAAATAATTTGTCTCACATTCATATCTCCTAAAAGACTATGCTAAACCCCTATATTAATTTAATTGTTTTTATTTATAATCTGCTACATATGACTTTATATTGTAAGAGCTCCCAAATGGTTTTCTTCACAGTATCACTTCTGTGATGGACTTCTAAAAATATTTGAGTAGTCAAAGAGCTGCCAGAAAAACAGCTTTCTCTTTAATATGAATTTAAATTTTTATCTATGACGTATTTCTTGAAATTTACTCAAAATATTTTTTATCAAATATTTTAACTATACAAATATGTTTCCATGTACTCTCCAATGATGTCCCTACAGAACAAGTTAATAGTGGTAGATAATCAACTTTCATGACATTCATGACACAGAGTAAGCCATCAAGAAATATGATAGGCCCTGGCCAGTTGGCTCAGTGGTAGAGCATCGGACTGGCGTGCAGGAGTCCTGGGTTCGATTCCTGGCCAGGGCACACAGGAGAAGTGCCCATTTGCTTCTCCACCACTCCCCCTCTCCTTCCTCTCTGTCTCTCTCTTCCCCTCCCACAGCCGAGGCTCCATTGGAGCAAAGATGGCCCGGGCACTGAGGATGGCTCTGTGGCCTCTGCCTCAGGCACTAGAATGGCTCTGGATGCAACAGAGTGATGCCCCAGAGGGGCAGAGCATCACCCCCTGGTAGGCATGCTGGATGGATCCCAGTGGGGCGCATGCGGGAGTCTGTCTGACTGTCTCCCCGTTTCCAGCTTCAGAGAAAAAAAAAAAAGAAATATGATAGAAATGACTATTTAATAATGTGTTACAAATGGTAATAATGAAAGTTACACAGTAATAATGTTCTCATTTAAAAATAAATACAAAGCATATAGCAGAATGCCTGTCATATGCTTATTTTATGTAAAATCTATCTATGATGATGATAAGTCATCAAGATGAACAACTGTACTATTAATAAGCTGGTAGTTCTAGGTTTGTATTGTCCTACACATTTGTTGATAAGATATTTAAACATGTGTAATTTTAATTATTTACTTATTTATGTGAGATTGGTGGATGAAAAATACTTTTATGAAACAAAGGTTTCTCAATGAAAGTATGTTATATATATTATACATATCTACACACATATGTACACCACACATACACTTATACACATGTATAATGTTGGGTACAGCTAAAGGTTTTGTTTCTCCTACACTAAATTATGAAATATTCTGAAGCAACTGATAATTCACTTTAATAATCTTAATATAAAACTATAACAATAATTTCCAATTTTTTATGGAATTTAAATATCAAGGAAACATGTTACTCTACATTATAACTTAAATTTTTTCTTTGCCTTCTTCAAAATGTTTCAAGATTCATAGCTTCTGACATTCTTCCTCAAATACCTATTATATCCAGCCAGTGAGCAATTAATTGATAATAATGAAAATCATATCTGTATCTGTGGCATAAGTTGAACATCTGTTTCAGGCTATAATATTAAATTTATATCTTGTGTTTAAAACTGGGACATTAAAAAAGTATTTTTATTTTTAACTAATTTTTTTTAATTTTTGACATCAATGAGAGTAAAATTGTATAAGAGACTTTCACTCTAATATTGTGTATCAAAAGAAAATAAAACAATCAGAAGCACAACCCATTTAATTATAAAAATTGATCTACAAAATATTTTGTTTCTTTGATTGTGTGTCTCTACAAATATTCGTCTTTGCAATCACGTGTGCATGCATATATAATTTGACTTTCAGATATTTAATCAGAGTTCTTGTTAAAGTAAAATGTTAACTTGAAAGCTCTGTGCTAATCTTTTATTATAAAAGTATTAAAAAGAGAGTGAAGAAAATTCCTGTTTAAAAGCCATTTTCTTTTTACAAGCTGTCTTGCTTTGGCCAAAATTAATGTTCTTCATTTCTCTGAAACCAACAAACCAAGTCATATTGAGGACATTTTCTTCTATTAGGTATCCCTTTTATCATATTTTGTTAAAATTGTTCTGTATGTCCTACTTCTATGTGGTTCAGGGGAAGATGACGTTAATAGAAATTACTTCCCTCTTATCTAGGTTTACCTGCTATCAGGTAATGGGTAGGTGGTCCAAGCATGTTTTAACTTCTGTTAAATTAAATCTTAAGTACAATGTTTAGGTGTAAGAGTTAGGCTAGACCAAGACATGTAATAAATAATTCATGTGATTCTCATGGTAGTTTGTAGAACTGTGAATATTCCTGTTCTTCATTAGAAATGATTTCATTTTTAAGTTAATTCTTGTTTTAATAAAATTAAGTTAGCCAGAGTGGATTTCTGTTCCTTGAGACAAATTCATTACCTCACAAAGTAGTTATGAGAATTAAATTTCAGTGATTAAAAAAACAAAGATAAAATTTCCTATTTAATTGGTGTGTGATTCTTACATGACAGGCTGAACAATTTTTTGTTTGCCACATTTGCTACCTTGGCATCTTCCCCAAATCCCATTAGCTACTTTCAGGACTGTGGTAATCACTTCATGATCTTTGTTATAGAATTTGGGAGTCATGGAATGTCAAACCTCAAACTTTGCCTAGTCTGAATTAGACAGATTTTATCTAAAATATTTATAAATGTAGCACTTAAGTGTTCATTTTTAAATTTGAAAATGTTGGCCATGACCATATTTTTATATGTACCTTTTTGCATAAAGAGAAAATCATTTAATGAATAATTAAACTCATGGATTGTACTAGAGATTTATTTTTGTTTTGATTTGTGTGTGATTGCAGTAATTAATCTCAAAATATTAATTACTCCAATATCTTTAATAATGTTTGCTACACAATGGGTATGATGTAGCTCTCTGTTAATTACCACCTTCAAATGTTTCTTACTATTTGTAATTCTATTTCTCAGGTCTACAATAATCACAGTCTCTTTGTTTCAAATAAACCACAGATTTAATTATTTCATGAAAAGCTAGTAAATGTATTTAGCATAGTAAAAGGTATTATATAAATTAATAATGTGTAAATAAATATAATTTAAGGATATAGATATAGACAGGTATATACATACCTATTCCATCAATGTGGTTCATGAAGAAAAGTCTGTTTGCCATATTACAGGAGATAAAAAAAAATTGATATGTTAATCCCAGCTTTAAATGACATATCAATGCAAAATTTAGACTATTATTCCCAAAAACATGTTATAATATTAAAATAAAATTATTCTTTCAAATTACCTATGAAGAAACTTTACTTTTATAAGTAACTTTTTTTCGGGTTCGATTCCTGGCCAGGGCACATAGGAGAAGCACCCATTTGCTTCTTCACTCCCCCCCCCTCCTTCCTCTCTGTCTCTCTCTTCCCCTCCTGCAGCGAGGCTCCATTGGAGCAGAGATGGCCCGGGCGCTGGGGATGGCTCCTTGGCCTCTGCCCCAGGCGCTAGAGTGGCTCTGGTCGCGGCAGAGCGACGCCCCGGAGGGGCAGAGCATCGCCCCCTGGTGGGCAGAGCGTCACCCCTGGTGGGCGTGCTGGGTGGATCCCGGTCGGGCGCATGCGGGAGTCTGTCTGACTGTCTCTCTCCGTTTCCAGCTTCAGAAATAAAAATAAAATAAAATAAAATAAAATAAAATAAAATATAAGTAACTTTTTTTAATATGTACTACATAAACAGAGTGAAGTAACAGTGTGAATATTAACATTATAAAGTAAAATAACTGTAAATAAGATTAAATATATATAGCATTATAATCATCTATATTATTTATATGTAATATATCAAAGTGCACAAGGTAATTTTATTTAAAAATTAATTAAATTGGCCCTGGCCAGTTGGCTCAGTGGTAGAGCGACGGCCTGGCGTGCAGAAGTCCCAGGTTCGATTCCCGGCCAGGGCACACAGGAGAAGCGCCCATCTGCTTCTCCACCCCTCCCCCTTTCCTTCCTCTCTCTCTCTCTCTTCCTCTCCCGCAGCCAAGGCTCCATTGGAGCAAAGATGGCTGGGGCGCTGGGGATGACTCCATGGCCTCTGCCTCAGGTGCTAGACTGGCTCTGGTCGCGACAGAGCATCGCCCCCTGGTGGGCGTGCCGGGTGGATCCCGGTCGGGCGCATACGGGAGTCTGTCTGACTGCCTCCCTGTTTCCAGCTTCAGAAAAATACAAAAAAATAATAATTAATTAAATTCATCATAAAATATATACATTTACATCTCAGAAATTTGTTAATGTGCCAATATAATAGACTGAAGAGTAAGGAACTGAGGAGTAAGCGAGAAGAATTAATATCTAATGTAAAAGCTGAATTTGTTCTGTTAATTTTCACTCCAAATAAAACACTCATTTCTTTTAACAATTGTCTGATTAAAATACAGGACAGAACTGCAAAACCAGTAACACCAAATATAATATTTTTGAAAGTTTAGCTAATAAGCTACTCTACTGTTTAGCCAAAGCAGCCTGCAGAGGCTTTAAATTGACACTAACTGTCTCATGCAGGATAACAGCACACAGAGTTACAAACAAATATAAGTTCTTGTTAATATTTCCCTAACAGCCCTTTTAATCAATAGCCTCATTTGTCTCCCAACACCTTTTCCTTGTATACCCCTTAGGTAAAATTATGCTTGGAGCTTACCAAAACTTTGCACGTTTGGTTAGAACAAACTAATTCGGCATTAGCACAGAAATCACAAAGCATTCCACTCGTGGGCCTGAATAAAAAGGCACATGGTCCAGTTCATATGACTTCTTCCAGGCACTCTGCTTTAACTTCTCATATGGCCCCGGGAGGCATGCTGTGAACTTGCTCCAAGACCTCTGTGTAGCAAATGCCTCTATTTTAATCTTTCTGGTGGTCTGCTATTAAGCACAGCTCACCATCTAGCCCCCTGTTCTTCACTTAACAGGTATGTATTTAACAAAGTTGTAACTGTAAGAAAATTAAGAAGCATAAAGAAAATTGTTGGAAGGAAAATAATATTCTGGGAACATCTTTCCCAACTCACTATATATAAAGAAGTCGAGGTGTGGAGTAAGCAATGAATTTGCTCAAATGACACAGTGGTTATTTGAGAATTAGGCCTCTATCTCTTCTACCCAGTCTCTGGCTCTGTTTCTACAATAAAACCCTTTCCCCTGGGTATTTCTCCTCTGGTGCACTAAATTCACAGATCAGCACATTCATGTTTCAAGTTAAGTATTAAAACTTTAATTTTTATTTTATTTATTCATTTTTAGAGAGGAGAGAGAGAGAGAGAGAAAGAGAGAGAGAGGAGAGAGAGAAGGGGGGAGGAGCTGGAAGCATCAACTCCCATATGTGCCTTGACCAGGCAAGCCCAGGGTTTCGAACCGGCGACCTCAGCATTTCCAGGTCAACGCTTTATCCACTGCGCCACCACAGGTCAGGCAAGTATTAAAACTTTAAAAGAGATCCTGGCCACTTAAAAATAACAGTGACTTCCCCTCACCCGTACCAGTCATTTAAAAATATATAATTAAGCTGTTATTTTGTTTGTTGGTTTGTTTATAGCACTTACATGTCCAAAATTAACTTCTTTGTTGTCTTCTTCTCTGTTGTCTTCCGGCTTTAAACATCCTTGGAAATAGGGCCTCACCACTCTTAATTTCAAAGTCATATTTTTATAAACTAGAACTATGACATAAGATGAATTTAATAAATATTTTCATAATTACTTGCTGAGAATTTCTGACACCTAAAATAGTCACCTCATCACAGGCTTTTTATCACCATTTTCTCCAAAACAGTAACCTTCAGTTTGTCACCAAAGCTTCTGAATATGACTGTAAATGAACAGGTTATTAATAGAAATATTAAAATTTATAGCAAAATATATATTCCCATGTGCTGCACATACAGTGGTACCTTAAGATACGAGCAGACCAACATACAATTTTTTATTTTATTTTATTTTTTTATTTAAATATCAACTCCCATATGTGCCTTGACCAAGCAAGCCCAGCGTTTCGAACCGGCGACCTCAGCATTTCCAGGTTGATGCTTTATCCACTGTGCCACCAATTTTTTTTAAGATACCAGCTGTGACTCGGTCCATATTTTTGTTCAAGATCCAAGAGAAATTCTGAGATAAGAGTCGTGATTCGAGAAGATGCCACTAGTTGGCGTGTTGGCGCACGGGTCCAGTATCAGCAGCACAACACCAGCATCTCGTTCTTTCTCATGTGTTACCTGCAGAAGCAAGTCGAATCTCATGTGCTCTACTCGATCTTGCATCATTTTTGCATTTTGTACTAACTTTTTTAGTGTGCTATCATGGGGCCAAAGAAAGTGAGTGTAAAAGACAGTGGTGAGAAGAAGAGGAGAATGATGTTGATAGAAGTAAAGCAAGAAATAATAGAAAAACATGAGCGTGTTGTGTGAGTGATTGAACAGGCAATGCTGTACGACTGCAATACATCTACACTTTGTACCATCCTTAAACAAAAGGATGCCATCAAAAGCGCAAATCCAGCGAAAGGAACTATAATTCTGTCCCAATTAAGGACAAATACCCATGAAGAAACGGAGAAGCTTCTGCTGGTGTGGGTGAAAGAGAAAGAGCTGGCAGGAGATACAGTGACAGAGACTATAATATGCAAAAAAGCACATATTATTTATGGTGACTTGAAGAAGAAAGGACCATCAACCTCAAAAGAGGCAGCAGAAGACACGTTTAAGGCAAGTCATGGCTGGTTTGAAAATTTCAAGAAGAGATCTGGCATCCACTGGGTGGTGAGGCATGGTGAAGTTGCGAGTGCTGACGTTAAGACAGCTGAGGAGTACATCGCACGTTTTGCTGTGCTTATCGTAAAGGAAGGCAATGTCCCCCAACAAGTGTTCAACTGTGACAAAACAGTATTGTTTTGGAAAACAATGCACAGGAGGACTTTCATCACCGCAGAGGAGAAGAAGCTGCCAGGCCATAAACTCATGAAGGACTGTCTGACACTTGCGTTGTGTGCAAATGCTAACTGTGACTGTAAAGTAAAGCCACTGCTATTGTATCATTCTAAAAATCCTCGAGCCTTAAGATTCACAAGATTCTTAAAGAAAAACTGCAGGTTATGTGGCGCGCCAATGCTAGGGTATGGGTTACATGGCAGTTTTTTATTGAATGGGTAAATCTTGTCTTTGGTCCTGCACTGAAGGAATATCTTCAAGAAAATAAACTCCCGATGAAAGTATTACTAATCCTTGAAAATGCTGCAGCCCACCCACCTGGTCTTGAAAATGACATTCTCGATGAGTTCAAATTTGTGAAAGTCCTCTACCTCCCACGGAACATGACTCCATTCTTGTAACCTATGGATCAGCAGGTTATTTCCAACTTTAAAAAGCTTTACACAAAGCACTTGTTCTGTCACTGCTTTGAGGTGACTAAGAATACAGTTCTAACCTTTGAGAGTTTTGGAAAGATTACTACAACATCGTGATATGTTTATGCATTATTGACTTGGCATGGCAAGAGGTTGCAAGAAGATCCTTGAACTCAGCATGGAAAAAGTTATGGCCTCATGTTGTAGACAGGAACTTTGAAGGATTCGAACCAGAGACCGAGACCAAGATAGAAGTGTTAGAGGAGATTATGTCCCTTGGAAAATCGATGGGTCTGGAGGTTGATGAGGGTGACATAAACAAGCTCATCGAGGAACATGAGGAGGAACTCTCAACTGAGGAGTTGAAGGGGCTACAGATGATGCAACATATGGAGCTTCTGCAAGAGATTAGTGAGGAGGAGGTAGAGTCAGAGGAAGTGATTTCTACAAGTGAAATTAGAGACATGCTGGCAATATGGGAGAAGCTTTCAAGTTTCATTGAAAAGAAACACCCAGAAAAAGTTTCATCTGGTCTTGCTTCAGCACTTTTTAATGACACTTGTTTTTCACATTTCTGTAACATTTTAAAAGGCAGGCAAAAGCAAACCTCTTTGGATAGATTTTTATTTAAAAGTCCTGCAAGTGAAAGTGCTGCAGGTGCAGCCAAAAAGGCAAAAACAGGTGATGATTAAATAAAAAAATATGTAATGTTAAGCTTAGGTGAAGTTTAAAGTTAAGAAAGTGCATTTTTTTACAATTAAGTTTTTGTAGTTTCATTTTAAGTAAAGAAAGTGCAGTTTTAGTTTTGTTTAAAGAAAATGCAGTTTTAGCTTACATTTAGTGTTAAGAAAGAGCAGTTTTAGTTTACATGTCTACAGTGCCTGCATCCCTTCCTCCCTCCCTCCTCCTCTGCCATTCAGCTCTGTTAGCTGCACTCGTCTGTCTCCAAGGTAAAGAATACAGTACTAAATAACACTTTTTTCTTTTATTCCATATATTTTGTTATGTATTGGTAAAGTATACATGTGTGTTTTCCAATTAAAAACATGTCTTTTTTTCATAATTTAGATGGTTTGGGGATGTTTCACAGGGCTGGAATGGATTAAATCTATTTCAGTTATTTTAAATGGAAGAAATTTGTTTGATATACGAGTTGACTTAAGTCAACTTTTCGTTAGTCCAAGCTCGGTTACAGAACAAATTAAAGTTGTATCTCAAGGTACCACTCTACTTTAAAATTTAGATGTTTATTATATTCAAGCAATAAATAATTTTACTTGTGTTTAATTGTGTTTGACTTATCAATAACTCTAACTAAACAATGAAGCCAATTTATTTTAGACCAACAATCAAGAATTTTACTTTCACAAAACAGGATGTGTTTATTGCATGCTTTTTTTTTTTCTATCACCCATTAGGATAAATTTCAGTTTCATTACTCAATACACAACTTCAGCAGGAAAGATAATGTAGGATTATGAATGGAAGTCACAGTTTTTTAATAAAACTTTTTTGATGATTCCATTTTATCTCTCCCATTATTTTATTAGCTATATAACTATTTTATTTCTTTGGCTGTGCTCTAAAGAAATCAGAAGGCAGATAAAGAAATATATGACAACCTAAAAATAAAGGTTAAAGTGAGAGGCAACAAGTGTTTATTAGAGGTTAAAAACCTGAGGGTGAATATTGTCCTGAAAAAAAAATGATTTATTGAGCCATATGTTAGCTAGAAAAAGGTTCAAGTCCTGGGCCATTCAGTCTCCACTGCTAGCAGCAGCGCTGGATGAGGAGGACAGACATGTCAGCCATCCTGGGGTTGACTGAGCACCTTTATACAATTAGTATGAAGAAGAAAGACATAAATTGTTTTGAAATAATTTACTTTGTCTATACAGGGACGTGGGTGAAGCAGAGAAAGTTCTGAGTATTTAGTATAGTTCATAAGGAAGACATATTTACTGTTCTAAGTTGGTTATGAGCAACAACACAGAAAGTTCAGGGGTATGCAAGATGTGCTATCTAGTAGTTCACTAATCACTGAAACAGCCACCTTGGGGTTGATTAGTTTAAACAGTATGGTGATTACTAGAGGAAAAGGAGAGTAGGACAAGCAGAAGAGAGTAAAGAAGGGACAAATGGTGACAAAAAGAGACTTGACTTGGGGTGGTAAACACACAATGCAGTATTTAGATGATGTATTATAGAATTGTACACTTGAAATCTATGTAATTTTATTAACCAATATCACTCCAATAAATGCAATACAAAAAAAGGAAATATTACCACACGCAAGATCAGATCACTGAGGGAGGTGAGCAGTCTTGTTGGTTTTTGACTCACAGCTGTTAGATGATTGACCTTTGTCTCTTCTCATCTTCCAGCCTGCTGTAATTTTATTTGGGGCATCTCAGAATTTTTCTCTTGTCAGTTCCAAAACACTAGCTATTTGAAAAGCACTGATTCAGGTAGAAACCTGAGTAGAGTTCTGATTAGGGGGGAAAGCAAGGAGTTTTTATAAGAAATGGAAAGGGGATAATTAGATAAAGAGAAGGAAAGAATCTCTATTGGTGTTAATAAGTCAAGGAGGGAATTTCTTTACATGCAAATAAACTGAGTTATTTAGCTATATATGATCCTGCTAATTCTAAAATATGTCATTAACTTTCAGTCTGGTAGTTGGTATGTCTGCTTTTCTGTTAGCTTTACAAATAAATGTTTGCAATACAATGTTTGTCTGGCCAAGTTAAAAGTTTATTTCTTTTACTTTAAGCATTCCAAAAGATTGTAGAGTAAGAATTCTAAAGCAATTCCTCTAGGATGGCAGCTCTGACTCTACTGTGAAGTCGTTCCATTTATATTATTTTTCACATGACAGAGACCATATGTAGCCCACAAGTCAAATCCTAGAGTAGTTTTATCTCGCACTTTACTGAAAAAAAATTTTTAAGATCCTGAAGGGCCATATATAATCACTTCCTTTTATCTTCCTCTTTTTCCTCTTTTTCTTTTTTGTTCTTCTCTACTAGGGCTGTGTCAGAGTTGTCTCCCAGGCCATAGTTTGATGATCCTTAGTCTATATTTTATAATATATCTGTTAAATTTATTATAATCTACTTTTAAATATTATACTACTTTTCCAAATAGTTCAGTAGGCCTGACCTGTGGTGGCGCAGTGGATAAAGCGTCGACCTGGAATGCTGAGGTCGCCGGTTCAAAACCCTGGGCTGCCTGGTCAAGGCACATATGGGAGTTGATGCTTCCTACTCCTCCCTCTGTTCTCTCTCTACCTCTCCCTCTCTCTCTCTAATAAAAATGAATAAATAAAATCTAAAAAAAAAAGTAGCTTAGTAATCCCACAAATTCAAAACTGCTTTGTTGCATTGTTATTTTTGCTTTAAGTAGTTAAAACGTGTTTAAAAAGATTTAAAATAAGATAAAAATGTATGTTGTATTTATTCAAAATTTACCATTTCTGTCCTTCTCAATTCTTTTCATCTAAACCTAGAGAGTATTATGTTAGGTGAAATAAAACAGTCAGAGAAAGACAAGCACCATATGATTTCACTTATATGTGAAATCTAATGAACAAAATAAACAAAATAGAAACAGACTCATAGATACAGGGAACAGACTGCAGATGTCAGAGATAAAAGGATTTGGGGGTACAAGTGAAAAAAGTGAAGGAATTAAGAAAAAAGAAACTCCTAGATACAGACAACAGCATGGTGATTACTATAGGGAAAGGAGAGTGGGAACAGGTAGAAGAGGATAAAGGAGGGATGAATGGTGACATAAAGAAACTTGACTTGGGGTGGTAAGCACGCAATGCAGTATTTAGATGATGTGTTATAGAATTGTACACTTGAAACCTATAAAATTCTATTAATCAATGTCACCCCAATAAACACAATACAAAAAAAAATGTATCACTGCACAAGATCAGATTAACATGCAGTCAAAGAAGCTAGGCAAGTTCTTTTTATTACCAATAGTTAGGTCTACAGACTTCGTAGATTCACTGTGATATGGACTTGGCCCAGAACTCAAATTATTACTTGCTCCCCTACATTTCCCACTCTAACAAAAAACCAAAATGATGTTTTAAGTCCTTTCATGTTAAAGATAAATTAGCTCTAGTATCAACATTTTACAAAATATCATACTTTTCCTTGTCCCCACTGTATCATTCACATTAATGGACATGTCTATCTGAGGAAGGATGTGGGGAAGAGTTACTATAGTCATTTTCCATGATTATACAGATCTTCTTTCCTAGGGACTAAGACTCTCCACCTGGTGATAATGAGTTATGAAACTAAAAATAACCTCAGGACTAGAAAGTAAACTGAATACAGTGAGTTTGTTCTTATCCCCTGACTTATTTTATAAATCAAGTTATCTTTGATTCATTTTGATTGAGAAATTCTACTGTTGCTATACATATGCCTTTTCCCTAGGGAAACCACGGAAAGCCATCTTGACAGTTCTGTACAAGAGAAGGCACTGTGTCATTGTCATATTAAATTAATTGTTTCTCCTTGTTTCTGATGGTTAAGGACATTATATAAATGTTATTTTTATTGTGATCCTATGTTCACCTTTACTATAAGAAAGCCACTTCCTAAACAGCCTTACTAGTTTCAATTTATGGAAAGAAGGCACCAATGAGTGTATCATAGATATGAGTACCCTCTTGCATCAGTGCATTTCCTATCTGTGCCATTGCACAGGTCATACTTGCTTGTATGTTTTCAGTCTTCTGAGATACCCTTCTTATTTTGCTGTGCTTTGTTTTTAAATTTTTCATAGGCTTCCATGGAATTCTGGAGTTTCTTCTTCAACGAGAATAAGCCTTTACATTTCCAGCTTTCAAGAATCAAAATAGCTGTGTATAAGCAGGTATAACCTCTTGGCCCTTCACAGTTTTACATTTTGTATCCAGATCATTGACAATGTCCCCATAATGATAATCAGTCCCTTACCAAACTTTATGTTACATCCTGCTCTTAATAAAGAAAACTTAGTATCTATCCTCATATATATTGTACTTGTCAGGTTCTGCATCAGAGGGTTTAGTCCCCCTCATCTCTTAGGTAAGTGGTGTGAATTGAACTACTGGTGTTGTTGCTAGGAAGAAAGATGGTGTAGATCCTAATGGTATAGTGTTTGGCAAGGACAGGTGGTTATGCCGTATTCAGTAATAATTAGCTTTTAACTGAAAAGATTGGACCATTTTACAGGCCCAGAGCATGTAGGGAAATCTATAATTCAAAATTATCCAATGTTTCAATGTAAGAATTTCCATCCCATATTGCAAATTTATGATTTTACCCAATAGTCCTCTGACATTGGCTTAGTAGACTTAAATTAATGAAATGTCAACCTTTTTTGGGAGCTCTGCTTCTTTGTAATTAAGTTCTGGGCTTTTAGTACCCTGCAGTTGAGGTGAGAACTTTTTTTTATATGCTACTAAAGAGACAGTGTGGCTGTTACATTTCACCTAAATTGGTGATTAATCACCTTCAGTCTGTCATTTTCTTTCTCCAATGCATTGATTGTCCCCACAACAATCATCAAACACCATCCTTCTTATAATTACTATTTTCCTCATGCCTCTCAAAGGCCTGATATGCTGTACTCATTAGTAAATTAACCTCCATGGGTATCACCTTATAGCTTACCACCTTATCTCTCATAAAATTTAACAAGGCCATCGTTACAGTATGTCAGGATCTCTCCATATTCACCATACTACCAGTGATGAGGCCCTCATTGCTAGCTGGTGGTAGATAATCCAACTACATAAATACATATCAGTGTTTGTTTGCTTCCTAGAAGGCTGCAGAATTAAATGCCTTAGGACTCTGTTTTTAGAAAACAGACTCAGATTTGCATACAGGAGTTTTTATGAAAATGAGTCTCAGGAATAAGACTTTTGAGAGAGTAATTGAAGCAGAATTGGTCAGAGAGAGATTTTGAACGGTGTGATATAGTTGCTGCAATAACCTCAATCAATCCCATAGATAGTAATGAAGCTAGAATGGCCTTCTGAAAATTTCCTTTGTAGAGACCAAAAGAACAAGTTATACTTTCTGTTATTGATCTGATGAAAGTTGTGTGTAGCTGCTATATTCAGCACCAAGATAATGTTATAGGTCATTAATATTCAATATTACAATCAACTGCGACAGTAGCAAAGAATCAAGATGGTGTACCAAATTAGGCAGTAGAAAAATACAAATTACTTAAAGAATTAGCTATAAATTGTCATAATCTCTATGAATGAGAATCAGAGTATTTTATGAATCCATATATTTGGCTCTTCCACCAAATCAGGAGACCAAGGAATTATTTCTAGAGAAACAAATATATTTATGCTAAAGGTATATAACAAGTATTTCCTAGGTCATGGGAAAAAATTATATGTTATAGTTTAAATAAAATGGCTGAAAACATTGATTAAATTAATTGATGCTCAGAAAAATAACTCAGTTATTTTGTGATCACTAATATAACAGTCAACTACACAAAAGATTGTAGGCACTTTGATTTCCAATAATATGCATATAAATATTATATTATAATGTTTAATAATTTAATATATTCAAATTAGTGTTGTCATAATAGTCAACTAATGCAGTTGGGAAGCTGCATAATTACTGAATAATGCCAGTATAGACTGATACTATTCTTTTGGTATTGTCTTTTGAAGTATAATCTTACTACTTTTATTTATTTATTTATTTATTTGTATTTTTTTGAAGTGAGAAGCAGGGAAGCAGAGAGAGACCCCCACTTGTGCCCAACTGGGATCCACCCAGTATGCCCACTGGGGACTATACTCTGCCCATCAGGGGTGTTGCTCAGTTGCAACCGGAGCCATTCCAGTGCCTAAGGTGGAGGCCATGGAGCCATCCTCAGCACCCAGGGCCAATTTTTCTCCAATGGAGCCTTGGCTGTGGGAGGGGAAGAGAAATAGAAAGAAGAGGAGGAAGGGTGTAGAAGCACATGGGTACCTCTCCTGTGTGCCCTAACTAGGAATCAAACTGGGGACTTCCACATGCCAGGCCTATGTTCTACCACTGAGCTAACCAGCCAGGGCCCTACTACTTTTATTCATACCACAAATATCACCAGAGATCATCAACCTTGACTGTTAAGTGAAAATATGAATGAGCATGAAGTATTCGTAATTATAAGTTACTATCAGAAGAATAAAGACATTGGCTGTTATTGAGAATAACCAAAATAATATAACATGTATATGAATAAAATATCTAAAACTTATTAATTACATCTCTATAATAAAAGCATGAATCCTAAATTTAGTAGTTTGAAACTCCAGCACTCTGGGTGATATTTTTATTAACAAAAAAATTCACCTCAAAATAACAGCTTACTCTACCCCTTCTTTCAAAAACTACCAAAAAATCATCCCAGTTTTTCTGTTAATATTCTCTGGATTACATTCTTTATTTTTAGTCATATCAATAAATTTTTAGTTGTTTATTTTAAGAACTAGCTAAGTGTTACAGCAGTTGTTAGAGTAGAATAATGAAACAACTTTAATAGCATTTGCAGGAAAATATCTATATCTATCTGTATTTATACCAATACGAAAATACTTTGTTAAATAGATGAAGACACAAAACAAAGAAAGTGGCAAAGCATAAATTAGGTTTACTTAAATTATCTTTGTATAGTCTGTAACCAATGGAAATAAGTGAATAAGAAAGCACAATGTTATAGTTAGATATGTCTTCACTTTCCACATACTGCCCTCTCTAGCCCCAAAGCTTCCTCAAAGAATGAGTTCCAGTGGTCAAAAGGGTAAGTGGAAAAAAGTGTCTCAATTGGGAATGAGTATAAATCTATCACTAACACTGAATACCTAATCCAATGAATCAGTGGCATCATCTTTATATATGTAGGACAACATATTTCCCCTGACACTATCTTCTGACACTTTAGAGACAGTCAGCAGGTTAGGGCGGTTTTGCTGCCTCCAATAAGTAAATTATGGGATCAAGCTGTTAGGAGTGACTATCATCAGTCACATTTTTCTTATAATGTCACATTTTTCATTATGTCTTAGGTACACTGCAAAGATGTATTTCAACTCTAACCTTCATGACACTGAGTAAAAATAAATGTGGATTTCAGTAAGTGAAAATCAATATTTCATTGGTAACAACAGCCTTTCAATTTCAATGATGATAGCTAAACTGCTTTGACTAAAAACTGACTTTTTCCTCTACATCTGCAAATGTGAAAGGCTATATATATATACACTATATATTACTATATGTTATGAATACCAGCTTTTTCTTTTTTTCTTTTTTTTTTTTTTTTTACAGAGACAGAAAGAGAGTCAGAGAGAGGGATAAACAGGGACAGACAGGAACGGAGAGAGATGAGAAGCATCAATCATCAGTTTTTTGTTTCAACACCTTAGTTGTTCATTGATTGCTTTCTCATAAGTGCCTTGACCGTGGGCCTTCAGCAGACCAAGTAACCCAGGGGTAGTCAAACTTTTTATACTTACTGCCCACTGTTGTATCTCTGTTAGTGGTAAAATTTTCTAACTGTCCACTGGTTCCACAGTAACAGTGATTTATAAAGTGGGGAAGTAACTTTACTTTATAAAATTTATAAAGCAGAGTTACAGCAAATTAAAACATATAATAATAATTACTTACCAAGTACTTTATGTTGTATTTTTGCTAAGTTTGGCAGAATAAATCTTTATAAAACAACTTACTATAGTTAAATCTATCCTTTTATTTATACTTTGGTTGCTCCGCTACTGCCTATCATAAAAGCTGAAATGCCCACTAATGGGCAGTAGGGACCAGGTTGACTACCACTGGAGTAACCCCTTGCTCAAGCCAGTGACTTTGGGTCCAAGTTGGTGAGCTTTGCTCAAACCAGATGAGCCCACGCTCAAGCTGGCGACCTTGGGGTCTCGAATCTGGGTTCTTCGCATCCCAGTTTGATGCTCTATCCACTGCACCACCGCTTGGTCAGGCTGAATACTGGCTTTTGAATCATTCCCTTAAGTTACCACCAAATATGCAATAAACACATGTGAATGTTAAATTTTTCTTGAATACATTGTAAGTTAGAATACTTAATTAATAACTTGCTTATATTTAATCCTATTAATGCAATCATCAAAATATGAATTGCAAAGGGCCCCTGAGAATCTTTCAGGAAATCTTCAAAATAAAATTATCTTTAATAATTGTGTTATTTTTTTTTTCTTGCTGACATTTAAAATGGTGCACAGTCATTGGTGGGGTAAACTGCTGGTACCATAACATGCACTGAGATAATTACTCTAAAATGTTTTAGACGCCATTGCACTTTCACTGCTACACATACAGTGAAAACAACAAGGAAGCTAGTTCCAATTTAGAATAATCTTATTTATAAAGTAAACATTATTTTTTATTAAATTATGATATTTGATTATGTATCTTAATAGTCTGGCTGATAAAAGGACAAGCACACTTAAAGCATATAGAACTGCTGTGGTGTCCTTGAGTAAAAATACTTTGGAAATTGAGTTGCATGCTGCACTATTCACTCTTTATTTCATCAAATAATGTTTTTCCTGAAAGTCACAATGTGATTATTCTAAAGTGGATATTTGGTAATATAATTTTAAAATATGTGTAGTTCATTAACATTGAATACAATCTCATTGATATGGTTGAATTTATTTTTTGTAGTTAAGAATTTTTTTTTCTGATTATTTTTTAAACCTTGTAAACTTTTTTTGGCATTCTATTTGAGTTTACCTATTTATAATTTAGCTTATAACCTTCTATTATGTAACTCTGCCTCTTCTGCCTCACTTTTTTTCTTAGTCTCTCTATGTATATGTACATACATATATAGTATACCAACATATGTATATACACACATTATATATATTCTTTATGTATGTAAATATATCATACATATTTGGATTATAATTTTTTTTAACTTTTATATTTTATTCTTCACATATTCATTATGCTGTTATTGCTATATATCACATAAGCACAAGACAATGTAATAATTTTTCTTCAGAGTCACGTGTAATTTCAAAATTTTAAGAAAAAAATAATTCCTCATATTTATGTTCTTTCATACTCTTTATTTTCTGGCTGATTTTGGATTCTATCCAGTATCATTTCCCTTTAGCCTGAACATCTTTCTTTGGTATTACTTATATGAGAGTTTACTGGTTACAAATTCTCTTGGATTTCTGTGACATAAAAATTTCTTTATTTTGCCTTCATCCTATTTTTATATTAAATTTACTGGAATAACATGGTTAATGGGATCATATATGTGCCAAGTGTATATTATTATGATACGTGATCTGTATATTGCATTGGGTGCCCAACACGTACAGTCAAATTGTCTTTGTTACCATATATATAACCTCCTTTAACCCTTGCTACCTTCCACCTTCTTTCCTCTGGAAACCACCATTTTGTTGTATGTGTCTATGAGTTTCAATTTTACTTCCCACATATGAGTGAAATTATATGGTTCTTAGTTGTTTTTGACTGACTTATTGCACATATCATAACATTCTCAAGGTGTATCCATGTTGTCAAAAATGGCAGTATTTCGATAAAGAAGGCCACTACATAATGATAAAGGGAGCAATCCAACATGAAGATATAACTATTATAAATATCTACACACCTAATATAGGAGCACCTAAATATATAAAGCATAATTTGATGGAAATAAAGGGTGAGATCAACAGCAATACTATAATAGTAGGGGATTTGAATACCCCACTAACATCACTAGATAGATCCTCAAAAAGAAAATTAACAAAGAAACAGCACACTTAAAGGAATAACTATTGAATAGATCAACTCGATTTAATAGATATCTTCAGAACCTTTTACCCTAAAGCAGCAGAATATACATTCTTTTCAAGTGCTCATGGCACATTCTCTAGGATAGACCTCATGTTAAGGTACAAAAATGGTCTCAACAAATTTAAGAAGATTGAAATCATATCAAGCACTTTCTCTGATCATAATGGCATGAAACTAGAAATCAACCACAACAGAAAAACTCAAAAATTCTCAAACACATGGAAAGTAAATAGCAGGTTGTTAAATAATGAATAGATTAACAATGAGATCCAATAAGAAATTTAAAAATGCCTGAAATGAATGATAATGAGCACACAACAACTCAAAATTTATGGGAAACAGCAAAAGCAGTCCAGAGAGGGAAGTTCATAGCACTACAGACACACTTTAAGAAGCTAGAAAAAGCTCAGATAAACAACATAACCCTGCATCTAAAAGAACTAGAAAAAGAACAGCATGTGAAGCTCAAATGTAATAGAAGGAAGGAAATAATAAAGATCAGAGTGGAAATAAATGACATAGAGGCTAAAGAAACAATATAGAGGATCAATGAAACTAGGAGTTGGTTTTTTGAAAAGGTAAACAAGACTGATGAACCTTTAACTAGACTCACCAAGAAAAAAAGAGAGACAACTCAAATAAATAAAATTAGAAATGAAAGTGGAGAAACAACAACTGACAGAACAGAAATACAAAATATTGTAAGAAAATACTATGAAGAACTGTATGCCAAAAAACTAGACAACCTAGATTAAATGGACAAATTCCATGAAACATACAATCTTCCAAAAATCAACCTGGAAAGACTCAGAAAACCTAAACAGATAGATTACACCAAATGAAATCGAAACAGTTATATAAAAAAACTTCCAACAAAGAAAAGCCCTGGGCCTGATGGCTTCACAAGTGAATTCTACCAAATATTCAAGGAAGAACTAACTCCTATCCTTCTCAAGTTATTTCAAAAAATTCAAGAGGAAGGAAGATTCCACGTTCCTTTTATGAGGCGAACATAATTCAGATTCCAAAACCAGGCAAAGACAACACAAAGAAAGAAAATTATAGGCCCATATCCCTGATGAATTTAGATGCTAAAATCCTCAACAAAATATTAGCAAATCAGATCCAACAATATATGGAAAAAATCATACACCATGGTCAAGTGGGATTTATTCTGGGGAGGCAAGGCTGGTACAATATTTGCAAATCAATCAATGTGATTCATCACATAAACAAAAGGAAGGAGAAAAACCACATGATAATTTCAATAGATGCAGAAAAAGCATTTGATAAAATCCAGCACCCATTCATGATCAAAAATCTCAGCAGAGTGAGAGTGGGAATAGAAGGAACATACCTCAACATGATCAAAGCCATCTTTGACAAACCCACAGCCAACATTATATTCAATGGGCAAAAATTAAAAGCAATCCCCTTAAGATCAGGAACAAGGCAGGGGTGCCCCCTTTCACCACTCTTATTCAACTTAGTCCTGTAAGTCCTGGTCACAGCAATCAGACAAGAAGAAGAAATAAGAGGCATTCAAGTTGGAAAAGAAGAAGTAAAACTATCATTATTTGCAGATGATATGATATTGTATATAGAAAATCCTAAAATATCAGTCAAAAATCTACTGGACCTGATAAATGAATTCAGCAAAGTGGCAGGATATAAAATTAATACTCAGAAATCAGAGGCATTTTTATACACCAACAATGAACAGTCAGAAAGAGAAATTAAGGAAACAATCCCCTTCACTATTACAACCAAAAAGATAAAGTGCCTAGGAGTAAATTTAACCAAGGAGACTAAAGACTTGTACTCAGAAAATTATAAAACATTGATAAAAAAAATCAAGGAAGATACAAACAAGTGGAATCATATACTGTGCTCATGGTTAAGAAGAATAAACATCATTAAAATGTCTATACTACCCAAAGCAATTGATAAATTCAATGCAATACCAATTAAAATAGCAATTACATACTTTAAAGATATGGATCACATATTCCAAAAATTTATATGGAACCCAAAAAGAACACAAATAGCCTCAGCAATCTTAAAAAAGAAGAATAAAGTGGGAGGTATCACATTTCCTGATATCAAGTTATACTATAAAGACATTGTACTCAAAACAGCCTGGTACTGGCAAAAGAACAGGCATATAAATCAATTGAACAGAACAGAGAACCCAGAAATAAACCCACAGCTCTATGGACAACTGATATTTGACAAAAGAGGTAAGTGCATACAATAGAGTAAAGACAGCATCTTTAATTAATGGTGTTGGAAAAATTGGACAGCTACTTGCAAAAAAAATTAAACTAGCCCACTAACTTACACCACTCACAAAAATAAACTCAAAATGGATAAAGACTGAAATGTATACTGTGAAACCATAAACATCCTAGAAGGAAACATAGGCAGTAAGCTCTCTGACATCTCTCGCAGCAATATATTTGCTGATTTATCTCCACAGGCAAGTGAAATAAAAGACAGGATAAAGAAATGGGACTATATCAAACTAAAAAGTTTGCACAGCTAAAGACAATTAGAACAGAATGAAAAGAAACTACACAATGGGAGAACATATTTGACAATACATCTGATATTGAGTTAATAACTAAAATTTATAAAGAACTTGTAAATCTCAACACCAGGAAGACAAGCAATCCAGTCAAAAAATGGGCAAGGCCCTGGCCGGTTGGCTCAGCGGTAGAGCGTCGGCCTGGCGTGCGGGGCACCCAGGTTCAATTCCCGGCCAGGGCACACAGGAGAAGTGCCCATTTGCTTCTCCCCCTCCCCCTCCTTCCTCTCTGTTTCTCTCTTCCCCTCCCGCAGCCAAGGCTCCATTGGAGCAAAGATGGCCTGGGCGCTGGGGATGGCTCCTTGGCCTCTGCCCCAGGCACTGGAGTGGCTCTGGTCATGGCAGAGCGATGCCCCGGAGGGGCAGAGCATCACCCCCTTGGTGGGCAGAGCATCGCCCCTGGTGTGCGTGCCAGGTGGATCCTGGTCAGGCGCATGCGGGAGTCTGTCTGACTGTGTCTCTCACTTCAGAAAAATCCAAAAAATAAATAAATAAATAAATAAATAAATAAATAAATAAATAAATAAAAATGGGCAAAAGAAATGAATAGATATTTCTCCAAAGAGGACATACAGATGGCCAGTAGGCATATGAAAAAATGCCTATCATTGGATCATTTACAACAACATAGATGGACCTTGATAACATTGTACTGAGCGAAAGAAGTAATTCAGAAAAAACTAAGAACTGTATGAATCCATACATAGATGGAACATAAAAATGAGACTCAGAGACATGGACAAGAATGTGATGGTAAGGGGGGGTGCGGGGGTGGGGGGCGTGGGCTAGGAAGGAAAGAGAGGGGGTGGGAGGAGGGGAGGAGCACAAAGAAAACCAGATAGAAGGTGACGGAAGACAATTTGACTTTGGGTGAAGGGTATGCAACATAATCAAATGTTAAAATAATCTGGAGATATTTTCTCTGAACATATGTACCCTGATTTATCAATGTCACTGCATTAAAATTAATAATAAAAAATGTAAAAAAATTAAAAATAAACTGAACTCTTCTGGACTTTAAAAAAATGGCAGTATTTCATCTTTTCATATGGCTGATTAGTATTCCATAGTGTATATGAAACACATCTTCTTTATTCAATCTTCTATTGAAGGACACTTTGGTTGTCCCCATGTTTTTACCACTATGGAAAAGTTGAAATGAGCATAGGGGTGTGTATATTTTTGTGAATAAATGTTTTTGAGTTTTTTGGGTAGAAACCTGGAAGAGGGATTGCTAAGTCATATGGTAATTCTATTTTTTTTTTTAATAACCACCATACTGTTTTCTTTAGTGGCTATACGATTTACATTCCCACCAGCAGTGAATGAGGTTTCTTTTTTCATGCAGAAAAAAATGAAACAATTACAGTTTGTCGCCATGTGCAAAATTAATTCAAAATGTTTTAAATACCTAAATTTAACACCTGAAACAATAAATTACATAGAAGAAAACATAGGTACTAAACTTATAAACCTTGGTCTTAGAGAGAATTTAATAAACTTGACCACAAAGGCAAGGGAAGTAAAGACAAAAATAAACAAATGGGACTATATCAAACTAAAATGCTTTTACACAGGCAAGGAAACTGCCAACAAAACAAAAAGGCAACCTACTAAATGGGAGATGATATTTGCAAAAAATGGCTCTGATAAGTAGTTAAAACTCAAAATAAACAAAAAATGCATAAAACTGAACACCAAACAAGCAACTCAATTAAATAAATTCAGGTGTTGTCTTTTTGAATTTACTTATGTATGACTTTATTTTTTATAGTTTGAGGTTAACTGCTAAGATTTCCTCTCTGTTTATTCATCACAAGCATAATTTTCTTTTTGTTTTTTGTTTTTTTAGTATAATTTCATTAGATTCTTTAAACTCTTTTTGGGTTTAGGACCATTAGATTATCATTTCTTTTTTTTCCCCCTTTTATATATGGCTCATATTTAAAAAGCCTATTAGTTTTAGGTTATACCCTTTACAATATGAAAATGTGCTTAGAGACTTTGAATTCTGTTATATTAATTTGAAAGATATTTTAAAATGTATTTTAATATACAATTGTGGGTAAACATGAACTCCCAACTTGGTCTTTCTGAAGCATGTGGCAAAAGAAATCTCATCTAAATATTTTATCTTTAGGTAGGTTGCTTGGAGTCTCTTTTTGCTATTGCATAGGGTTGAAACCAGCCAGTGATTTGAGTGGAGTTTATATACAAACTAAATATAAGGCTTGTAGACCTCTTTTCATACCAGTATTTCTCCTTTCACTATCTGGCTAATATCCTTTTCCGAACTCTATTTTAGCTCTTCAATTCAGTAAGACTTTAGGTTTTATTTTTTTTTGTTTTTGTTTTTAAATTTAATTATTTATTTTATTTATTCATTTTTAGAGAGGAGAGAGAGAGACAGAGAGGGAGAGAGAGACAGAGAGAGAGAAGGGGGGAGGAGCTGGAAGCATCAACTCCCATATGTGCCTTGACCAGGCAAGCCCAGGGTTTCGAACCGGCGACCTTTACATTTCCAGGTCGACGCTTTATCCACTGCGCCACCACAGGTCAGGCGACTTTAGGTTTTATATAAGGCAAATATTTATATTATATAGCAGATACATAATATAGAAAAGTTATCTAATACCATTCTGTTTTCCTAAGTGTAGACTGCCCTCCAACTTCTGCCTGCTCTAGATTAGTCTTCAGTAATTTCAGATAGTTGATGATTTATTAGTTTGTTTGATTATTTCTTTATTTTTAGGAAATTAAGATCCGCTATATGCAGATTGTTGATGTGATAGGTACCAATTACACATTACTGGAAGTACAATCATCTGAATGTAGTTATTTTTGATGCAATACTAGACAAAGTCAGACCTCAAGATAATTTTGTTAAATTTAAGATAAACAATTAATATATATTAGAATTGTATACAAAGAAGTGATAAAGTAAAATATCAAGAAAATACAGAAGAGAAACCCATAGTATTTGACCTTAGATTTTTTTGTATAAATGGGAAAGTCACTTTAGTTTGATGTAAATAGAATCAAATGAAATGTCTAGCTTTAGAAAAGCATATTCTCATTTGAGATATATCAGTGTTTTACACAGAGTTGGAATCAGTACCCGCATTTTTAGATAGAATGAGTTAACTCATAAAATAAATGTGTTATTTCTTTAATTGACAATTATGAATGTTGAAGGTATTCTTTGAACTAATTATTTGTAATTGTTCTATAATCTGAAAATAAGCCATTGTAAACAACCTTTCATAAATTAGTAATTAAACTTGTGCAATTAAAGTTGTTTCACAAGTATTATAAAAATTTAATGAATATACAATATAAAGAAAACAAAAATGGGAAATGATTACAAGCAAAGAGGTGACTTGTAATTATGCAAACAGTTGTGTGTTTCATCTTACCGATTTTCATGTGATGCCAGTTACCTTCTTAACCTTAAAGGTAATCCTTCAGAAAGCCAGAATCATTAATATTCTATTGCTACAGTGACACATCTTTGGTAACATTAATTAATTTTGAAGTTATTGTTGTTAATCATTCTAGTTTATGAAAGTAGCATTTTAAAATGTGAAATGTAAAATGAGATAAGAGTATCATAAGTCTAATAAATCTATATAAGAAAAGTAAGATGGATGAAATTTTATTGACAAGTATGTCACCAGCAACAACAGTACTTTATAGATAAGTGTGTTTAAATTCATGTTGAGAGAAAAGAGAGATTAAAATAATAGGTTTTAAAAATCTGTGTTATGTGTCAGATTTCACTGTTATCTTTAAATTCAGTTTTTACAATAAAATTAAGACACATATTTTATTCTGTATATGTTGAAGAAGAAAAAGAAGAGTTGTAAATATTTCCCAAGGAAGTGAAGGTACTAGAATTCTCAAACACACGTTTCTATTTCTTTACAAATTAGTCTCCAAATATTTAATTCTAAATCTAAAGTAGACAAATGATTTGAACTTGTGAGCTCATTAAATAGGCAATTAAAAATAATTACTTTCTTAACTGATTTTTCACAAAATCAATTGATTCTTGCAGAAAATTCTGCAATGATGATTATGTTTAGTATGATTTACATAATGTGTGCATATTTTATGTGTTAAACTCCTACTTATAAAATCCTGATTAAAAATAACATAATTAAGATATAGTGTAATCATCTTATATAAAAATTCTGAATAACAAATAATAAATAGTATGTGTTTATTATTTTTTGCAAAAATATATAAGCTGATAATGCAGCAGAATTATTCTGAACATGATCTAATAATCTCTCCTTCATTATGTCAAAAGCATTTCATGATATTGCAATGACTCAAAGTCTTCAATGTTCACATTAATTATATATAATGGTAAAACAAGAAAATGGAAATCAATAGTCTCCTGTTCATGTAATGACAGATAAACAGACAACTCCTTTATATTTTCACCAAATAGAACCTAGTTATGTTCAAAGCTGTCCACAATATGAGTTATCAAGATATCTTTCTTCTTATTAATATGACTTTGAATTATTAGCTTTCACCCTCTGTCCTTCCTCCAACTCCTTTTAAGGGGTTCAGTTTCTTATAAACCAAGGAAAAGGGACAGTTTTAATCATCTAGCTTCCTGGGTTTTTTACTTAAAACTTGTTCCACAGCATAATGTTAATGTTTTTATCTCTGTCACTTTCAGGCTGTGCTAAAGTTCTCCCTTTGTCCCAACTGGAAATCTTACATATCATATGGTTCTTTCATGTATGTGCCAGGAGCTTGAAAGATACTCTGAAATTTGGGCTGAATACTATAAATCACTCTTTTTTATTTTGGGACTGTTCAAATTAAAATTTAGGAAAATCATCCAAAATTAAAAGCTTCCAAACAGAAGCTTTTTGTGGGGTGATCCTTAGTTACAAAACTATCTGTAATGACTTTAAATTGTGAGGTTACACTAAACATATTTATGAGAATATACAATAAGTCCTAAGATAATCTTCAACGTCCTCATATTAAGAATATCCATCTTTTCCACACAAAAATATATTTTTCTTAGATTATGTCTGTGTTTAACCTGGAGGAATCGGCATCAACCTTTACCAGGAGTCCAGGATATCGTCACACCAAAGATCAGTTCCAGGAGCATTTAAGGCCACTTATATAAAATTTTCACCATTCTTCTGCAATATACATAAACCTGCTTGCTCTGAGCAAACATTTATAATAATGAACACTGAAGAATTTGGTAAATATTTAGCCAAATACTTTCAATTTCATCATTTGTTTATGGAGAAATAAAAAAGATAGATAGCATAACTTTCATACACATTATTTATATTTCTCACTTATAGAATGTGTTATATTATAGATTGAAGCCTGTCACTCTGATGTTTTCCCAGTATTTCTACAAACCCTTATATAAAAATGAATTTCCTTTTTTATCATAAAAATTATACAATTTTTGTGCATCCAAATAAGACTGTCTTTGTTTCTAGAAAGTGTCCATAGGATTATGAACACTAAATACTTTAGTGTTGTATTTCTTCCTTTTGGCCTAATTTATATTAAAATCTATAGACAAGAATGTAGAATTTGTTTATATATTAAAAAAAACAAATAACATTGATGATTTCAAAGTATAGAAATGATAATAACAATTGTCTAAAACTAACATAATGTAGCAAAGAAAAAATGACTACAGTCATAATATTGTTTACCTAGTTTACTCTGATGTAAAATATGTCATGGAACAGCTTAAGAAACATGAAATTTCTAATTTTGAGTTCAAAAAAAGTATGAAAACATTTAGAGTAATTTCAGTTGAAGCAGCTGTCTAGAGATTAATCATGCTAATATCAACTATCCACATAGTACAAAGAGTACAAATTAAGAAACTGTCAAAAATGTTTTACATTCATTCTGTTGGAGAATGTATGGGGAGATATAAATGTTTAGCAAAAATATTTTGTTTTTAAAACTAGAAGTGGAACAAAAAATACAATTTCTTATTCATAAGTACTAAATTTCAGAGTTAAAATAATTATGAGATTTATAATACTAATCAATAACAAATTAATTCATTTCATGAGCAACTTATGAATGTGAAATAATAAAGTAGTGAGTAGTTATACATTCAAAAACAAAGGAGTCAGAAATGCATTTTTGTATTTTGGCTTTCCTTCTATGCTTATATATAAAGAGATTCGGTCATGCAATGTATCTTATTAAATTTTAAAAATTTAAGTTGGAAATATATGCTTGTGTCTCCCTGAAAAATAAAAGCTCTGTGTGTCCATCTCATAGTTTTTTTATTAACCCAGGCAGATATTTGTTATAAAAAATGTTAAAGCAAGTTCTCTCTGTTTATATATGACAATCTAATTTGTTCTAATAAATGAATTGATTATTTTATCAATAAAATAATGTTTGGATTAGAATCTTTTAATATGTCAATAATTTGGAAAAATATCATCCCCTCTCATTGTCAGGCATTTAGAATGGTATACAATGTAAAATATCATTAGTTTATATAATTATTAAGCTCTTATATACAATCATTTAGCATATTTGGAAAAATGTGAACATACAGATTTGTATATAAATTTATATAATTTTACTTCCAAGTAATATTAATAGAGTTCAGAAATACATTTACTGTTGACCTTCTTTAGAACATTCAAAATTTTATTTACTTACACACATTTATTGTACTTTAATCTGTTGTAAACAAGTTTGTGGAAAGAGCAGAATACATTAGTTTTCTAATTGAATTACTTTAATTATCTTAGTTTTTTTTTATTTTTTTTATTTATTTTTTACAGTGACAGAGAGTGAGTCAGAGAGAGGGATAGACAGGGACAGACAGACAGGAACGGAGATAGGTGAGAATCACCAATTATTAGTTTTTCATTGCGTGTCGCAACACCTTAGTTGTTCATTGATTGCTTTATCATATGTGCCTTGACCTCAGGCCTTCAGCAGACCAAGTAACCCCTTGCTGGAGCCAGCGACCTTGGGTTCAAGCTGGTGGGCTTTTTGCTCAAACCAGATGAGCCCGCACTCAATCTGGCGACCTCAGAGTCTCGAACCTGGGTCCTCTGCATCCCAATCCAACTCTCTATCCACTGCACCACCGCCTGGTCAGGCTTAGTTTTTTTTTTTTTATGATTTTATTTGTGCAAACAATTTGTCTTGCAACTTGGAAACCTAAGTCTAAACCTCGTTGCATCTGACATTCTTATATATATTTTTTCTTCTATAGTATTCTACTAAAATTTTAAACTTTCTCTGAAAGATATTTATCATCATATTTCAAAAGTGGTTTAAAATATGCCATCTTAAAATACACTACCAAAATATTGTTCATATATTTTCTATTCTGTTCACCATGGTAGGCATTCCTTTGCCAAAATCACCACTAATACCCAAAATTTAAGTTAGTCTTCTAAATAATTGATATTATTGTTTTAATCTTTCTAGTATTCCTTCACTTTATTTCTTTTACACAGGAACAAGAAAGTTGTTGTTTTTTTTAAAGTGCGAAGTGGCACAACATACCAAATCTTGACCTTGACACTACTGATGAATTTTCCTTTGATCACTATCTCCCAGTAACCATCATCAAAAAGTTGGACTAAAAAAACCACCTCTGAGTTTCATTGATGAGTATATTTAAACATCAAACATGTTAAATATACAAAATAAAGTGAAAAAAGTACTTAAAGAATAAAATATATAACACCACAATTAAAACATAGTATTTAAAGTGAATCATTTTATCAAGATATTATTTTGGAATAAGAAAAATATTGATAAAAAGTAAAATAATTACATAAAGTTTAAAAACATTGGCTTACACATCTTTCACAGAAAAATAGTGTAAAGCATAAAACTTAAAAATAATTAGAATTGAAAACACAGAAATAAAAAAAGAATATTCAAAATATTAAGAACTACCAGTAATGTCTTGAATACCTTAAATAAAAAAAAATGGAAAAACTATCTTTTGAAGATTATAATTTAATTAAACCATATTAATATTAAGAGACACTTGATTTCAAAGTTTGGAAAAAAGAATTTATAAATAAAAAAGCTAAAATTGATCCATTAATTCTGATGGTAGTTGAACAAAGGCAGTTGAAAAGGTTAATAATTATACAGGTTTCTAGATTCTTTATTTTTATACACTCTCCCAAAAGATTATCTATAAGAAGTAAAGTAATTGAATGTATTAAAACTTCTATAAATCATAATTTAACATATGGGAATTTTGGAGTTTACAAATCTTTAGGGAAAATGAGATCTAAATGTTTATTCAAAGCATCTAAATTATCACCTATATGTAAAAGCAAAGAGACATATTTTTCAATACACAGAAACTCATAGAGAACATATATCCAATCATTCTCTTTTTCCAGAAAATAATAACATAAGATCAACGTCAAAAATCAAAAAATAAAGGGGAAAGTATAATTAAAAGCCTGGTTTTAAAATTTATTTACATTTAGAGTTGATCATCTGAAATGTAATGTAAATATATGTTATTGTAACATAAGAAATAATACAATGAACAAGAACAAGCAGAAGACAGAGGAAAGAGTGGGAAAGGACCTTATAAATTACATCATCTATCATAGATAGATAAAACTGATAATTTATAAAAGTAATACATAAAAAAAACAATTGATTAAAAAAAGAAAGATTAGCATTACATTAAGGAATAATAATATAAAACCAAAAATTCCAATTGGCTTTATGTGGAAAAAGACTAAAAACAGAATGTGTTAAAATTTAAAAAGTGCCAATAGATTTTGGAACTGAAACTCAAGAGAATAGCAATATAAGGCTCTCCACACATCCCTGACAAATGGAAAGCTTTGTGCGTGCATAGCGAAGACCTAAAGAAGTCAGACATAGAGAGAAAGCCAAGTCATCACTGAGAAGTGGCTGGACTTTTTTGTACATGACCAAACTCACACTATGTTCTTCAAAAAGTATCATTAGTAAAATAAATTTACATATATATATATAATTTATATGTTATATAGGTATATATATCTGATAAAGTACCTATATTATAATATCTAATACCTCTTATAACTCAATCATAAGAAAGATAAAAAATTTTAAGAAATGGGATAACCATTTTAATTGACATTTTCCCAATTAAGATATACAAATATTAATTTAACATATGAAAAGAAGTTCTACATCTTTATTTAGTAGGAAAATGTAAATTAAACCACCTTGAAATAGCACTAGAATGATCATAATGCAAAAGATTGATAATACCAAGTGTTGACAATAATTTAGAGAAAACAAACTTTTATACATTATTAGTAAAGATATAAAAATTATAAAACCAATTTAGAAAACAATTTTTTAAAAAGTTAAACATATATTTACCATAAGATCCAGTAATATTCCCTTAGCCTCATCTATCTACCAGAGAAGTGAAAACCTATGTCTACAGAAAGACTTGCATGTGTAATATCATATTGTCATTTTTTATTACATGACAACTTAAAATAATCCAATCTTCCCCTGACTAATTAATAGATAAACACAAAGAGGTATAATTATATAATGATATACTACTCAGCAATAAAAGGAAATAAAACCACTAACATAGTAAGTAGATAAATCTCATAAACATCATACTACTCAAAAGACTACATGTTTTATGATTCTATTTTTAGGAATTTCTAGAAAAAGTCAATTTATAGAAATTGGTAGTTGACAAGGTCAAGGAATGAAAATGGAATAGATGCCAAATGGTTACAAGGGCATTTTGATGGGTAAAATAAAAGTCCTAAAACAATGTATTTATGGTTGCAAAATCATGAATTTATTTAAAAAGATTGAATTATACACTTACAATGAGTAATGGTGTATGTATATTAATTTAATAAAACTATTAGAAATATAATTAGTGGTAGATCAAGCTATAGATTAACCAGTTGTACCATAAAACAATCTGAGATACTAAAAAAAAAAGTTAATACCAAAAATATATAAATAATGCATACGACTCAACATCAACCAAATAATGCAATTAAAAGTGGGCAGGGGAGCTGAACAGATACTTCTCCCAAGAAGGCATACAAAGGCCAATTGGTGTATAAAAAGATGCTCAAATTCACTAGCTATTAGGGAAATGCAAATCAAAATTACAATGATATACCACTTCACACCTATAAAAATGGCTATGGTCAAAAAGAAAAGTTGTAACAAGTGTTAAAGAGGTTGTAGAGAAAAAAAAACTCTCATTCACTACTGGTGAGAATGTAAACTAGTATAGTCACCATAGGAAACACTAGAACATTTCCTCAAAAAATTAGGAATAGGATCATATCATCTGCAAAAAGTGAAACCTTTACTTCTTCTTTTCTGATATGGATGCCTTTTATTTCTTTATCTTGTCTGATTGCTCAGGCTAGAACTTCTAGCACCAGGTTAAATAAGAATGGAGAGAGTGGACAACCCTGTCTTGTTCCTGATTTAAGGGGGAAAGTCCTCAGTTTTATGCCATTTAATATGATGTTAGCTGATGGTTTATTATAAATGGCCTTTATCATGTTGAGATATTTTCCTTCTATACCCATTTTGTTGAGTGTTTTAAACAAAAAATTGTGTTGTATTTTATCGAATGCCTTTTCTGCATCTATTGATAGGATCATGTGATGTTTGTTCTTTGTTTTGTACCATATGACCCAGCAATCCCTCTACTGGGTATATACCCCCAAAACTCAAAAACATTGGTACTTAAAGACACATGCAGCCCCATGTTCATTGCAGCATTGTTCACAGTGGCCAAGACATGGAAACAACAAAAAAGCCCTTCAGTAGATGACTGGATAAAGAAGATGTGGTACAGATATACTATGGAACACTACTCAGCCATAAGAAATGATGACATTGGATCATTTACAACAAAATGGATAGATCTTGATAATATACAAAGTAAAATAAGTAAATCATAAAAAATTAAGAACTGTATAATTCCATACATAGGTGGGACATAAAAATGGGACTAAGAGACATGGACAAGAGTGTGGTGGTTATGTAGGGGGGAAGGAGGAGAGGAAGGGATTGGAGGGAGGGGAGGAGCACAAAGAAAACCATATAGAAGGTGGCAGAGGACAATCTGACTTTGGGTGGTGGGTATGCAACATAATTGAATTGATAAGATAACCTGGAGATGTTTTCTTTGAACATCTGTACCCTGATTTATTAATGTCACCCCATTAAAATTAATAAAAATTAAAAATTAAATTAGGAATAGAATTACCATATGACCCATTACCCTCTTCTGAGTATCTAACCTACAAATTTGAAAACATTCATTCACAAATATATACACTCTAATTTATGTTCATTAAAACATTTTTTACAATGGCCAAACACGGAAACAGCTGAAGTGTCCTTCCATAGATGATTGGAGAAAGGAGAGATGTTGCATATATACAATGCAACACTACTCAGCCATAAGAAAGGATGAAATACTGCTATTTGTAACAACATTTATTGATCCTGAGACTATCATTCTAAGCAAAATAGGTCAGACAGAAAAAGTAAGAACCAATTGATTTCACTTATATGTGAGATATAAAATTAGAAGCAACAAATGAACAAACAAAAAGTAATATACATACAACAGTGGTTACCAGAGGGAAGGGGGGTAAGAGGGTAGTAAAGGGCAAAGGGAACCAAGTATATGGTGACAGAAGTTGATCTGATTTTGGGTGTTGGACATATAATGCAACATACAGGTGATATATCATAGAATTGTACCCTTGAAAGCTGTATAATCTTATTAACCAAAATCACCCTAATAAATTTAATTAAAGAGTCTGAAATATTAAAATTAATTTAAATAATAATTATATGAAGGATTATCCACATCCTTGTTATCCTAGAGTTAAGTTCAATACTGACACACTATAGACTATCATGAAAATATAATAAATTAGATAAAGAGAAATTAATTAGCTCATGCATGAGATATTTTGCAGTAATACTTCTTTCTGTGTTAAGAGAAAAAAAGAATTATATTGTTCTGGAAGGCCTAGCCAGAGCAATCAGGCAAAAGAAAGAAATAATAGACATCCAAATTGGGAATGAAGAATAAAAAGCGTCACTTTTTGTAGAGATTGTTTACATAGTAAACCCTTAAGACTACACTAAATAAAACTATTAGAAACAATTACCAAATAGAGTAAAGTTCCAGGATACAATATCAACATGAAAAAATCCACATTTCTAAATACTAACAATTAAATTGCAGAAAAAAAATGAAAAAACAATTTTTTTTGCAACTGCAAAAAAAAAAAAAGATTAAATTTCCAGGAATAACCCTAACAAGTAATGTAAAATACATTTATACTGAAAATTACAAAGCATTATTAAAAGTCATTGAAAAAGACACAATGAAATGGGAAGATAGTACAAATTCATGGATTGAAGAATCAACATAGGTAAAATGCCCATATTATCCAAAACAATGTACAGATTTAACACAATCTCTTTCAAAATTTCAATGACATTTTTTTAAAAGGACAAAAAAAAAAAAAAAAATCACCAGGTTTGCATGAACCAAGAAAGATCCCAAATAGACAAAGCAATCCTGAGAAAAAAGCATGAAAGCCAAGGGTATCCACTACCTGACTTCAAATTATACTATAAAGCCATGTTAATAAAAACAGCATGATACTGGCAGAAAAACATCCACACAGACAGTGGCACTGAATTGAGAGCCCAGAAATAAAACCATGCATATGAACAAATAATTTTTTGACAAAGGATTCAAAAACACACAATGGAGAAAAGAAAACCTCTTCAATAAATGGTGCTGGGACAGGTGCAAAGCCATATGCAAAGGAAAGAAACACTACAGTTTGTCTCAATGTACATAAATTAATTCAAAATGGATTAAAAACCTAAATATAAGATCTGAAACAATAAATTACATAGAAGAATGCATGGGTACAAAACTTATGTACCCTAGCCTTAGAGAAGATGTTGTGAATTTGACCCTAAAGGAAAGGAAAATAAAGGAAAAGATAAACAAATGTGACTATATCAAACTAAAAACTGCACAGCAAAAAAAAAACTGCCAATAAAACAAAAGGGCAACTAACCAAATGGGAGAAGATATTTGCAAGAAACAGCTTTCACAAAGCGTTAATTTCTGAAATATATAAAAGACTCATACAACTGAACACAAAATAATGCAATTAAAAAACGGACAGGGACACTGAACATTCATTTCTCCCGGGAAGACATACAAATGGCCAACAGATATATGAAAAGATATTCAACTTTACTGCCCTTAGGAGAATGCAAATTAAAACTATAATGAGATTTCACATCACACCTGTTAGAATGGCCATGGTCAACAAGACAAGTAATAATAAATCTTGGAGCGATCATTCAAGACTATAAAAACTTATAAATAATTTTTAATTAAATCAAATCATCAGTGATATATTCAAGAGAACCTTGGGATGCTATATTTGATAAAGTTCACAATTATGGAGCTGATTGATGTAACTGAACATTTGCAATTTAACTGGCAGTCACCAAAATTTGGCTGATTTTTCTTGCTTATTATTTTACTTTTTAATAATCTAATATGGATTTTTTTGTTTATAAGAAAGTGACTCAAATAGTGAAAAAAACAGGAGAAGTCATTGCAATAAAGAAGAAAACCTTTATAAGCTTCCGAAACAGCTTATATCTTCAGTAAAACTTGGAAGTTGGAAGCTAGTAGATATAAAACTATCAGTAAAACAGCTGAGTTTGCTTTTGGCTATTCTAATCTTTATATTTCTCTTTCATACAGACCTTGATTACTAAATTTGGGGGTAGGGCCTTTCTTTGTGTAATAAAATACTTTTTTTCCACACATATTCTGTAATTCAGTATAGTTAGACTGTATACTAGTACTTTTATTAGATTTTGTCTGCCAAGGATTTAAACTATCCAGTTCTCTATGTTAAATAATCTGCTGGCATAGCTAGATTATTTTCTTTTTTCATATCCAAAACTACTATTCAGAGATACCATGAACACAAGACCAATAATTTCAGACACACTTGTCCGAATAAGCAGTTTTACCTTCAAATCCATTTACCAAATATATAAGGACAAGAGATATAAGTAAACATTTTTTGTGTTTTTTTTTACTATTTATTTATTTTTGGTGAGAGAGACAGAGAGAGGGACAGATAGGGACAGACAGACAGGAAGGGAGAGAGTTGAGAAGCATCATTTCTTCATTGTGACACCTTAGTTGTTCATTGATTGCTCTTTCATATGTACCTTGACTGGGGGCCTCCAGCCAAGCCAGTGACTCCTTGCTCAAACCAGTGACCTTTGGGCTCAAGGCAGAGACCATGGGGTCACGTCTATGATCTCACATTCAATCCAGCGACGCTGCTCTCAATTTGGTGAGATTGTGCTCAAGCTGGATGAGCCCGTGCTCCAGCTGGCAACCTACGGGTTTCAAACCTGAGTTCTTGGCTTCCCTGGCTAATGATGCTCTATCCACTGTGCCACCACCTGTTCAGGCAGTAAACATTTTTTATAAGCCAAAGACACTGTCTTCAATATGTTTACTATGTACTACTAGAAAATAACTATGGCACAGACATGATATAAAAATAGATAAAATGTATAAGAAGAAAAACTAATGAAAATTAACTATGAAAGATCTTTATTTAGATTAATGTTCCTTGACCGAGGTTTGTTGGCCTGTGGATGCCCAACATGCGGACATCCAGGGTTGATCCCTGGTCAAGGCATACGTGAGAAGTAACCATCTGCTTCTCCCTACCTCCACTTCCCCCTTCTCCTCTCATAGCCAATGGCTCCTTTGGTTCCAGTGTCAGTCTCACACTCTGGGGATGGCTTGGTTGATTGAGCTTTGGAAATAGATGTAGGTTGCTGGGTGCATCCCGGTCAGGGCACATGCAGGAGTCTGTCTTTTTCCCCTCTTCTCACTTAAAAAAATGATTAATTAATTTTTCCTGTTAAAAACTAATTTATTTAAGGTCTTCTTTTAAGAAAATCAATGTAACTATTATGTACTACTTCAGGATATACACACATGTCTTTTTATCAATTTTTTTTTAAAAAGTGATGAAAACAATTCTTTTATATATTTTTGTTATGTTAATTTAAAATGGGAGTATCAGCAACTGATGGTTCAATAGCAAAATAATGGTCTGCTTTTAAAAATGAGAAATTGGAAAGATATAGAGTAAAACAAAATTTTTACATTATTTTCAAATCATGTATTGAATTGCTTATTTATATTCACATATATACATATATTTAGACATACAAATATTTAGAATTTGAATAACTGTAGTAAAGACAATTCTATGTTTTCATCAGACAAGCAAAGTATATGGTTGTTGGGGAAGGTCATAAAGAAGACATGATAACCAATTTGACGTAAGCTGGACCCAGAAAGTGGGATTCTTCCCATCCTCTCCCTTGTGCTTGAAAAGTATACCCTGCTTGCCTGCTCTAAAAGCTACTTACAGACACAGACTTGAGATAGTGATGTGCTGATGAGACTAACTGGAGTGGGTACATGACTTATTTCAGTTAAGGTTCCCTGTGTATGTGACTTAACCAAGTTAAAGCCTCTATATAAACTTTTAAGACTAAGCAGCTGTGTTCAGAAAGCTACTCATCTTGAGGTTACCCAAGACAAAAAATTGATAAAAAGACATGTGTGTATATCCTGAAGTAGTACATAATAGTTACATTGATTTTCTTAAAAGAAGACCTTAAATAAATTAGTTTTTAACAGGAAAAATTAATTAATCATTTTTTTAAGTGAGAAGAGGGGAAAAAGACAGACTCCTGCATGTGCCCTGACCGGGATGCACCCAGCAACCTACATCTATTTTATTGTATTAAGAATGGAGTGATCATAAACCTGATTACTAAAACAGATCTATATTTAAAACTAATAAATATTTGACTTTAAATATAATCTTTCAAACCACAGGCTTGTATTTTCTAATTTGAACTGTGCCAAGTAGAATTTTTTTTAATTTATGACACTGTATATATTGCAAAATCTGATTTGTATTCTGCAATTATCATCATTTTAAAAAGTCTACTACTAAAATTATTTGACATTATAAATTTTATTTAAAAATGCATTTAATAGTTGTAAGTAGCATGTTTACATTTATTTAATATTGTTTTGTTTTCTCTTCTGATTAAGATACTATCCTCTAAAAAATTGTTCAAATTAAGGGAAAACACTGAAAGTTATCAGCTCATTTTTTGCTTACTTTTTTAAAAACATTGGTATGATAAATAAACTTCAACAGTAAAATACATGAAGACAGATCACTCCAGATGGCAAGTTTAATAAGCAAAGGATCTTACGCATCAGTTGCTGATACTCCCATTTTAAATTAACATAACAAAAATATATAAAAGAATTGTTTTCATCATTTTAAATCAATAGTTGTAGTAATAATAATAATAATGATGATAATATATCATTAATATATAATAATAATATACATACAAAGAAGTAACCCATGAGAGTAAAATTCTAAAAAATGAGATATGTCTGAATCCAAGTAAAGTAATTTTTATAAGCCATGTAACTATAAAGAAAAGAGAAATCTAAATTTCATAAATCTAGTGAAAAGAAAAGTGATAATGTATGTAATTTTTAGAATCTAAAGGACATTTTAACTACTTCAATGGAGAATAACCTTCTGGTAGCAATGCCAGAAAAAAATCCAGTGACATGATTTCATAGAGAAGACATTATATAAAGTAACAAAATGCCCACATATTTAATAGATAAAAGAATAAATATCACTTTTTTAAATTGAACTTCTAGCTATAAATTCAAGATGCTTTTTAGATGACTACAAGGTATCTTTACCATGGATCTATCGTTCTCAAGCCGAAGAGAGGTATTGTTTTCTCCATGCCATTGGTAGACACAATAATGAGGAAGATTTAAGGGCAGTTATTTCTGAAATTTAGAAGTAAGAACCATGAATACTAAACAGCCCATGGCATTAGATCAGTTCTTCACAAAGAATTGTCCCACCCAACCTGTCAGTAGTGCCTTGGTGAGAAACTATATCAAAGCCCTTCCTCATTCATTCATTTGTCTATAGATTTTGAATTGTTATTAAACACAACTGTCACATTTATAGATTAGCAAGTATTTGTCTGCCTATTTAACAGTCACTATGTCCATTCACGTGAATTAAAGTATAGAAAATATATTATAATCATATAAAACTATTCCCCATTGTAAGTTATATTTTTAGAATAAAGTAGAATCAAGAGTAAATTAGCTCTTTGCATCTCTCAAATCATTTCTTTAGTGGAAAAAATAAAATTTAAAGACAACTTTGAGAAATGCAATTGAGCTTAATAAGATTTTTTAAAGATATGTATGTAATAAACAGAGCATCTACCAGCTTGCCTTCCAATATTTAAAAAAATTATTTTGTAATTATTATTTTTTTAATTCAGTGAGAGGAGGGGAGCCAGAGACAGACTCTTTATGTGCCCCAAACTGGATCCAGCAAACAAGACCACTAGGGGGTGATGCTCTGCCCATTTGGGGCATGTTTTCATTGCTCAGCAACTGAGCTCTTCTTAGCACCTGAGGCAGAGACCATGGAGCCATCTCAGCACCGGGACCAACTTGCTGCAATCGAGCCATGGCTGCAGGTGGGGAAAGGGGAGAGGGGAAAGAACTGGATGGGCACTTCTCTTGTGTGCTCTGACTGGAAATTGAACCCACAACATCCACACTCTGTGCCAATGCTCTATCACTTAGTTAAACAGACTGGGCCTAGTAATTAATTTTTTAAAAAGCATATAAAATCACAACTTGTTCTTTATTTAAAATACTAGCAAACAAATAATAGCATATTTTATATCTCATATCGATTTAGGAAACTGTCTAAGAAAAGACCAAATAATAATAAAAATAAACTCAGCTGTTCCACCTATTAACATGGTTATATTATCAACAAGACAGGTAATAACAAGTGTTGGAGGAATTGTGGAGAAAAAGCAACCTTCATTCACTGCTGGTAAGGATGCAAACTCGTATAGCCACTATGAAAAACAGTATGGAGGTTCCTCAAATAATTAAGAGTGGAAATACTATATGATACAGCAATCTCTCTTCTGAGTATCTACTAAAAAAATGAAAACATTTATTTGCAAAGATAAATACACCTATATGTTTATAGTGGCATTGTTCACAGTGGCCAAGACATGAACTATATGATTTCATTCCTATGCTGGATGTAAAACTGAGCAACATATGAACAAGAGAAAACAAACAAGCAAAAGTTCATAAATGTAGACAATAGTCTGATGGTTTATCGGAGGGAAGGGGCTTGGAGGGAGGGATAAGGAAGATTTGACTTTGGTTGGTGGGCATACAATGCAATATATTGGTGATATACAATAGAATTGTACATTTAAAACCTATATAACTTTATTAACCAATGTCATTCCAATAAATAAACTTTAAAAAAGGAAAATATCATGGAATGAAAGAAAATACATGACCACTGGTGCCACAGAAGTACAAATGATTATTAAAAACTACCATTAAAATTTGTATGAACAAATTACATAACGTAGAAGAAATAAATACATTTCTAAATATATAAAACCTACCAAGATTGAATCCTGAAGAAACAGAAATCTGAACAGATTATTAATGAATAAGGGGATCAAATCAGTAATCAAAAGCCTCCCAACAACATAATAAAGTCCAGGACCAGGTAGCTCCCCCTCGTGAATTCTATCAAACATTTAAAGAGTTAACACCGATCCTTCTCAAACTCTTCAAAAAGAGTCAGAGAAGTAAATACTTTCAAACTGATATGAAGAGGCCAGCATTTTCCTAATACTTAAGCAAGACAAGGACACTTTACAAAAAGACAACTACAGGCCATTACTGCTCATAAAAATAAATGCAAAAATATCCAGTAAAATAATAGCTACCAAATTCAATAATACATTAAAAAGATCATATACCATGATCACTTGGAATTTATCCCTTAGATAATAACACACAAAGTAATTTGGGTAAAAGCTATAATTTTCTTTGAAAAAATATTAGTAAAACCAATTTAGTATTTTTATTCCTATATGTGAACACAACAGAAGGCTTCCATATTTTCACCAATACACCTGTGCATAAGCAATCCCAGATGCACTATTGATGACAGTCTGAGGCACATGGTCATAACTGGCACAAATCCTACATCTCTGAGTGAATGTAGTATCTCCTCCATTTCTTGAACTTGGGCTTTCCCATGTGACTTTAATTAAGAAGCATTTGCAAACCTGATTATTACAAACATTTATAAGGTTCTCATCCATGAAATTTTTCCAAGAGGATGCTGAGACACATAGAGCCCTGTTGCCCCTGTTTCAGTGGCTAATTGCCGGCATGTATGTAGGGTCAGCCAAAGTAGGTAATCCCTAACTGTCCCACTAACTCAGTGCAACGTATGACTGTGACAACGAAACACCAATCAAACACAGATAAAATTAAGTCCTTTTTAAATTCATGGATTTTTGATCAAGAGGAGCCTCACAAGGAAACTGAACCTGAGGAACTTCATGGATTTCAACACCTAATGAGAACCAAAAGATCAAAAGATAGGGGGTTTCGTACTTGATAGTGTAACTTGTTGCCTGACCAGGAGGTGGTGCAGTGGATAGAGCATCGGACTGGGGTGTGGAAGACCCAGGTTCAAGACCTCAAGTTCGCCAGCTTGAGCATGGGCTCATCTGGTTTGAGCAAAAAGCTCATGAGTTTGGACCCAAGGTCGTTGGCTTGAGCAAGGGGTTACTTGGTTTGCTATAGCCCCCCCCCCCCCCGTCAAGGCACATATGAGAAAGCAATCAATGAACAACTACGGTGTTGCAACGAAAAACTAATAATTGATGCTTCTCATCTCTCTTCGTTCCTGTCTGTCTGTCCCTATCAATCCCTCTCTCTGACTCTCTCTCTGTCTCTGTTAATAAATAAATAAATAGATAGTGTAACTTGTTGAAACTTTTTGGGTTCTTGGATGAGTGTAAATGTTTCCTGAATGTGGAAATAATGTAAATAATTTTGGCCAGAATGTCAGGTGAGTAGGATTAGGAAATTAATGAGCTTCTCTCAATGACCTTTTGCAATATGGCTCCATCAAGATATGAAATCTGCTTCTCCATCTCTTGAATTTATATTTGGCCATGTAATTTGATATGATTAATAGAACATTAACAACAAGACATACAGAGAATCATATTATGTATTCTCCTTGGAGCTTCTGTTGGAACCCAGATTTCAGGGAAAGCAGCTCAGGCTAGCTTGTTGGATGGAGAGATATGTGGTACTCAGTTGCTCCCATTGCCTAAGGTGACTACCAGAAAAGTGAATCGATGCACTGTCATGATGGCGAACACATAAGCTGCATAAGTTAATACAAAGTGAAGTAGCTACAAGCCATTCTCACTGAGCCAAGCCTGAATTGCTATCCAGTGAATAATGATCAAGTAAAAAGTAAGTGTTTTCAAACTAACTCTAACTTTGGGTGATTTGATATGTAGCAAGCCTGTATTAAAATAAGAACAAACTGAAAATTATTGAAAGGCTCAAAACAGGGAATAAATAAATTGGGTATCATTTGTATAATATAATTATATGTTGCAATGTAAATGAAAAATTTGTAACTCAGAGTCAAATTCTTATACTCTTGTTTAAATGACTTAATAAAAGTAAACATTGCCATTTTCAAATCATTTTTGTACATTTAATTTGTTGAAACAGAAATACCAGCAAGCATCACGATTACAGGTGAAATATGAAAATGATTCCAACGAAATGCAAAAGAAATACAAGATTTCTACAGAAACAGTGGTATTCCATGTTGTCCTGGAGCTTCTAGACAATGATAGACAAAAAAACTGGTTTACTTCCAGTGAAAGGATTGACTTCTCTTACGGGCAATGTAAATGGTTACATAATTTGTGCATAATAAGTAATTTTTAGATCTAAAAAATAAACACACTTTACATAAATAGGCATGTGATGTGGACCACACTTATTTATTTTTGAAATTTAACACCAGAAGTTTGAAGTTGTGGTCAGAATATTTTTCCTTTTCACCAGATTGCTAATGAATGCATATTTTACAAGAAAGGAAATGATGTTTTGAAATATCTAAGACCTATTAAGTTAGAAAAATCTGGGGCCAATTTCCAACAATTCTGCCTTGAAACTGTGTGATTTTGACACATTAACTGACTCTTATAACTTTGATACTTGTGCTTTAAATTACATATAATGATTAATTATTAAAGCTGTTAGGATAATTTATTTGTCCAACTCTGTAAAGAGCCCAATAATAGTCTGGACATTCAACAAATTTGTGTTCTAATTATGTTGCTATGTCATTTTTGTCACATGATATTCTCTCCCTAAAATTTTCATATTCTAACAGGTTAGGTCATAATGATGTCAATTATCCATTTTCCTCCCTTTTCATTTTTCTTGTATTGTTTAGTTTGTGTGTGTATTGCAAAAATTAAACTTAAAGGAAATTAAATCCATCTTAAATAATGTTTTCATTTTCTTGTACTAGTCAGATTTTCACTGTGTTATCTTAGAGAAACTCTTACTGAGTTAAATGGACTGGAAAGCATTAAAACAGATCAAATGCTAATAAACTTTCTTAGAGAGAACAAATAATGTTACCCGTTGTTCATATCAAGTATACAGTGAGTTTATACAAAAGTCTTGAAGCAGATTCCACTGGTCAGTTCCAGTTAAAATGTCTGCTTTTGTCTGAACTGTGGTCTCACAGTGGATAAAGCATTGACCTGGAAATGCTGAGGTCGCCGGTTCGAAACCCTAGGCTTGCCTGGTCAAGGCATATATGGGAGTTGATGCTTCCAGCTCCTCCCCACTTCTCTGTCTCTCTCTCTCTCTCTGTCTCTCTCCTCTCTAAAAATGAATAAATAAAATAAAAATGAAAAAAAGTCTGCTTTTTATATCACTGATACATATTGTTGATTTTAAAGTACGCATATTATCTATATGTAATTGTTTAATTCTATTTTCTTCAGAAACTACTAATATTTGGAAGCTATTTTCCAGTTTTAAAATAAGAAACTGTAAAAACTCCTAGATTAAAAAGATAAATACTATTACGAATGTCTTCAGTATTTATAATCCATGAATCTTAATATATTGAGGAGTTTAATATAAATGTCATACAGAAAAACAGAGAGAAACCTTCAATTATACACTTCTGTCACTGGAAAATTTTCTTAAGAATTTTTTTCTTTCATATAGTTGTTGCTAATTAAATTTACCCAATTGAAAAAAATTTTTCTTACTATAAGAGTAAATAAGTTTATTATGAAGTTAATCAATTAGTTTAAAATGAATTCTTAAACTGCAATGGTGGCAAGACAAAAGCAAATGGAAAGCATCTAGTTTTTTATCTGCATTAAATCAAGCAGCAGTTCTGAGAAATTAAAAAATTCTAGGACACAATGCTTTTTAAAACTTGAAAAAAAATAAACCTTTTGTTCGAGTAAACCATTTAAGTGTTTTTGTGACTTAACTCTCCTTACAATTAAATTAGAGAATTACATTATCTCCAACACCTTCCACTTGCAAAACTTATCGAGTCTAAATTTCTATAAATGGCTTAAATAATGGCCAAGTTTTATGCACAAAAAAATATAATTCTAAACACATACATGCACACAAACAATAGATACATCCAAAATTAACTTGTATTAGGTTAATTGAGCAGCAAGCGCTCTTACATCTATGAGCTTATTTAATTTATAACTATCTCAGGGATAAGGAAATAATTATCACTACTTTAGAGATAAATAACTGACGAATTCCCAATTACAGAGAACTAATTGGGTTTATGAAAATCTTTTTTACATGAGCAGAAAAAAAATATAGACAACACCTTTGATCTAAGTTAAACAAATGATTCTAAATAGACCGTTTCTAAAAACGGTGTTTTCAGTGTATTTCAGCAATTTGAGAGCCTTAAAACTATAAAATAAACATGTCAACCATGTCAGTTCCTCTGTGTATCATCACCATGTGCTCGAGTTCAGGGTCTCATATGTTCAGGAACCAGAGGCTCTTTGTGTCACACTTTTTTTTCTTTTCCTGGAGGATTCCAAAGAAAGATGCACAGTGAAACTTGAAATAACACAATATAAGATTAAGGATGGAATAATGAAGATATATTTGCATAGACCCACAGGCTATTCTTAGGGAAGACATCGGTCAACATGAGGATTTGATCTATGATAACCATTCTGCTACACACACACACATACACACAACATTGCTATAAAATTTCTGGAAGTTAAATACCACATCGAGGATGGAAAATTTCTTTTCTCTCTTTCTACCCCCTCCTCTCTCTCTGAGGCTTTAGAATAGCTTCTAATTGAACATTTTGGGAGAGTGAAAAGCAGTGTCATAAGGATCTGAATCTGAATTCAGGTTTCAGGTTTTGCTAATTTAATAGCTATGGGTGATGCAATTTGAATTTTTCGTCATTCTTTGGATATTGTTTATATGTTTGTTGAAAAGTATCACACCTTTTGGCTTTTAACAACTTGGAAATACCAAAGAAAATATGATTTTAGAAAAAAAGTGTGAAAATATTCATATTATATATGAGCATCTATCAAGCTAATCTCATAAGTTAACAGGGAAACTATGAGTTACATAGTATATACTATTTTCAATGCCAAACACATCTCAATAAAAACTTCAACCAGCATATATGTCAAAAATATTCAATAATATGTAATAAGGATTTTTTTTTGTTTTTTGTTTTTTTGTATTTTTCTGAAGCTGGAAACGGGGAGAGACAGTCAGACAGACTCCCGCATGCGCCCTACCAGGATCCACCTGGCACGCCCACCAGGGGCGACGCTCTGCCCACCAGGGGGCGATGCTCTGCCCCTCCGGGGCGTCGCTCTAGCGCCTGGGGCAGAGGCCAAGGAGCCATCCCCAGCGCCCAGACCATCTTTGCTCCAATGGAGCCTTGGCTGCGGGAGGGGAAGAGAGAGACAGAGAGGAAGGAGGGGGTGGGGGTGGAGAAGCAAATGGGTGCTTCTCCTATGTGCCCTGGCCGGGAATCGAACCTAGGACTTCTGCACGCCAGGCCGACGCTCTACCGCTGAGCCAACTGGCCAGGGCCAATAAGATTTTAGTATGTAATATAAACCTGGAAAACTTATAAGACTTATTCTATTTAAAAATAAAATTTGCTCGTGATAGTCTCTAAAAATGGCCCTTAGTGAATCTTATCTTGGTGCGAATGGGTGATGACTGGTTTTCCAGAATAATGTAAAATTTTAAAGTTCTTAATTTACAATGTTTGCCGATTTCTATGGTGTGTGTTTGTATATCATATAACACAGAATTGGGAAAGCATATGCATAATAAACTTTCTAAAGCCTGTGTATATGATGGTTCTTAAATTTATTTAGTGAAGAGTACTGTTATTGCTATTAGATTCATTTCATGTAACATGTAATTTTGCTAAATGGTAAAAAAAACTAAGTAGCAGTCTCCAGATCCAGTACTCTATGACTACATAAATTGCTAAGCACTTTTCAGTAAATAAAATAATTATCAAAGCTATTCTACAATTGTATTAACATAGGTAATAATATTTTTAACTGAGTTTCATTGCTAGTAATCTCTAGAGAAACAATACTTTATTGTGTCATTTTGAATTAAACCTTTTCAGAAAGTTATACACTGCATTTTCCAGTAATTATGTTTTAAAATTGTTAATACTCAAATATAGTTGTTGTTTTGTTTTTTTTTTTGCATTTTTCTGAAGTGAGAAGTGGGGAGGCAGAGAGACAGATTCCCGCATGCGCCCGACTGGGATCCACCTGGCGTGCCCACTAGGGGGCGATGTTCTACCCATCTGGGTTTTGTTCCATTGCAACCAGAGCCATTCTAGCACCTGAGGCAGAGGCTAAGCCGCCAGGGCAAACATAGTTTTTTTTTTTAACTACAACAGCAACAAACACATAGTATAGACATTAAAAATGAGTGATTAGATGAACGATTACATTGATTTCATAAGAGCTGTAATTATACGGCATATTTCGCCTATTTTTAATATCATCTTAGTTTGTCCATCTGAGTGGAGCCTTGGCTGCGAGAGGAGAAGAGAAAGATATAGAGAAAGGAGAGGGGGAAGGGGAGAGAAGCAGATGGGTGCTGCTCCTGTGTGCTCCAGCCAGAAAATGAACCTGGGACTTCCACACGCCGGGCAGATGCTCTAACACTGGGTTTGTCCTTTATTAAACCATTTGTTTTAAAATAAATTTAGAGTTATAAAAACATTCCAGAAATAGTACAGGATTACTTCACCTAGTTTGCACTGATGTTAACATCTTCTATAACCTTGTATAAGGTTATACATCTTCTATAACCTTGTGCAAGTTTTAAAACAAGAAAAACATCAATATAATATTAAAATACAGATGTTATACAAATTATACTACTTTTCTCACTATTTTTTTTTCTCATCCAGTGTCCAATCTAGGTTTTGACATAAAATTAACATTCTTATGTCCCCTCACTGTCTGCTACTATGTTTTTTCTTTGACACATTGCAAATTCTACAGAGCATTGGCAGACTATACCTAAATTTATATTTGCTGGATGTTTACCCATGATTATACTGAACTTATGTTTTTTTGGCAAAACTACCACAAAAGCAATGTTGTACTCTTCTGATGTTGATACATGTTATTGCTGCCAAAGTTAACTGTTTGCTACACTTCTGAAGCAGCTCTGAGAAACATCCACCAACTACCTCAGTTTGCTCAGTGAAAACTTACTGATTCTCAGACCATCAGGGTGCTGTTACTGTTTTTATGTCTGCTTATACATGGCCTGCAATGCCTTAAAAATAATGGCATTTCTCTTTTTTGCCTTTCAAAAAGTATACACATTTATCTCATTGGAATTTTAACTTAGAATCATTAAGGTAGGGCAATTTTGAGAAACGTAACTACTACATTTTCTTATGTAGTAGAATCTATAATAAGTAGTGATAGTATACATTATTAACAACAGACAAGTCAGAACAAACTGGTACTTAGGTGCTGACTCTATCTACAAAGAATTTTAAATGAATTTTTTTTTCCTGCAGTGAGAAGCGGGGAGGCAGAGAGACAGACTCCCACATGGGCCCAACCGGAACCAGCCTGGATGCTCACTGGGGGGCAATGCTCTGCCCATCTGGGTCATTATTTCATTTCAATTGGAGACATTCTAGCACCTGAGGTGGAGGCCATGGAGCCATCCTCAGCACCCAGGCCAACTTTGCTCTATTGGAGCCTTGGCTGTGGGAAGGGAAGAGAGAGAGAGAAAGAAAGGAGAGGGGGAAGAATCAAGAAGCCTATTTTAGTTTTTATGTCATTGGTATTAGTTTCTAATTGATATTTTAGTAAGCTTTATCTTATTAACCAGATATTGGCTTAATTTAAAACACATATATCTATATTAGCACCAGTTATCATTTGATTATTCTTAAATATTAACATGTAGAAATAGTCTGTGCTAACAAATATATTATAATCGATTCACATTTTATGTAAAAATGTATTTATTTAAGGTCAGCTCATGTTTGTCAGAAACATCTTCGGTCATCAATCCTTATCTTTACAGTTTTACAGCTATGGGAAATTCGCAGTATAAAACTTAAGCATCTTATCTAACATCCTGATTTTTAAAGTTAATGTACATTATGTAATTTTTGTGCTATATAGGTCATTTTTAGGATATTGTTTGAAAAACAGCCATTACACATGTCTTTATATAATAAAGCTTTATACCCAGAGCCATCAATTTTGCTGCAAATTTGGGACCAATTAACAAACAGAACAGTTATTTCAGGACACATGCAGAAAGAAAACTACTGGTGAGTATTGCTAAATAGTCTATCACACTTCTTATTTTTAAAATCAGAGTGCACAGAAAATAAAGTTAAAATGGTTGAGAGAGGCCTTGAAGCTGCTCCCTCAGTAACAGCATCCACATACCTCTCGGGTGTTGCACCCACTAGGCTAACCCATGCAGCTTGGCCGGGAGCACCGGAACCCTGCCACTGCTGCCTGGGAAGGAACGCACAGCCCTCCTCAGACTCGGCACTGGCCACAGATTGGTGCCCTGCAAGCAGCTTGCTCCTCCCTAAATCAAAGTGTAGACAAATGTGTCTGATTTCCTAAATCTGCACTTCTTAGATGCAGTGTAGTCTGGTAAAGAGAATTTTCTATTTTCTGCCTTTTGGTGGTAAAACCCAAAATACAAGGAGAGAGTTTCAAGACGTTGCATGACTTCAGATGGTCCACATCACATGCACTGAGTAACACAAGGCTGAAGTAATAGCAACTTGAATGGGGCGAAGGGCGTGGGTGGGTGGGCGGTAAGAGGTGAGGTGTTTTGTATTATATCTGGCAGCAAGATGGTCTAAAACGAATTAGTCATTTTGGAGGTGATTCAAGAGAGAACTTCAAAGATACCAACAAAATACCTCTCAAATGCTGTCATTTCGCAGGAAAAAGAAAATGAATTAACAAGATGAAGAACAGGCATAGGGATCTGACATTTCAAAGTGTGCAGAGGACGACAGGTAGTCGTTAGCTTCTCAGAGGTGTGATAGAATACAAACATTGGAGTTATTAAATGTTTCAGTATGTTGACTCTAAAGTCTCAGCAGCTAAGGAAGTAACAAATATATTCCTTGGGGATTTCAATCATTTGTTTTAGTATTAAAATGGATATTAAATGATATTTTCCTCATACTAATCATATTAGGCAAAATTAATGTAAATATGATACTCATTTATATTCTTTCATAAGTCGAATTTATCACATATAATTACTATTCCTTAGGATACTTTCGCACTTGTTGAAGACATTTTCTCAGCTTTATTAAAAGTTCTATTCGTCTTGCTTCTTGAACCTATTCCTAAGAAGATTTTCAATCTTCAAAAGTGGATATCTATTGTGATTCTCACTTCAAGGTGAAAAACTCTTCTGACCTTTCCATTACCTGTCTTCAACTTCTGATTACATGGTTCAGCCCTTTTTAGATGCATAGCTCACCACATCAAACAAGAAGATAGCTCCTTTGTGTTTAGTAATCATGAAATTACTCTGGTTGATGTCCTCTTGATTGTTTAGATGCTTGGATACTTAGATATTTTTTTAGGTAAGTACTCTTTTATAGAAAAATGCCAGTGAACAATGTTTTGTACAGAAATAAGCCAGGCCAATGATCAATTTTTTTTTCAGTCAATTAGAGTTATTGGTATATTGTTCTTAGCCATATTCTTACAGTCTTTTATATTTTAAGAATTTTGGAACTTGAAAAATTAAATAAATATACTTCACATTTTGAATAGGTAAATTTTGTCTTTGATGTATAACTAATGTGTCTGAAAGACACTTATAAAAAAGATCTTTAACCAATTCAAGCCTACTGATTTTTTTCTAGGCAGAGAAACAATGGTGTGTTCTAGTTTCAAACATTTATTAAATGTGATTTGCTTGTAGAATAGGTCCAAAGTCACTAACTTATTTATGAAACAACTGAGAAAACTTTATTCATTCATGTGTAAAGGAATAAAATAGATCACCACACCCTTTACAAATAGAAATACATACATATGCCTTTTCAGATGGTTTCTTAAGAAGCTGGTGTTGCACACACTAAAGATCTTAAAAATAAAATGCTCGTTACTTAGTGTTTCAACAAAAGGCATTTCTAAGCTGCTCATCTTAATCTTCCCCTCTCCTTTCATTTTCTCATGTTGATTAACGTGAAAACATAAAGCTTTGTTTTTCTCTGTATCTCATCTGAGAACAAAATAAGACCATAAATAGTAGAGAGGGATTGTAAATACATTCATACAGACAGACGTACACACACACACCCTGGAAATAATTATATACTACCTACTACATACATGGTTTAAGAATTAAACATTTGGTGTCCAACATTTTGCTTTATATTTCAATCATTTACATATGTGGATTATTCATATTATGTGTATTTACTGTTTATTCATATCTTTAATCCCCAACATGTCATATCACTTTTTTTACTAATATCAGAGATAATTAATAGTGTATGTGTTCTTATTACTTATTCCTGATTCTTACTCTCCATTTGTATATTTTTATTAAATTTAAATAGAAGTTATCAAACTTGAAAAAATATTTAAAGCTAATTATTAAGGAACTATTTATTTTAACTTGGAAACTGGAGCAGAGAAATTTCTCATGATATTTTATTTTTTTGTGAGAAGAAAATGATTGTTTTACTTTTATAATGTTCCATATTTTATTGATAATGGTATTAAAATGGATAGCTTCCTTTAGCTATAATATTGTGATCAAAGAGAATAGTTTCAAAGGTATGTATGTCAAAAGCAATAAAAATAGTTATTAATAAAAACTGCCTTTTCTTAAAAACAATATAAAACATAGAATTCCAGGTGTCCTAAGGTAGAGGTTCTCAAAATCTGCCTCATTCTTGGAAACACCTGAATTGTAATTCTTTTTTATTGGAAAATAGTTGTTGCAATTTTCACACTGGATTCTAGACCCAGTATTTCCTATAGATTTTTTCCAATTCCTCAGAACATTTTAACTAGCAGTGTGATTTGGTGATACCTGCACAACATGCTATTTTATCCCTAATCCTCTCCTTTATGACTTGCCCGATTCACAAACACCTCTCACCACCTGAGCACTGTTGCTGTGAAGAATATTGCTATTCCACTCTTCTTCTATGTCCACTGCTCAATTTTATCTTCTTTCACTTTGTTGATTTTTCACTCTGATCTTTTCTTGCCCTCTGAGTGTGCTCTTGGGTAGATATTCCTGATCACCCATTACTTTCCAGTCTTTATATGCCTGGAAATTGGAGTTTTATAACTAAAGTTCAATGAACTTGTGGGTGGAGCGCAGAGCGCATTCCTAGCAGCTGTGGCTAATGCAATGCTGTGAGAATACTCCAGCTCCCAGAAGCCTCCTGGGCATACCCAGGAAGGAAGCTCACCCACTATAAGGAAGTGACTTAGTGCCAACCACGCAGCTCCCTGATCTTTTCAGTCATTGGCTATGAAGGACACGCTGTAACATCCTATTGGCTGAACCCATGTATATAAGCTAGCTTACTTCCTGAATAAGGCAGATCTGCATCACTGAACCTGGTCCCCAGAGTCAGGTCTTTGCGTCTCCGTCGTCCTCACCCCCGGCAGGACTTGTCCACATGAACTCACTACCATACCATGGGTCATAGCTTAGAAAATAAGCCAGATTCTATTTTCAGTTCAGACTACGTGCTTCAATGTCTAGATAAGATTATTAAAAAATTTTGTCTTAATAACCTGTTGTTTTGACAAAAAGAATTTAAATGTATAGGTTTTTCAAAACTTAGAGATATCTCCTCACAGTTCATATATAGAAGTCTTAACTCTAAGTGTAGCTACGTTTTTGAAATGACTTACTATTTTTTTAAAGAGTTGAGGCTTCTTTTTTTTAAGACTTTATTTATTCATTTTAGAGAGGAGAGAAGGAGGAGAGAGAGAGAGAGAGAGAGAGAGAGAAGAGGGGAGGAGCAGGAAGCATCAACTCCCATATGTGCCTTGACCAGGTAATCCCAGGGTTTTGAACCAGCGACCTCAGCATTCCAGGTCGACTCTTTATCCACTGCGCCACCATAGGTCAGGCTGAAATGACTTATTAAGTAATATAAATTAAATAGTCATGAGAATTAGATCTTATTCAATAAGGCTGTTGTCCTTGTAAGAAGAGAAAGAGACATCAGAGTTCTCTACATGTGAGGATACAGCCAGAAGGTGGCCATCTGCAAGTCAGAAAGTGATTCCTTCTGGGAATTGAAACAACCAACACCTTGGTTTTGACTTAATGGTTTCTAGAATTGTGAAAGTAGTTTTCTGTTATTTAAGCCACCCAATCTTTAGTATTTTGTTATGGCAGCCTGCACAGATGAGGTAATACAAACAATTTTTCAATCAGAAATACTCTGTCAGAGAACAGGCATAAGTGTCTTCATGTGGGGAGTCATATCGTTGATGTGAGTACTATACTTACATCAGGGTCTGAAGAGTCAGATTTAGGTTGACTTATTTTAAATAACTAGATTAACAACAAACCATCAGAAAATAAGTACAGTTGTGAACTCATTATGTTGTTAAAACTACATTTTTATTTTCAACCATCTTCTACTCCTAGTTATCTTGAAGTAAGACATGTATGGAGAAATATATCAAACTGAAAACAAATTATAAATCTATTCCTAATGAAAATGAGCAGAGAGAGAAGTTGAAAATTTTTGTAAATATACTATTATAATAAATTATAACCTATAGGGTAAAAACAAATTAGGCTATAATATATTTTGGTTAAAATAAATCTCTTGCTTTCTTATTAGTGGTTGCATTTTATTTTCCAACTTGGCAATAGTTTAGTACTATTAGCTCCCCCCACAAAAGTTAATATATTAAAGATACATTAATATCTAAGTATGAATTTGAAAAGTATTTTTAAAAATTGATTTTTAGAAAGAGAGGTAGGGAGAGAGAAAGAGAAAGAGAAACGTTGACTTGTTGTTTCCCTATTCATGCTGTCATTGGTTGTTTCTGATATGTGCCCTCACCGGGGATCCAACCCCCAACTTTGGCGTGTCAGGTCAAAGTTGACCTGAGTTATCCAGTAAGAATCACAAAGTAATTTTTAAACTGCTGAGTTTAACCAGTTCAGTTATCCAGTAAGAATCACAAAGTAATTTTTAAACTGCTATTATAAAAACTAAGGTCCTGAGCATGTGCTAAAAGATCATTTGTTTATCAGCTTATATTCAAAATAGATATTTAAAGGTTAAAGTTATCATAATTTCTAATTTCTTCATAATTATTTTTACCTGTTCTTAAATTCCATGCTTTTTCAGAGGTCCCCAAACTTTTTACACAGGGGGCTAGTTCACTGTCCCTCAGACCGTTGGAGGGCCGCCACATACAGTGCTCCTCTCACTGACCACCAATGAAAGAGGTGCCCCTTCTGGGAGTGCGGAGGGAGGCCGGATAAATGGCCTCAGGGGGCCGCATGCGGCCCGCAGGCTGTAGTTTGGGGACGCCTGTAAATTATATGAACTTTTCCAAAAATGAAAACATGAAATAAAAATTTAGAAAGTATAAAACAATAGTTTAGATGCTAAAATATGAAATACCTTTTTGAAAGTGTTTTACTTTGAAAGATTTTAGAACACAGGACCAACAGGTTCTAACATATGCAATGTTTTTAGAGACAATCTCAATATATATGTACTTTCTAAAAGCATAAAGACTCTGGTAGGTCCCAAGCATACCTATATTTTTTAATCTTCACAAAATTCATTTAATTATGTATTGTCATTCTTCTTTATCTCATGTGGAAATTGATGTTTAGAGAACATAATAACTCTTACATTTTAACAAGATAGGCTCAAGTAACAAAATTGCAACTGGGCCCAGGAGGGAATGTAATGACTGGAATTCTGAGCAGAGCTTGAGCTCTCTGAGGTTTCCCTGCATGCCAGGTGTATCTGATCGCTCTATGGGCAACCCAGTTATCTTGGTCTATTTATCAAACAACTAGGATTTCCTGGAATAATTAGTATTTGTCAAATCCTTATGAATTCCCCAATTTATCACACATTTTTATCCTGATAAATGACTTAATATCTTGACCCAGAAAATCCTCCTCTGAATTGCCTCAATAAATTGCTGGATCAGTGATGTTCACATATCCCTGGTTTTGTCCATGACCCACATTCTTGACCTTAATCTGTTACCAACATATATTAAAATCTAGAGTTAAGGCCAAATACATAGCATGAGTATTTTGTAATATCATTTTTTATTCAATTTTGAAAGAAAATGTAGTTTAAATAAAAACTCTTAGGAAAGTTGCAAATACATTGTAACAGAGCCCTAAGAATCCTTTACCTAAACTCACAAGCTGTTGATATTATGTCACATTTATTTTTTACTTTCTTTTTTACTCTGATACTCATACAATATTGACATCAAAACTAAAGTTGAGGCCTGACCTGTGGTGGCACAGTGGATAAAGTGTCGACCTGGAAATGCAGAGGTCGCTGGTTCGAAACCCTGGGCTTGCCTGGTCAAGGCACATATGGGAGTTGATGCTTCCAGCTCTTCCCCCCTTCTCTCTGTCTCTCTCTCCTCTTTCTCTTTCCTCTTTAAAATGAATAAATAAAATAAAAAATAAAGTAAAAAACTAAAGTTGAATTATGAGACTGGAACCGTGTTCATAGTCCACAAAAGTTTTCTTAGTTGAAAAAATAGTAAGCCCTCCTTAAGTAAAATTTTATTTTTTTATATAATTTCCTCTAAGTATTTGCCATTTTTAAAATGTCATAGAAGGTACCAAACTTTGTTTGAAAAATTAAGTACAAAATAATACCTAGAAAGAAGATTCTAATTATTTAATTAAAAAGATTATTTTTAAAGAAATGTCCCATTGGTCTTATTTCTTTTATGTAACCCATAACATTTAAAAGAAGACAACTTAATAGGTGTCAAATTTTTATAACCTATTTAGTAAAAGATATATATAAATTATTACATTAAATTTACTAATGGAAAAGGTTGATGCCCTTGTTTTCATAGATGACTTCTTGGAATCCTAAAGTGATCTGTTTTCTCTGTAAAGAAAGTATAGTTAATTGGCATTGTGTTGTAAATTAAGCATGAAATTAAAAGGAAAATGATATTGAAAAGTTTCACTTGACTCTCCAAACCACTTATATGTCAGCAATTCAGATTTGTTTCCAACTGGGCTCAGGTGTACTTAAAAATAAATAAAGCAAGAATTTATTAATTGGTGAGTCTCTTCAACCTGCTAAAAATTCCAGAAATATCTGAACTAGTAAGAAGTACTAGAAAAATTGTGGGTAAACAATTAAGAACAGTGATTGGTGACTTTCATTTTTGAGTACTAACATATATAAAATAAATTAATTTCCAAACTTCTCAATGGTTTTATACAAGAAACAAAATTTCTCAGTAAAAGAATAACAATTTGTGGAAAACAAGATGGTTTGGAGAGAGCTAGAGAGAAATGTATTGACTTCATTCTGTTCAAAAATAAATCAGCTGAATAATTAGCAAGGTGTTTGGAAGCATTTTTCTCAGGGTAAAAATGTCAACTACAAAAATAACCACAAGTAGAATTAAATATTTAATTACTTGAAAAGTACTGCAAATAAGTGGCAATAATTAATCATCTAAATATTACTGGTTTAATAAATATGCTATTAGCATTTTTATAGCTCTTGTCAAAGAATTTACTAAAAATTTTTAGTACAGAAAAGTTTGCAAAAGAAACAAATAAGCTAATTTTAATTGTGTCTTCCAATTTTTTAAAGTAGATGATGTTGAAAATATTTTTGGCACAATCCGCAGTTATGCATTCTGATACCAACAAATACTTATTCAGAGATATTTTCTAATTATACAGTTACAAAAGTAAATAAATGTATGTGCATACATAGGTACAAATATGTATGTGCACTTAGACAGATAGGTAAATAGATAAATAGGAATTAAAATTAAACTTAGGGAAGGTGTAAATATAATATATATATAATTTATTTCATTTAATGGTGCATATATAGTATAGAAATATAGTAATATATAATATAGTAATAATATAATGCAAGTATAGTATAGTATAAATAGAAATTTCATATATCATTTACCCAGTGTCCCCAATGTAACATCTTGCATAAAGCAAGAAATTGACTTTGATGCAATCCCACCACTTATTCAGATTTCATCAGTTTAACATACAAATGTGTGTGTGTGCTTAGTTCTGTGTGGTGTTAATGCATGGGTATTTGTGTGACCACAACCGCAGTTAAGATACAGAATAATTTAATTACAGGGATCTGTTGGGCTTCCCTTCCATAATCACAGTCATGTTTCTCCTGCTCTGCTTTCCTAATTCCTGACAATCACTGACATTGTTTCCATTTTTGCAAACTTTACATTTTAAGAATGGTATATAAAGGGAATCATATACCTGTAATGGAATTGTATCCTTTTGATATTATTTTTTCACTGAATATATTTCTCTTTAGATTCATTCAAATTGTTGCTGTATCAATAGTTTTTATTTTTTATGGTAAAGTTGTATGATAGGTTACATGAGCATTCATCCATTGAAAAGCATTTATGCTTTTTCCAGCTTTTGGTTATTGTGAATAAAGCTTCTCTGAACATCTGTGTATGGATTTGTGGAAACATAAGTTTTCATTCCTTTGAAATAAATGTCTGAGAGTGTAATTACTTGGTTGTATGGTAAGTGCATATTCAGCTCTTAAAGAAACTGTCATACACTCTCCCAGAGTGGCTGTAATTGTTTTCATTTATATCAGCAATGTAAAAGCAATCCAGCCTCTGATGTTGTCAATATTTTTTACATTTACCCATAATGATATGTTTGTAGTGATACTTCACTGTGGTTTGTAATGATATCTAATGATATATCTATATATCTCATTATATAATAAAGAAGAACATCTTTCATAAGATTATTTGCCATCTGTACATTGTTTTATGTATAATGTCTTAATGTGTGTTAATCATTTTCTAATTGGAACTTTTTACAATTGAGGTTTTGAAGTTCTTTCTATAGTCCACATTCTCTCTCACTTTTTAGGAGTATTTTTATTCTATTAATAGAGTCTATTGTAGGTCAACAGTTTTTAATTTTGATAAGGTATACTTTCTTGACTTTTTTCTTTTAAAGACAATGATTTTGAAATATTCCCATTGTCTATTTCATCTTGGTTTAATTTTTAGTAATTTGTCAGCTTCCATGAATTCTTCTAATTGTTGAATTTTTTTAGTGAAAATTATTGCTAGCATTCCCCTTATAACCTTTTAAGTAGCTGAAGGACCTATAGTAATATCTCTTGTCTCATTCCTAATATTGGTGAGTTCTGCCTTCACTGTTTTGTCTTTGTCAGTTTTGATAAAGGCTTATTAATTTTGATTTTTTTCAAAGAATCTTGATGATTTTGTTTTTTCTTTATTGTTTTTATTTGTTTGTTTGTTTTACAGAGACAGAGAGAGATTCAGAGAGAGGGATAGATAAGGACAGACAGACAGGAATGGAGAGAGATGAGAAGCATCAATCATTAGTTTTTCGTTGCGACACCTTAGTTGTTCATTGATTGCTTTCTCACATGTGCCTTGATCATGGGGCTACATCAGACCAAGTAACTCCTTGCTTGAGCCAGCAACCTTGGGTCCAAGCTGGTAAGCTTAGCTCAAACCAGATGAGCCCGTGCTCAAGCTGGTGACCTCAGGGTCTCGAACCTGGGTCCTCCGCATCCCAATCTGACGCTCTGTCCACTGCGCCATCGCCTGGTCAGGCTATTTTTTTCTGTTTTTGATATCATTAATTTATTTTCTTATCTATACTATTTTCATTATTATTTTGCTTTTTATAATTAAAAATTATAAAAAGAGTTAAAAATTCTTTTAACTCTGAGTTAAAAATTCAAATTATTGAATTGCAACCTTTCTACTTTTACAATGTATTATCAAACATGCCCTTTTTAGAATTATTTTTCTCTAACACTGTTATAGCTGAATCTCATATATTTTAATATGTTATAGTTAGTTTATTTTCAGTCAGTTCTCTATGTGTTAAAAGGCTTTGAAACCTCCTCTTTGAATTCTGTGGTTTCCCAACCCTCCTAAACTCTCAAAAAATTTTAAGTCTTGTATATTTTTAGTGCCTAAGAATAAGCTCTAAATTGGATAACTTAAATAGACATTTAATAAAAGTGTGTTATTTTCTGGTTTGAAGTGAAGTACTCTACATACATCAATGAGATCCTGTCGGTTAAGTTGCTTGGTTTTTCTATAACCTTCCCTATATTCCTTCAAGTATTTCTATCACTTCTGAAGTTTGGGTGTTGAAGACTCCAGCTACTGAATTTATCTATTTCTTTTTTTTTTCATTATTATTTTGTCTCATGTATTAATTGGTACTTTTGTTTTTTGTATATGCATTTGAAATTGTTATATATTCCTGATAGATTGTTTTATCATCATGTAATGTCCCTATTTGTCTTGATTTACTTGTTGTTGTTTTTTTAATTTAAGATATATAAATATAGTCACTGCTGAGTTTTAATGATTAATTTTTACATGGTATATTTTTATCTTTTACTTTCAACCTGCACATATTATTAAAGTTGAAATGTATTTTTTAAAAATAAAATATATTTGGATTAAGTGTGTATATGTGTGTGTGTGTGTGTGTGTGTGTTTTAATACAGCCTCCCAATTTATGACTTAATTAGTATATTTAGACTATTTCTATTTAAGGTAATTATTGATTGGTTAAACATTAAGTGTTCCATTTGGTATAATGTTTCATTTCTTCTCTAATTAACTTTCTGTCAATTACTTGCAAAGTTTTAAGATTCTATCTTTATTTACTTAATTTCTTTGTGTAGTTGTCTTATTAGTTGATCTGTATATTATAACATACATCAATAACTCTAGCAGGGGTCCCCAAACTTTTTACACAGGGGGCCAGTTCACTGTCCCTCAGACCGTTGGAGGGCCGCCACATACAGTGCTCCTCTCACTGACCACCAATGAAAGAGGTGTCCCTTCTGGAAGTGCGGCAGGGGGCCGGATAAATGGCCTGAGGGGGCTGCATGTGGCCCGCGGGGCCGTAGTTTGGGGATGCCTGCATATCTACTGGTATCAACATTTTACCATTTCTAGTTAAATTTGGACATTATTCTTACACATAGATCATTTTATATTCCCCACTTTTTAGGTATCATTGACTTTTTTATTAGATGTAGAAAACTCATAGAGTATGTTGAATTTATACACACGTCAGCTATTTTCATATTCTCTACTTTTTGACATTGCTTATAAACTCTTAATTTATTTTCTTCCAGTTTGGTGACATTCTTTCAGTCATTCTCTAAGAGTATGCTTGCAAAAGACAAGTTATGACCCTTCTTTATCTTAATATGTGTTTATTTACTCTTCATTCCTGAAGGCTATTTGACCAATTCCTTTTGGTCTCCATCAGTTCTGATGAAAAACCAAATGGCCATTTCCATTGGTTTAAACTTATAAGCAATGTGTAATTCCTTCTGGTTAGTTTCAATATCTATATTTTTTACTCTGTTTTTCATAAAATGATAATGGGATAAATTCCATTTTTCTATCCTCAAGTTTACTGATTATATTCTTTCTAATTTTCTCTCTATTATGGAGCCCATCCAGTGAGAGTTTTTTAAATTTCATTTACTACATTTTTAACTTCTCTAAAATGTTCAATTATATTTTTTATGAAATTATTTTCCTAAGGCTTTTCAAATATTCATTTCAAGAGAAGTCACTACTGCTTGGTAAAACATTTTCAAGATGGCTTTGACATAATCCTTTTCAGATAATTCCATCCGATATCATCTCAGCTGTTATCTGTTGATTTTTCTTTCCCATTCATGTTGTGATTTTTCTGTTTCACTTATGACAAGTTTGATGATTGCACCACAGACAGCTTGATTACTAGATTATAATGTTCTGGTTCTGGAGTCTAGTCTTCTTTTTATAAGTGTTTTTTTGTTTGTTTGTTTGTTTGTTTTTACATTTCTGGAATCAGATTCCCCTATTCAAGCATAATGAGAAGGCTAAATCTGGGTCTTACTGATTTATTTCCAGCTAAAATGAAGTGCTGAATGGCATTGTAACAATGGGTGGGATGGACTTTTAGTTCCTGATTTTCTCCTTCTGACAAATCCCAATGAAAATGGGAATATCTTTGTTACCTCCATGTGGGGGTTGCAAGCTCAGTTCTCCTGTGACCTGTTGCACCAGGAAGGGGGGAAACAAAGGGATGAGTCTCACTGGATTATTGCTATAGAATTGGGGCAATAAATCAGCTTCTAACTGAGTCTGAACGATGTTTTATTTTTTACAAATGACCAGATTCCCTCTGTTTTATCCATCTAACACTCACTATTGATGCTTGTCTCGGTCACGTGATACATTTATCTGTCCCACCCTAAAGGCCGGTCCATGAAAATATTTTCTGACATTAAACCGGTCTGTGGCCCAAAAAAGTTTGGGGACCATTGACATATGGGAAAGGCAGAAATGTAATTAAAGTTTAGCAAACCTCATCTCCTACTATTTTATTCGTATCTTATGCCAAATCAAGGTGGAGTTTCAGCTCCTTACTGGGCTCCCATGACACTAGTGAAGGATTAGTGATATTGAGTAGTGCCTGGCCATACCTCATCTTAGATCACTAAGTATTGCATTTTTTTAGGTTAAGGGTGTATGGAACGGAGCTTTAGTTTTTCGGTGGACACCATTGACACTACCTTAGCAGGGAATCAAAAAACTGCTTGTTTCCTTTAGGCAAGTATTGGAAGATCAGCTCTCTGCAGCAATACTGACACTATCTTGACACCAGCTGACATCTTCTGCCACACATAGGATAGAAGATTACCTTCTTTTTTGGATCCACGGATACCAATGGACAGGGGAATAGTAATAAAAGCACCTGTTTTCATTGGTCACTGGTTTGCGGTGAACACATCCCCACTTAGCCCCATTAAACCACCAGGCAGGAGAGTGTTTTCTTTTTTTTTTTTATTGATGAGTGTTGTCAGCAGAGTTTATAGTTAGGAAACCCTTTCCCCCATCTCTTGGCCAAGAGAAACAGATTTTTCCTGGAGTTCCTATTGTCTCTACCTTATAGCAGTTCTGGTTGAAAGTTCCTGTAGGATCCTGTTCAGTATGTATAGAAGTCAGGACACTCATCCTTATATTTCTCAAATCCCAAAGTCCCCAGACTGTGTGGTTTTATCGTCTAGCCTTCAGAGTCCTTCCCTGTTTATTTGTTGTGTCACACCCAGTACTTTCCTTTCATTTTGTTAGTTGTAAGTTAGAAGAACTGGGAAGAATGTGGTCATGCTATCTTGGCTGAAATCAGAAGTCCAAAGTTTTGTTAATTAATGACAAATGAAAAAAATTCATTTTAAGGATTAATAAGAATATCAGGGGTTTTCTTTGTTTGTTTGTTTTTGTTTTTGTTTTTGTGATGGAGACAGGGAGAGAGACAGAGAAGAACAGACAGGAAGGAAGAGAGATGAGAACCATCAATTCTTAGTTGTTCATTGATTGCTTTCTCATATGTGCCTTGATCAGGGGTCTACAGCAGAGCAAGTGACCTCTTGCTCAAGCCAGTGACCTTGGTCTCAAGCTGGTGAGCTGTGCTCAAACCAGATGAGCCCATGCTCAAGCTGGCGAGCTCGGTGTTTTGAACCTGGGTCCTCTGCATCCCAGTCCGGAGCTCCATCCACTGCACCATTGACTGGTCAGGCCAATATCAGTTTTTCTTTAAAGTTAATTGTTTTCAAGTTAGTAATAGATTTTAAAATTGCAGTTTATATTGTCCTAGATATTAAGCTCAAAATCATTTTTCTGTATATCAAAGTCTTTTTCTACAATTTACAGTAAAATATATATATATATAAATCTCTCATATTTGCACAATAGGTGTTGAATAAAAAATTTCCTACTTACTTTGCAAAAGGCTTTAAAATTATAGTTGAACTGATTCATTTAATATCTTATATTTTGCAATATAATGCATAAATTATGCAACTACTCAGTTACCTTTTATTTTTGATAGTCCCACATATTATTGATTGCCTAATTTTCTTAGTATTGTAATAAGCTTAAAACATTAAACAACATAGGTCAGTTAAGTGAGAAATTATCTGGAATTTATATTTTGATAATCTGGAATTATTTAGCCTGGAGAATGTTTATTTTTAGAAGTATAAAATAAGATTGGACATCAATTTTTAATATTAATCTAATGATATTCTGTAGTATTTGAATAGTGATACTTCTGAAATCCATTCTTTTATAGATATATTAGGGTAAAATAATCTTATTAAATATACCAAGTAAAACCTGATAATATACTATAAATTATAAACAAAAATTATATGTTTTAATATATAATTTAAAATCTGTAAAACCAATATTTTACTATATTACAATAGAAAGATTATTTTATTCTGTAGTACTAATATAATAATGTTGGGGGGACAAAGAATATGATTATATGAAATAAATTAGAATTACTATTAGATAATGAAGTCATAGTTGCATACATTCCCTAATGCAAATTTCCTTAAAGAAACTGCATACCATCTAGTGATCTAATGGCAAAATTACAACTTTTAATTCAGTATTTTTTGTAAGCACCATCACAGACATGATGAACAATAAACACAAGTAAAGTTTGAATATTTTATCTGGGTAAAATAATTTGGTGGGAAACATTCTAAGTACTCCAGTATTCCTACTAATTTGTACCTTAGCAGATAAGGTGAACTCTAAAAACAGGGAGAGGTTACTATGAGTTTTTGCAATTGTTCTATTTATGAGAATTACTTGTGTAAATGATGCAACACATGCTCATTTTTGTCACTTAGAAAATATATGCATTCTTTCATGATCACTATATAATTGTCCTAGAAACAAATATATATCCGGTATATTCATATGCTTTTGGATTTTTGTTTTATAGAAATATATATCAAATAAACTGTTTTTTAAACAAATAGAAAGGAGGTTGCAAGGTTGATATTAAACGAATAATTGCAATAGTGTGGAAAATAAGGCAATTTAATGTTTTCTTCCATCTTTCTCTTATATATGGTTTAAGTAGATGTTCTACATTGGCTGTGAGAGATACACACTGCTATAATTTAGGTTTCCTTATGGTTTATTTCAAGAATTCTCAGGACTTGAACTTTTCTTTTATTTCAAATTAACTTATAAGAAATACCTGGATCCACAGTTCCCATACATTTCATGTTAGTTAAATTTACAATCTAATTCCAATCCTTTCACATTCCATGAATTAGCTTCAAAAATCAGATTCAGTTGAAAAAGTTGTTACTCAATTCCCAGGTTCTGTACCTTAAAATTTCCCTTTATTGCCTGACCAGGCGGTGGTGCAGTGGATGCCTAGGGCCCAGGTTCAAGACCTGGACAACACCAGCTTGAGCGCGGGCTCATCTGGCTTGAGCAAAAAACTCACCAGCTTGGACTCAAGGTCGCTGGCTCGAGCAAGGGGTTACTTGGTCTACTGAAGGCCCGCAGTCAAAGAACATATGAGAAGGCAGTCAATGAACAACTAAGATGTCGCAACGAAAAACTGATGATTGATGCTTCTCGTCTCTCTCCATTCCTGTCTGTCTGTCCCTATCTATTATCTCTCTGTCCCTGTGTGTGTGTGGGGGGGGGGATTCCCTTTACCTTCACTCTTTCTCTATGTCACCATAGTAACATGAGAAAAAAGCATACTTTCTTCTCTTTCTTTACAAAGTTACCAACTTTCTTTATTCTATTATCTGAATCTTATCTCTAGCAAGTTTCTTATTCTCTTTTACAGCATCAATATCTTCTGAATAACTCATGAGGATTCAAAATTAATAAAAATAATAACAGACCCTGGCTGGTTAGTACAGTGGTAGAGCACCAGCCAGGCATGTGGAAGTCTCAGGTTCCATTTTGGGTCGGGGCATACAGGAAAAGTGACCAACGGCTTCTCCACTTATCCTCCTCCCCTTTCTTTCTCTCTATTTCTCTCTCTCTCCCTCTTTTCCTCTCCTGCAGTCATGGCTCCAATGGTTCAAGCAAGTTGGACCTCTGTGCTGGGATGGCTCCATGGGTTCACCTCAGGCATTAAAATAGCTTGGGACAGCAACAACCCCAGATGGGCAGAGCATCACCCTATAGGGGGCTTGCTAGGTGGATCCTAGTCAGAGTACATGAGAGGGTCTATCTCTCTGTCTCCTCATCCTTCACTTTAAAATAATAATAATAATAATAATAATAATAATAATAATAATACAAAATAATACATTTTCTTTGATCATGGTACCCAATGATTTCTTTTTTTCCCAATCTATTAGAGACATGACTCACTTGTTCTGGGTAAATTATTTCTAATAAGTAAAATCCAAAATATTACACAACCATTTGATTTTGAATTTTTGTTTTATTTATTTAGTTAGTTTTTTGTATTTTTCTGTAGTAAGAAGTGGGGGAGGCAGGCAGACAGACTCCCGCACATGCCCTGACCATGATCCAACTGGCATGCCCACCAGGGGCTGATGATTGGGTCCCCTGAGGCTTGCTCCACTGCAACTGGAGACATTCTAGTGCTTGAGGCTAATGCCATGGAGCCATCCTCAGCGCCCAGGGCCTATTTTGCTGCAATAGTCTTGGCTGTGGGAAGGGAAGAAAGACAGAGAGAAAGGATAGGGGAAAGGGTGGAGAAGCAGATGGGTGCTTTTCCTATGTGCCCTGGCCAGAAATTGAACCCAAGACTTCCACAATTTTTATTTTATTTTTGAGGGGATTGTTCTTTTTACATTTAAATGAAATAAATGACTGTTCAAAGAATATCAGGTTTATATAGTTTTTAGAACACTAGTTCTAGAGAAGACAACATTGATTTTTGACTAGTCCTTAATTGGTGAACATTTCATGTTGCTCTCCATATTTGTTATTAGTAATAGTACAGCAATTAATAGCTTACCATATTTTAGCATGGTGTTTTTAGAATTTTTAGAAGGGAGCCTACTACATTAAAAAATATTAACTATGTTATACAATATATTACTAGATTTACCAAAGTATCTTTCATTTTGCATTTCTACCAGTCATGTATAAGTCAGAAATTTTGAATGTTAAACTTTTGTTGAGAAAATAATCATCTATTTGCTACTTGATTGAAATTAGTGATTTTATGCTAATCAATGCAATTCCTTCCTTGTCACACTTTGATGAATAAACCATTCATTTCTGCATTTCAATATTCTCATTGATTTGATATTTCAATGTGTTGCTAATTACTGAAAGTATATGGTATTAGATTCTATGTTGTGCATTAACATAAGAAGCAGTTTAGCTCTACAAAGCAAGAAAATAAAAAAAATAAATGAAATAAAATGTATTCACACCTCTTGCATCTCTTATTTGGAGTTTTAAAACTGACAAATATAGAGTATGAGTCACATAACATATAATTTATTTTGGAGTCACTTATCTATTACACTACTCATCATTTCCTTTATGCTTTTTGTCACACACAAAAAAGTACTGAGTACCAAACATATTCACAATGAATAAGTAAGAGGGTTTAGACAAAATTTGTACCATAAAAAACCTATAAATCATAATTGGAATATCTTTCAATTTATAATATGTATAAAGTTTTACTTTAGGTTTTTAATTTTACTTTTACACTTATATTAAATAGTGTCCTTGCCAGTAGGACGTTCTTGGGATTTATACCATAAGAACCCATTTAATAAAAATATCACTAAGGTATTTACACAGGTTTATTTATTTTATTTTTTTTATTTTATTTTTTGTATTTTTCTGAAGCTGGAAACGGGGAGAGACAGTCAGACAGACTCCCGCATGCGCCCGACAGGGATCCACCCGGCATGCCCACCAAGGGATGATGCTCTGCCCACCAGGGGGCAATGCTCTGCCCCTCCGGGGCGTCACTCTGTCGGGACCAGAGACATTCTAGCGCAGGGGTCCCCAAACTTTTTACACAGGGGGCCAGTTCACTGTCCCTCAGACCGTTGGAGGGCCGGACTATAAAAAAAAACTATGAACAAATTCCTATGCACACTGCACATATCTTATTTTAAAGTAAAAAAACAAAACGGGAACAAATACAATATTTAAAATAAAGAACAAGTAAATTTAAATCAACAAACTGACCAATATTTCAGCGGGAACTATGCTCCTCTCACTGACCACCAATGAAAGAGGTACCCTTCCAGAAGTGCAGTAGGGGCCGGATAAATGGCCTAAGGGGGCCGCATGTGGCCCGTGGGCCATAGTTTGGGGACCCCTGCTCTAGCGCCTGGGGCAGAGGCCAACGAGCCATCCCCAGCGCCCGGGCCATCTTTGCTCCAATGGAGTCTCGCTGCGGGAGGGGAAGAGAGAGACAGAGAGGAAGGAGAGGGGGAGGAGTGGAGAAGCAGATGGGCGCTTCTCCTGTGTGCCCTGGCCAGGAATCGAACCCAGGATTTCTGCACGCCAGGCCAACGCTCTACCACTGAGCCAACTGGCCAGGGCCTACACAGGTTTATTTTAATGCAAGTAGCATTCTGTGTGGGCGAACCCAGTAACTTTTATTATAATCAAATGAATTTCAAAAAAGAGTTAGAAATTCTTTTTACACTGTTAAAACAAAATGAAGCAAACTATTGAATCCCTAACACAAGTATTGCTTATGGTTTCTGTAATAAACATGATTTTTTGCCTCAGTTTTTCTTGTAAAAATTAGTTGAAATATCCTCAAAGAAGTTATAAGACAATTATCTTTTGAGAGTCCTAGGGGCAAATAGTTACTAAAACGATATTAGCTTCTCCTCATAATTTTGGGCAAATTTAAGAATAACTTTTATTTTCCAGATTTTTGTAGGAATCATTATTTTAACTAATAAATTTAGATATAGTAAAAAAGAACAGAAAAGATCTCCAGAGTTTTAAAATAAGAACCTCAATACAAGAAACTGGTAATGTAAGATGGAATAAATGACAAGACAAACAGAATGATTAGCATGCTCATATATTGGCAACAAAATGGCAACTACCAATCAAAAGGCTGAAGGAATGAAAGGTAAGAGGTAGAACCTAGTCCAAGAATCCTGGACCATCTCAGGGCCAGAGAAGCATAGCCTAGGGGGGACTGCTAGGAGAAAAAACCTCTTTAAGAATGGGTTGTTTTAAGCAGCTAGATCCACAGAGCATAAGCTACTGCTGAGGATACCAGAGACAGAGAGAATATCATTGTGTTGGGCAAAAGAGTTTGTAAAATGTGATTTTTATGCTCACTTTGTTAAAAATGGTGCTGCCTACGTGAATACGCTGCCCAGATATGTGGTCTGTGAAACTGCTAATTACCTTCCTGCTTGGGAAGGGTCTTTCTTAAGCTAATGTGTGCTGGAGGAGGGGTTTTCATGCCAAAAAGTTTTAAGAGAAGAAGGAGGAAGAAGAAGGAAGCCATGTTTTTTGCAGAGAAAGCAGCCAAGATGGTGGGGTGCTAAGGGGAAGCCAGTTTGTGCCGACTTAGTGCAGAGAAAAGGAGTTGGGGAACCAGAGGGGACTGAGATTGGTCTGGGGCCTTTGATTCTCCTGGTTGTGGAACTGGAGAATGTGTGAGTGGGTTTTGATGCCCCGTGTGTTTGTGTTTACTCACCAGCCAGTTGCAGTTGCGAGACTAGAGTAAAGGTATGGCTCAACAGTTTTTGGCCCCACAGTTTCATTACTGTCTGTCCGAATCTAATGGGAACTTGCACCTGCCTGGCAGCTGTGATGGCCGTGACTACTGACCATACACCTTGATTTTCTCTTTCTCAACTTCCCAATCACCATCAGTGCCTTATTTTTGCTAGTCAAACTTGAAATTTGAAGAGATCAATCTCCTTTTAAAGCACAATAGAACCAAGAAAGGGTGAGAAAAGTACCTTTAAACCAATGTTGAAAATAACCTCCAGAAAATTCCTTCTCATTCTTCTTATAATCGGTTGTTAATCAGCAGAGAGATCCTAATGAAGAACTTCTTTGTTTCAACTATTTTGTTGCTTTTAGAGTAATTTATTTTTTTTGTTTTGTTTTTTTTCTTACTGTAACATCACTCTGTATACTTTTCTGACTGTAACATTATTACACTGCAATGAAGTTCCATGAGAACTGGTATGATCTTTCAGTTCAGTCCATGGCTGTGTCCCCAGTTCTTAAAAAAGTCTGGCCCATGTCAGTTGGTCAACCCAATGTGGTGAATAAGTAGTTGAAAAATAAATTTTACCTTATTAGATTACTAAACCATGGAAATATATAACAATCTAAATTTTAATTTGAAGTAAATATTGTTCTTGTTGGTTTGATTTCTTATTTAAAATTCATATTCCAATAAAAATGAACAACAAATAAATTTTATATGATATGCTTAATATATCTGTTTTAAATTTAAAATAATACTTTGTTTCTGTGAATATAATCCTTATTTATTTCATTATATAAGGTATCAAAATGTACCTAAAATTATTTTTTAATTTTTTAATTGAATGTTATTGACATGAAACTATTTTTAAACTAATAAATTTTTCTGAATCAAACTTTATAATGTGTGACTTTATTATTTGTTGTATTATAGGAAACAACATTTCATTTAAAATTTTAATATTATATACAATAATCAAATAACTGTGTAACTAACACATGATCCATAAGATAGATGAATTTATTATGACTGAATAATGATAGAAAGATGATTAACATATTGTATTCTGAAATAAACACTTAATATAAGAGAAGGATTCTCTAAGTAGACTTACAGATTACATTGCAAAGATGAAAGAGACCTCTGTGAAAAGAGAACATTTGATATTTTCTAAATGTAGAATAATTTGAAAAATAGAAATCTGTAAGTTACTAAATTTACAGTAGAATAAGTGGTTATATTTTGACTTAGGAAGACTAAAAACACACTGTAATGTATTCTCTGAAGTGATGTGTATATTTAACATAATTATGTCAACTATATTCACCTGAATTCATAAAATTATATATGAATTAATTAAAGTTCTAATGAAGCTACAGCTTTAAGTGCTAAGTTTTGTTTTATTGTGCATGACTAGACTTTATAGCAAATGTGCTGCTAAACAAAATGTGATATTCAATGACTATATTTTGTCAATTATCTTCAGAGTATTTTGGAACAGCATTAATCACAAACAATCTGAGAATATTTATATTTGCTTTTTCTTTACATTTTGCAAATGCTGCAAGACATAAATCTATATAATTCAGGAAGTTTAATTTAATATATATTCAAACAAGACTTGACATGGGTTGTGAACACACAATACAGTGTATAGATTATGTATTGTAGAATTGTTCATCTGTAAACTGTATCATTTGGTTAATGGAAAGAAATAAAATATAAAATACACTCAAATAATTTCTCTTAATTACACAGTCAGCTATAATAATTATATCTAACTCCAAGTGATTAATAGTTATCAACAAATGATCACAGTAATTCAGTTGCATTAAAAAAGCATTTTAATTATTTAACTTGATCTGACTATAAAATCTCAATAGAATTTTTTTCTTTTTATTAAATTTATTAGGTGACATTGATTAATAAGATTTTATGTGTTTAAAGTATATATAGTGTGTCCTTAAAGTCACGGTGCACTTTTGACTGGTCACAGGAAAGCAACAAAAGATGACAGAAATGTGAAATCTGCACCAAATAAAAGGAAAATTCTCCCAGTTTCATACTTATTCAGTGCAGTTCAATGTGAGCTCACGTACAGATTTTTTAGAGCTCCTTAGGTAGCTATCCCGTATAGCCTCTGCAGACTCGTCACTGACTGATGGCCTACCAGAACGGGGTTTCTCCACCAAACTGCCGGTTTCCTTCAACTGCTCATCCCACCGAGTAATGTTATTCCTATGTGGTGGTGCTTCGTTATAAATGCGCCGATATTCACATTGCACTTTGGTCATGGATTCGAATTTAGTGAGCCACAGAACACACTGAACTTTCCTCTGTACTGTCCACATCTCGACTGGCATGGCCGTGGGCTGCTCTGCTGTATACACGGTGTTACGTCATCATCTGTGCACATGCTGCTACATCATCCTACAGAAACTGGGAGGGTTTTCCTTTTATTTGGTGCAGGTTTCACATTTCTATTGTCTTTTGTTGCTTTTCTGTGACCAGTCAAAAGTGCACCATGACTTTACGGACACACTGTATTTCTATGATATATTACATTCTGTGCCACCACACAAAATCAAATCTTCTTCTGTCACCATGTATTTGACCTTCTTTACCTTTTACTATTCCCCAGCCTCTTCCCTCTGGTGACCACTATACTGTTGTCTGTGTCAATACCTTTCTGTTTTTTTTTTAATATTTCTTGTTTGTTCCTTTGTTGTTTTCACTTTTATAGTCTATATATATATATATGAGTGAAATCATATGGTTCTTGACTTTTTCTGATTGACTTATTTTAATTAGCATGATATTTTCAAGTTTTATCCATATTGTTGCAACTGGCAGTATTTTATCTTTACTTATGTTTGAGTAGTATTCTATTAGAGATGTGTACAATATTTTCAATTTATCAAAGGACCCTTCAGTTGTTTCCATGTCTTGGCCATTAGGAATAATGCTGCAATGGACATAGGAGTGCATATCTTTTAAAATAAATGTTTTCAAATTTTGGGGGTAGATACCTAGAAGAAGGGGGTTTGGGTCATATGTTAACTCTTATTTTAACTCTTTGAGTAACCTGTATACTGTTTTCCATAGTGGTTGTACCAGTTTACACTCCCACTGGAAGTAAATAAGAGATTTCTATCCTTCTCAAACTCTTTAAAAAAACTGAAGAAGAGACAATACTTCCTAACACATTTATGAAGCCAGCATAACCCTTATAACAAATCCTAGAAAGGATAACACACACACACACACACACACACACAAAACAAACAAAAACTACACACCGTATTTCTGATGAATATAGATGCAAAAATTTTAAATAAAATACTAGCACATCAAATGTATCAATATATAAAAATATAATACATCGTGATCAAGTTTGGTTCATTTAGAGGCACAAGGATGGGTCAGTATACAGAAATTTATCAATATAACACACCACATTAACAAAATAAAGAAAAAAATCATATAATCTTATTAATAGGTGCAGAAAAGCATTTGATAACATATAACACCAATTTATGATTAAAACATCCAATAAAATCAGTATAGAAGGAAAGTACCCCAACATAATAAAAGCCATATATATTATCCCTCAGCCAATATCATACTCAATGGTGAAAAACAAGCAGGTTTTCCTTTAAGATCAGGAATAAGACAAGGATGCCCATTCTCAACACTCTTATTCAACATGGTACTGGAAGTTCTATGCAGAATAGGCAAGAGAAAGAAATAAAACGCACATAAATAAAAAATAAAGGAGTAAAACTATCACTTTTTGCAGATGACATGATTATTTATATAGAATATCCTAAAGACTCCACCAAAAAAAAAAAGAAAACTATTAGAAACAATAAACAAATGCAAGAAATTTTCAGGATACAAAATTAATGTTTAATATTATTCTAATTACAGGGAAATAAGATAATTTGAGATAGATTGTCTTCCAAGATAACTTATGTCAAATATTTTTAAATATAATCTATTTAAAATTATAATTTATTTATTCACTTTTGTCTTTAACATCCATACCATCCATGAAACAAATTAAACTTTAGAGTAATTGCTTTAGCCAGTAAAGATATAATAAAAAATTATAAAATTTTGGTTTCTCAACTTTTTTTATTTTCAAGATATTTGTATCAATAACTGGGATCTACTTTTTTCCTGGTTAAAATGTCTTAGTCAGAGTACATTCTATTCATTTCTTCCTATCTACAAATAATTTCTGATAATAATTCAATTGTCCTTTATGTAACAGCTTGGTATTCACTCATTTTCACAACATTGACATTTTATGTTCTATTCTTATCAGAAGGCAGATGACTCCCTGACTAATGTTCTTTTAAAAAATAAAATGAAGAACAAATTATAAGGTAAATTAACCAATGTTCCTCACAAAAGTAGCTACTGAAGTCTGATTTAATATTCATATCAGATATATAGTCTAATAAATTCATATTTAATTAAACTGATCATATATATGTACTAAAGAACTTTTGCTAACACTTATTTTTATTTAAAATACATAATTTTTATAATAAGTAAGAATAAATCTCCCCATTATTTTATCCTTAATGGTATTTCATCCTTAATTTTTCTGTTTTGCCATCATCAGGAAGTTCTTAAATTTTATACTTTCAAATATTTTCATATTTTTAAATATTTCCAACCTCTGGCAACAATGAAAATAAATCTCAAATTATATTAGCTTGTGATGATCTTAACTACTCTTCATATGTTCATATAGATGGAATTCATGCTTAAAATAAAACAAAATCAAACGAAAATAAGGCATAACCTTCCTAACTAAATGTACCAAAGAACAAATACAAGTGGCCAAAACAATATATAGAAGTATATATACATACATACATATATAATATACATGTTCTCTCACTAGTATACAAAGAAATGAAAATCAAATCAACATTGTAAACATGACACCTTTTTGAATGTACAACATTGTAGAGAACTATTTCTGGGTTGTTCAGAGTATAGATAATGTTTACTGTCTTTTATTGTTGATGTCAGAACATATCATACTGGCACTCTTCTGAAGGTACACAGTTTGAAGACATAAAATATTTATACTTTGACACAGAATCTCAAACATTAGGCAGCCACATTAAAAGTAACTGTGATTTACCTCAAAAAATATACTTGAAATATTGCCCATTTTAATATTATTTATAGTTAAAGTGAATATAAAATATACATCATTTTTATTTTTAAAAGTTTCTTAGTTTATATTCTTAATTCTATAATTTCTCTACTTATAATAATACTTTTTTAAAAATATTTTTATAGAATTTATTTTTTAAGACATTATTCATTTTAGAGAGAAGAGAGAAAGAGAGAGAGAGAGAGAGAGAAAGGAGGAGCAGGAAGCATCAACTTCCATATATGTCTTGTCCAGGCAACCCCAGGGTTTTGAACCAGTGATCTCAGCATTCCAGGTCAACACTTTATCCACTGCACCACCACAGGTCAGGCCCTTATAATAATACTTTAAAAAATGCAACTCACAGTAATATTCAAATAGAGAGCATTGGTTTAGAAATGTTGACATATTTGCTCAGGATAATATAATGTAACTATTAAATATCTGTGTTTACTAAAATAGTAATACAGGCTAAATTACCTTTTAAATGTGCATGTGAAAAAATGTGCATGTGTACAGAGATATAAAGAAAAGTTTAGAGAATCTTTCTAAAAATAAGAATTGTGGTAATTAATAGTTATTTATACAAACTAGGTTAACATACATTTTTATCACCATGCTTTTTCTAAATTAACAACACACCTTTCCCATTTAAAAAAAAAGAAGGGTAGGATTCTATTGATATTTTATTGGGTTTTGTTTATTTTTTTCATTAAATTTTACATATAAGTGAAATCATATAGTTATTTTCTTTCTCTGACTGGCTAATTTTACTTAGCATAATGCTCTCCAGGTCCATCCATGCTGTTGCAAACTATAAGACTGCCTTCATTTTCACAGCCAAGGATTTCATTGTGTAAAAGGACCACAGCTTTTTGATCCACTGATCTATTGGTGGCCACTTTGGCTGCTTCCAAATCTTGGCTATTGTAAATAACACTGCAATGAACATAGGGGTACATATATCCTTTTAAATCAATGTTTTGGGTACAGAAAACAAACTTATAGCTGTTAGAATAGAACGGCATTAGAGGCCTGGGTGAAAAAGTTTAATGGTTTAAGAAAAAAAGTAAAAATTCATAGAAGCAGACAACAGTATGGTGATTATCAGAGGGTAAGTGGGTAGGAAGAGGTAGAAGAGGGTAAGGAAAGGATAGATGGTGATGAAAGAAGACTTGGCTTGCAGGGATGATCACTCAATACAATGTATAGATGATGTTTTATATAACTGTACACTTGAAGTTTACGTAATTTAATTAACTTGTATCACTGCAATAAATACAATTTTTTAAAAAGGATAGGTAGAAGACTATGTAAAGATATAAGTTTAAAAGTTAGTGTGTTTAATAGTTGAGCTTAGTAATTAATTGATCTATGAAAATTCAACTTTATGAGAGTTCATATAAAATTATTTGTATTTCATACTGGATTGGTAATCTAAATATCAAACAATTTATGTTAATTTATATTCATATCTATTCACAACATTTATTTATTTAACATATGTCGTTCTTACTTTATCAAACAAAAATAAAATAAGAATTTATATAGGAATAAGCAAGATTTATGTCCTCAAGTAACTCATGATAGCATTGGAGAATACATCTTATAAATACCTTATGTTTATGGTGTAAAAAAGCAATACTTATGATGTAAAAGATATTGATTATAACAAAATTTTGAAAGACATTATGATTGAAATAATATTTAATCAAGAACTGGAAGGTATGCAACCTCCTCCCGCCAAAAAAAAAAAAAAAAAAAAGAATAATGCTATGTGTGGAAAATAGCTTGAGCATGAATAAAGAAAAGTGCAAGGTACACAATATAAAGGAATTAAGCAAAAAAAAACTCACAGACACATAAACAATATAGGAATTATCAGAGGGAGAGAGGGTGGGGATGCAGAAGAGGGTTAAGGGAGATAAATGGTGATGAAAGGAAATGTCGGGTTGATGAACATACAGTATAATATACAGATGATGTATTATAGAATTATACAACTGAAACCTATACAATTTTGTTAACCAGTGTTAACTCAATAAACTCAATTTTTTTAAGTGCAAGGTAAGTTACAGGGATTCTGAGTGTTTACACTATAGACTAAGAATGTAGAAAAAAATGTGGCAAAATTATTTTGGTTAAATTGCAGATGATGTTAAATACATACTGATAATTATATAAAGAAAAATGTGACCATTAGAGATTAGTTAGTAAAGTGTAATATAAACAGAGCTGAGTTAATGACAATGTGTCAGCTCTCTGCATATAATGGAGGAAAATGAAACCTGACAGTCTATTTGGGCAGCTTTCAGACTTTTAGGAAGGTTTTAATGAAGAACTAAATGAGCAAAGTGGAAATCAATGGAGAGCACTGATTTCAGAGGCAATACATGGATACACTAGGAAATTTTACTTATGTCTGGATTTTGGATATTAGGGAAAAAGGAAATCAAAGATCACTAGATTTTAAACTTAGAAAGAGTTTCTTAAAATGTAGGTACAATTTAATATTTGCAATCATACAAATGAGAAGAAACTGTAAAGAAATTTTAAAATCTGTTAGAAGAATGAGATAGTTGATGACATAAAATTACATGAAAGAGAATATAGACTTAGAAATGTGGAAGATTGATAAACAAGTACTGAAAATAATAGTGACTCAAGTATAGAATCTATTCTCTCACATAAAAATAATTCTGAAATCTTTTTTTTCATTTCTCTGTTTTCAAACTTGAGAAACATTTTAAAGAGAAAATAAAGGCAAATGATCAAGTTGGTCACTCTAATTAATGAAACATTTTTTAAATGCCCAATGCATATTTTCACATGATATCTCTATCACCAATAATATTAACAATCTAACATGTAAAGTTCTAATTATCTTCATTTAGAACATTGTATTGTATATTTCAAAGAGGATAATATCTATTCTGAAAAGCATGGAATGACTCACTATTCTTGGTTACACAATCTCTCATGAGTCATATTGCTGTGGAAGGAATGAGTAGGTGGAAAGTATTTGGAAATTTGATCTCATAAATTTATTAGTTTCCATTTTTTTCTATTGAGTTTAAGAAATTTCTAAAACTTATTTCTCTTAGATATGTTGATGTTTTGGCATATTTCAAGGACTGTTTTTTGCTTTTAATTTCACCCAATTGTTCTGCCAACATTTTAAATAAAAAATAATAGGTTTTTGTTTTTTTTCTTCTGTTTTGTTTACTCTTAATGTTGGTAATCGCATATTCTACTTCATTGCCTTGGTCAGAAAATATAGAATTCTTATTTTTATTCTTTATGTTTAAACATCCATCTCAATATATCTGTATTTTGTCATGCTTATTACATTTTTAAGGTTTTCTTGAATATTTTCCAGCTTTCTACCTGAAGTCCCATTTTTAGTAATAAAATCAGAAAAAAATTATTTTATTATTATGCTTTCAAATGTCTTTTTATAAATTTATTATTTTCTCACACTATAGTCCAATACACACATTAAAGTCTAAGCAAAACTTCATTAAGGCTTATATTATACCTATATTTCTTATTTTGTCAGACAAATTAATACTTGATATTCTGATCTTAAAACATCACATAAATTATGTTCTGTGAGATAAATAATGTAGATTAAAATCTTTCCAGGAACATTTTATCACTAACTATAAATGCAAATTTTCAAATGCTTCTATTATAATATCAACTCTTACCTGATGACATAGGTTAGTTTTAATGATATATAATGAGATTTAAAAAAATATGTAATTTTAAAATCTCAAGGGCAAATTGCAAATTATCTTAATATCAACCTTATCTTGTACAGTATTGGAACCCTGAATAACAGGGTAAAATTTCTATGTAAATATTATATTATGTGGCATTATAATGTATTGTAATAAAACAAACACAAGCTGTTTATGTTTGTGTTCTTGGAGCACAAACTTTTCTTATTTTTTATTATAATTCAGGTAAACAGTAGGATCTTAATAAAATGATTCAACTAATGGTTTGCAATATGGCAGAGAAGTTAAGATTATGGGCTCTGAAGACATTCAAATCTGTTTAAATTCTTTCTCCACTTACTTCCTTTATGTTAGCCCAGGGAAGTCATTTACCCTACTATACTTCAGTTTTCTCTTTTTTGAAATTGAACAATAATTCTAACTACTTCATGGAGTAGTGTTAAGTTTTAAATGAGTCAATAATTTTTAAAAAGATTAGAACAGAACTTGCCACGTATTTAGGGTTGAGAATTACATAAATTGTATTTTTGACACTGAAGGCAGGATTGCAAATATACTCATGCTTAGGTGTGTCCCAATTACAAATCTGAATTAGACTTGCTATTCATGAATCAAAATGTATCAGCCAATTAGTCCCTTCTATTTTTCTTTTTCTCTGAAAGTACATTATCAGAAGAACTCAGTATTTAGACTTTGAAACATTTCTATGTATAAATCTCCTAATCACCCTCAAATTTACAATACAGCAAAATAGTAAATTATATTATAAAATAAGATAAAATTACTGCCATCTTAAAGTAACACAGAAGACATAAAAATGTACTGCAGAGAAATATGTGAGACAAAAGGAATGGGGATTAGTCACATCTTTATTATGCTTTGATGTTGAAAACCAAGCTCAGAATGATTATATATTATTTAATTTTTTTTCACTTTTTAAATTAAATTTATTGGAATGACATTGATTAATAGGTTATAGGTTTCAATGACACAATTGTATAATATATCATTTGTATATTGCATTGTGTGCCTATCAACCAAAGTAAAATCTTCTCACATCACTATATATGTATTGACCTACTTTACCCTTTACTACACCCCCTGCCCTCTAGTATCCATCATACTGTTGTCTGTGTCTATGGGTGTTTGTCTTGTTCATTTGTGTCTTTCAGTTTTACATCTCACATATGAGTGAAATCATATAGTCTTTGACTTTTTCTGTCTGACTTACTTCACTTAACATGATATCCTCAAGAGCCATCCATGCTGTTGCAAATGGCAGTATTTTATCTTTTTATCTTTTCTTGTAGCTGAATAGTATTCCATTACACACACACACACACACACACACACCACCTCTTCTTTATTCAATCATTAATTGAAAAACACTGGTTCATGTCTTGGCTGCTGTTAATGCTGCAATAAATATAGAAAAGGATTTATCTTTGTGAATAAATGTTTTAAATTTTTTCAAGTAGCCAAAAGGTTTGCTTGGTTGTATGGTAACTGTATTGTTAATATTTGAGGAGCCTCCATACTGTTTTTCATAGTGGTTATGCCAGTTTACATTACCACTAGCTGTGAATGAGGGATCCTTTTTCTCCATAACTTCTCCAGCACTTGTTATTGCTCACCATGTTGATTATAGCCATTATAAAAGATATTTGGTGGTATTTCATTATAGCTTTGATTTGCACTTCCCTGATAGCTAATGCCATTAAGCTTTATTTCATGTATCTGTTGGCTATTTATATTTCTGGGGAGAAGTGTCTGTTCAAGTCTTCAGTCTATTTTTAATTGGACTGATTTTTTGGTGTTGAGTTGTATAGTTTTTTTATGTTTTGAATATTAACCCTTGTCAGAGATGTTTTTTGCAAATATCCTATTCTATTCAGTTTGTTGACTTTTTATTTTGTTGGCAATTTCTTTTGCATACAGAAGCTTCTCAGTTTGATATAGATCCATTCACCTCTTTTTGCCTTTACTTCCCTTGCCTCTGGGGAAAAGTTCATAACATTTTCTTTAAAGCCATGATCCATATGTTTAGTACCTATGTTTTGTATACACATTTTATAATCATATATATGTAAATATGCATCTATCATATTTTATATAGATAAAGAGATATACTATAAAATATAAGAATTTTTATCACTAGTTTTTATTAGAGTGACCTTAAATAATAAAATGAATAGGTTATACATTTTCCAATTTGATGTATTTAATCCTTCACATTATATTATATACTTCCCTTATCCAGATAAGTAGTAGTCCCATGCTCAATGCTGATACTGTATTCTAATCCTTGTTAAATCTCACCCTATATCTCATCCATACAAAGCGCATTAATACTTATGCTTTAAACATCTAAAGTTTGGCCTTAAAATATTAAAACTACTTGTGAGTCTTCTGTATGATTGTAGTTATCTATTAATTTAGACCTTTGCCCAATATTTTTTACAATCAGAGCTAGAAACTACATGCAATCATGTGCAACATTAGGATGTTTTGGTCAACAATGGACCACATACAATGCTGTTCCTACAATATTGGAATGGAGCTGACAAAATCATATTGTCTGGTTACATCATAGCTGTCATAATGTCTTTTTTTTTTGACAGAAACAGAGAGAGAGAGACAGAGAGAAGGACAAATAGGGACAGACAGACAGGAAGAGAGAGAGATGAGAAGCATCAACTCTTTATGGCAGCTCCTTAGTCTCCTTAGTTGTTGATTGCTTTCTCATATGTGCTTTGACAGGAAGGAGTGGGGGTTGCAACAGAGTGAGTGACCCCTTGTACAAACCAGCAACCTTGGGCTCCTGCCCAGTGAACTTGGGCTTCAAGCCAGCAACCTTTGGGCTCAAGCCAGCAACCAAGGGGTCATGTCTATGATCCCACACTCAATCCAGTGACCCCACGCTCAAGCTGGTAAGCCCTTGCTCAAGTTGGTGAGCCCATGCTCAAGTCAATGATCTCAGGGTTTTGAACCTAGGTCTTCTGCATCCCAGTCCGACGCTGTATCCACTATACCACTATCTGGTCAGGCAGCTGTCATAATGTCCTGGCACAAAGCATTGTTCATATATTTCTGCAAATTCTAGGGTAAATAAACTTCTTGAGCTGCCCAACAAAGAAAAGTACAGCATATGCAAGTTTATATTTTACCTAATACCTTATAATAATTTTAAAAAACTATGTTTCTGGTGTACATATTTACTATATTATACCTTTTATTGTTATTCATAATGTACTCTTTAATTATATATAAAGATGTTTGCTATAAAACAGTATGCCGTGTTATGCCAACAGCAACCTTATGTCTCTTGTTTACTGTGCCTTGATTGCATCATTTTCCCTTGTGCTTAATTTAATCTCATGTTGTATTGCATAGTAATAAGCTGTACAGACTTGTAGCCTAGAAGCAATAGGCTATATGCTATAGCCCATAAGTGTATTAGGCTATACCGTCTAGGCTTTTATATGTATACTTGACTATGTTTGCACAGTGACAAAATTGCCTAAAGATTCATTTCATAGAATCTATTTTCCTCATTAAGTAACACATGACTGTTACTCCTTTTTTTTTTTCTTTTTTCTTTTTTTTTTTCTTTTCTATCAGAATTTTTGAAAATGTCTCCCAGTTTTTTCTGGACAGTTTATCTGCCAAAATTTTTTTTAAATGTAAAATTAATTTATAACACTGAGTTTCAAACAACACCTATATTTTTATATATCTTATTGTATGAATGCTAGATTCTTATTTGCATGTCCTCTAACAATACCTTCATATGTATTTCTCTATCAGAGCAACTGACATATTAAGTATGTTACATATGTAAAATTATGATAGTAATGTCATGGCTTTATATACATTATAATTTTCAAGTTATCCCTATAGCTTTGTGAGATAGGAAGAATACATCTTATAATTTTCATTTAAATAAGAACAAATGTAAAGAGACAATTACAGATTTATGAACATCACAATACTTATTTACAGAATTGTAATGAAAAACTGTTTTTTTTAATCTGAATTTATATAAACTTCTAATATATATCTGTCAGGCTCTATGAAAGAAATACAACTTCTCTAGGTATTTAAGAAGTAAGGGGTTTAAATTATATATAAATGACTAATTATAAATGACGCTTGAATGTGAAAGTCATACTTATAAAGATGGCAATTTCAACTTTTTCTCTCCTCAATCTTGCAGTATATGAAATGGTGCATGATATATAGGAAATACTCACCAAATATGTGTTAAAAGAATGAACATGAGATCTGATCTTATCTGCGGACAACCTGCATAGTATACATATTATGCTAGTTGCTTTATGAACATTATCTGACAGCATTCATGAGAAATGTGTAAGTTAGTTATTATTAACCAAATTTATAGATGATCAAGCCAAAACACAGATCATTTAAATGATCTGGGCCACATTGTTAGAAAATGTAAGCCTCGATGAAACCAAGAGTCTTGTTTCTATCCGTGCTTCTTATTGAATCTAAATTCTCATATTTCAAAAAAATATAGAGCCTGACCAGGCAGTGGCACAGTGGATAGAGCAGTGGTAGTTAATCTGGTCCCTACCACCCACTAGTGGGCATCTCAGCTTTCATGATGGGTGGTAGCAGAGTAACCAAATTATAAATAAAAAGATAGATTTAACTATAGTAAGTTGTTTTATAAAGATTTATTCTGCCAAACTTAGCAAAAATCCAACATAAAGTACTTGGTAAATAATTATTATTATATGCTTTAACTTGCTGTAACTCTGCTTTATAAATTCTATAAAGTAAAGTTACTTCCCTACTTTATAAATCACCATTACTGTGGAACTGGTGGGCAGTTAGAAAATTTTACTACTAACAAAGATACAAAAGTGGGTGGTAGGTATAAAAAGGTTGATTACCCCTGGGATACAGCATAAAACTAGTATGCAGAGGAACCAAGTTTGAAACCCAAAGATCGCTGCTTGAAAGTGGACTCATCTGGCTTGAGCGTGGGCTCACCAGCTTGAACCCTGGGTTGCTGCCTTGAGTGTGGGATCATAGACATAACCCCATGGTCGCTGGCTTGAGCCCAAAGGTTGCTGGCTTAAAGTCCAAGGTTGTAAGCTTGACCCCAAGGTCTCTGGCCTGAGCAAGGGGTCACTTGCTCTGGGTAGCCCCTGGGTCAAGGCACATATGACAAAGCAGTCAATGAACAACCAAGGAGCTGCAACAAAGAATTAATTGATACTTCTTATCTCTCTCCCTTCCTGTCTATCTCTCCCTATTTGTCCTTCTCTCTATCTCTCTCTCTGTCTTGGTCACACACACACACACACAAACACACACACACACAAATATAGACTTTATTTTTTATTTAAATTTTTAAATTTTAAATTGACTTTAACAGTGTGACATTGATCAATAGGAGTATTTAGGTTTAAGGTGAACATTTCAATAATATTTGAACTGTTGATTATGTTGTATACCTATCACCCAAAGTCAAATCATTTTCCATCACCTTATATCTGTTCCTCTTTACTCCTTTTTCCCCAACCCCTCCCACCTCCCCATTCACTCAAATCCCCTTTCCCCTCCCTCATGTTTCCTTTCCCCTAGTAACCACTTCACTTTTTCTATACCCATGAGTATCAGTTTTATATTCCACTTACGTATGAGATCATACAGTCCTTAGCTTTTTTGATTTACTTATTTTATTCAGTATAACATTCTCAAGGTCCATCCACATTGTCTTAAATGTCACTATGTCAACATTTCTTATGGCTGTGCAGTATTCCATTGTATATAGGTACAACATCTTCTTTATTTGATCCTGAAACTTTGGTTGTTTCCACTAGACTTTATTTTTTATAGTAGTTTTAGGTGCATAGAAAAATTAAATAGAAAGTAATGAGAGTTCCCACATATTCCTCAGCTCTCTTCCCCAGTTTCTTCTATTATTAATTAATATCTTTAATTGGAGTTATACATTTGTTATAATTAATAAAAAAATATTAAATACTTATATTAACTAATAACCATAGTTTACATTCAGGTTCACTCTTTGTGTTGTACATAATATTGGTTTTGACAAATGTATGATGGTATGTATCATATTACAGTATCATACAGAACAGTTTCCCTGCCCTTCACTATTCATCACATTTCTTATAACTCCAATCCCTGGACATTAATCATGTTTCTACTGTCTCCACAGATAAATTAAATAAACTCCTTTTCCCAGCAAGTCAGTTACTGCTTTTTATTTTATTAAATTTAGAAGTAATTATCAAGAAAATGTTTTGTTACTTTATAAACTGTAATGTTTAAAAAATTAAAAGCCTTTTCTTCTATGTGTAGCCCAAGTTTTCAAAAAATGAACTTATAAAAATCAAGAAGATACTATAAATACTTATAAATGCTCTTAAAATATAGTATGAAGCATCTTAGAAAGTATATCATTAATAAAAGGAATAATACATTTAAATATAATTATCACACATGCTTGCTGATAGACATACAAAATGTCTTTTGCATAGAAAATATTCTACCATGGATAATGGACAGATATGGTAACTGTGTAAGTATTAGGATTTTTTTTATAGCATAAAACATTTCATTTATTTATTTATTTATTTATTTACAGAGACAGAGAGAGAATCGGAGAGAGGAGTAGACAGGGACAGACAGACAGAAAAGTATTAGGATTTAATGATATCATAATTTATATAAACCAAAAAGAAAGAAGAAAGCAAAAACCAAGACTACATTAAATATTTCCATTAAAGTAGTTAGCATATGATTTTAACACTTTAAGGTCACTTTTAGCTTGTATAATTATACAAATCTGAATAGATCAGGAAACTAAAATTATAGGAAAAAATAAGTCCGAGAAAAATTGGTCAAATGAAAAAAGTAATTAACCCAGCATAGTTAATATTTGCTATGTTCTCAATAAGGAAAGGAATAAAATAAGTGACATTTAAAAAGTAATTTACTACTTTTAAAATTTTTTGCATCTTGCATGACAACATACTATAGGTTAAGCTGCATTAAAGTGTACATCATAATGTTTATAACTCTTAAGATTATAATATCAAAATACTTTATTTCATCAATCTAAATGTGACCATACTTTATGTTATATTTTAAATGAACAGTAATCCTTTAAGTATTCCAATGTTCAAGTATATAATAAATTGATAGCCACATATGACAGTATTCACTTACTTTCTTGACTAAGAATTCTGTATTTAAAGTATTTTCTATATTGATTCAGAAAGAATTGTTTGTTTTCTTAGACAGAATTTAAGGAAATAATATTTGAGAGATACTAAACATTTCTTCAATAATAATAATAAAGTAGAAAATCTCATAGAACTGTGCAGTTTTCTAATATGGTTGTATTTTCTCACTAAAGTTTGTTCTACAAAGTTTATCCCAAATAACTTTATAGTAAAATCAAAGTTCCTATTACCCCAAATTCAAATACAGTTTAAAGAATCATCCAATAAACCTATTGACAAATATGTAAATGCATGACTTACTCTTAACCATTTTTATATAAGTAAAGCATTATCTATTGGGAATGCCAAATGCTAGAAAGGAATGAGATCTGTAATATTGCATTTATTGCCTGAAGTGCGGGTGGAAAATTGAACTGCTGTACTCACAAATTTCTATTACTCCATCATCCAAATTTTAGAAACTCTTTATTTAAAACTTGTTTAGTGCTTTAGAGGCATTAACTAATCATTACACTTTTTACACAAAGGGATAAAAAGAAATTGGTTTTTCTAAGCCACTATCATAGTCAGCATATGGCCAAACTAGAAACTATGATTTTATTTAGATGACTAGACTTGCTTTTTCCAAAATGATTTACACAAGGGAATTACTGACAGAGTCTAAGGGGAAGGGCTAGGCAGTGGAGGTAGAAGAAAGTCCAAAGAAATGCTTGACTTAGTCATTAGAAATGATGCATCATTTCTCAGTAATATTTCATCATGTTTTTTCTATGATCAATAAAAGTAGTTAAAAATTGGAAGTTTGGCACAAGAGGGTATTTAAAGATGAAAAATTAGTTTAATGTGCCTGGTAGAAATGACCTATATTTTTCACTGGAACACTTACTATTGTCTTCTACTTTGACCAGTAATTTCTCCTGATCAAAAGGACACCTGTAATCATCTATGTTTTAAATGGTAACAAAATATGTTTTAGCTTGACCAGGTGGTGGTACAATGGATAGAGCAATGAACTGGGATGCGGAGGACCCCAAGTTCAAAACACTGAGGTCACCAGCTTAAGCATGGGGTCACTGGCTTTATTGTGGAATCATAGACATGACCCCATGGTTGCTGGCTGAGCCCAAAGGTAACTGACTTGAAGCCCAAGATTGCCGGCTTGAGCAAGGGTCACTAGGTCAGCTGGAGCCCCCCCAGTCAAGGCACATATAAGCAGTCAATGAACAGCTAAGTGCCACAAATGAAGAATTGATGCTTCTCATCTCTCCCATTATGTCTGTCTGTCTTTGTCTGTTCCTCACTCTGTATCTCTCTGTCTCTGTCATGAAAAAATATGATTTATTAACATCTAATTACATAGTTCTATTTTTATGAGCACTTACTTATATTCACATTATGGTTCCAAATAATTTCTTTGAGAATCCCAAAAATAGATGACGTATTTTGGACAAATTATATATATTGTGTCAACTCTATTTTTTTTAAATAGTCATATCTCCTCATTTAGGTCTCACAGGTTTAAGAAAGTTTTAGTAAGTAGGCATTTTACCAGAGGGACCAACTTGTTAAGATTCAATTTCTGTCCATCTTTCCTTCCTCTGTTGGAATGAATCACACATAGTATGAATACCAATTTAATATTAATTTCATTATCTTTACATACTTTATTTTTCTGACATTTTTCTTGTTTCTTAGGATGTGCCTTAATACATGCTTTAGTGCATAAAAATCTTGCTCTGAAGTCACACTACTTACATATAATTATAGTCCCATAACTTATTAGGCTGTTAATCTTGTGAAAATTAACTAAATCTTCTGAGTCTCGAATTATTCATTCAAAAAATGTGTATTAAGAAGTACAATACCTATATTTCTTATGAAGATTAAATAAGTATTTATCTATAAATATTTAGAATAGCGTTTAACATGTAGTGAGCTCTGAATAAATATGCAATATTATTAGTATTATAATTTGATTAACTTAATCTCATTAAATCAGTATTATCCCTACTTCTTCTTGTTCATATTTTTGATCAATTTTTATAAATTAACCAAATTTTATCCCCAGATAAAATTCCAGATTAGAAAAGAAAAAAACCTCATTTCTAGTTTTGTTTCTAATTTATTATTTTACCATAGACTACTTTAAACTCTTTATTTTTTTCTTCTGAAAATATCTTCTTTCAGTTCTAAAATTCTGAGTCAAACGGCATAACTTTTTGTTACAACAGACCAGAGGTTTGAATATCTGCAGTTAAATATCCTCTTATAAAATAATCTGCATATAAACTACCTAGTTTACATTATAAATGCAGGCATATTGCTTTTAAAAAATCGCTAATGTTTTAATATAACATGAATGGCATTTTTAAAACCTCAGAGATTATGTACATTTCCTTGAGTATTGCCATGCTATAGATACTTTGAAGACTATATACTCTTGGCAGTGGCCAGTTGTAGCAGTGGATAGTGCCATGGGTTCGATTCCAGTCAGAGCACACAAGAGAAGCGACCATCTTTTCTCTTCTCTTTCCCCTGACTCTCTCTTTTCCTCCTACAGCCAGTGGCTCAACTCGTCTGAACATAGGCTTTAAGTGCTGAGGATAGCTTGTTTCATTCAAGCGTCAGTCCCTGATGGGGGTTGCCAGGTGGATCCTGGTCAGGGCACATGTGGGAGTCTGTCTCTCTATATCCCCTCCTCTCACTTATAAAACAAACAAACAAAAAATAAATAAAATATCTTGGTCAATATATCCTCCTCAAAATATCTCTGTAATTCAACTTTTAACTTATGTTAAAAACACAATTTATTGGTGTCATTTATGATATTACTGGTAAATAATGCAAGTAATCAAGCATACAGAGATTATTTAATAAAAAAGAATATGTGCTGATTAAAAGCAAGTAATACTGTATGTGTGCTTATAATTTACATCTGACTCTCATTCTGAAAGAAATTCCAAAAGACTATTCAGAAAAAGGAGTAAAACATGATTAATATAAATAGCAACATTGTATTAGTTGTAAAATTTTGTGATGTTATAAATCAAGTATATTGTGTCTCCCCAACTGCCTGAATAAAAAAACAAATTTTATTTCATTCTGTTATCTCTATTGTGGAGTATAGTATGAACTCAATAAATGAGTGAAGAAGGGATGATTACAAATTGGTTTCTCATTGATTATTTTGTTGAATGTTTCCACATTGAAGAACAAAAACAATTATTTACTTAATATAAGTGATTGATTCCTTGAGTCAGTAACGTAAATGCAATAGATTATTTATTTATCTAGATATCAATCTATCCATGTATCCATCTGTCTATATATCCACTAACTCATCTATCCATCTACTATTTTTGTGGTGGAAAATATGTTTATTTCACATTTATAGATAACCTTTTGGGAAGATACATTTCTTTATGGATCATTTTTGCTCCTGGCCATCTTACTGGGCCGAGAATGCAAGGTTTTGTCAACCTTTTCCTGACATATTTTTCAGGTCTAAATAATTTTAAGAATAAGATAACAAACATCTACTCTGGAACATAAAGCAAGTTTGCTTCCTAAGTGGTGGATCCAAAGTGCCCCATTTTTCTCAGCTTCAATAAAAATGCTTATTGCCCTTTGGACTCATATTGCTTCATCTCTGTTGGATTTTTGGAGCAACATAACTGACACAAACATGTAAATTTACTATGCTATGAATATTAATAATCATTTTATAAATCTAAATCAGGAGTCTTCTTCTTCTGCAAGCATCTATAAAATACTAACAGGTTAACATAAGGCTTATAAGTAGGCTAACATCTAATCTAAATCCTAACAAACTTGATATCGTTGAGTATGTTTTTTTCTGTAAGACTTCAGAAGTAATTTTAACATTTGGCATTGTTATACTTATTCCATGCTTAAATTTATGGCATTATTTAATTTATTTGAAAATAATAATAAATATTAAAAATATCAGTATAGAATTATAACTATTATACAAATTTGAATAAAATATTTTGCTTTTTCATTTATTCTAAATTGAGGTTTGTCTTGTTAAGCTAAATTTTAGGAAACTGATGAGTGAAGGATAAAAGTACATTTTAAGCTAAGAATATTTCCACACAATGACTAACAGTTAAGATATAAATATAACTTTTATTTATACTTTTAGCCTCAGGTTCTGTCTTTATGATACGAATTATATAATAAATTAATTAATTTTTATGGTATCATGTTTTATTAGTCCTACAATGAAAGTTTTAAAACCACATTAAATTAATAAACAAAGATAGGAGTATAAGAAATATCATAACATAAAAAATAAAATTTAATATATCTATAAGAAAATTAGCATTTTTCAAGCTAATATAAAATAGTCGCTTCACAATCCCGATGTCTTGCTCTCCAAATTCCAAGAATAGATTGAAAGAACCAACAGTTTAAACTAACTTTTCAACTACTATGATGGATTCATAGAGGGCAAAAACATTTTTTCTTTCTATATAATTATGTCTATATGGTGGGGTTTTTTTTCTTTTTCCCAAGTGAGAAAAGAATAATCTAGATGATTATTACATATTTACATGAATTTATTCCTCATAATTGCTGCTGATATTGATTTGTTTGAATAAAACACTTTAATTCCATTTTTGAGTAACATATGATCTGCTTCCAATATCGCATTATATCATCATGTTCTCTTATTCTAATTATTCAGCTTCTCAGAGTTTCCTATTATCCTTTCTAATCATGAAAGCATGCATTGGTAACACTCAAAAGTTTATTTAGAGACTCATCAGTCATGGTATTGAATAATAATAGTTTTATAATATTCCCCTGTGAAGTGCCATTTTCAAGCATAAAGTCATTAAAAATATTAGTTTAAATCTTACTTTATATAAGAGATATCAAACCATTTGCTAATTAATGACCACTTAAGAAAATTAAATAAGAGCATAGTGTCACAAGCTGATTAAGGTACATAAACATGATGTCATAAAAAGAGGTAAAAGCATTTTTGTATGACAGGAATTTGAAGCTATCCAGAGAGTGCATTCCATTAACATAAGAAACAAATCATCAGTAACGATGTTAGACTGCACAGAAATTCTTTCATGGTGCTCCTAAAACAAGAAGAAAGCTAATTTTTTAATAACAATATCTACTGTGATATTGATTAACACATATTTCTCCTCTTCACACTATACTTATTACTTATGCCTTAGTCTTTTAATTATTCTAAATTACAAATAATGGGTACAAAAGAATATATATTTTTCGTTTTTGAAAAAAAGTGTAATACAAAATTTACTCCTTTTTTATGGATTATTATTTTTGTTTTTTGCTGTTGCTCAGTAGCTATCCACTTTTCTTCTAACATCATTATCTTCAATTTTCTTTAAGGAAACATTTATTCTACATGTCCATTAATTTTATTTTGATAAACCTACACACCTAACTTCAGGCATGGCATGGCTTTCACTGTTGGCTATAGCCATGTTATGTTACTTTGTTACTATCTGTGTGAGTTAGGGTGCCAAGGTTATTAAACAGAGATTTGTAATAGAAATTAGTTTGTACATTCATCACAAGCCAATTGTATTTCCAGCAAGTCTTTTAAAAATAGCGTTAAACAAGTTTAAATTATGTAGACAAAAAAATAAACTAGTATAGATGAACAAGATTCACACTGATTTCAAGACCTAAAATAAAGCTAGAATTATCAACATAGTACAGTATTGATAAATGCATAGAAATGGAATATACATTGTGGATCTATAGACCATCATACATATGGTTGACTGATGTAATATTATAAATATGCTAAGCACCTCAGTAGGAAAGGCGTAATTTAGTTAGCTAATGGCAATGCAATCAAATGAACTTCAAGCTTATATACTGTGCTATATTTCAAAAAAACAAACAAACAAACAAACCCTAAACATAAATCATAGACCAAAATTAAAAACTTCAAATATATACCTAGTACAAGAAAATCATTGAAGAGATTAATTTTAACTTTGAGTTACACAAAGATTTTTGGTATGACACAGTATTGTATTCCATTAAAATATTCATAAATTGGACTTTATCAAAATTAAAACTTCTACATTTCCAAAGTCAATATAAAGAATTAAAAGAGAAGGAACCTGAACAAATTATTCTCAGGTATTTAAAACCTATAATAATGAATAATAATATTTTGGGAAAAATCATCAATTCAAAGATGAAAGTAGCTTTCTGCCTTGCAATTAGAGGATACATAAGTGCATTCCTGGGCTAACCTTTCTTTTGTCAATTGTATGATTTGGTGAAATAGCCACTTATCTAGGAAATTTTAAGCAGAGACTCAATGAAAATGGAGTTATCTCAGAAGGGAAGACCTGAAAGAATTTATTCACTCTAGGTGATGATGTGTCCTGATGTTCAATGCACAAGATCGTTGTATTTCTGATTTCACTACCTCCAATGGAGAAGTCTTTCCTGAACATATAAAACTTTAAATAGTGTTATGCTTACACATTGTTTCTTATTCTTGGGGAGATGTGTGTCATCTTATTTGAGTAATTTGCCAGGTAATGTGAAATATTAACTGTAGCTTCTAATCATTTTTGAGAAGAAAAAAAATGTACTTTTCTTTATTCCTGATTGAATAAATTTGGCTATCATATTTAACCAACCTGAACCTTTTTGGAACAAGCACACTTGAAAAGGACTTGTCTCAATGACATATGACTCATACAGGGATACATATAATAAAATGACAGAAAACTATCACAGAATTAAAATATTTCTGAAGATGCATCACCAAAAAAAGTTAGCCAGAATACATTAAGTTATGAAGTTTTCCACATATATAAAATGCTATAATTTTACCAGGTCAATTTCTTTTTGAGTGTTGTGAAATTTTATTAAAACAAATTTTAAAGGGCCATCTCAGGGGAAAAACATAAACAGTAAAATTAAACACTCATTCTAATAGTGAAAAATCTATTTGAAGGATAGTTTTATGATATGATATAAATAAAATTGATTGTAAGTTACTGCACATTGTGCTATTTTATACTCCCATAATTTTCCATTTTATAATTCAGGTCCTTTTTATAGTCCCTGATTTCAAGGTAATAAAACATCAAAGCAATTTATCCATTCTTTCATTAACTAATTTTTTAATATACACCACAATTTTTATAAACTGAACTGTATCCATGTTCAAATTCCTAAGTGCCCTTTTTCCTAATAATGGCAATGATGGCAATGATGATGATGATAACAATGAAAATACTAATGACTCTTTTGCTTTTCAGGATTTATACAGAACTCTGGGTGAATGATAGTGTGTGTTTATGCAGCCAAATGTAAAGTTCCTCTGAGTATTGCAGTTGGCTCTTCAAATATGAAATACAACACATTTGTTTCTCTCTGTTTAAATAAATACTATTTTCCATCAATCTAGAAAGGTTGTTACTAGATCTATGTACAAATTACAACTGATTTGAAACAATTAAAAATTTTTGACTCTGAATAAAATATATTTCTAATATTTGTCTCTTACACTAATGAAAAAAATATTTTATGTATCACAATTTCTCCAGTCTGCTCTCTTTAATAATGCAATGACAGCTAAAAAAGTATTTTTATTGTTAAGTTTGTACAGGAAGTTATAATAAGCTTTTCTCTTTTACTATCTAATTTATTTTGAAAAATTTGAAACAAATGAGGAATATCTGATTCACATTGCCTCAGTATTTAAGAAAACCAACAATGCTGACCAATATTAGTACAGATGTTTACAATTTTTTATGATATTACCTGGAAGAGGAAAAAAAAAAGACTGATCATGACTAAAAACTTAATTTAGACATTTACATACAGATAGGAATATTGAGTCAGATAATGAAATTTGTAAATAGGCATTTGTAAAATTCAATTATAATTTGATCAATAACATTAATTAACAAATATTGATTTAATGTCCACCAGATAACAGAGACTGTGCTCTAACATGTCAATAAGAATATAAAATTACTTGTCCCAAATGGTAAAAACAAAATAAAACATTATTAGGAAAATATTACTTGTGCTTGTAAAAAAATGTTTATTTATATAATTGCATGCACAAAAATGTTTTAGGTCAAAAGATTAGGTATGCTTATTATGATGATATATGTTTTCAAAGATTAATTGAACTTAAAAGTGCAATATGTTTCAATAACTTTAAATTTTTGATATCTTCAATCAGCACTACATTGATTATAATTCTGAATTATTGGCCTTGTGAATAGTATACTTTATCTAAAATATTATGTATGTCTCATGATTTTTCAATTGAATTTTTTGACCAATGGATCAGACTGTGTCTTACATCTAGGATTTTTCTTTTAATTTCTTCTATTGCTATTAATTTTAAATATCACTTTCCTTTGATTTTATAATTTTTTAAAAGACATTATTGATATTTTTAATCATGTGTAATAAACTATAACTTAAGAAAAAAAGAATAACAAACATTTTAAAAGTAAACTCAATTCTTGGGAGACAAATCTAAAACATTGGTTTCTAAGAGTAGAACTGCAAGTCATACGTTTGCCTCAATGGACATTGTGTTGCTGCCACAAGGAGTTACATCTTCTTCCAAAATATTTGGACAGTAATAAATTCAATAAAGTTAAAGTATTTTTTACATTTCAGACCACATCAAAGGCTAAAGAATGTTAATATGCATTATAAATAAGTATTTCTCAAGCATATTTGTATTTCTTTTTCATAGAAAGCATTACCCAAGTAAAGACTCATATAATTTTTGAAATAATGTGTTGAAATGTTCAAAATAAATAGTTCTTTAATAATTACACATTATTGTATTATCCATGAAGTAAAATACATGTCTAATATAAAAATATTAGCCACTCACAATTGTTTTGGAGAGTCATAGAGAACTAAGTGAGTAAGTTATTGGAAAATTATCTAGCCCAAATTCATTTTGGATATAATCAACTTGAGACTGATACACATTAATGACAACATATAAATAGTTAAATCAATTAGTATATGGTTATTACTTGTAATGGTAATTTTATGGGGTTATTTTAGGTGAAAAGAAAGGGGATAGTGAGGCAGATTCCTGCATGTGCCCTCCCCCAATCCCTCTCAACACCAGCAACCCCATTTGGTGCTGATGTTCAAATACCGAGCTAATTTTAGTATCTGAAGCTGATGATCTATCTCCAAAGGAGCTATCTTCAGCTCCCGACTGAACTGACTGGGCCACTGGCTGCAGAAGGGGAAGAAGGAAAGAATGGGGAGAGGGAATAAAGAGAGCAGTTGGTCTCTTCCTCTGTGTGCCCTGACAGAAAATCAAAGCCCTGGCATCCATATGCTGGGACAACACTACAGCCACTAAGCCACAAACCAGGGCCTTATTATCTCTTCGATTTCTTAAAATTAATTTTTAACAAATTTAAAACAAATGGCAAAGTGTGTCCATTCACAGAAGAATAATGTACTAAACAACTTAAATGTGCAGTACTATGATTTCCCTGGAAGAAAATATAAAATATGGGAGCCAGTAAAATACCACAATTCTGATAAGCTCAATGGAACTTTAAAGGCTTAAATATAAATGGTTTCATGTATTTCAAACTTTTCTTCAAATCTTAATAAAAATAGCACATTTCAATGAAAATGAAAATTTTGTAAAGAAAATGTGAGTCATAATTTTACTTCATTTATCCTGGCTGTTTGGTATTATCAATGGAAAGCATCTGACATTAACAAGTAACAATCTTTTTATTTTTCAGCAGTATATATTATAAATTAAATCCTTTCTACACTCTCAGTTAACCCAAATCAATATTGAAGGCAGAGCTCTTTTTAAATTGTTTCATTAGGTAGATCTTTATTTGCCTCAATTGCTTTTCATCTTTGACTACCGCACATTTTTCTGTTATGAATACAGCAGTAAAATTAAATGGTGGTAAGTACATGTAATTGATAAATGCTCCCTAATAACTTAAAAGAGAAAACTGACTAACCTGACTAGTGAGACTGGCAAAAGTATAAGTAATAATTACTTATATACATTATATCTAGTTAAATGACAAGGTGTGGATTTGCAAACATATTGCTTAAATTCATAAAAATGTTTCTTTCAATTTTGAGTTTAATTTTACCTTTCTTACTCCTGAAGATTCTCACTCACATTTATCTTTTTTCTAGCATATTTGGTCTGTTAATCTATATTATTTTATTTCTTCTACTGATTTCTTAATATTCTTAAAATATTAATTTATTTTGAGTCTACTCACGTTTATAAATTGGTTATATTTTACCTTCTATTTTCTAAGACATTATTAGAATAAATAAATAAAAACAACTTTCTTCTTTTTATTTTTAAATGATTGTTTAGTATAAAATAAACAACCAACATGAATATCTGTTTGTTTAGTTTTGCAAATTAAAGAACTTCTTTAGGAGGTTCTACTTTCTTAGTTTAATCTCTGACAAGAAATTTAAATATTTCTCAAATTTTAAAATATTTTTAATTTTTATTCACACTTTGGTTTTGAATTACATTAAAGTTGTTACAATTAGTTTTCAGTATTACTAAAAAGAAACATGTTATAGTCACTCATTTATTTGTCTTAATTCCCCAATATGAAATATATTTTTTATATTGACTACTTTTTATGAATAGTTCATTTTATATATGCATGTATATTTTAATGTTTTTTTATTCCATTGTATTTTAACTTGGTCATAACTTCTGAATAGTGTTTGAGTTCTCTATTTTCATCTTTATGAAATAAATATTGTTTAAAATTTTAGGTGTTTACTGCCTTCTAGCCTTTTGAGATTGAATTTATAATTATCACGATGATAAAGATGAAGAAACAAAAGTCTAGAGGCAAAAGAATTTACCCATGGTCTGATACTTTCTAAATTACAAGACTAAAAGTCACACTTTGGTATGTTTCATTACAGAGTCACTGAAGAAAGATTGGATATTAATTATAAGAATATATTGAAGTTTTCTAATGCTTCAAATGTATCACCTGTGCTTGTGCATTTGTATTCATAATAGTATCATATTATTTTATCATTACTTCCTTTATAATAATTTACTTATTTTGTTTCATGTGTATATACAGTTAAATTTTCAAAGTTAATTTAAAAATTTAAGGTTATATAAACTGAATAACAACATAAATAACCAAATAATCTAAAAGTGACTAATAAGAAACTTTTGTAACACATATACCCAAAGTTTAACATATTTCTTCTAAAGATAATTATAAAAATAATCATATATAAACATGAATAAATAAAATTAAAAAACTATAAAATATACTCTAATACACACAAGATTAATAATTAAATAAAATTAAATAATTTTATGCTATTTACCCTTATAATATTGATACAAAATAAAATAATAATAATTCAGAATATTTATTAGTTGAGTCCACGGGAAGTCATGAAATCTCAAATGTTACCGGTGTTTGTATAATTTTCTATAATATTTTAAATGAGTAATTTTATAACAATATTTACATATTAAAATAAATTTGTCTGTTTACCTAGCAGTCTCACTTTCAGAAAACTGTTCTCATCCAAAATATTTTAGGCACATAAAGATATATCAATATTTATATAATTTATGTAGATATGATTATAAATTCATGTACATATATGGTGGTTGATATGAATATAAATATTGTACAGATATGAAATTATTTATTGCTAAATATTTTGTATTTCAATGTGAATATATTGTGAATTCTCATCATTAAGCAATGGTTAAATGATAGTATATTGCACTCTTGCAATGGCTAATTTTAAAACTAATAAAAGAAATGAGGAAGAAACTACATAAATTCCCTTGGAACAGGGTGTAGCTTATACTCATTCAGGAGAAATGTACATGTAAAAAATAAAAATATTTTTTCATATGACTCTGAATGACAAAAAACATTCTTTTTGTCAGTAAGAAATCATGAGGACATAAAATTAAATGAACAAAAGTTAATTTTTAATTCTTGATAAAACTAAAAAGAAATTATTTATGATTAGGCAATTTTCAAAAGGTGTTTAAGGAAGCATTTTTAAAAATCTGAGTGAGAAATAGAAAAAAAAAACAAATCTATTTAAAAACAACAAACACTCCACTCAAGAAAAATTTTAAGCAAACTCTAAGGTATTCTAATGCTGAGACCATATTCAGTAACATATAGTATGTTACTAAAGGTAATATCACACATTTTTTTATAAGGGATAGCTTGCAAACCTTTCTAAATCCTCAAGTAGCTATGCTTTGGCTTTGCCAACACGAAACAGAAAATGTATATTTTAACAACATGAAGTTGTACTGAATTTCGCTTTACCCTTGGTTTTCCAAGATGAAAATTCTGTTACCTTTATTATCTCTAAAATTATACTCCTTTGCAATTTCCAAAGTGCACTCGCTAATTATAAACGCATGATCTAATTCTCTTAATGATGCTATGAAATATAAATATTCTTTTAACTATCTTTTACAGTTTATTCTTTATTTTGGGGGGGGATTACATATCTTTTATTAGAAACAATAAAGCAAGTCTCTATTTCTTTCTCCTCTTCACCTACTCTGCTCTAGATCCTGATAGGAGACTGGAATGACATAGGTGAAAATCTCCTATAATCTAAGTAACTCATGGTCCAATGGTGAAAACATGATTCAGTAGAAAACAATTTACCATGTTTTCTAAAAAACACATATAAAAATTACAAGCCCCTCACCCTTTCCTCAAAGGCAGTGCCATGTAGAAATCTAAGCATGAAGTGCAGCCACAATTTAGGTCCTGATTCTACCAGTAACCCATCTTGGGATTCTGGGAAAGTCATTTTACCTTTCAGTGTCCCTAGATCTTAGTCTGCAAAGTGGTGATGATGATCAAGTAAACTTGCACATAATTGTAACTACATATGACAACTAAAAATAACCATCAAAATGATAAATTATCAATTAATAAATCACTCACCAAAATGATGTAAAATAAAAGGCTGTTGAGCCTTGAGTTATTAACATAAATACTCTTCTTACTTTAGCAGAATTACTTTCTCTTTTGATAACAATTCAGTTTTTTTAAAGTGGTTTACTGTGTGTGTGTGTGTGTGTGTGTGTGTGTGTGTGTGTGTGACAGAAACAGAGAGAGGGACAGACAGACAGGAAGGGAGAGAGATGAGAAGCATCAGTTCTTCATTGCAGCACCTCAGTTGTTCATTGATTGCGTGCTCATATGTGCCTTGATGGGGATGGAATTCTGGAGGGTTTAGTAGATTGAGTGACTTCTTGCTCAAGCCAGTGACCTTGGGCTTCAAGCCAGTGATATTTTGAGCACAAACCAGTGACCATGGGGTCATGTCTATGATCCCACGCTCAAGCCAGCAACCCCACACTCAAGCTGGTGAGCCATTGCTCAAGATGGTGAACCCGTGCTAAAGCCAGCAACCTTGAGTTTCAAACCTGGGTCCTCTGCATTCCAGTCCAACGCTCTAACCACTGTACCACTGCCAAGTCAGGCCAAAGTGATATACTTTTTAAGTAGTTTAAACAAATTGTAATTTAAAATTTATCAATTTTTCTATTTATTCAATACCATTTGTGATAACTCTTTCCTGATCATAAATAAATAGATATTTTGTATCAATTCTAAAATGATTTAATGTTCTTTGTATTGTTTTTGTAAAGATTTTATATCGTTGTTTTTCTGATTATGCCACAATGTGAGCTTTTTCTTTTTTATCTTCTGAAAAAGTTTGCATACCATTAGAAAAAATTTTTTCCCTAAACATATTATTGAATACATTTGTAAAAATAAGTGTGCCCATATTCTAACAAGAAAAGTATTCAATACTTTTCTACTTGTTTTTGTGCAATTTGATTTTTAAATTCTGTTATCTCTGGGTATCAACTTGATGACTTATATATTTGTTAAAATATTTTATAAGGAATTTAAACTAATTTTAAGGAAGTTATGACTATCAAATATAATTATTTTACTTTATGTTTATGGTAAATACCTTACTTTACAAATAGTTTTGTGTTATTTTCTCATTTTATTTTTTAGAATATATCAGCTAAATTTCTTTTATTTTTTATTATTATTGTTTTTAAATGAACATCTCTTGGATCTATTTTTAATTCAGCAATTTCCCTTTAATCACAGAGTTCAACTATTCATGACCTTTGAATACTTGTCACCGGTGATTTAAATCTGCTTTCAGCAGTCATAGTCAACAGCTACAATGATGCTCACCAAACATCATTCTCTTCTATATATTCCCTAAGTATATTCTGTGCCATGGACCAGTGTGGCTAGTAATTGTCCATGTCCTGAGTGAGAACGGTGCGGAATGAAGAAATAAACTCAGAGAGAAAAAGGATGGGATCAAGAGCTCTCTGCAAACTGATGGCAAGCCAGAGCAAAACAAAGCCTCTAGTCTGCTTTATTGTATAGTGCAGAGCCGTGTGCAAATAAGGAAGTCTACAATACAATGTCAAACATCTGAGGCATAAACAGGAATTCTCTTTAGGCCAGAAATCCATTTAAGGCTACACCGAAATCCTCCCACCATACATAACTAAAATCAACCAATATAAGAACAAACAAAGGGTGAGAGGAAGGGCATATATATTACCTCTAGCAACTTAAGCAAGTGAGGCGAGGGATGGGATGAATATGAGTACTCAGCTTCATAACCAATATGGAGTTGTGAGAAAGAGCTCAGCCTTTAGCTTAAACCTTAAACTGTGAGGACTTTGCCAATTTGGTCTCCCACGAACTGCATCCAGGAAATTTAATATTTCTATAAAGCAAGGTTAAAATAAAAAGTTTGACTGAAACATTTGAATACCTGAGGGAAAAAAAAAGTTTGGCTAAAGCTTACATTTCTGAATAATTAATTTTGCCAAATAAATAATCTACTTTAAAAAACATATTTAATCATAAGGTCTTCAGCAATATACCAATTTGCATTTGATGAGATTTCTTTAATAGTTTTGAAGATATTTGTACTTGTTTGGTTTTCCTTTATCTAACTATATTATTACAGAGAAGTGTTTTTCTGATTAAAAAAAAATAAAGTTGTAGAATTGGGCACCTGAAACCTGTTAAATTAAGTTAACTAAGTTACACTAATAAATTCAATATAAAATACAATTAAAGAGATAAGTCATGACATAGCAGGACCTTGAATGGTGAGATGGATCGATGAGACTTGGTAACAGCACTTTAATGGAGACATGAAAGTGGAAAGTGAAAAAAGTGGAGATATAAGATTGAAAAAACAATGAAAAGGTACAAAATTGAATGAGATAGTAGAGAAAGAGCTGGAGGTATGCAAGAAAGAAATTGGATTACAAGAGGGTTTATGATTCACATATGTCCTGACTTTATAACCAGGGTAATTGTTAGTGATCTTTATAAGTTAACATAAAAAACATGTTCTTATTAAATTATATTAATTTAGCAAGTATGTTGTGTATTATCTTCTTAATGATTGAATATCATGTTTATATATACATATATATTTTAAATTATACATATAATTACATATATCTCACATAATTTATTTATCTATTCCATTGATGGACATTTGGATTGTATCCACCTTTGGATACTGTGAATATCCCTGCTATGAAGATTCACGTAAATGTATTTGTGAGAGTACCTGTGTGAGAAGAATTATTGAGTCATATGGTAATTCTTACTTTGAACTTTCTAAGAAACTGCAAAACTGTTTTCCACAGTGGCTGAACCATTCTACATTTCCACTAGAAATGTATGGCAGTTCTTATTTAATCAAATTCTTACTTACATTTGCTAGTCTCCAGGTTCTTTTGTGGGGTTTTATTGTTATTTATAGTCATGTGAGTAAGTATGAATTTGTATTCCCTTAATGAATAATTAATTGATAATCATTGCATGTGCTTGCTGACCATATTTATATTTTCTTTAATGTAATATCTCTTCATGTCTTTTTCCCATTTGTAATTTTTTCTGTCTTTTTGTTGTTAAATTGTAACTGTTCTTTTTATGGGCTTATCAGTTACACCATTTGCAAATATTTTCTCCAATTCAGCAGGTTAAATATGAAATTCATTTATAACGGTATTTAATAGTACAGATGGCCTGACCAGGCGGTGGTGCAGTGGATAGAATGTTAAACTGTAATGCCTAGAGCCCACGTTCAAGACCCCGATTTCGCCAGCTTGAGCGCGGGCTCATCTGGCTTGAGTAAAAAGCTCACCAGCTTGGACCCAAGGTGGCTGGCTTAAGCAAGGGGTTACTCGGTCTACTGAAGGCCCACGGTCAAGGCACATATGAGAAAGCAATCAATGAACAACTAAGGTGTCGCAACGAAAAACTGAAGATTGATGCTTCTCATCTCTCTCCGTTCCTGTCTGTCTGTCCCCATCTATCCCTCTCTCTGACTCTCTCTCTGTCCCTGTTAAAAAAAATAGTACAAATGTTTTTACTTATGATGAATTCCATTTTCTACTTCCTTCTATTTTTTTTTTCATTCAGGCTTTGGTATCATATTTAAGAATCCATCACTAAATTCAAAGTCAAGATTTACCGCTATATTCTTCTAAGTGTTTTATAATTTTAGCATTTATATTTAATTAATTCATTCATTTAAAGTTGATTTTAATATAAGGTGTTAGGTAGGGATGAAATTTTAATTTTTTACATGAAGATATAGAATTTATCCCAGCACCATTTATTGAAGAAACTATTCTTTTCTTATTAAATTTTCTTGACAACATTGTCAATATTAAGTTTAAAGCCATTGCTTTATATCTGCACATTGCTTGTATTCTCTTGATCATATGTTTATTCTAAAGCTAGTAATACACTGCTTAGATCATTGTAGATTTTTATAAGTTTTGAAATTAGCTAGCATTAGTTTTTCAACTTTGTTTTCTAAGATTATTTTATAATTCAGAGTACTTTTATATTTCTGTAAGAAAAAGCATTGGGATTTTGATAGGGACTGCATTGTATCTGTAAATGTTTTAGTTATTGCCGTATTTATAATATTAAGTCTTCTAATCTATGGATGCAAGTGTCTTACTATTTATTTAGTTCTTCTTAATTTATTTTAACATTGTTCTGTAGTTTTCATTGTACAGGTCTCTCATTTCCTTAGTTACCTTTAAACATGCATTTTATTCTATGGATGCTATTTTAAATGTAATTATTTTTCTTTTTATTGTTTATTGCTGGTGTACAGAAATACACTTAAATTTTGTGTGTTGATCTTGTTCTCTGGAACTTTGCTAAATTTATTAGCTCCCATTTTTTGTGTGTGTTTTTCTTGGGGCTTTTCTATATGTAAGACTATGTCATTTAGAAGTAATATACACCTTCTTTCCCAGTTTAAACATTTATTTTTTTTCTTGCCTAATTATTCTAGCTAGAACTTCTAGAACAATACTGAATAGCATTGGTATAAAAAAAAATCCTTATCTTGTCCCTAGGGAATAGCGTTCAGTAATTCACTGAATAGAATATTAGCTGTGGATTATTCATAAATGCTCTTGGCCTTTTTGAGCAAATACCCTTTTATTTATAGTTTTCTTGGTCCTTTATTATGAAAAGATGATAATGTGTTTGTTTTTCTTCCTTCTATTAATGTATTTGTGTGTATTCTTTACACTATTAATGTGGTGTGTTATATTGATTTATTTCCTAATATTAAATCACATATAATTATATAGAATAAATCATACTTTTTAAAGATGTATATAATACTTTAACTATGCTGGTATATAGTTATTTATTCTTTTTCGTGAAGAAAACCCTCACCTCAAATCATATAAGCTTTAGGTAATCCAAAACCCAAATCAACTGTATATAATAACATGCTTCCAAAAAGCCCCCCAATGAACACATATCAAGTGTTCACTGACAATTGAGCATCTAGATTTAGGAAGCAGTATAGAGTTACCTTAAAAAATTAAAAATGGAGCTACCTTATGATCCATTGGTTCCACTTCTAAGATTATATCCAAAGAAACTTGAAACATTAATTAGAAAGAATATATGTATCCTTATGTTTATTGCAGCATTATTTACAACCCTTAAGATTTGGAAGCAGCCCAAATATACATCAGTAGATGAATAAATTAAAAAGGAGTGGTACATTGCATAATGGAATATCACTGGCCATATAAAAGGAAGGGATCTTACTTTTGTGACGACATGGAGGGACCTGGAGAATATTATATCAAGTGAAATAAGCCAGTTGTTGAAAGACAAGTACCATATGATTTCATTTATATTTGAAATCTAATGAACAAAATAAACTAACCAACAATATAGAAACAGACTTGTGAAAACAGAGAACAGACTGTCGAAGGTTAGGGGTTTTAGGAGGCTGTGTAAAATACTTAAAGAAATTAAACAAATTAAAAACACTCAGATGCACAGACAACAGTATGGTGATTACCAGAGAGAAAGGAGGTAGCAGCAGGTAGAAAAGGTAAGAGGATGATAATTGGTGATAGAAGAAGACTTGACTTGGGGGAGTGAACACACAATACAATATACAGATGATGTGTTATAGAATAGTACACTTGAAACCAATATCATTTTATTAACCATTGTCACCCTAATAAATTCAATAAAATACAAAATAATTAGATTATAATAAAGAAAATGAATACTTTATTTTTCCTTCTAGATGAATTCTTTATCATTTACTATCCTGTTTTATGGCCTAGAAAGCTGAATTGTATGGATTACATTAATAAAGTTCTTTTCCTTCTGGCTTCTTGATAAAATTTGCCAGTAAGGAATTGGGGGAAAAGAAAGAAAATGACATCAGTATGTCTTTCTTTATATCATTATGTGTGAGAGTTCTTGAGATAACTATTTCTGTAAATTAAAGGTAATTTTTCTCTTAAGATTGATTTTATTGATTATCTTCTAGTTTCTGTAACCTCTCCATATCTTTGTAACCAAATATATAGTTAAGATAAGGAAAAAAAAGTGATTATTATAAAAGTGAAAATAGTAATGAGCTTTGTAAAGACAGGAAGGCTATTAATTAGAAAAGGAAAATGAGTGAGCTTTTGATGTGTTAGAATTTGTGTGTGTCTCTTGAATGGGTTCTGTTATGTTTTCTTACAGAATTCATAAAGCTGTACACTTTGTAGTTTATGTACTTTTAGGGTTTTTTTTTACATACAGGAGATTATAAATTAAGATAGGGTATTTAAACAGAAGAAAATGTTATGTGATATAACTAAGGAGGAGGAATTTTATGAGCTTAAATGTCATCACAGAGCTTAACTTCTGTGGGTCAAGAGTGAAAGTTTTTGAGGTCTAAAAAATGTAATGTGTTTTACAAACTGTACTTAAAAGCAAAAAAAAAAGTTCCTTTCATAGCAATTTATCTTGTTTTATTTGTATTATGCTCAGGACTTTATTTTTAATATATTCTGTATTTATGTATACACATAATATTTGCAGAGCTTAATATGGAAAGCTTTAGTTTTCTAAAAATTATAGATGTTCAATTTTTATCATGTATAACGTACATGTAATGAGTTTGATAATTGCAAATAAAAATATTTTTATGTATAATATAGTTTATACTCTAATTATGCATGTAGTATAAGTCTATATTTTTGGGTTTCAATAGCAAGTATTTAAACTATAACTTTTAAGACACTAACAGCAGTAATTTGGTAATTGCAAATTGAATAGTATAGAAGTAACTGTGTTTTATATGTTTTCCTTTATAAGCAATCAGACTAGACTTTCTCTCTGACAAACTGATGCAGATAAATGCATATATGAAAACATAAATACAAATATTACACAGAGGTGGTTAGAAAACCAGTAATTACACTATTTAAATTGTGTAAGGTTAAGTATGGAAGAACACTTTTTTAACTCTCTTGCCAATATTCACATTGCTTGTAAGCAAAGAACAATCTGTTAGGCCTACAAATGCTCACATATAATAATAAAATAAAATAAATGTAATTATGAAAGACTTCTTGCAAAATGTTTCTTACTGGCAATTCTAATTAAATTGCATATAAATATGTTTTCTATACTTCTGTTTATAAGCAACTTTACAGACTTAATTACATTTCTGCATTATGTCTGTGTCTGATCTTAGTAGTCAATACACTGTATATTTAATAAATACTATAATACACATGTGCAAGTAGAATACGTAAGTGATGGTATAAAACTCAAAAACAAAAATAGATTCATATAGTCATGTTCATAAAATATAGTATTCTCTGTAACATAGACAAACAGAAAGCTAGAAAGTATATATGCAACCATTTTATAACAGTTAAGTAAATAGTTTTTTTCATGGGCAAGAAAGTTTTAGAAACCAAAAGATACACTCAAAAAAAAAAAAAAGAATATGAATAAGTAATTAATAACAAAAGAAGAAATAAGTAACAAATTAAAAAATGAATACTTTTCTAAACTAATGCATCATTATAGAACTGTATATTAAAATAGTGAAATACATTTTTATCTGTCAGAACAAGGAAGTTTTGAGAAAAAATACTTGTCCCAGTGTAGGTAGAGGCATGAGAAAATAGCTACATATACATGACTGAACGATGCTTATAACTTCTTTTTTTAGCAATAAGTTATTTGTATTAAAGAAATTACAATGTATAAAATATACTTTTTAATTCATCCTGCCATTTATCAAAATATATATTAAGCACCGGATTTTACAAATATGCAAAGATTTATTGTTTAATCTAACTTTTCAAAGCTCTCATTAAAATAACAACCGAGAGAAACATTCTAAATACAGATAAGTTAAATAACAGGTTCATTAATTTGCATTAATTTTTAGCATGTATAAAATCATATATTACATGTACATGTATTGGCTATAAAAAAGCTTCATATCTAGTTAAGAAAAAAAACACCTCATTTTTTTCAAAAAATAGGAAAGGAAAAGAGAAAGGGAGAAAAATAAAGTATTTCTTACTATCGATGAGAAAGGGGTCACATGCTGAAGCTGACGAGCTCAGGGAAATCCTGCAGGGTGCCTTGCAAATTCAGAGACCTAAGATACCATACAAGATGGTCTGAAATCAAACTTTTCTAACTAGCCTGACCTGGCTCGTGGTGCAGTGGATAGAGCATCGGACTGGGACGCAAAGGAAACATGTTCAAGACCCCAAGGTCGCCAGCTTGAGCGGGGACTCATCTGGTTTGAGTAAGGCTCACCAGCTTAAGCCCAAGGTCATTGGCTTGAGCAAGGGGTCACTTGGTCTGCTGTAGACCCCCGCCTCAGTTAAGGCACATGTCAGAAAGCAGTCAATAAATAACGTACCCCAAGGAATAATTGCTGTTTCTCATCTCTCTCCCTTCCTTTCTGTATGTCCCTATCCGTCCCTCTCTTTGTCTCTCTCTGTCTCTGTCATACAAAAAAAAAAAAAAAAATCTAACTAAAAGTTCATTGTGGGTAGTCATGTCTTAGGGAGGTATTTTTCTCTAACAAAGATCAGTGCTTACCTTATCCTCTCCTGTCTGTTGTCTTTTGCATCTACAGTAACATACCTGATAACATGTGGGTAATCTTTTCCTGCCTCACCCCTCTCATGGCAGGCATCTCACCAGAGCAGAAACCAACAAAACTCATTGTTGTTATTATTATGATAATTAACTATTAACTGTCTTATTCTGGCCTTTGTAAAAAAAAACAAAAACGTTTCAGTATAGAGGGGGTCCTCCATTAGGACAGTCTCAACATATCGTTTCAAGTTTATTACATTGACTCCTATAATTTTTTTTTAATTGAGACATTGGCCCTGGCCACTTAGCTCAGTGGTAGAGCATTAGCCTTGCATGTGGAGATCCCAAGTTTGATTCCCAGTCAGGGCTCACAGAAGAGGCACTCATCTGCATCTGCACTCCTCCCCTTCTTGCTTTACTCTCTTCTCTCTCTCTGTCTTCCCCACCTATAACCATGGCACAATTGGAGTGAGTTGGCCCTGGGTGCTGAGGATGGCCCCATGGAGTCCACATCAGTCACTGAGAAGAGCTTGGCTCCTGAGCAACAGAGCAGTGTCCCAGATGGACAGAGCATAGCCCACTGTGGCTTGCCAGGTGGATTCTGGCCAGGGAAAATGTGGGAGTCTGTCTCTGCCTGCCCTCCTCTCATTGATTAAAAAAAATAAATTGAGCCTGACCTGTGGTGGCACAGTGGATAAAGCATCAACCTGGAATGCTGAGGTTGCCGGTTCAAGGCCTTGGGCTTGCTCGGTCAAGGCACATATGGGAGTCAAAGCTGCTTCCTGCTCCTCCCCCCTTCTGTCTCTCTCTCTCTCTCTCTCTCTCTCTCAAATGAATAAATAAATAAAAATAATTTAAAAAAATAAAATAAATTGAGAGGTGAGTATTTTGGCTTATGCCTTTAGCGTTGTACAATGATGACAGATTTCAGATTTTGTATGGTCTACAGAGCTATTATTGATGTCTTGAAATGTTATAGGCAGATTTTGGAAGAGAAGAAGTCATCAACCTTCCAGACTAAACTGGAACAATTCGTTAAGAAGGTAGAGAGGCCTGCAACAGATCCTGTACCCTCCACATCAGCTGCTTCTCAAGATGAAACACCTGTAGTACAGGTAGAATCATCTCCAGCATCTCCTGCATGTTCCTTAGGCAACCCCAATTCACCTGACCTAGTATCTCCAGCACCTTCTGCAGGTTCTCCTGCCTCTCCACCTTCCTCTTCCCAATAGGTCACTCTCTCCCACCTTGCAATGACCCTTCCAGTGTGCAAGCCAACCACAGGAATAAAGGTAAGGAATTTTTTTACACTCATTTTTTGTCTTTTTTTTTTCAATTACTACAGTACAGTGTACAGTACAGTATATTTATGTCCTTTTCCATTTTCTGTGGCTTACTTGTGTTTATATGTTCTAGATTATGATTTTACAACTGTGTCAAGATAGGTGACTTAGGCTAGTCTCTGTTTTGATTTACACCAAAATTAGGGTTACATAACTGTCATAAGAACAAAACTGAGTCAAACTGAGTACCCCCTGTATATATTTATACTTTTTATCCAATCCCAGAAATTTTCCTACTTTGCTTTCTCTTGCTTCCCTAATCTATCACCTTTGTGTTTCATGTAACTCCCTTTTGTCTTTCCCTTTGATTCTGATGTATAAAATAAGTGGTGTGAACATCATTTCTTAGAGCATCTTCTCAATCCATTGAGATTTTGTTTCCTGGCAACTGTCAATAGTTTGACTCAAATAAACTCATTTAAAAAAATTTTTACAGATTTGAAAGTATCTTATGTTGACACTACCAATGTTATGTGTATAAGCTTTAAGCAAGTTTATATTTTCTATGTTGTCTCTAACAAGTATGCAAATTTATGAAACTCAGTAAATTCTACTTTGATTGCAATATATAAAACTTAGGCATCCTTTGACAAAATATTGTTACAAGTATGTTGACTCTTTTCCCTTTCAATCTCTGTATATAGTGATAAGTATTAATAACAATACTGGTTTAAAAAAGGTGATCCTCTCGTTTGCACACATTCCTTGCCTAATTGCTCTTCCTGAACTTCCAGAACGATATTGAATAGCACTGGTATAAGAACATATCCTTATTTTATCTCTTAGGGGACAGCTTTCTTTAGTTCACTCTTGAATCAATACCAGCTGTCAGTTACTCGTAAATGCCCTTTAGTATGTTGAGAAAATTATATATTTTTTTCTTTTTTAAATTTTTGTTTAAAATTAAACTTATTGAGGTGATGTTGATTAACAAAATTATACAGGTTTCAGGTACCTAATTCTGCAACACATGTCTGTACACTGTATTGTATGTTCACACCCCCAAGTCAAGTCTTTGACCAGAAGATGATCACCATTTATCTTCTCTATATCTTCCTCTACCCCCAACACAGTCACATTACTGTCATTGGTTTTATTCCTCAGTATATTCTTTAATATGAAAATGCACTTTATATATATATATATTTTTTACAGAGACAAATATATATATATATATATATATATATATATATATATATATATATATATATATATTTATTTATTTTTTTACAAAGACAAAGAGAGAGTCAGAGAGAGGAATAGATAGGGACAGACAGAAAGGAACGGAGAGAGATGAGAAGCATCAATCATTAGTTTTTTGTTGTGATAGCTTAGCTGTTCATTGATTGCTCTCTCATATGTGCCTTGACCATGGGTCTACATCAGACCGAGTAACCCCTTGCTCAAGCCAGCAGCCAGCTGGTGAGCTTTGTTCAAACCAGATGAGCCCGTGCTCAAGCTGACGACCTTGGGGTCTTGAACCTGGGTCCTCCGCATCCCAGTCCCACACTCTTATCTATCCACTGTGCCACTGCCTGGTCAGGCCACTTAATATTTTTTAAAGAGAAGAATAAAATAAAAATGAAATGACTCATCATGTTTCTCAATTCAGAGTTCTTTTAAAACTTTTTATTTTCCTAAATTATTAGTTATAGCACACAACTAAGAAACATCATGTTAAATATGACCTTTGTGAGCTATATTTCATAGAATAAGTGGGAAAGATTTTAAAATATATGCATGATACTAGATAAAATATATTTAACACTTACTAAATTTCTATGCATTTGATTATTTAATATTCACAACAAGCCAGGGGATTGATGTGGTTATTAACTCTGTTAGATAACTGAAAATATGAAAACTAAGATCAGTTAAATAATTCACAAAAACAGGTAGTGGCTAAGATCTCTAACTCTAGAACTCATTCTCTTCATTATGGCACCATACTATTTATAACAAAGCTAATATATGTTTGAAAATAGAAAACACATTTTAAGGAGTAAATATTCAAAATTTATTGCAATAAGTTAAATGGGAAACAAGTATATTTTTATGCAGCAAGTAAAAATAAACTAAAAAAATTTTGATTTCTGCTTCTGGCTATAGCAAGCAGATAGGCTTGCTTCAGATTATATTTTTCAATAATAATGAGACACATTAGATAAAAAGAAAAAAATTCAGTTCAAGGCATTATTCACTTAACTACGACAATCTATGTAAACATCTCAATCACTGCTATTAGCTAGGGTAGCTGCAATCAAATAAAAAAAAAGAAATAATAAAATAAAAGTGAGCACTCAGACACTCATGTACATACAGACTCAGTCCAAAAGGAATAGTATAAAATTTAAAAACACATCGGATTAAAACCAGCTGAGTATTTAAAATAATAATCTTGATAATAAAAGGATAACGCCAAAAAAATACCTTACTAATATTCAGTATTCAGTGTAGCATTAGATTACTCTTCATCTATCTGTTACGTTCTAGAACTCCCTGTAACAGGCGAAAATTTGCAAATAGCAACCTTACATTTATTTTGTTTATATATATATATATAAGACTTTATAAAACTTCCCCACACTCTTATAAACCTTTCCCACAGTCTTATTAACCTTTCCCACACTTATTTTGCTTAATTTACTGCAAAAATAATTAAAATTATAAATATATAAAAATACCATTAAAAAACAGAATCTTGAGATATAACAAAAAATCTGTAAAACAAAATTAGACAGATAGAATTTAAAAATCTGTGATACAGTGAGACCACAAAAAGTAAACCGTATGGCAAGGGATTTGGAGAAATTCTGGCTAAATAACTAAGCAAGCTAATGTTTGATACAGACTTTCCCTATTTAAATATAGATCTCTAAAAGAGAGGCATTAAATGACTGTTCTAGTTAATGCATTATTTTACATATTAATTAGATAAAATATTTAAAATATTGATAAAATAAGCAATTATAGATTTATTAGTAATTCTATTTTATGTGTATGTTTTTCAATACATTCTTTAATATAATGCATTTTTATATATATTAATACATTCATAAGTTCCAGGGGAAAAAAAGTCATTAGCACAAAGATACATTGCATCTAACATTTATGGCAATACTTCAAATAGTAATGTGTCACAATACTTTCTTGTCATTAAATAATTTGCCTTTGAAAATTACATTGGGAGGTAATATTTTCTCTTATAGCTTCTGTTATGCTTGTGATATTACTTAAAATTGTTTCATATTAAATATATAAAATCTATTTTGAATATTTCTTTCAGAGTTGACTAAGTGGTAAAATCACTTTGTGTGTGTGAGCTTTTATTGATGTGTCTCTTCAGTATGTTATAATTTAATTTATTGGCAAGCAAATATTGAAAATTCCTAAATGTGCAAAGTCAATGTGTAGGAGAGTTGTACCGATACCTAATCAATGAAACCTTTGAAAGGGAAGTATTAATCAGAGGAGCTCTAACTGCTGATCCTTCACTAACCAAATAAAGAGTTCTCGACACTGCCTCTAATTTTGATTAACACCACCCCTCAGCTTACAGTTAAGTAAATTTAAGCAAAAGAGAATTAGTGAATTGCCCAAGACCAAAAACCTAAATTAAGTATAACATCTGGAAAGAATATGATTTCTTTTTGGTAATACTGCTCAGGCAGAAAGTATATTTTATCAAAGTAATTAATACTTAACCATAAATTATGTTAAATAAACAACTTTATAGAAGGCATTTGGTGAAATACATAACATAATAGGAAAGCTTCAGTGTATAAGTCTTAAGGAGAAGTGAACGCAAAACACAACTAATTTCCTAGTGGAACACAGAGCTGTCTGAGACTAAACTATAGACCCCATAGTAAAAAATAAAATCTCATTGTTTAATTAAATTATGCCAGGTTCTGGCCGGTTGGCTCAGTGGTAGAGCGTCGGCCTGGCGTGCAGAAGTCCCAGGTTTGATTCCCGGCCAGGGCAGACAGGAGAAGCGCCCATCTGCTTCTCCACCCCTCCCTCTCTCCTTCCTCTCTGTCTCTCTCTTCCCCTCCCACAGCCAAGGCTCCATTGGAGCAAAGATGGCCCGGGCGCTGGGGATGGCTCCTTGGCCTCTGCCCCAGGCGCTAGGTGGTTCTGGTCGCAACAGAGCGACGCCCCAGAGGGGCAGAGCATCGCCCCCTGGTGGGCAGAGCATCGCCCCATGGTGGGCAGAGCATCGCCCCCTGGTGGGCGTGCCAGGTGGATCCTGGTCCGGTGCATGCGGGAGTCTGTCTGACTGTCTCTCCCCATTTCTAGCTTCAGAAAAAAAAAAAATGCCATTTACAAATAAAATTAAAGACCTAGCTATCTCAGTCTTGGGGGAAAGTCTAAAAAGCATTTGGTAGAAGTTTCTTCAACAGAAATGAATAATACCAACAGGGGATATATTTAAGTTGTAAATCAAAATTTGAAATCTTATACTTAACCTGAATATAAAAATTTAAAGTCATATATTTCTTAGGTCCTTTAAACTTTATTTTCCACTTCTGAAGATGTAGTTGGTACAAATACCACATGCTAAAAGTTAGAATATAAGGTGTGAATAATTTCATAAACAATACACTGTAGTCCAGTTTACATTAAGGACAGCATTACTATCCTTCTCCAACTAAAATTATAGTGACATAAATGATTGCTTAAGTTCAGAATGACAATCCAAAGCATTGCAAATGTGCTTGTTGTTCAGTAAGTAGCATTTTCTTTATTTTACTAAACTGTACAAAATGAGAACTGAATAAATAATCAATTCATAAATACTATTTGAAAATACATTTTGTTTCAGTCATTTTTCATCAATATCAATAATGGTACATTTATTGTGCTTAGTTGATTATAATATAATATAATATTAATATAATATTAATATAATATAATATAATATAATATATAACCCTAATATTAGTTAATCCATATCTCTTAAAATAAGTCCATATTATCAAAACCTTATATTTTAACATGATAAAGTAAGGCATCATCATTGTCCCATTTCAGCACACACTTATTAATAAATGATATTTCCAGTACTATAATTTGGGCTTTTCTCCTAGTCTCCAAAGTTACACCAAGCCCAGTAAAAGAGGACCACTGATTACATTATTTTGAGGACAATGAGATTCTCACATTGTGAAAGAATTCCACCAATATTATTTTTGGACATCTATGTAAAAAGGTGACAACATTTTTCTAACAGATTATTTAAATAAGTGATTTGTAGGTTTTAAATGAATATACATTAAATGAATATCTCTGGCTGGATAGCTCAGTTGGTAACAGCATTGTCCCCATACGCAATGGTTACTGGTTTGATTCCCAATCAGGACATCCCTCCTTTCCTCTCTCTCTAAAAATCAATAAATAATTTCAAAAAAATGAATACATATGGACTGTGTCTTTTGCCTATATGCTGAGCTTGTCATTAGCTATGGTTTTGCTCTAATTTCTACGCCATAAATAATTAAACCTACAATAAATATTCCATGGAAGAGCTCTATCTGTAACTCAGTAGAAATTAACAGTATAAAAGTATGGCAAATATTGTTTTGAGAACTCTTTTTAACTTTTACTAGTTCACTTTAGGACCCTGGCTGGATAGCTGCATTGGTTAGAGTATTACGTCAAAGCACAGAGGTTGCCAGTTCAATCCCTGGTCAGGGCACATAGAGGAACAAATCAATGTTTCTGTCTCTCAATCTCTCTTCTTTATTCTCTTTTTAAAATAAATTTAAAATTATATATATATTATATATATTTTATATATATAATGTATATATATACATACATACACATATACACATATCTCAGGTCACAGACAGCAACACTTTAAACATGCTCTAACATTTATCCTTTGGACATGAGTTGAGTTATCTTTGGATGTTATGGTACAAAAAATCCACCTTGGCGGAATTGAGCTGGTTTGCACCAGTTCAGCTAAACCAATACCAAATTTTTGTTGAATTTGGCAAACTGATTGTTAAAATGGCACTTGTAAAAAGATTCTCTTTAAGGTGGGCACCTGGGCAGCCACAGAATGTGGAAATCACAAATTTATATTCCTTTCTCTTTTTTTAATGTCCATCTGTGCAACAGCGTATTCTAAGCACCCATAGTAATGTTCATTCTGTCCATGGGTGAAAAAAAATGGCAAGTGAGAATGCCAATCAGGAAGCAATATGGAACTATCTTAAATAACAGTTTTACTGTTTTTTTGTCTGGTATTAGTTAATACTTTTCATTAATATTTTAAAACAATTTCTTATAACATAACTAGTTTTGTGTACCTCTTTTATTGTTCTTCTTTAAGTATTAAATGCATAAAATAATAAACTACCATTTGTTATATTATTTTTATATACCTAAAACTGTCATTAGGGCAGAAAACCAGTTGTTAAATTATTTGAATTCTGCCACTGAATACACATACTTGAGCAGTGACTCTATACTTATAATTAATGGGCATAAAATTTGTGATAAAAAAAAGATGGCGACAAAACTGGCATCAGAAATGGAATCTATCTCTATATTTGTGTGTGTTTTTCTGAGTAAACATGATTTGTGAGTAAACATGAGTGCATATACAAAAATGGACTTATTTCTACTTCTATTGGAAGAGCCAGAAAACTTCCTTAAAATATGAATAGCACTATCCTCTGCAACTCATTAAAAAGTTCTGTTGTTCACATATGTGGCTTATTTATGCATTTATTTAATAAACATATTTTAATAATTTGTACCTGTCTAATTTGTTTATTTTAATTATTCTTTTCTTATAATGATGTCTCGATAAAGAACCAGGAGGGATCAGACAGTAAAATTTCTCTTATTCATGGCCCTGTTACATGGCCCTTATAATAAATGTCAGAAGATGTTTATTTTCAGTGATTCTGATAAAAAAAAAAAACTTTAAAAAAACCTAAAGTCATTTTCATCAAGAAAATGATATTAAAAACAAAAAATGATAAATATAAACCAAATAAATTGATATAGAGATAAAGAGTGAAGGTGTAAAGTAAAATCTATACTATATCCAAATAACTTCTAGAGACTGTATCTACTTAAATTTAACATTTATAGATAAATAATGCACATTTTAAAAAACATTAAAATATTTGGCCTCTAGTCAAAGGTACTTAGAAATACAAAAATAAGCATCAGTATACCCTAAGTTCAAGTTTAATGTCTTTGCTTGGTAATTATAATAATGGAGGATAAGTACAACGAAGTAAGAAAGGATAGGGAAAGTATTTCTCTAATTAGTGATTTACAATATGGTAGAAAAATAGAAGGATGACAATTTTAGAAGATAAAAACTAAGCATATTTCAGATTTGAAAACAGAGACAAGATAATCAGATACAGAATGCCCAACAAATTCCAAGGATACAATTGCAAGAAATCCACACTTATATACACCATACTGAAACTAAAAAACAACAAAAATCAGGCTGAGAGGAAGTAAGCTTACAAACATCAAATTTGATAAACAGTGGATTTCTTAATGTCAACCAGACAATATCTAATATCTAAGAATTCTTTAGAGACTATAATTATGGCAAAGACTTGCTATGTACTTAAACAATCTTTTACAAAAGAGTGAAATAGAGTTTTTCAAATAACAATGAAGGATTTTACTTCAAATTTACCCTCATTGAAGGTACTGCTTTGGGAAGAGAAACAATGAACACAAGATGAAGGTTTGAGATGCAAAAAGGCATAATGAGCAAGAAAAATAAGGAGTATCTGGTTAAATCTAAACAAACCCTGATTATGTACAACAATTTTATATAATTTGAAAGAGCACAAAATATACACTGTTGTTAAAAATAAAGTGTAAATTAGAAATCAGTAATTAGAATTATAATATTCTAAGGCTGTCATATTTTGAATGACTTATTATTTTCAACAATACATTTTGATATTAGATGTGCATAATCATTGTTAACATTGTCTTACACTTATAAGAACTTAAATAACAAATTATACTGAGTTACCATATTAACTAAATTACTGTTTATGTGTTGCTTAGATTGAAAAAAATTATTATTTTTATTTTAATTAGATTTGCTTTAATTAGTGCATTGTGGGTGTGACACTGTAGGGAAGTTCATTTCTGTTTATGCAGTTAGAATATTCTGAATCAATTTTTGCTGAAAATTGAGTCAAGATAAATAAAAAGTGTTTTGAAAGGTAATTCATGACTAATTAGTGTTGCAGAGAGATTTAGCTTCTGAGGTGTATATTTACATTTCAAGGTAGATGGCAACCTGGGACCTGGAAGACATTCTGGGTCATAAATCTGGAGATGATAGACTTATTTATATTTCCTTTGATGAGATTTATTTATATTCCATGAGAGTAAGAAGCTAGGATCTTTTTCATTTTATTTTCAAAGAGACTCTTTCTAGGTGGAAATAATATGACGTGAATATGTGTTCAGATTAACTGTATTCAGAGTTCCTCATCATCAATACACACTTCATATGTGTTGCATAATATTTGTTTCCTATTGTATCACTTCATGGGTAAGAATTGGGGAAAAGGAAACCAATAGTTACTATTTGTTGTAAATAAAACACAATAATGTACTCTGCTATAGCAACATTCAGAATAATATCAATAAGTATAAGATTTAAAAACCTTAATAATGAAAGAATTTGAATAATAATCCATACATAGATGATTTAAATTTTTTATGTTCATTAGTATATTTATATGTTGAATCATACCCCTTAATTTTTTAGATGTTAAGAATTTTGCTAATGAAGTACCAATAAACATGTTCTAATTTGGTGAAATATTAATAGAGTTTATATTTTTTCAAGCTTTTTTGAAATGAAAAATATAGTTATATAGTCTGTATTACTGCAAGACATATTAGAACTTTTATGTTAGCATGCAGTGTGATTTAAGGAAGAAGGCATTGAGTGACAAAATGGTTGAGCATCTGTACTTTCTGACTATAGTGGCCTGTAAAAACGCTTTTCCCATGAAGGACCATTTTTTGTTTGTTTGTTTGTTTGTTTTTTCTTTCTGAAGTGAGAAGCAGGGAGGCAGACAGAAAGACTCCTGCATGTGCCAGACCGGATCCACCCGGCATGCCCACTAGGGGTGATGCTCTGCCATTTAGGCCACTGTTCTTTTGCAACTTAAGTCATTCGAGCACCTGAGGTGGAGGCCATGCAGCCAACCTCAATGCCCGGGCCAACTTTGCTCCAATGGAGCCTTGGCAGTGGGAGGGGAGGAGAGAGATAGAAAGAAAAGAGAGGGGGGAAGAGTGGAGCAGCAGATGGGCACTTCTCCTGTGTGCCCTGGCCAGAAATTGAACCCGGGACTTCCAGATGCCAGGCCGATGCTCTATCACTGAGCCAACTGGCCAGGGCCATGAAGGACCTTTTTAAATATTTCCTCAACATAGTCTTCCGAAGATTACAATTTGGAAACTATTTTACTTCATTTACTCCACTCGGTTAGCTAAGTTAATAATTTTCCAGGTGAAATTTCAGTTACTATCATTAATGCCACCAAAAGGTATATATAAAGGTTTAAAATATTTATAATACACTGTTTTCCAATTTTTTTGTGTGTGTTCAAAGATGACAAAACAATCCTTAAAGTGTATGTGCCCAATATTAGAAAATCAAGCTATGTGAGGTAACAAACTAATAGAACTACGTAAAGAAACAAATGAAGCTGCTATCATAGTTGACGACATTAACAGCTCTTTATCAGAAGTAAGCAGTGTTGACAGGTAGAATATCTGTAACAGACTCCTGGAACTCCATCATTTAATAAATATCAATTAACCCAATACAATTAGCATCCATAGACTACTTCATCCACCAAAAGCAGAATATACATTCTTCTCAAATTCACTGGAATATTTACTAAGATCAATCACATTCTGGAGCATATAACACTCTAAAAATGTTAAAATAATAAAAATTATACAATGTTTGCTTTCAGATCTCCATGAAATTAATTTAAAATCTCGAGAGAAATTAAAATATTTCTAAAATAAAAACATGACCATAATTTTTCAGTCTTGAGATGCAGCAAAAAGAGTGTTTAGAGGGAAATTTATATCAATAAATGCATACACTAGAAAAAAAAGAAATATTTAACAATAGCAATCTAAGTTTTCACCATAGGAAACTAGGAAAAAAGTATAAATTATGTACATAGAAGCAGAAGAAAATAAATAATAAGAATTCATATAGAACTCAATGGAATTGAAAAAGAAATCAACAAAACTAAAATTTGGTTCTCAAAAAGATTAATAAAATCAATAAACCTTCAGCAAAACTAATTATAAATATAAATATGAAACATTAATATTATCAAAAGTGAAAGAAGAAACAACAATATAGGACTAATGAAAATTAAAAGGATAATAAAGTAATACTATGAGCAACTTTATGCTGACAAATTTAATATGGTAATAGAAAAAGTTAAAAAAGTTACCTTTGTTTTCACAAAATAGTATTGTATATGTAGAAAACTCCAAGAAAACTACAACTGATAGAACTAACATCTGAAGCTTTCAGATGCTAACTGAATATATAAAAATTTCAGATGCTAACTGAACAACAAACAACCTGAAAATAAAAATGTAAAGGCAATGAGCATCAAAAGTACACATATTTGACAATAAAAATGGAATAAAACTGTCAATATTCAATTGGCTCAGTGGTAGGTAGAGCATCAGTCCTGCTAGTAGATGTCCTGGGTTCAATTTCCAGTCAGGGTACACAAGAAAAGCACCCATCTGCCTCTCCATCCCTCCCCCTTTTGCTTCTCTTTCCTTCTCTAACCCTCCTGCAGCCATGGTTTAATTGAAGCAAGTTGGCCCAAGGCACTGAGAATGGCTCCATGACCTCTGCCTCAGGCGCTAGAATGGCTCCAGTTGCAATGAAGCAATGCCCTAGATGTTAAGAGCATTACCCCTTACTGGGCTTGTCAGGTATAAAGCTATAGAAATCAAGACAATAAGGCATTGGATAAAAATAAGAGCATGTATCAAAAAAAGGAGAATTGGGAGTCTCCAAATAAAAAATTTAGATAAAGGTGTAAAGACAAAATATGAGAGTATTTTGAACAAACAATTCTAGAAATATTAAATATCCATATGCATAATAGTTAACTTAGACAATTTTATTATTTTATATACAAAATTTAGCTTTAAATGGATTATATAACTAACTGTAAGGGATAAATTTTTTTTTAAATTCCAGAAGAAAGCATGGAAGACAAATGTCAGTAGCCTGGTTTAGGCAAAAGCTTTTATTTTTTTGTTTATTTATTTATTAATTTTTGTGAGAAAAAAAGAGAGAGAGGGATAGAGTGAAAGAGGCAGACAAGAAAGGAGAGAGAGGAGAAGCATCAACTCATAGTTGTGCCACCTTAGTTGTTCATTGATTGCTTTCTAATAAATTTCTTGACTGGGAAGCTTCAGTTGAGCCAGTGACCCCTTGCTCAAGCCAGCAACCTTGGGCTCAAAGAAGCAACCTTTGGGCTCAAGCCAGTGACCATGGGGTCATATTTATGATCCCATGCTCAAGTAGGTAAACCCCAACTGAAATGATGAGTCCCCAATCAAGCCAGGGGTTTCAAACCTGGGTCCTCAGTATCCCAGGCCAGTACTCCATTTAATTAGCTACCTCCTAGTCAGGTTGGGTAAAAGCTTTCAGATACAACATCAAAGGTAAATTTCACAAGAGGAAGTTTGGATTTTAAATTATGCCATTTAAAAACCTTTAAAAATAAACTACAGAGTAGAAGAAAATACTGAAAATAACATTTTATAAAGTATAAAAAATTAGTTTACAAAGAAATTTTTAACTCAATAATAATACAAATATAATAGAAAAAAGATTTAAATAGAAAATCTAATACATTTTATTAGCTTTTACAGAAACAGCAAATTGCAGTCACAATGAAGTATTACATATATACTGAACTGGTAAAATACTGACAATAAAATGTGTTAACAAGAAAGTAGAGAAATTGAAATCATATATGGATAGTAAGAATGTAAACAGTTGAGCCAAGAGTCAATTAGATAAGAGTTTGGCCATATCTTTAAAAATTAAAAATATATTTATCGTGTGATTCAGAATTTATACTCTTTGAAATCTATCCAAGAAAATGAAAATGGCCCTGGCCGGTTGGCTCAGCGGTAGAGAGTCGGCCTGGCGTGCGGGGGACCTGGGTTTGATTCCTGGCCAGGGCACATAGGAGAAGCGCCCATTTGCTTCTCCACCACCCCCTCCTTCTTCTCTCTGTCTCTTTCTTCCCCTCCCGCAGCCAAGGCTCCATTGGAGTAAAGATGGCCCGGGCGCTGGGGATGGCTCCTTAGCCTCTGCCCCAGGCGCTAGAGTGGCTCTGGTCGCAGCAGAGTGATGCCCCGGAGGGGCAGAGCATCGCCCCCTGGTGGGCAGAGCGTCGCCCCTGGTGGGCGTGCCGGGTGGATCCCGGTCGGGCGCATGCGGGAGTCTGTCTGACTGTCTCTCCCCGTTTCCAGCTTCAGAAAAAAAAAATTACAAAAAATAAAAAAATAAAAAAATAAAAGAAAATGAAAATGTACATGCTTGGGAATATGCATAAAAACATTATTCATAATCACCCCAAACTAAAAACAGTCCAATTATGTCCCTACAATTAAATGGGTAAACAAAAATATAAAATAATTACATATTACTCAAGATACAAAATCATTTAAATATTGTTATACATTATAACATGGATGAATTTCATAAAGTTATGCTAAGTAGAGGAAGTCAGAAATAAAGAATACATATTGTATGGTTTTTTTTATATAAAATGTATAGAAATGAAAATTTATATAGACAGAAAACAGATCAGTAGTTTCCTAAATTCAAGGATATAGAATTCAACAACACTATCTGTCAATAAATTTTAATTGAGATTTATTTATTTTTTCTCCACAAAGAAACAACAGAATGAAGATAATTTTCAAGTGCCCACTAACATATAACTAGATAGACCACACCATTCACAATAAAACCAATCTTTAAAAAATGTAAAATAATTGAAATAATACAGACTATGTTTTGTTAGTAGCAGAAAGCACTTAGAATTTAATACAATAAATTTAAAAGGAAAATTTCCAAATATTTGGAAACTAAAAAGTGAACTTCTAAATAATCCATGGATCAAAAAGTAAGTCTCAATAAAAAGAAATTGAACTAAATGATGTTGGCAGTAGTTTTGTTATTGTTATTTCCTCCCTCTTAGTCACCCTTCCTCCCCCAAAGTATCTAATGAATCTGGCAGAACTCCACACACTGTGACTTGAGCTGTGTGGCACTCTTAAGAAATAGATACCTGCATTATGCCAACTGTCACAGCAATTCCAAGGCTGCCATTGTTTCCAAATGACCTGGGAATGATCCAGGATGTGACCTAGGGAGGACCACAGGAAACATTGAGGAGAAAACACTTCCCTTATACTTATAAAATTTTTTTGTTAAACACATTCTGATTCAGACAGTTTAAGAGAGGTATTTTTTAATACAAATTTATCTTATAATTTTTAAAATAAGTATTTTATTTATGACATTTTAAGCAAGTTTGAATACTTAAATTAGCATAGTTTTAAAAATAATGGCAATATATATTTATAATGTATATCTATTTTTACTGTTTTCATCAATAGATGATTTAAAATAGTTAAATATTAACATTTAATATTTTGTGTGTTTTGGACTGAATAGGTGTCTCTAAAAATTCATATGTAAAAATCTAATCCCTAATATGGTGGTATTTGAAAGCAGGGCCTTTGGGAGGCAATTATGTCATGAGCCTGATATCCTTGTGAATGGAATTAGCACTTTTATGAAAAGAGGGCAAAAAGTCTCCCCACCCTGTGAGGGTACAAGACGTAGGTGTTACATCCTAGCGAGATAGGCCACAGCAGACACAAAGTGAATTTTATAAGTTTTATTGCAGACCTGCACAGGGACTGCAGGCAACCCATGCAAGGGAGCACTGCAGCCCCCCAAACCTGCGCAGGGACTGCAGGCAACCCACGCCTCCGAAGAGACTGGAGCACTGCAGTCAACCAAACCTGCGCAGCCAACAAACTGCGCAGGGACTGCAGCCCCCCAAACCTGCACAGGGACTGCAGCTCCGAGCTTCTAAAATGGCTCCTTTTTATAGGGTGGCTGTCTAGGATGAGCAAGCATCATACAGAAGCTGATGTAGCTGTTAGCTATTGGCTAGGGAGGTCGTGCACAGTTACAGGGGAGGTATTACTCAGTGGAGAATTTCAAACATAAACTTCTGATAAGGGTCTCTGACTCAATGCAGGATGTTGCTGAACTTTTTGTTCTCAGCGTCACAGGGACCTTGTACACTCTTGGCAGCCCTAGCATGTCAGTACTCCCTGAATCTAACAGTAGGCAGTCTACAACATGGAAGAGGACTTTCAACAGAACTAAGCTGTGCTGGCATCCTGATCTTGCATGCTTCGTCATCAGAATTGTGAGAAATAAGTTTCTGTTGTTGATAAGCCACTCAGTCCATGCTATTTCATTGAGTTAAACTGAAATGACTAAGAGAGAGATCATATTCACTTTGTAAAATATAAAAACAGAAAGATTTAAATATTGTCTTGAAAAATGATTATTTGCACTAAGAGGAATATAAAATTTCTATTAAAGCTTGAATTAGGGCCCTGGCCACTTGGCTCAGTGGTAGAGCGTCGCCCTGGTGTGCAGGAGTCCTAGGTTTGATTCCCAGCCAGGGCACACAGGAGAGGGGCCCATCTGCTTCTCCACCCCTCCCCCTCTCCTTCCTCTCTGTTTCTCTCTTCCCCTCCACAGCCAAGGCTCCATTGGAGCAAAGTTGGCCCAGGCACTGAGGATGGCTCTGTGGCCTCTGCCTCAGATGCTAGAATGGCCCTGGTTGCAACAGAGCAACGCCCCAGATGGGCAGAGCATTGTCCCCTGGTGGGCATGCCGCATGGATCCCGATTGGGGTACATGTGAGAGTCTCTTTCTCTACCTCCCTGCTTCTCATTTAAGATAAAAACAAGATAAAAGCTAAATCAAATATAATTTCTGTTTCAAAAAGTCAGAAAAATGTTTAAAGGAAAGGTAATTTATGGCCGTGATGAAATGAGCGCTTATGAAAAAAATGCAAAATTACATTTGAAAATTCATCATATTACATCACAATTTTAATAGCTAAACAGAAAAAAAGGTGTCTGTTGTGGTTTACCATAAACAAGTTTGTTTTTGTTAAATGAGATAAAAAACAATAACATCATAGAAGTAACCAGATTATTTTACCAAAAAGGTAAGAAATATATAGAATAAAATATAAAATTAAATTGTTTTTAGAAACTGCAATAACTTAAACATATCACATACAATGATAAAACATATTTTCCCTGTATTTTATACATACGTGCATGTTTCTTACCATTGCATTAGTATCTGTGAAAGTCACTGCTCATTGCTTCTTTATACTGACTTCTCAAAATTCTCAGAACTGTCTCTCACATGAGATTCTTTGTATTTTTTCCCCTATCATGTACTTTTGTAGCTATTTTTTGGATTTATATGTGTGATTTTGCAATCATTCCGTGAAATGTCAGCTCTTTAATTAAACCCAGTTTCTATTCTGGTGAATGTGACCAAGATACTAATGTGCTAAAATTATTCTATGGAGACAGGTTTTTAGTCTCCTAACTACAAGTGTTTCCATTTCACAGAAGTCCTACCCTATATGTCATTTTTAGAGAATCAAATACTTATTCTTTGCTAAATATTTGATATTTTTTGATCTAAGAAATAAAACAATAGATAGTGAACCTATTGAGGTTGGAAGTATACATAGAAATGCACATGCAAAATGTTTTTAAACGGATTTAGGGAGTTACCCTAATTTCTCTGTTCAAATAAAACAGTGAATTTGCAAGTTGTTCACAGACTAGCTGTATGTAGTCAGGACATCAAACTTGCAATACCGATGCTTACATCCTAAGTTGGTAGAAAGTACTGAAAAAATGTTTTAAAGTCTTTTTTTCTTTCTTTAAAAAATAACCATTATGGCATTCCAAAGTAGTAATTTATAACATTGTCAACGAGTTCTAATTTATTCATTCAGTCCATTCTTTCATCCAATATTTATTAAGTACGGGATGTTGAGCAGGTATAGAGAATTTAAAGAAGAAATATAAGCCAGGCAGAGAAAGAAAATATTATATGATCTCACTTATATGTGTAATCTAGTGAACAAAGTGAACTGAGGAACGGAATACAGGCAGAGGTGGGGTCACAGGGAGCAGAGGGACAGCTGTCAGAGAGAAAGAGGATGAGGGGATGGGATCAGAGAAGGTAAAAGGATTAGTGAAATTATATATACTTAACACAGAGATATAGATTACAAACAGGACAGCAAATCCTAGAGGGAAGGGGGGAGGGAGTTAGGGGGAGGGAGGCAAAGGGGGTGTATAAAAGGACACAGGGGTGGGCGGTGAGGGAGTTATATTCAGTGGGACACTTGAAACCATGTAAACACAATAAATTAAAATTAAAAAGTTATAAAATAGAGAAATAAATATCTCTCTCATTAAAGAATGCACCTTTTAGAATAGGATTCAAAATCTTTTTTTTTATAAATAAATTTTTATTATAATGGGGTGACATCAATAAATCAGGGTACATATATTCAAAGAAAACATTTCCAGGTTATCTTGTAATTTAATTCTGTTGCATACCCATCACCCAAAGAGAGATTGTCCTCTGTCACCCTCTATCCAGTTTTCTTTGTACCCCTCCCCCTCCCCCTCTCCCTCTTTCCCTCCCCCCACCCCCTGTAACCACCCCACTCCTGTCCATGTCCCTTAGTCTCATTTTTAGGTCCCACCAATGTATGGAATCCTGCAGTTCTTGTTTTTTTTCTGATTCACTTATTTCATTCAGCATACTGTTATCAAGATTCCACCATTCTGCTGTAAGTGATCCGATGTCATCATTTCTTCTAGCTGAATAGTATACAGTGGTGTATATGTGCCCCATATTCTTTATCTAGTCTTCTAATTTTTTTTTACAGTGATTAAAAGCCTTTAAGCAAACTCTTGGCCAATACAGCAAGAATCTATAAAAGAGTAGTGTCCTTAACATGTTCACCAAGTCCAAGTTGGCCCCATCACCATGCCAAACCCCTGAAAAATGCAACCCAACCACAGTTCAGTCTGTTAGGAGCTGTCACAGGGAGCAGGAGTCCAGAAAAGTCCACCTGCAGGAAAAGTCCTCATGGCATTGGAATTGTTGTCACTATTCTATACTTTGCAGCTCATGTCCAAGTCCCAGTGACCGCTGCTTCTAGCTGGTAATGATTCAGGTAGACTGGAAAAGCCATTTGCAACATGCATGGATATGGAGCTTCTGTTCTCCTCTGCCTGGAGAGATGAGACCAGGTTGCTCTTCCCTGGAGCTCTGCGACTGTGGCATGGTAAAGAGAACCTTGGAATACACTAAGCTGGGTGGCAAAGGTAGATTCATAATAGAAGTTGGCAAAAAGGGGAAAGAGAGCTCTAAATTAGGAGTAGGTCCCAGCCTGAAATATGAGTGGGGTATTGAGGTAGGAGAGATAAAGGAAACACTATATATTAAGCAAAGCGGCATAAAATAGGACTATCAACACCCACAACAGAGATCTTTGAGGGAAGAATAAAAAACCTGACTATTCAGGCAAAACATAGTTAAGTGGCCCTTGTGCGAATGAGATCAGTTTACCTGCTTCTTGGAAGAAATACCCAGGCTCGTCCACAGTGTCGTAGATGGCGACGACGGCCCTGGGCACCTTCAGCCTTCAGTGGCAAACCCCAGCATTCTGGGCAAGGTTAGGTCATAGGTGGCTGGAACAGGGCTGGAAGAGACTGAGCCCTCTCTTAGAGGAGCGAGGGGGAAGCCTACCTTCCAGTGTCCCTGTTTCCTCACAGCAGAGACATGTAAGCCTGGCAGGCTTTAGCTCAATGACCTTCCTTTCCACTATTGAAGCAGGACCCAGATGGCATCCTATGAGACCCCTTTGGGGCGTTGGAACCTTTAAGGGTGTATCCTAAAAGCTGGTAGTTCCCCTGATCTCTATTGGGCTTTTTCTTCCTCTAGGTATCTTAAAAGCCATGCTCAGAAGATCTCACTGAGGGGTTTGAGGATCCCCATCCGCCTATATAAATCTTTTCCATATATCTGGAGCTATTTGGAAAAAGACAAAACAGTGTTATTAGCTGGATCTAATAAAGAAGGTAGTAGTTTGCAGGCAAAAAAGATTTGGTGTCTCCAGTTCATCAGATTTAAAAGAAATGTAAATTTTTTTTAAGTAAAAAGCATGATATGGTAGACCCGTAGGAGTTCCAGGATATGACTACCCCCTTTTAATTTTTTTTTAATTGACCTTAAAATATTTGCTGAGTTCACTTTAATAATACCTTAACTTTAAAGATTGTAAGCATGACAAAGTACAGGCAGGAGCATTTTCAGTTTAGCCAGTTTAGGAAATCCAATAATAGAACAATGCATACAGACAATGAGCTATAACATGCTTAGCAGCCTCTCCTGTTCTGACAGAGGTTACTATAGATCCGGAATATGTATCCACTGTAATGTGGACATACGACTGTTTGCCAAATGAAGGTATATGAGTAACATCCATCTGCCAAAGTTGTCCTGGTAGGGGTCCTTGAGGATTAACTCCAAATGAAGGGGCAGTATAGGACCCCTTGGACAGGATTTCCCAATCTACCGTGCTGCTTCCAGGAAAGTTGAAACTGTTTACACCGGGCTGCAGCGTTCTGGTGATGAATAGTATGAGACTGACTTGCTCGGTCTGTCATGGTTGCTCCATATAATTTTCTTTTGGGTAGCTTGATCAACAAGGGTATTCCTAGGCCCTGGCCGGTTGGCTCAGTGGTAGAGCATTGGCCTGGTGTGCAGGATTCCCGGGTTTGATTCCCAGTCAGAGCACACAGAACAAACGCCATTCAAAATCTTTACATTAATAACTTTAAATACTTCAGGTCATATAATATTGGATAGGCCATGAGGAGATACAATATACTTACAACTGACAGATGATAAATCAACAAAAACTCAGAATCCTGGTCTGTTACTTGAATATGCACATATGTTAGATATACTCATAGCAGGGACATTCTTATACCCAGCAGCTTTTGTTTTTTTTCAAAAGGTGTAATAAGCATGCCTATAAATAAATAAACAAGAATGATTTATGTCAGTTTAAAATGTAATGCATATGTAAATAATATAATACTATTTATCAGGTATTCTTCAATTAGCTAGCCCAGGGGTAAAGAAAGAGGACACAATAATTATTTTGTCATTTATAAACAGTTATTTAGTGGTGAATGTAGAAGTAGTACCTTATTTCTTAAGGTTTCCTTATAAGCATTTTCATCAAACGATTTTCTATTACATAGTTTACTTATTTTAGATAACATGTTATGTTGTGTGCAATGGCACTTATATTGATTTTTGTAAGTTCTAATATTTATTGTTTATTGCATTTTAATTTAGCAGATTCTAGACTTTTCTTTAAGTATTAAAAAACAATATAGTTTTTGTTCATCAAATATAAAAAGAATTACAAAATTAATACTTCATCAACTTTAATGGAACATGTATGTAAGAGATAATGAAATTATAGTATTTCTCAATAATTAAAGGATCGCTGTCCAAAATGTTGGGAAGCTTTTTAGGCACTAGAAAATAGATTATTTAGAAATAGATTATTTAACTTCTTAAAATAGTAAAGCACAGATTACTTAATATGGATATAATCATTAATTAATTCATTTATTTATATAATTTACTAGTGAATAAAATAAATATTTTGTGATAAAATATGATTGCAACACCACTTTGTTATTGGCCTTTCGTCTCATAATCATTGATATTCTCACATTTAATATAAAATAATATTTTAACTTATATAATTTGAAAGTTTAATTTTGTGTATAAAAGCAAATAACTAATATTTATTATGGTTTTACCAATTTTTGAATATTAGATGAGATGATTTCATAAATATTATCTACTTAAATCTGAAAATAACTAATTGTGGTAGTACTTAATAATCACAATGTAAGGGCAGAAGTGAGGTTTAGGAAGATGATAGTTTCTCACACGTGTTTCAGCAAGCAACATTATATCCTGGAAGTGCAACTGTGGAAATAATACTTCTTACTGAAACTATATGAATATACAAGAGAAAACTGGAGCCAAAAGAAAACCTAATTTAAAAGTGCAGAATTGCAAAAATTTACTGATACATTTGGAATAGTTCCCATTTGATTAGGAAAATATATTTCCATGGAAATCTTATTTATGTGAAAAAAGTTATCTCATACTACGATTACCATAAAAGCTTTCTCTTAAAAGTAGTTTGAAACTTTAGAAGGAAAGAATGGGCCAGTTGAAGCCTCCTCTTATATTTAAACCGACAGGTGAAAAACAAGATTATCTCTTACTTTTTGAATTATACACTTAATTCATTGAACAGCCTTAAACATTTTTTGAACTCTCTCTCTGGATTCATTGTGAGAGAGTCAAATAATGTTTCTGATTACAGCCATATTGACAGACCCACTTTGTGTAACATCTCTTTGTGAATATTTTCCTATTCCTTCATTACCAATGTGACTCATGATTTGAGTTGTCTTTCCCATAATAGATGGAACTTCTTCATCCACTACCATTTAATCTAGTCCTCTGTGAGGCTAGCAGTTAAGAAGCATTAAAAGTGCTATCTCTGGTCCAGGATATGCTCTCCATAACATTAACTGGCTCATGTTGGGATAAAATGTTCAGTCTTAGTTTGAAAAGGATCATGTATTAAGTAATTGCATCCCTCATACACAGAAAAGCAAATTACAGGTACAGGAGTTTGCTGAAAACAAATTTTGTGTAAAATAAGATTAAATGTAAAAAATCCAAACACATTTATATTATACACGACCTCTTGCAATAAGAACGTTGCAATAACCTGACACTTTTCCTAATTTTAAAATTTGAATAGAAAACTTTCCTCTTGGTTTTTATTTTATCCATTCAGGATAAATTCATCTTTTCAGACTCTAATTATGAGAGAAAAGCAGCCACCTCATTCAGTGTAAACACTTTGCTAATTAACATCCTTAAATAAAACTCAAGAACAAAGGTAAATTCTGACAGTTGACCAGGTATAAAGAGAAGGTGTCCATGAAATGTCTTAGATTAGTTGTTTCATTTCTTTTGATAAGGTAAACATATCAATTACATCTTTGAAACAGAGAACTTGTTAACATAACAGCATATTTACTGCTTGGTCTCTACTTTTACTTAGACCTTCCCCATGAATAATTGTCATGAGATTCTGGTGCTCATTGTGTCCTCGTGAAAGAGTTCCCCATAAAAAAACAAAACAAAACAAAACCCCTAAAACACAAGCAGGCAATGTTTAGACTTTCATCTCTGCTTTTTTAGCAGTGGTTTATTTTAAAGAGTAAAGCAGACCTTGAATTTCATTCAAATTTTGATTTTCACTAGTTGTGTGATCTTGAAGAAATTACTTACTTTTAATGACACTTGGTTTTTCTCATCTGTGAAGCCTTGAGAATATATTAACATATAAAAAAGTCTTATGAGAATGTAGTAACATAGCACCTGTAAAGAACAAATCAAGAATATTTCTCCAATGTCCACTTCCTATGCCTGGTCTATCATTCTCTATGCTTCAAGTTTAAGTTGTAAATACTCATATAACTTTTAGGCAAAATTGCTTAAGTTACTTTCTGCACTTCAAAATTTTATCATATCACTAGAAAAGATCAGTGTTCAATATAAGTTTAACAACTATTCTTTGAAGTTAATACCTATTTTAACATTTCATAATGGTATTAAGACATGTCCAGAAGCTGCTAAATATATCATCAAAAGCAACATGAAATATATGATAACTATCCAGTTCTCCCTAATGACTCATTAATTTCTCAATATAATTTTTTTCCTTCAGTATTTAGCAACAAATATTATTAGAGAATAATCCTCGAATTAGAGACCTGTGAAAAGGTATGCCTCACCCTTGCTTAGTAGGCTTTTTGTGTATAAAAATTCAAGTTCACAAAAGTTTACAGACTATTCTTTGGGGAAAAGAGATGGGCTGTGTGTGTTTTCATCATTGGATAGAGTGTTGAAATGCAGAATAATATTAAATCGGTAAAAATATATTTTTGTGTTGAAGTATTAGGCAAAATTTAAGATTCACAGAATTAAAATATCTTTGGTAGTGAAAACAGAGAGAAATAAATTGTGTCTCAGCACTGTACTTATTTCATAATGTTTATTACCTAATTTTAGAAAAAGTAAGATTGGAAGGATATAGAGTCATCTTAAAACAAGTGGTAGCTAAAACCAAAATTTAGAATAAACTGGCCAAGAATTTAAAATAGGGAAGGGAAGCAGACAATTGAAAGAAAATTGAAAGGTAACCTTGGCTTAAGAAATGAATGATCCCAAAAGTTCTACGGCTTAAATCTGAACTTCAATACCAATTAGCTGGCAGCTCTAGAGAGCTTGAGTTATGTCTTCTCATCTCAATTTCTTCAGTGTCTTCCATGTATTGCAACCCAAAACATGTTTATTGAATGCAAATGTGCTCCATTATACAGAAATCACTTGAGAATTCATTTGTTTAATGTTATATATTTGACACTCTGATAACAACAGAGGAACAAAAGATAGTCTGTTCTAAATAAATCTTACTGTGTATTTTCCAGATGTTTGTTATAAGAAGATAATATAAAGAAAAAAACAAAACTTTTTTCCAACTGTATTATGCTTAATAACAAAATACTGAGGTGAAATAAAAATATATAAAGTCTACTATGCATTTCTTACCACAGTAATTAAAATGCCTATCTTAACCAAATTTGTGTTTTGCTCTTAAATTCTTGATGTTTCTAATTTGATACAGAATTACTAAGTAAAAGCTTATTTAAGTATATGTCTGTAAAAGGTAAGCATATAAGTAGAAAACTGTAACACAATATTTAAATTTGCCCTGTTATGATGATATTAGCATTGAAATGCAAATTACTTTAGAAACATTCTTTTTAAAAGCAGTGCTAAATTTATACTTGTGCATGGTGTTTCATCAGGATGTAATCTCTTTCTTAATAATTAGAGGAAACACAGAGTTTCTGAATTTTGAAATCACTAGTAATTGATCACTTTAAATGAGAACACTGCTGTTATGACTAATGAATGAACTATTAATGTTTGTAATGAATGATATTTTGTACTGATAAAGAAATGACTATGTATGATGATTTATCATCTGGTTCTCAACAGGATACTGAAAAAAGCAAGATGATTATATATTAATTGCATATTTCCTTTTCACATGTATTAATAAAGTTTTGAAGCACAATGAGATATTAAAGTTCAGTTATACAGATATATGATGACAAATTTCTATTTAAAGATAAATTAATTTAAATTATTGTTAAAATTCTAGTGTGTGAACATTTCTAGCCAAATGTGCTTGTGCAATAACTGAGTAGCTCATTAGAGGCTACCACATTTCTACTTCTATGAGGACATCCTCAAGGGCTCTTCTATACTTTTCATCTGTAGAAGCAATTATCTCAGGATACTATTTATCTCCTATTGTACAAAGATAACTTGTGACTATGAACTATACACATAAAACTCACAAATGTATATGTATAGCACTGATTCTTTGGCTTATTACACAAATATTTTTTTCAGTGTTTAGGTTATTTGAATACGTTTGACCATTATCACCATCTGTTAGACTGTCCTATCAAGTAAACATATAGCACGTGTTTCCTTCATGAAAGTTTCTATGTTTATCTTTCCTTCTCTCTCTCATCAGCATGTATTCATATTTGACTTTCTCACCTCCTGCTACTTTCCCTATTACCAAAGAGAAAAACAACTTCATCAGACCTTTTATCTACTCATTAATTTTTATATAAAATAATAACCCAAATCATAAATAATTACCTTTTTGCTAACTGTCTCTGCTTACTTATTGTTCACACTTGTACAACCTTCAAAAAGAACAATGATAAATAAATTATAATGGCTGATTATAATTTCCAAGTAACTTTTTGCTTATCCTTGAAACTTTATGCTTCATCTAACAAGCAGAAGCAGATTTTCATTTTATTTTACATATAATATTTTTCTCTTTCTATTTAAAAAATATTTGCTCTTATCTATCTAAATTCAAGATCCCTAGTTTTAGATCCACACAAAAAATATTCTTCTACTTTTATTTTTTCCATTTGTTCTTCATTCAATTCCCACTAAAGGCAAATAATAATATTGAATGAGTCACCAAAATAATCCATATTTACAAAAGAAAGGTAAAGGTTGGAACAAAATGAAAAGTAATAAAAATAATGTTATTAAAAGCTTCACATGAATTGTTGTGTTTTTAATAATGTCATTGTTTTTGAGGCTTTATTCATCTTAAGTTCTTAATAGGAAATTAGCCTCAGAATTTAAAGATATTCTGAATTTCATCCTCAATGTCAATGTACTTCCCTTGTTGATTAATAAAATATTTATTATTTTTATCACAAGGAGTTATTGAAAACATCCAAATTCTTCTCAAGTTTTCTTTTTATGCTTTTATACTTCTCAGAGAATTATATTCTAAGTGCAAAGGAAAAAATAAATGTTCCTGTGTTGTCACCTCTCCAAAAGTTTTCCACTCTGGGAAGCAGAGAAGACCTTCAGAAGTGAGAATACCAAAATAGAGTTGAATAGCTTCCAAAACTTTATTATATAATTCTTTGAAATTTTAGCTAGTAGAATTTGGATGGTGTTTGTGAATGTGCATGAGTGTATGAATGCTCCATAGGTTACAAAGTTATTTTTAGTGTATCTTATAGGAATATTGCATATAAAAGTATAGCTATACATTAAATTTTAACTAAGATCTTAAAATTTTTTAGAGTATCAGTATACATAATGATGATGATAATTACTAGCAAGCTTTTAGAACTCATATTGTTTTAATAAATTTTCATTTATTATAATTATTTGTATATTATAGATACAAACATTGAAATTAAAAAGAGATAATAAAGTAATACCAAGTCACAATAATAAATGGGAAAAAAAAGACACAGACTTTAATTTTTTCCAATGCCCAACTATTTAATCATGAGCTGTCTCTAAAAGTCTTGTTCAATTTAATTCCACAAAATAGAAAATTTGGAGTATGCAGACAAGGAAGAACAAGTTTCTGTGTCAAGTTCTGAGCTCATTTTTTCCTGTTTCCAAGAGATTTTTGTTTAGCTTCATATTGTTTGTTATGCCTAGCATAAATTTTAAGTCAATAAAAAGAGAAACAGATTTTATTAAATGCACTTACATTTCAAAGTTTTTCAGTTCAATATCAATTCTACTATGTGTTAGTTTGCCAAAAGAGGGATACATAAGGCCTGATGAGTTTTGTAAGAAAAGTGTTTATGCATCTGTGTACAGATAGGCTGAGACCTCATTGGCGTCAGCGGTGAGACTACATATATAGTACAGGGTTTGGTAGCATTTCCTGCCTCAGGGGGAAAACTTCTGTTACCTTGGCATTTAGACAATAGGACAGGGAGGGTGGTGCTGACTAAATCACACAACATTCAGATATGTGAAGGAGAGTGACTAACTGGCAGGAAGTCCCAGGGTCAGGGAGGTAAAATGTCAATCAGCATGCTCAGGTGGAGAGTTACAGGAACTGCCCTGGTACATAGTCACCTAAAGTACAACTTGGCTATTTGAGGCTTTTGGTAAGAGGCCCAGGACACAAACCTAACGCTATGGTTTTGCTTAGGTGTTGACTAATTTTCTCTAATACAACAGTTAGTTTTCAAAGAGATTAAAGTTCACCACATTCAGTTAACAAAGACAAATCAGCATAAATAATCTAAGATAAATTTGATACTTTAATACTTTAAGTATAAATAGTTGAAAAATACTCAAAGTTTGTAAGTGTATGCTAAAACTATATATAAACATAAATTAATATAAAATGTCTGAAACAGGAGTCTTTAAAAAAGGACTATTTTTGCTGATTTATTTCCCCAAAAAAAGTTTATATAAAAAAGTACTCTCAACAGTGTCAGCAAATGTTTATATTGTATAATTTAGTCAGAAAAATTAGAAAGTACAAAGTTCATATTTTATTTTATGCTGATTATGTTTTGAAGAATTAATAAATAAAAGCACTGTTTGTCTGGAAAAGTTGGAATACTTTTCCACATATTTTAGTTCCTTGAAGAGGTCAATATCCAACCTATGGAACTTGCCAGTGATTCATTAAAGAAAGTATTACAGAGTACACTTGACTCTCTGTAGGACACAGTTACATAATATAAGTATAGGAACATAGCAAATAGGAAGGAGATGTAAAAATTAGCAAAGATAAATAAATAATACCCAGCCATTCCATGTGGCTAAAAATAAGCATTTTAAGAAAATGCAATTCAGCAAAGATAATCAAAGTCAATGTTTGATAAAATGCACAGAACAAAGAAATAATAAAAACATAAATATTTAATGGGGAGGATATATTTGGAAGGCATGGATGCTAAGGATACATGGACTAATGCACACAGGAGTTTAAAAGAAAGAAAGAGAATCTCTGTACTAGAGATTGTCTAAAATTGATATAAGCTCTGTTTCTCTGAAACAGAAAGTTTTATTTTTATGTCTCTCCCTGTCCAAATATGGGCAAACTATATGCTCACCCTGCCATGTGCAACATACTTTAATGAGAAATGATCATACCAGTTAGGATTTCCTGATTTTGACATTTAACCAAATGGTCTCAATGGGAGTTTAGAATGATATTTTACTGTGTTCTACTACAGACTATTAGCATGTGATTTATAACTATTCACATTTTATAGTCTATTTTCATCCAGCTTCTTTTTTCTTCTTCTTCATTTTTATTAATTTTAATGGGGTGACATTAATAAATCAGAGTGCATATGTTCAGAGAAAACATCTCCAGGTCATTTTGATATTTAATTATGTTGCTATCATCCAGCTTCTTTAAATTGTTATTTTCTTTGTTCTAGTTTCCCCTGTTTAGTCTTATTTATATGAACATTGCTGGTGTGTCCATGCTTAGCTTTGATTATCCTCACATTACTCCATATGCTATCCATTCTTAGCTAAATCTTATTTGAGCTTTATACATATACATGAATTCCCCTAGTCTCAAGATAGGTTCTGTAAGTTTGTATATTAGATTCATTCTCTAAGAAAACATTATCTCTTGGCTTTTAACAGAAGTAGCTACAGAGATAAATATAAGTGGTTATTTTATAATTTAAATGTTTTTATTATTGAAAATAACAATTATACAAAAAAGAATACTTCAATAAACAATAAGAATCTATAACAGAGTTGACATTGATTAACTCATGGTTCATTTTTACCTTCACTCATTCATTATTTCAACCACTTACACTAAGTAGAACCTCAATCCAACCTCTTTCCAATCAGTGTTAAAATTTATCCAAATGTCTTATGAGTTTTTAAACAATTTGCTTATATTTCAATGTGTAAACTGATAATGCCCAATTCATTGATAACATACTTATGTTAGTTTTACATGTTAACCAATATAAGAACTTTATATTCCATTTGTATCCAACTTTAGATAGCTGAATCAAAATAAATATAAAGTCATAATATTTTAAAAGGCTAGTATTGAACACTCTTATTACAAACACTTGACTGAATGTTTGGATAAATTTTCATTGGCTTTTAAAATCAAAATCATGGCCCTGGCCGGTTGGCTCAGTGGTAGAGCGTCAGCCTGGCGTGCAGAAGTCCCGGGTTCGATTCCCAGCCAGGGCACACAGGAGAAGTGCCCATCTGCTTCTCCACCCCTCCCCTTCTCCTTCCTCTCTGTCTCTCTCTTCTCCTCCCGCAGCGAGGCTCCATTGGAGCAAAGATGGCCCGGGCGCTGGGGATGGCTCCTTGGCCTCTGCCCCAGGCGCTGGAGTGGCTCTGGTCGCAACAGAGCCACGCTCCGGAGGGGCAGAGCATCGCCCCTGGTGGGCAGAGCGTCGCCCCGCCGGGTGGATCCCGGTCGGGCGCATGCGGGAGTCTGTCTGTCTCTCCCGTTTCCAGCTTCAGAAAAATACAAAAAAAAAAAAAAAATCAAAATCATATTTCCTCAGTCTATTGTTACATGCAATTAAACACTTGAGGTATGGATTCTCCTCAGAGATGTACATGAAAATGACAACGCCTTCTTAAGTTCCAGTGTTGCTATAATAAACCAGAGTTAATGATAGTATAGAAGATGATACTATAGATATTATGTTCACTCATAAATTTTAGAAATTGTTTTCACAAATTCTTGTGTCTCTTAATGGCAAGTCAAGTTTTCAAATGCTCATGTTTGATTGTTTCATAGACTAGCAATATGATTATTTAGTATAAATAAGAAGATAGTTTGAGATACTTTTAATTTTTCCACTCCAGGTACAGGAGTTTCATTTTCTATTAATAACAAAATGATATTTGAAAATATAAAAATTGTTGGCATTGGAGAAAGGTTTGATTATAAAAATTATGGCTGAATAAATTAAAGAAGTTGAAAGTGAGATGTGTTTAGTAAAAAAAAAAAAACCTTAAAAAACTTCAACTATGACATGATTGTTTCCAGCTTCAAAAGTAGCATGCATATTTTGAAATTGAGAAGATATTGTATTTAATACGTATTCTATGTAACAGTGCTGTGAAACAGCACTTTACTACTAAACAATAGGAGTGTATATTAACATCTTGTTTTACTCAAACATCATCATCAAAGTCCATTTCTCTAGCTCACAGCACGTGTCTGACAGGTGAAAATTAAAGAATGAAGAAGAATCAATACTCTGTGTATCTAAGTGCTAACCCATACTTTCACTATTAAACTACAAATATTTTCAAGTGTATAACAATGTTTATACAGTGATAAAAGTTTGATCCTTGACAAAGTCAAACGATTTTTTCACATTTCAATATTTGAAACTTTCACTTCCAAAGCCAGGACTTTAACACTATACCCAATTAAGTTGCTTGCAAAAACATCTGCCATAGTCAACAAAAAGTAATGAGATATATTTATCAGAATAATCATAATATTGTGTGTGTGTGTGTGTATATATATATATATATATATTTAACATAGATCCTTAGTAAGGAACAAAGTAGCATTTAAATCTTATTATTTGGCCTTTAAAGCCTATTCTCTTTTTGTTAAATAAAAGTGAAACACCTGGAATCCCTAACAAGTTGTTAAAAGAAGAAACTTATTTCAAAGAATGCACCTAGTTCTAAAAGAGTAAAGGGCACATATTTTGCTAGTATTTATAATTGATGAAGGATGTGGTAAAAGACAAAATACCATAAGTATCAATGATTTAAAAAAAGGAAAAAGAGAATCAAATTATTCTGGTCAGTCATGTGTAGAAGAGTGTTATTAATATTGCACATGCAACCCAAGGACTATCTTTACAGGATTCTTATGTTACTCAGATTTCAGAAACACCTCAAGTCATAACAGTTAGAAATAAATTAGCCATAGAACATCACAGAGCTCATTCTATGTCATAGTCACTTCAATTTTTCTGGGAGCAGATGTATGAATGATCTTAACCAGAAGGCCAGAAGAATAGTCTATTTCAGAATTCTTGACAGCTATTACAATTTCAAAAAAAGAAACAAAACAGATACCAATAACAGATGGTCTAAAAGTTACTGTGCACATTTTATGTACAATTGTACTAAACACCAGGGTATAATTGAAACGACAAGCAGGAAAGAAATATTAAAGCTATAGATCAGATAATTTTGAATGCATTTCATATTTCTGAGTTTCATATCCTGGTACAAAAATGTAAATATGCTGCATAATAAATTGATAGTTTCCATATAATATATTTAATTTTGTAAAATATTTTGTTACCCCACAGGTTACCTATTTTATCTTGAATTATATAACTTTCATTATATTTTGTATGTTTTATCACTATTCTAAACTACAGTTCTAAGTTTCTACATAGCAAATTGCATACTTAAGTAATAATTTAAATGGCATTAATAATAAGGAGACTTAATTCAAAATCACAATTTGTATGTTTGACTGCTGATTTAAGAAATATATATGTAGTTAAAAGAGAGCCAGTACAGATCCAGTATCACATAGCACTTATGAGCTGCTGATTCTACAATGAGAATTTTCTCAGAACCGCCAGGTTTCTCGTCCTCCCTGAAGTAAACTGGGGATTTAGGCTTCCTTAGCTCTCTGTTACCCTCTGACTGTCAGACACCCAACCTCACAACTAAAGCCTTACCTTTATAAAAGTAGATCTCTTTGTTGCTAGGATAAGTCATTGACATTGCCTACTACCACAACCAGAAATGTCATTTAATAGTATTCTTGATAAAAAAAAATCATAAGCAGATATATCTTTGTAAAAAGAAATAAGTTAGAGGCCCTGGCCGTTTGGCTCAGTGGTAGAGCATCAGCCTGGCAGGCAGGGTTCGTTTCCCGGCCAGGGCACACAGGAGAAGTGCCCATCTGCTTCTCCACCCCTCCCCCTCTCTTTTTTCTGTGTCTCTCTCTCTCCTCCCACAGCCAAGGCTCCATTGGAGCAAAGTTGGCCTCTGCCTCAGGCGCTAGAATGGCTTTGGTTGCAACAGAGCAACATGCCAGATGGGCCGAGCATCACCCCCTGGTGGGCATGCCGGTTGGATCCTAGTCGGGTGCTTGGGGGAGTCTGTCTGACTGCCTCCCCGTTTCCAGCTTAAAAAAAAAAATAGAGAAAAGGTCTTAGAAGAAAAAAGTGAGGGAATAATCCAGAATAAATGATTATATTAGACTGCCAAAAATATTTAGAGGTCCGATGGTGAATATATCACCATTCCTAAAAAAAATAACAACTTAAAACTCTTCAATGGATAACAGTATAAATTTCTAGAACAGTAATTTTCTACCTTCTAGATGAATTATTTTTTTGCCTTTAAATCTTTACCTCTTTAGGTTTTGATCCATATATATATATTTCAATCTTGTCACCTGAATTTATCAATATTGCTATAGTTCTTATAGAGATCTAAGATTGATAAAGGATTCTAATATTAAACTTTCACTAATAATAAATTAATTTCTCTCTCTCGATGCAAATAATATTTATTACATCTTCTATAATTTAATATACGCATAAAATACACACATATAAATATATAGAAACATGTTTTTCTGCCATCAAATACCCTGAGTATTTAACTCATTGTTTAAACTTTTAATTGCTATTTTATGACATTATGTATTAAAGTAAATCTTAATAAAATCAAAATGTTATGGTATATCAAAAGTTATGTTTTAGATTATAAAGTGATTGAAATGAATTATATCTTCTTAAAAGATATAATAGTCTTAAGTGTCTTTTTTATCTTTTTATGTTTAGATACTAATTTTTCTAAATAAAAAGCTTAAAGCTAAATATATATCATTTAATAACATTTAATCTTACTTAAATATGAAGATATTTAAATTTCTGTAGTAACATATTGGTTAACTGTTTAAGATAATTCATTTAAAATTTTAATAAAAATAAAGGGAATTAAATTGAAATAAATAATATGCTTTAGGTAATTTTTAAAAAACATATAAAGCATACCAATAATTTTACATGCAATTAAAAAACCACAAAATTATTTTGACTAATCTGTTGGCTCTTTCATTTGATTATCATTCATCAAAGTAATTAGAGATTAATTAATGTATTTATTTAATACATATATAATGCTTACTGCTTTTCTTTCTCATGGTTAGAAGAATGCACAATAATTTTATTTGGTTGATTTCCTCTTATTAAATGTGACTGGCTTACAGGCTTTTATTTTCTTCTTGATAGGAGAATATACCTTTTAATTATACACACAAATACTTTACTTCCAACATGGCTACATCTGAGCAAACTCTGAACTAATATTTTTAATATTTTTCATACTAGAAAGTAATGAATGTCTTGCTAGTCAATGACTTTTTATTAACAAGGACACATTGTCATTATAAAACCAAAGACAGACTGTGTAAGTATTTCCCAACCAATTCCTTGTTAATAAAAGAATACAAGACATAACAGATGAATACTAGTAGTTTCTGGCTAAGTTGGCCTTCCAGCCTATCTCAGTCAATATTTTCTCATCCTTATTCAGCACACTAAAATTATTCTTGTTCAGAATATTATCTCTAATTATGCCCTACACAATAAAGACCAAAGTATAATGCATCAGTTTTCATGTTTATAGATGCCTCATGGTTTTCTTTATTAAAGAAAAAATAAACAAAACCCTACAGAGAAATTTTGATAAAAAATTACTCATCCATTTTATAATCCAGTCAAATTTATACTGGGATTAATTCTGTTATACTTTTTCATTGACTCTGTACTTTCTAAGGTCATTGAGATGCCCTGATAATTTTTATAGTGCCATTATTCCTTTTTATTTGAATACTTGTTACATTTCCCTCAATCCAAATATGCACAATTTAACACAACACTCTGACTCTTTGTCAGCTCTGATTTGGAGATAATGACTTTACAACATATCATATCCTAAGATTACATTCGAGCACAGATTCTGATTGGAAGAAATATCACCATGCTGAGGGCAATGGTTTTGGGGATTAAAATAATCTTACTCATTTATGTATAAAGTACATGTATCTGTACAGTATGTATCAGATACATAATTAACTGTGGCTCTAAAATTTATTAGGGGGTTGACTAGGTTATATCTTTTTCTTAAAGAGCAATGATGAAATAAATTAAGAACACTAAATTAGCATTACAGTTACTTATGCACAATATTGCTTTTTGTGTTCTTTCAGATTGACAAGCTTGAGAACTTGTCAATCATCTAGAATATGTATATAGTCACATATTTGCTTCTGTGTGGATCCAAAATATCACCATCATTTGTTTTGGTATCTTACATTATCAAAACATCAAAACTGCATTGATTCAACTAGTTTTATTCTTAGGTTTAAGAGTGTTGCTGAATTAATTAATTGGGTTTACTTTCTCTGAAGAATTAATTGAGTTCATTGAAAATGGTCGATGAGCCTGACCTGTAGTGGCACAGTGGATAAAGCGTCGACCTGGAATGCTGAGGTCGCCGGTTCAAAACCCTGGGCTTGCCTGGTGGGGGCACATATGGGAGTTGATGCTTCCTGCTCCTCCCTCCCCCTTTTCTCTCTCTCTCTCTCTCTCTCTCTCTCTCTCTCATTCTCTCCTCTCAAAAAATTTAAAAAAAAAATTAAAGCAAAGAATTAAAAAAAAATCTTTAAAAAAAGAAAAAGAAAATGGTTGATGAGCCCCTAGAAAGTTAGTTAGCTCAGACATTTAAGAACATTGTCCCAAAACAACAAGGTTGTTTGTTTGCTTACAAAAAGGGACAAATATATGTTCACGGAAAATCATGTGACCTTGGGTGATGGGCACACAGCACAATCATCTGTTCACATGCTATAGTAACACTTACTTCAAACATATGTAGTCTTATTGATCAATGTCACCCCATTCAATTTAATTCTCTAAATAAATATTTTTTTTTAATTTGAGGAACACATAATAAAGTTTGCAGATGATGTTTTGTTGAACTGTGCCCTGAAGCCTATGTAATTTATTAACCAATGTCACCACAATAAGTTAAAGAAAAGAAAATAAATAAATTAATTAAAATAAAATATTAAAAATGGAATGGTTATTTAATCATGAAGTTTGGGAAGTTGAAGAAAATCATATGGAAATAAAAAAAAATTAAATACCAAGTCAGATGGACTAAGAGAGGTTAAGAAAGAGAGGCAAACCTTAATAGAAGTACTGACAATCTGGATGCTTGAAGGCAAAATAAATAAAAATATTTAGTCATTTAGAATTCATAAAGAGAATTTTGTGGAGCTAAAACAAAATTTCCTTGCTGTGAACTGTTATTAGGGACCAAATATTAAAATATTAATAAATCTTTAAAGTATTACTAACCCATCAATTATTTTTATTAACATCATTGATCCAAATAGTATAACGGTTCTTGTAATAAAAGTTCTGGTACAAAACAGGCCAAAAATCTTTGACATTGAAATATAAATTTTCAGTTTATCTAAATTGGGAATGTTAGGAAAATCTTTGATTTCATATTGAGTTTCTTTTTAAAGAGAGTCAAGAAGCACAAGGGACAGTGAATTCTAGAGACTCTGAGGCAGATGCTTAAACAGCTGTGCATTGAAATGCTGTTCATTCCCAGGTGTAGCACAGCATTATGGATCTGGAGGCAATCTCTCTTTGTTCAATCAATTCCCATTGTACTAGCTTGGTCTTAAATTATGCATTTGGGAAAACAAGTCTTATTACAGTGAGGGGGGAGACCATGTGATAATTTCTATAGCACAACCTGAGACTCACTTTTGACATATAATTTATTTCTTCCTGACATGATGATATTTGGAAAATTACCAGCGACCACGGAACATGTGCATTCAATATAGAAAAGACAGCTGCTAGGCTATTCATTTTCATTGTCGCTTCAGAATCAAGAAGAAATAGTCAACCATCATCTAATATGTAAAGGACAGAAACCTATGTATATTTTCAGAAAAAAAAAAACAGGATTTAAAAAAGTTGTGTTCTCTTTACTCTTGTTCTTGTGAAATATGTCCTAGATTGTTGCTATAAATGACTTATAGGCATTACCCAACTCCTTTCCTCCCCTACCCCAAGCCATTCTGCAAAGACTTCCACAATGCAGTTTCTAAATCTCAAGCCTCCTCAAAATCTTGCAGTAGTTCCCACATTATACAGAGTTAGATAAAAGTTTACACCGATACCTTCCGCAGTATGATTGTATCAATTTAATTAGATTTATCTGGCCTTTCTTCCTTAATAAACACTGCTTGAACTAAATAGTGAACTAATTTCTAACATAACACATATTTCATTCTGTTCAGACCAATATTTCTGTATTCTCAAATATCTACACTATACTGTCATTTTTCTGACCCATCCATCCTAGTCTCACACTATCAGATAGAAGCTTTATGTAGTATATGCAATATGACATTTGACATAAGCAAGTAGTTTATGACTATTGGTTTTATTTTTTATCTACTCTTAACTAATTTCAGGACTTGCTTAACTTTACCATTTACTTTCTTAAATGTATGTATTTAATCATTTATTTACTAAATGTTAATCATTTTAGAGTAAGTGCCTAACAAGGAATCTGGTACATATAGAGAGTTAGAGATGTTGGGTAAATTGAATTGGCAAGTTACTGGATAAACATGTAAGGAATATGTGCTACTTTTCACCTGCATCATCTGTCTCCTTCCTTGTGGATGCCAGTGAAGTACAAAGTCATCCAGACACTGATAAACTTTAGGATCAATTTATGCTCCAAGAATGTGAAAATTGAAACCTAGATGGAAAACACAACTGGTTAGAGCATCATTCTGAGCCCAGGTATTTCTGGTTTGACATAGGTTAGGGCACACACAGTAAAAGGTTGATGTTCCTCCCTTTCTCTCTCTCTCTCTCTCTCTCTCTCTTTCTGTCTCTCTCATTCTCTCTCTTTAAAATCAGTCAATAACAAAATTTTAAAATGAATATAAAAATTTCAGATAATAAAGAAAGGTACAGTATTTCCTTTATGAGTTCTTTTAGAGGTTTTATAATTCTATATTAACATGATCTTAACTAACAATGATATGCCCACAATTATGTTTTACATAAAATAAGAAAGGCAGAGTTCTCATAGTAGAAACCAGGATATACTGGAACAAGGTCTAAAGGGAGGACTTTACTAGAGAATTAACCACAAATGTTTCTGCTTAATAGCTTCTGCTTAAAGAGTTCATGGAATAAAGGTAGGAGATATAAAGAGAAAGTTGCTGAAGAATTTAAAGAAATAGACAATCTCAATTTGGCAGTCCAAGCATAAGGAAGTTTCAGTCAGAAATATCAGAATACACAAAGATAATTATGGTAGTGATTCTTTAAATATACTTTCTACTGTATGTAAAAGAATCCTGAATCAACTAGTTTTAAAAATATTATCTCAACTGAGAGCCCAGAGATACGGTGGACATCACATTTTATTTTTATGTTTTAGATTTTTGCTAATTAATTTTTTATTATATATATATTTAAAATTACAGTTTACAGTCAATATTATTCAGTATTAGTTTCAGATGGACTACATAGTGATTAGAAAATTATGTACTTTAGAGAGGGTCCCCGCAACATTTCAAATTTCTTGATTCAGCAGCTCAAATATGTTATCAGGAACCACAGCTCTTTCTATTGCTCTGTTTTCTATTTAGTATAATGGTGTCAGACTAAGACTGGTTCACTCACTGCATGGTCCAACAATTTATCAAAAGCATTCACTCTTTTCAAAAAATTATGTATAGTATAAGCTCTACTTACGTATGATTTTTTAGGTTGATTTTGAGCATTCATTATGCATGTTTCCCATTAGTTACTTGCTCTTAGAAACAATGTTGAGGCTTCCACACACTACTGGTCTAGTAGCTCAAAGGAGTGGGTAGATGTGTACTAGCAGCAGTTAAGGTCAAGAAAATTGAAAATCCAAATGATTCTGATGCTTCCCCAGGTTGGAAACTAACAACTACACATCAGTGACATGGGCACTGTACACAATTGCTCCTTTCTAGTACACACTTTTGAAATGGCAGCAAAACCTGTTCTAAACATCCACTGGCCCCAGTCCATTAGCATACAATCCATCTTTCTTGTTGAATTGCTTATCGCTTTATATATAGTGTATTCTTTCTAATGATTTCAGTTAGAAAACATATTTCACAAGAATTTGCCAAATAGTCTGTGTCCCTAAGAAATACAGAGACTTCTACTTGTAATTTTTCCTTCTTCATTTTAAATTTCAATGTTGAGAAAGTATCAAACTGAGATGAAAGAATTTTTTTGAATTATTTTTATAATATTTTTATGTCCCCTGTTTAACATAAAATTAATTTATAATTGAATTTTTTAACATTATTACTATAAATAAAATGAAAAATAAATGCTCATCTTTATGAGGCATTTAAAATGGATTCCTCAGTTTATTACATTATTTAAGTAATTCCATTTACCATTCAAAATATGTCTGTTATTTATTTCTATCTTCAATCATTTGACCTTTGTCTTTGACTCAATTTCTTCCATGTGTTGTTTTACAGATTTTAATGGTATAAATAATGATAATTATATAAATCAATTAAGATAGTCATTACTTTAAAATAAAATATAAACATAAAGTCATCTAGAAAGTACTAATGTCCAATGAAATACACATACTGAATGATACTTAAATTGAATTGCTGACTTGGATATCAAAATAATGAAAATAAAATCACTATTCACCATTAAAATAAAATACAATAAATGAGAATGCTAACATAATTACTAATTTAAATATAAGTTTATATATTTATGTTTACATTTAATATATATTTATATTTATGAAAATGCCAATGTAATTACAAATTTTCATCTAAGCAACTTATCACTGTTCAGTGTAGCATTGATGGATAGTAATTTCACAAACACATGTGAGTATGAGGTCATTAGGAGCTAGATCCCCATACAAAGTGTTCTACTTGTTATAGCTTCATACCAGCGTATTCCCAATCCAATCCTATTTTCATTACTCAAAACATGACAGTAGAGTGAAGAGGAAATTCCCAAGCCAGAATTCAGAATCCTTGTATGACCTTTTTACATATCCTTTTTGCTTGTCGGATTTTTTATCTCTATAGTTGACATGTAAAATTTATGGTCTGTAAATGTTTTTTGTATTTTTTTTTGTTTTGTTTTGTTTTTGTTTTCTACTTTAAGACTCTTGCAATTAGTTTAAATCTTATCTGAGATGTAAGCAAAAGCTTCAAACTTGTTTTATCCTGAAACAGGGAAAACAAATATTTTTTGTTATAATTTCTATTGCTCGAAATACATCACAAGCCAGTTAACAATGATATCAGAAATAAGTTACTGTTCTACATATTTTTGCATCTATTGGTTGATTCTCGTATGTGCCCTGACTGAGGATTGAACACACAACTTCAGTGTATCAGGATAATGTTCTTACCAAATAAGCTGCCCAGCCAGAGAATTTTAGGTTTTAAGCCTGCTCTTAAAATCTAAATTTTATAGAGACCTAATTTTAAATTGTCTTTATATTTTATTTTATTTTATTTTACTACTATGATGCAATATAGTTTCAGTTTTTCTTCAAATTAAATGTCTATATTTTATGGATCATGGCCACCACAGTAATACCTATAAAGAGGTATGCTGAAATAGGAAGAGAGATGTTGATGTTTTGATTAAGATGATAAAAATGCTGGTCATACTTGCTCACAAAAATTAGGCGATCAGGGAACGTGCAGATACTCCAGTACTTTCAGCCTTTTGTATAAGGCATTTTCACTAATGAAATAAAAGTTGGTTTTGCATCTTATTTGCATAATTAAACAACTTTCTTTGACGGTCAGTTGCTTTTCTGATGTTTATGTTTAATAAAAAAAATAAATGCTTCTTTTTTTAATACTTCTTTTTTTATCGCTTCATATTCATTTTGAAATATCCCCTAATTTTTGTGAGCAGTATATATAATCCTCATTAGTAATATTTATGAGTAGTGTTTATTAGTACAATTAGTAATATTTAATGTGAACTAATATGTTAATTATATACTAATAAATTTGCTTAAAATTGTAACAAGTTACTTGAAGCATATATATAATAAATTCTACAATTGTAGAGAAATAGTTATAAGATGTTATAAAGTTTCAGTGATTCTAATACTTAATTTATTTGAGCAGAAAATTACCAGACTGAAGTCGACTGGGAGAAGGACATTATAAGGACAGAAGAGATTTCCCCCTACACACCAAAAGTAAACAAAAAACTTTTTCACTGTCTTAACTACAGGGAGCTATGAAAATCTACACATTCTTGACTAAAACTAAAACTAACCAAAAAATAAGTTCAGAAAGAATGAACCCTTATCTTTCCTACCTTAACAGAAGTGTTTGAGAGACATGCAGTCAACCAGGACTACTGTGTTCAAGTGAAAGAAAGTTGAAATAAATTAAGACATTGAAATGATCAATTTGGGAAGCAGATGGAACTGACCTTTTAGATGAATAGGTACAATGATACAAATGGTATTATTCTCTTGCTGTCAGGTCAAATACATCTCACAACTGATAGCATCATTCCCTCTGACCAATTTATTCAATGATTGGAACCCTGGCCCTAGGTATCTTCAGTCTCATCCTGTGAGATGACTGTAATCACAAAGATGTTACTTTGATTAGCTAGCTTGAATTGTGAACATATCCTTGAATCGAGGACTGTGTTAAAGGAAATGTAGCACTATGTTGGCAGGAGATGGAGTGATATAGTTCCCACCAATTATCTACTATTGTATGTTTAAATAAAGACAATTATCAAAGAAAGCTATTGAGGATAACAACATAAGAATTATCTACTATAAATAGGAAGACTTCATTATGAGAAAAAACAAATTATTATAAAATAATCACCTCCCAAAAATTTATGTAGAAGTAAGTTACTATTATAAAATGAGGTTCTTATTATAGAAGTTCCAATTAATACCTGATTTTGAAGTTGTAGATTAATCTTTCAATTTCAAAAGCATTTATTACTATTAACTATTTTCTACAGCTATTAAAAATTATATTTTTGATGTGGATTAGTAACATTTTATTCTTTAATTTTTAATTTAAAAAAATTTTCATTGTTTCTTAGGTTTGTTCTGTTAGCCTACCCTAAGTAAATTATCAACACCTGGTTCAGAATTAGATTATCTGAACTCTAATCACAGTCTTGTGATTTAAAAACTTTATCTTTGTAATCACCAATTTTTCATTTTCCAATCTACCACATGTTGTACCTCCAAAGAAAACTGATAATGGTTAATTAAATCAAAGGACAGAATTGAAATGCTTAGACCTGATGGACAGACATCACTAAATTAAAAATATGATATTTTTAAATCTTCGCACATTTTATTTTATTTATTTTTAAGGGAAAAGAAGGGAGATAGTGAGACTGCCTCTCACCTGCACCCCAATCAGGATCCATCTGTCAACCCTGTCTGGGACCAACGCTCAAATCAACTGAGCTATTTTTAGTGCCTGAGACTGACACACTCGGACCAACTTAGCTATCTTCAGTGCATAAGGCCAATGCTCAAACTAATCCAATGGATGATTGCTTCCCTTATGAGTTCTGGCTGGAGATTGAACCCAGAACATCCGTATCACAGGCCAATGTGCTATCAACTGAACCAGCTGGCCAGGACTTACTTTACACATGTTAAAATTACACTCAAGCAGGAAGCATCAAATCCTATATGTGCCTTGACCAAGCAAACCCAGGTTTTTCAACCTGCAATCTCAGTGTTCCAGGGCATTGCTTTATTCACTGTGCCACCACAGATCTGGGTAGCAGGTCTATTTTTTAATGATACTGTGAAACATATTTAGGAAAAAATGTCCCATTGAAAGTAGATTATAACAAGGGGTCAAATTCTGCTTCTAGAAAGATGGAATAGAGATATGTTTCCTATTTCTTCTCCTAAGTACAGCTAAAAACCCTGGATATAATATATATATACAAAATAAGCATTAGAGAACTGTAAAAGTTAGAAAAAAATGAAATTTGGCTACAGGACTCTAGACCCAAGACTAATTAGTGATAGGTTTCCTGTTTTTTTGTTTGTTTGTTTGCATTTTTTCCTGATTTATTAAAATATTATTGACATATAAAAAATAAAAGTTTAACATTTTCAGTATGATTATTAGATGTATATATTGCAATAAGGTTAGATAATTCCTTCCCACCTCAGATAATTATGATATTTTTGTATGTGGTAATAGATTTAAGGTTTAATCTCTTCATAACAAGAGTAATTATATATAATGTAGTATATTATACTTTATGTTAACTATATTCACTATGCTGTGCTTTAGATTCCCAGATCTTATTTATTTTATTAGCTGAGACTTTGTACCCTTTGAACAATATCTTCTCATCCTCCCCCCAGGACCTGGGAAAGCAACATTCTAGTCTATATTTTATGAGTTCAGTGGTTTTAATTTCATATAAGAGGAAGTCAAAAAGAAATCTTCCTTCTTCAGATTGTGGCAATTTTAATCTACCCCTAAGTATAATCATTGAAATCTATTATTAGGAAAAAATGTAGTAGTCAAAGAGGAAAATATTTAGTGGATTTAGATTCTGCATATATGTGAGAATATACAGTTCTTGTCTTTCTATGTCGAACTTATTTCACTTAGCATAATGTCTTTAAGGTCCAAGATCTGTTGTCATAAAGGACAAGCTTCCTTTCTTTTTAATGGTAATATATATATTCTTATTACAAGACAGGATTCTGTTTCTTTTTTTTATTATTTTTCCATTATAGTTGACATTAAATATTATATTATTTTCAGATGTACAGCTTAGTGGTTAGACATTTATATAACTTCCAAAATGATCCCACCATACAGAGTTATTACAATATTATTTACTGCATTCCATATGCTGTACTCTTTTGTAATTGCAAATTTATGCTTCTTAATCCTTTCACCTTTTTCACTCAGCCCCCCTACCCCTTTTCCATCTGGCAACCATCAGTTTCACAAGACATAATTTCTTGTCATTTTAATGTAAATATTAAAAAGAAAACAAAGATGATTACAGATGTGAAGCATATTTTCATGTAATTGTTGGTCATATGTTTCTTATTTAGAAAAAAATGTTTATTCAAGTTCTTTGCCCGTTTTGTAATCATATTTTGTTTTTGTTATAATTCTATGAGCTTATTGCATATTTTGTATCTTAACCCATTATCAGATAGACAGTTTTCAAATATTTCACTTAATTTAATAAGTCACTTTTTTACTTTGCTGATCATTTCTTTTGCTGTGCAGTAGTTTTTTTTGTTGTTTTTTTGTTTGTTTTGTTTTTTTTTTTGCATTTTTCTGAAGCTGGAAACAGGGAGAGACAGTCAGACAGACTCCCGCATGTGCCTGACCGGGATCCACCCGGCACGCCCACCAGGGGCGACACTCTGCCCACCAGGGGGCGATGCTCTGCCCCTCCTGGGTGTCGCCATGTTGCGACCAGAGCCACTCTAGTGCCTGAGGCAGAGGCCACAGAGCCATCCCCAGCGCCCGGGCCATCTTTGCTCCAATGGAGCCTCGGCTGCGGGAGGGGAAGAGAGAGACAGAGAGGAAGGCGTGGCAGAGGGGTGGAGAAGCAAATGGGTGCTTCTCCTGTGTGCCCTGGCCGGGAATCGAACCCGGGTCCTCCGCACGCTAGGCCGACGCTCTACCACTGAGCCAACCGGCCAGGGCGTTTTTTTTAGTTTGATGTAGTTGCAATTGTTTATTTATACTTTTGTTTTGTACTTTTGGTATCATATCCAAGAATCTTTACCAACATTAATGGCAAGAGGCTGTTCCTTATATTCTTCTAGTAGTTTTACACTGTTGGGTATTATATTTAAGTGTTTAATTAAATGAATTAATTTTTCTGAGTGATGTAAGATAAAGGTACAATTTCATTCTTCCACATGTGATTATCCAGTTTTTCTAACTCCCTTCACTGAAAAGATTGTGCTTTCCTCATTGCATCTTATTGACTTCTTTGTCAAATATTAGTTGATTTTATATGAGTGGGTTTATTTCTGTTTTCTCTATTCTGTTCCATTTGTTTGTCTATTTTTCTGTCAGTACCATATAGGTTTGATTAATATAGTTTTGTAATAAAGTCTGAAATCAGGCATTGTGATACTAAAAACTTTCTAATTCTTTCTTAGAATTCCTTTGACTGCTTTGTATCTTTTGTGGTTACATACAAATATTTTTTTTAATTTCTATTTCTGTAAAAATGTCATAGAAATTTTAATAAGGATTGCATTGAATTTATTAATGTCTTTAAGAAGTAAGGACATTTTGACAAAATTAATTATTTCAATCCATGGATATGAGATATTATTCAATATTTTTTTTTCTTTATTTTCAGCTATTGGTTAAAATAATTCCTAAGAATTTTTTTATGTTATTGTAAATGGGATTTTTTCCTTTATTTATTTATTTAATTTATATTTTATTTTATTTTATTTTTTAGAGGGAGGGATAGATAGGGACAGACAGACAGGAATGGAGAGAGATGAGAAACATCAATCATCAGTTTTTCGTTGTGACACCTTAGTTGTTCATTGATTGCTTTCTCATATGTGCCTTGACCATGGGTCTTCAGCAGACTGAGTAAGCCCTTGTTTAAGCAGCAACCTTGGGTCCAAGCTGGTGAGCCTTGCTCTAACCAGATGAGCTTGCACTCAAGCTGGCGACTTCGGGGTCTCGAACCTGGGTGCTCCGCATCCGAGTCTGACTCTCAATCCACTACGCCACTGCCTGGTCAGGCTCTTAATTTATTTTGAAGTTAGTTTATTGTTATAATATAGAAATACAACTGATTTTGGTATTTTTATTTTATATCCTCAACAGGTCAATCATTAATCTTTGTGTTATCCTAAAATTTTCTATCTACTTATATAAAATGCTATATAATTACTTTATTTTGTACCACTGATAAGAAAGACAGTTTCTGGTCTTGTGTTAGTAAATATTAAAAAAAGAAAAAGAAAACAAGAACATCAGAAACAAGCTCCTAAATTCATTGTCTAATTTTAGCCTCTTAACTGCAGGAAGCAAGTTATGAAAAAAAATTTTTTTTAAGTAGACAGAAATATAAAGCCAGAAGAAACTGAATACACAAGTTATATTCTATATTAGAAGCAAATTATTGGTAATTTAATTTTATACATATTCTTTAATTATGTTAGTTAATAAGAAAATATAAAACATCAGAAAAATTGGAATGTTTAACTCAACTCTTAAAAATGATTTTTAATTTACAAATTATTGTTGCTTTTGTGTTATAAGAATAAGTAACTTTTTAAATATTATTACTGCTAATCAAATCTAGACTCTTCATCACACTATTACTCTCACTATTTCTGGTGAATTTTTTATGAAGATTACAAGAGAGAACAGACAGTGAAAAACATAAGAAAATCACTGCGCATAAATGCAGTATAAATACATCTGGGCTTCACTTAAATGTTTTAGGACAAAAAAATACATGGACATTTAAAAATAACAATCACTTTTACAATTTGTGGGTAATTATAGGCAATCTAAGATTATTAATTTGAAATTACAGTCAAAATAGTTAGATCATATTATTGCTATCAACTAATTTAATTAGGTCTATTATTTCCATAGGTAAGCCAGAGGCTCAGAAGTTTACAAGGTATTATTATAAAATCCTATTCCTCTATAAAAAGTCTATAGCAATATCAGAAGACAATGGATTTTATTGAGTTAAAGGCATGTTTGGATCCCTGAGGATTTGATTCCTGTGTTCATTTTCTTAGTCATGCAATAATACATAATTATAACAAAGTTTAATGTGAAATTCTAATGTCTCCTTTAGCAGAACTTTATTAATAAAATTTCATAGTGTAATTTTAAATTGTTTTTATTTGCTTGTCAATACAATTTCCTTTAAGACTTTATGTTACATAATTCTTGTTCTATTACTCTGAGTACTTGAAAGTTTTGTGATCTTAATTAAATTTGTGTGACTTTTCTCTATTACTTCAAAACAAAGACAAATTTCAGATAAATAAAATTAAAATAGTCATTTAAAAATATTATATGATATGATTTAAAGTTATAAGTATTTGTGCTTTCTGTGTATTTGATAATCTAGACTTCTTCATAAAGTAAAAATATAAAACCTTGCACTACATTGTCATTTGGAAGTTCTAATGAATTCATCACCTGATTATAGCTATTTATTCGTCTTTGTAAGAAGAATAAATTATATTTTAGATTCTTTGCCTTTAGACAGCTCTAGAAAAATTAATTTGAATGCACATATTTTATTCCAAAGTCCTCAGAAACGTTCTACATCAGATGACCATATGCAGGTGAATAGTGTTACCTTACTACATTAACATCCATGTGTATACTAGAGAATTTTATGTAGTGATGAGAATAACCCTAAGCATTTATAGCTTAAATATGCTTTTTGCATTCAGTGAGATTGTCAAGCTTCAAAATCATAATAAAATCATGTTCTAAGAAGTATTTTAATACTAATCCCAGTGGTGGTCAAATAACCTAAGAGAAAAAAATAATTATAGTTGGTGAATAATGTCTTTCCAATTACACTTTAAAAATATTTTAACAAAAAAATATATATCCATTTATCTATAACTATATCCCATTTATTTATTAACATTCACAGTTATCTTTCATTTATTTTCATGAGAAATAATCACACACATACATAGGAGAGTAGTCCCATAAAGCTAAAGTAAAATTATAAACCAAGTAAGATAATAATTTTTAAAAATTGAAATACTTATTCCAAATGAACTTGATTGAGCATGCATATAATTGAAAGCACATGATTGGTAATGATGTTAATGTTAGCAGTTCAGGAGTGGGTGAGGATGAGAGATATCTACTTGGTGGGAAGACTTCATGACATACATGATTCAACCATTTTGAGCAAAGTTTTTTTCTGAAGAGATTTCTTCAAGAAAAATTAAATTTTCTGCAGAATAATTATGATAAACTATAAACACTTTTCTCTGTCCCTACTGATTATCATAAAACAAAATAATTCTGATTCTATCAGTTATAAAGCAAGGAGAAATTATCCCTGAAAGTAAATTACATTTTTATTTCTTTCCGAATATGCTGCTAAAATATGGTGAATGTGTTCTTGTGCTTTTCTCCTGGAAATAAAGTACTTTTGGAGATTTAGCCAAGCTTTTAACAATGTCAGTAGGAAAAAAGCCACTCAAATTCAGAGGAAAACACTGAGAGTATTTTTTTAAATAACAAAACATCTGTGTTAACATATTATCATCATCAATATACACTATAATATTTATTATCATTCTCAGAGTTGATGTTTTTTGAGTTATTATCTCATCATCTCTAACATATAACTTATGAAATCAAGGTTAACAAATAGAGTAGATACTATAGAGCAATGATAATCACTGAGGGTATATAGAGTTTATGAATCTCAAAAGAGAAGTCCAAATTAGTCTTATTAAAAATCTGTAAAAAGCCTTTTTAAAGAATATTGTTATGATCAATAGTGTTATGATCAAAAGACTTCTCTCTTAAGGATTGATGAGTGAAGATTATACTTCTAAAAATCAGAAGATATCTCATTAATCTGAGTATTTGAAGATAAGATTAGAACTTAGAAAATGATATTAAAAGACACTTTTATCCCCACTAATTTTATTAGCATTAATTATCAAAAATTTTCACAATATTTGTTTTATTTTAATTTAAAGTACTGTATTTCCAAAAGTTACATTTCATTTATTTTCATGAGAAATAATCATACACATGCAAAAGACAGTTGTCCCAGGCAGTGGTGGGATTCAATAATTTACAACCAGTTCTCTGTCCTAATGACAGTTTTAATTACAAAAAAAGATATACTAAAAGGTACTAGTAGTTTATTATTTTATACATTTAATACTTAAATAAGAACAATAAAAGTATATAAAACCAGATTATGAGTATTAAAATATTAGTGAAAATAATTAAATAATACCTGACAAAAAAGCAATAAAACTGTTATTTAAGATATTTCCATATGACCTTTTTTTTGTGACAGAGATAGAGAAAGGGACAGATAAGGACAGACACACAAGAAGGGAGAGAGATGAGAAGCATCAATTCTTCAGTGCAGCACCTTAGTTTCTTATTGATTGCTTTCTCATATGTGCCTTGAAGTGGTGGGGACGCCAGGCAAGGCTACAGCAGACAGAATGACCCCTTGCTCAAGCCAGATGAACCTGCACTCAAGCCGGTGACCTTGGGATTTCGAATCTGGGTCCTCCGTGTCCCAGTCTAATGCTCCATCCACAGTGTCACTGTCTGGTCAGGCCCATATTTCTTTTTGATTGGCATCATCACTTAACGTTTTTTCACTTATGGATAGAATGAACATTACTATGGGCACTTAGAATAGGTTGTTGCACAGATAAACATTTAAAAAGAGTAAGAAATGTAATTTTTTGATTTTCACATTGGGCAGCTGCCCAGGCACCCACCTTAGAGAGAACCATGATTACAAATGCCATTTTTAACAACTTGTTTGCTGAAATCAACAAAAATTTAGGTATTGGTTCTACCAAACTAATGTGAACTGGTTGAATCCCATCATTGGTCCCAGTGAGCTGAACTAAAAATAAAAACCATTAAAAAGAATCATTTTTTAAATTGAATTACTCTTTTTTCTTATTGATGTTCAATATAGCTATGTTATTAAGTTTAACAGGTTTAGCTACTAGTGTGGGTTGGGAGATATAGGTAATTCAACAATAAGAGAATGGGAGACAAATAAATATGTTCTTTTTATATGCACAGGGTAAATATAGAGAAGAAAGTTCTAGACTTGTGGGTGGAGCACAGAGCGCATTCCTAGCAACTGTAGCTGACGCAATGCTGTGAGAATACTCCAGCTCCCAGAAGCCTCCTGGGCACACCCAGGAGGGAAGCTCACCCGCTATAAGTAAGTGACTTAGCTCCAACCACGCAGCTTCCTGATCTTTTCAGCCATTGGCTTTGAAGGACACGCTGTAACATCCTATCAGCTGAACTCAGGTATATAAGCTAGCTTACTTCCTGGATAAAGTGGATCTGTGTCACTGAACCTGGTCCCTGGAGTCGGGTCTTTGCATCTCCATCGTCCTCACTCCCAGCAGGACTTGTCCACATAGACTACTGTGCCTCTTTTAATAGAAAGGTCCAGGTAGGCCATGTTGATGGAAAGGACTAGTGAATGGATGGCTCAAAATCACCATAAAAAGTTGCACTGTAAGAGTTCTATATAGAAAAGTGAAGTTTATGATTAGAAACATATGATATATAACAACTTGACTTTCATACTCTAGATCAGGCATCCCCAAACTATGTGGTCCCGGCCCCCTTAGGCCATTTATCCGGCCCCCGCCGCACTTCTGGAAGGGGTACTTCTTTCATTGGTGCTCAGTGAGAGGAGCACTGTATGTGGCAGCCCTCCAATGGACTGAGGGACAGTGAACTGTTCCCCTGCGTAAAAAGTTTGGGGACCGCCTGACCTGTGGTGGTGCAGTGGATAAAGCGTCGACCTGGAAATGCTGAGGTTGCCGGATCGAAGCCCTGGGCTTGCCTGGTCAGGGCACATATGGGAGTTGATGCTTCTAGCTCCTCCTCCACTTCTCTCTCTCTGTCTCTCCTCTCTTTCTCTCTCTCTCTCTCTCTCTCTCTCTCTCTCTCTCTCTCCCTCCCTCTCCTCTCTAAAATGAATAAATAAATGAATAAAATTAAAAAAAAAAGTTTAGGGACCACTGCTCTAGATTTTATTTTTTTAAGAATGATGTTTTGGCCTGACTCCGTGGTGGCGCAGTGGATAGAGTGTCAGCCTGGGATGCTGAGGACTCAGGTTCAAAACCCTAAGATTGCCAGCTTGAGCATGGAATCGTAGACATGACCCCTGGTCGCTGGCTTGAAGTCCAAGGTTGCTGGCTTGAGCAAGAGGTCACTTGCTCTGCTGGAGCCCCCCAATCAAGGCACATATGAGAAAGCAATCAATGAACAACTAAGGTGCTGAAACAAAAAATGGATGCTTCTCATATGTCGCCCTTCTTGTCTGTAGGTCCCTGACTGTCCCTCTCTCTCTCCCTCGTTAAAAACAAACAAACAAACAAAGCAAGAATGATGGTTTGGTGAAATATTCTGATTGCCGCTTCATCATTCATGTACACTCCCACAGCTTGGCTGCGACTTTTGCTCCCAAGATGCTCAGAATACAGATCAGGTATTTTTTATTTGTTTCTTCCCCTAGAATCATCACGCTTAACTTTTTTTTGTTGTTGTAAAAAAAGTCGAAAGATTTATGCGATCTGAAGAGAAACAAGAGCATGTGTTGTTGTTATCATAAACAATATACATCTTTTTTAATAACTTAGGTTTGGATATTTTATGGAATATTTTGATATAAACTGATCTTTCTCTCAAAAATCCTTTCAAATTTTACAAAATATGTTAATCATTTTTTTTTTCTTTTACCCTCTTAATCCACAAATGTACCATTGTTAAATTGAGTCTCTGGTTAACTGATATGCTAGCAGTAACATTTGTTTTGGTTTATAACTTAAAACAAATATTCTTAAATTAGCTGTACATTCTATTAAAATTTAATATTTTTCTTTTCTTGTTTTTCTCGGAAACTTGATTACATATTTTTGAAATAATGAGTCAATGTTTTGATTATCCATTATCATATTCAAATGCTCCATGACTTTCTCTCTTCAAGGAAGCAATCATTAAAATATAAGTAAATAATAAAAAATATACTTTTTATACTTAATACTTTGGAATGTCAAAGTTTCATCATGTGTGTTTTAGGTGTATAATCTTTAAATAAATTCTTTTCCAAAAGAATAATTTTAGATAATTACATCATACTGTGAATATGTGCTTTGATTATGTAAAAATTAAAATGCTGCATGCCAAAACAAATTGAATTCCCTGAATGTCCCCAAAGTCATTTTACTTCAAGTTGAGAATGACCAAAAATGTTTATAAAATGGTTTACACATGCTTTTCTTGAAGAAGATTAGAATTTCAACTTCTTGAGTATATTTCCTAACTTGAATTTATTTATTCCAATGTTTAAGATTCTTCTAATATTTAATTTGGTATATCAATAGAGGTTCAGTTCTAATAAATGTGCTAAATATAAGATAGAAAGAAAGCATATTGAATAGCATCCACCTACATTTAATTTTATTTCTATAATAATATTTCTACATGCAAGTGTTTCTTTTTTCTTTTTTTTTTTTGTATTTTTCTGAAGCTGGAAACGGGGAGAGACAGTCAGACAGACTCTCGCATGCGCCCGACCGGGATCCACCCAACACGCCCACCAGGGGAGAAGCTCTGCCCACCAGGGGGCGATGCTCTGCCCCTCCGGGGGGTTGCTCTGTCGAGACCAGAGCCATTCTAGCACCTGGGGCAGAGGCCAAGGAGCCATCCCGGGCCATCCTTGCTCCAATGGAGCCTTGGCTGCGGGAGGGGAAGAGACAGAGAAGAAGGGGGGGGTGGAGAAGCAAATGGGCGCTTCTCCTATGTGCCCTGGCCGGGAATTGAACCCGGGTCCCCCGCACACCAGGCCAACGCTCTACCGCTGAGCCAACCGGCCAGGGCCGAGAGTGTTTCTTTAAATAAAATATTCTTTATTACCTTCTTTATTTATTAAAGTTTGATTAATTTATTCATATACAAAGTGGTTCTGATTAGTACCAGTTTTTAATTTTTTGGTTAATTTAGTAAGTTGTAAAACAATTTTTTTTGGTTTTAAATACTGAACGTCACAAATCTACTATCCTAATTCCTTTAGCAAAGAAAGAAAAAGGTATTAAGACCTTTTGCAGTTGTCTGAAAATTGTAAAAATGTCTTTAATATTAATGTGCTTCTTTTACTTTTAGTATTCCTCAGGGAACCTTGTACCAGAGGTCAGTGTCTCTGCTTCTGTAATAAAACATTGTCTTGTTAAATGTTGTGTAAAACTATGTCTTTCTGCTTTTTCTCTTTTGCTGCAACCAGAATGTAAATTGCATCATACATATTTACTAAAACATAAAGAAATTCACCAAGATAGGCAATCAGTTTCTGTAGTCAATTTTAATTATACTATAAAACTTAGCACTAAAACATTATTTCTATAACAAATTAAAAGTATAACAAATACAACATAATATATGCCTAAGCAGAGTTCCTATATTCAAAAGTAAAATGGTGAATTAGGAAACATTTCAAAAGGATGCAAATTAAGAGAAGTTCTGTTCTTAAAATGTTACTCAAGGCTATTTCACGAGATAATTGAATCATTAGTATAATAATTTAATTTTTATTCTCCATGTGTGATCTATGGTTTGGCTTTCCTAGTGGATTCTAAAATAATAAAATATAAAGAGATACATAGGTAAATATACAGATATAGATATATAAAATGCCAAGAAATTATTTAGCCACTCAAATATATATTTTTTATCACTACCATGAACCCATGAGCATCATGAACATTATTGTACTTAGGGCAGAAATAATAGTTGTTTAACTAACATTATTAACTGTGATCCTTTTCAGATTATCTCTCAAGATTGAATAATTACATATTGTATGATGAACAAGTTTAATAACATTTTTAAAGTCTAGTTAAAGTTTTTGAGAAATTCTTTCTATGTTAATAAACAGTCTTGATCTCTATAATATATAAAATATTTACAAAAATTTTATGAACAGAAACTTGTATTTTGATGGTACAAGCTGAGTACACTTCCACTGACATAGACTACCATACTCCATATTGACTTTATTTCTCACTATTTACTTAAATGTTTAAAGTGATAAAAACACATTGTATTCCTTAATTTTTTTTAAATGCTGGAAAATATCTATAGCGGCATACATAGCTCCTTTACTCATTAACTAAGCATTATCATTTAAAACTAATTAAGGCCAAATCCTAATTGATGTTCTTAAGAAAGTATGAGAAGGACTATTAGCTCTTTAACTATGCTTGCACTTGGCCATTGTAATAATAATAGCACCAAAAAATCATTGACTATGATTGGTGAGTAGATGTGTTGCTTAATCTGCAATCCTCAAAACAACCCAGTGGACATAGTATATAATGGCATAATTTATAGATGAATACATGGAAGAACTAAGATTATAAGTAATTTGCTGAAATGAACGAGTTTTATCAACACAAACAAAACTTAGTATAATGAACTCAAAATCTTTGCACGTTCTACCATGTCCTGCTGACTCCCCATAACTGCAGACTATACTCATGTGTTTTCCATAATGACAGGTAGAATGTGAACCATGAAAACGTGTGCACAGAGTAACATGAATTGAGAGCCACATTAAATTTTTAATAAATTCTAAATTAAGTTTATGTGTAGTAATTTGACAAAATGGAATAACTTAAGTAAGTCTACAGTATGAACTCCTTTGCCATATTAGTGGCATTTAAACTTTAATATGTATACAATAATTTGAACAGTTAATGGGTAATATATTTTAGTTAGGTGTCCTAGCCAGTATTTGAATAGTTTTATTCACAAAAAATAAGGAAAACAAGTCAACTCTTCAGCATGCACCTATGAAACATTTAAATATATTTTGAAATAGATTATTTCTAGTGACAATGGTAACAGTTCTTTAGAGATTAAGTTATAGAAAGAGGATGAAAATATCATCTACTTCTCTCAAAACTAGTAAGGGGTAGGTTTCCAAGGAAGAATGAACAATAGATATACAGTGACAAGTGAGCTTCTATCTCTGTAAGTGACAGTAAAAGAGTGCATGTAGATAAAATGTAACACAAAGTTTATGTATGCAATAATCCACTGTCTGTTACAACAGAAAAGGAGAATTTAAAAGTCATGGTAGTCATTTTCTGTGGATAGTATGCTGCTTTTATTAAAAGGTAGATGGACAATTTAATGAAAATTTCAAGGTTTCAAACAATAATATTAACTTACTTTTGTAAAGAAACTAAAATACAAATAAGATTCTTCAAAGAAAATATATACTTAAAGATAAAAATAAAGAGGAAAAACATATAAAAGAAAAAAAATAAACAAAAATTAGAACAACAAAAAATAAGATAAAATAAAGAAAAATAGTAAAATACACACAAAATTTTAACCTGGGAGAATCCATATTAAGGACAAGTATTCCAATAATCTATAAAATTATTAAGGCCTTAGGTAAAATTTAGAGGTGTCTGTCCCTGGAATAATGGGAAAAATATCCTTTTGAAACTCAAAAAAATAATGAACAAACAAAAGAAACTAAATTTAACATAGAGTAAAATACTTGTAGTCAAATTTATTGTTTAGCTTAAGAGATGTAAAAATGCAATGAAAGATACATGTTACTAAATTTAATAATTAGTATATAGTTATATTGAACTTATGTAAACATTAATAGCCTTGATATTTAGCATAGTAACTAACTGTGGGCATTCTAAAAGTTAAAACTCCAAAGATGGCTAGCAATTTTTACTGTAAATCCCCATCTTCCATCATTATTATCAAACATGAAAGTGAAGCAAACATTCTAGATAAAAGAGAGAGTATAAATAACTCAAAACCAGGTGAATTTTTTTTGAGTGGAGATAATAATTTGATATTTAATTCTATTTATGACCTTCATTCACCTTAGTACCTACAAAAAATCCTCATAAAGAATGTATATGTAAAAGTATATATTTTAACATCAACCTATAAGCTTTCTGCTTAGCTGTAGATTTCCTCAACACTTATGCTATATTTAATTCTAGAATAATGTTACCTACTTTTCAATATTATTTGAAAAATAGAGAGTACTGATTTTCAAACAATTAAGAGAAGAGAAAATGTAAATGTAATTTCTATATGTGGAAAGGCAATATAAATGTAATCAATTAATTGGGATTTAATGAAATTTCAAATATAATTTTTTTAAAGCCCAGCATCATAAGATGCATAAATTTAAAGGACACTATATAATTAAACACTTACCTAAGTGCATCTTTACATTTTGCCTTATGAAGTCAAAATACAAAAGATTATACACCTAATTTCCCTTCCTTTTGTAGCAATAACAAAAAATCATCAATTATGTTGTTAATTACCTATGTCATAAACACTAGTGAAATAATACTTTCTCAGAATTCTAAGCTAAGAAAAGTTTGTTATTGCTGATGCACTGCTAGGTTTGTTTTATTGGGCAAGGAGAGCTGAGGAATCTATATTGTTTCACTTTTATCTCTGGTTTCCATGGAACTCTGAATTTGTTTTCAGCTGCAGTTGTTTCTCTTCTCCTCCATGTCTTGATAAATATGAAAATAACTCTACCATCTTTATTATTTATTTCTTTGCTTCTCTCTATTAACTGGGATATAAGATTATATTAAGTCAGTTAACAGTTTCTTTAAAATTTATCATGTAAATAAAATTGTTTTAGGTTTCAGATAACCATGTAATACTAAACTGAGATAGGTTTTTTAAGAAAGTCTACATTATTTATGGTACAACTCAAGCTCTTTTAAGAGAAACACCAAAATATTGTAACTTAAAAAAATTATTTTTTTTCTCTCAATGGAATCCAGTCAAGAACAATCTAATACTGGCAAAGTGTGTAGTAATTAAGGTATCCAGGTTCCTGACATCTTATAGAACCACTATTTCTGTGGTTGTGATTCTACCCGGTTGAAACTGGTTTACCACTACATCTGTATGTGTGACTTCACACAAAACATAGAAAGCTTTGAGAAAGAAAATATTATTTTTTATAAGAAAACATCTCAGCAATTGCATACATCATTTCAGATTACTTCCTGCTGTTCAATTTTAACCATGTTACAACTCACAACTACAAGAAAAGCTGATAAATGGAAAGGACCAGCCATGTGCCTAACTAAAACTGCCTGATATTTATATTTCCATATGGAGGAAAGAGATGGGTATTGGAGTAAAATTATCATGTCAGCCGTAGCTTCTCTGCCTGATGTATTTCCAATTTACCATCTGGCTTCTGTGTGTAATAATAAAGTGACAGTACATTTGCAGTAGAGGTCTTTAGTGTTATAAATAGACAGGCATAGCTGGTTTCCAGTTCCACTGATTATTAGCTGTAAATAGTTGTCAAGTTACTTAATGTTTCTGAGTTACTATACTCTTATCCAGGAAATGTGGATAAAATATCTAACTCAGAGATTTGTTAACTTAAATTGTGAACTTTGTAATATAGTATAAGTCAAAATAAATGACAGCAGTTAATATTATTAGAATAGAATGTATAAATTTCTCTTTATTGAAATATTATACTCTTTGTCCATTAGGTATGATGATGTATCAATTAACCTTTATTCTCCTGGATTTAATTTTCTAAAGAATTTGAACACACAAACACCCAAGGTAAGCCTCTATGCCAGGGGTCGGGAAACTTTTTGGCTTAGAGAGCCATGAATGCCACATATTTTAAAATGCAATTCTGTGAGAGCCATAAAATGACCCGTGTCCGTTATGCATTATCCAATAAAAAGTTTGTGTTGCCCCGGAGGACAGCTGTGATTGGCTCCAGCCACACACAACCATGAACATGAGCAGTAGGAAATGAATGGATTGTAATACATAAAAATGTTTTATATATTTAACATTATTATTATTTTTATTAAAGATTTGTCTGCGAGCCAGATGCAGCCATCAAAAGAGCCACATCTGGCTCGCAAGCCTTAGGTTCCCGACCCCTGCTCTATGCGTTAGGAAGGATGATCAGAAAGAACAGCTTTTCATATAAAAAAAAATATATATATATATTGTATATATATATATATATATATGCTAAGGAATATTGTTCCATTACAAATAAATAAGCAGGAACTGATATTACAGACAAAAGACTATGCATATTTACTACTTAGATTATATATACTTTAGTAGTTAATACTACTTGAAATGCAATATTTTCAAGCAAAATTTTCTTCTTTTTCCCCAGTAATATTTGTTTTGATTCCATTAGTAAGTATAGAGGCAGGTGAAAGAAAGATGTGAAAGTTGAAGTTACCTGCAAGAGTATATACTTCAATGCTTTTCTCCTGATGGATCTAAGAGTCACTATGGTAACAATCTGCTCAAGCATTAAAAAGAAAATAGTGTTTTTCCTTTTACATCATTTGAATAAATAATTTTAAAATTTTTGTTAGCAAAATCGTTTACATCTTGTTTAGATATTTATTGATTTTTATATTTTATATGTAAAATATTGATTTTACCAGGTCTTAAAAATACCGTTATGAATTTAAAATTATGTTTTCAAATTGATTATAATTGCCATGAACATTTAGTACAAAGGTATCTCATAACCTAATATTTTTCTTCAATGTGTTCATATAATAGGAATTATTTTTAAATGTATGTCATTTATTTATGATTACTATTCTTTTTAAATGCATGTTTAGATTAATTATGCAATAGATATGGTCATTCAAGTTTTGATTAAGGTCTCCTATGAGAAGTGTTGTCTTCATGCCCAGGAAAAACCTGAGAAAGGGAAAGATCAACATACTCACTATGGGTTGCTCTGGAGGACCTCAAAAACAGGAAATGAAAGCTAAGGCTGATTTATAAACTTCCTAAAACTTAAAAGAGCCCATTGACAAACAGATCTCATGCCAAAAGATAGAATACACAGTAGGTCAACACATTTAAGACAATCTTTTGACAAACCATTTGCAGACCACTATGAAACTATGAAAACCAAAACTTAATTTTTTAATAATTTTATTTAAACAATTAATTTTAACAGGGTGATATTGGTCAACTAGAGCACATAGATTTAGAGAAAAGATTTTCAGATCATTTTGACATTTGATTATGTTGTATACCCATCACCCAAAGTCAAATTGTTTTCCTTCAGCCTTCATTTGGTTTTCTTTATATCCCTACCCTCCCAACACCCCCTCTGCCTCCTCCCTTCCCCTACCGGTAACCACTGTACTCTTATCTATGTACATGAGTCTCAATTTTGTTTTCCACCTCTGTATGGAGTCATATAGTTCTTAGTCTTTTCTTACTTACTTATTTCACTCAGTATAATGTTACCAAGGTCCATCCACGTTGTCGTAAATGATCCTACATCAACATTTCTTATGGCTGAGTAGTATTCCATAGTATATATGTTCCACATTTTCTTTATCCAATCTTCTATTGAAGGGCTTTTTGGTTGTTTCTATATCTTGGCCACTGTAAACAATGCTGTGATGAACACGGGGCCATATGTGTCTTAATGTACCAATGATTTTGAGCATTAGGGGTATATACTTAGTAGAGGGATTGCTGGGTCATATGGTAGATTTATTCTTAATTTTTTGAGGAACCACCATACTTTCTTCCATAATGGTTGTACTAGTCTACATTCCCACCAACAGTGAATGATGGGTTTTTTTTCTGCACAGCCTCTCCAACACTTATTACCTGTCTTGTTAATAATAGCTAATCTAACAGGTATAAGGTGGTATCTCATTGTAGTTTTAATTTGCATTTCTCTAATAGCTAGGGAAGACGAGCATCTTTTTATATATTTATTGACCATTTGTATTTCTACCTGGGAGAAGTTTCTGTTCATGTCCTCTTCCCATTTTTTCATTGGTTTGTTTGCTTGTTTGTTGCTGAGTTTTGTGAGTTCTTTATATATTTTGGATATTAGCCCCTTATCTGAGCTGCTGTTCAAAAATATCATCTTCCATTTAGTTGGTTGTCTGTTTATTTTGTTGTCAATTTGTTTTGCTGTGCAAAAGCTTCTTAGTTTGATGTAGTCCCATTCATTTATCTTTGCCTTCCCTTCCCTTGCCTTTGGACTCAAATTCATAAAATGTCCTCTATGGTCAAGGTTCATGAGTTTAGTACTTATGTTTTCTTTTACATATTTATTGTTTCAGATTTTATAATTAGGTCTTTGATCCATATAAAATTAATTGTGGTACAAAGAGGCAAACTGTTGTCAAGTTTCATGCTTTTGCACGGTGCTTTCCAGTTTTCCCAGAACCATTTATTGAAGAGGCTTTCTTTTCTCCTTTGTGTGTTTTTGGCTCCTTTATCAAAGATAATTTGACCATATATATGTGGTTTTATTTCTGGGCTCTCTATTTGTTCCATTGGTCTGAGAGTCTATTTTTCTGCTAATACCATGCTGTTTTGATTATCATGGCTCTATAGTATAATTTGAAGTTGTGTATTGTAATAGCCCCAGCTTTATTCTTTTTCCTTAGGATTACTTTATTTATTTGTTTTTTTTTTATGATTCCATATAAACAAATGATTTTTTGTTTCATTTCTTTAAAAAAATGACATTGGAATTTTGATTGAAATTGCACTAAATTTGTACATTGCTTTTGGTAATATGATCATTTCAACTATATTTCTTCTTCCTATCCAAGAACAAGGAATATTTTTTTCATTTTATTATGTCTTTTTCAATTTCCTTTAACAGTGCTTTGTAGTTTTCATTATATAGGTCCTTTACATTCTTTGTTATATTTATTCCTAGGTAATTTATTTTTTTTGTTGTTGCTACTATAAAAGTGATTATATTTTAGTTAGTTTTCTGGTATCATTGTTGGCATATAAGAAAGCAATTGACTTCTGTATGTTAATTATGTATTGTTCAACCTTACTGTATTGGTTTATTGCTTCTGATAGTCTTTCTGGGAAGTCATTGGGGTTTTCTATATACAGGATTATATCATCTGAAAAAAGTGAAACTTTAATTCTTCTTTCCCAATATGAATGCCTTTTATTTATTTCTCTTGTCTGACTGCTCTGGCTAGAACTTCCAGCATTATGTTAAATAAGAGTGGAGAAAAAGGCAACCTTGTCTTGTTCCTGATTTTAGAGTAAAAGTTTTTAGTTTTTTGCCATTTAATATGATGTTAACTGATGGTTTGTCATAAATGACCTTTATTATGTTGAGATATTTTCATTCTATACCCATTTTGTTGATTTTTTAAACATAAAATGAAGTATTTTATCAAATGCCTTTTCTGCATCTATTGATAAGATCATATAGTTTTTGTTGATATGGTGTATTACATTAATTGTTTTACATATGTTGAACCATCCTTGTGATTCTGAGATGAATTCCACTTGATCATGGTGAATTATTTCTGTAATGTGTTGTTGTATTCGGTTTGCTAGTATTTTGTTTAGGATTTTTGCATCTGTATTCACTAGAGATATTGGTCTGTAGTTGTTTTGTTGTTGTTGTTGTTGTTGTTTTGTATTGTCCTTACCAGGTTTTGTTATAAGGGTTACATTGGCCTCATAAAATGTATTTGGAAGTATTGCTGCTTCTTCCATTTTCTTGAATACTTTGACTAGGTTTGGAACCAAATCTTTGAATGTTTGATAGAATTCTCTAGTATAGCCATGAGGCCCTTGAATTTATTTTTGGGGAGGTTTTTGATAGTTGTTTCTATATTCTCCATGTTTATGGGTCTGTTTAGGCTCTCTACTTCTTCATGATTCAGTCTAGGAAGATTATATTGTTCTAGATTATTTTTTTCTAGATTGTTAAATTTGGTGGCACATAGTTTTTCATGGTATTCTACAATAATCCTTTGTATATCTATGATATCTGTGGTAATTTCTCCTCTTTCATTTTGGATTTTGTTTATATGAGCCCTTTCTCTTCTTTCCTTAGTGAGTCTTTCCAATGGTTTGTCAATTTTGTTGATCTTTTTAAAGAATCAGCTCCTTGTTTTATTGATTTTTTCTATAGGTGTTTTGTTCTCTATTTCATTTAGTTCTGCTTTAATTTTTATTATTTCCTCTCTTCTGCTTGTTTTGGGTTGCCTTTGTTCATCTTTTTCTAGTTCCTTAAGATGTGATGTTAAGTTGTTTGCCTGGGCTCTGTCTTGTTTGTTTATATAAGACTGTACTAATATTAACTTCCCTCTTATTACTGCTTTTGCTGCATCCCAGAGATTCTGATATGTCATGTCATTTTCATTTGTCTATATATATCTTTTGATCTCTGCTTTTTATTTCTTTTTTGACCCAGTCATTTTTTAGAAGTATGTTGTTTAATTTCCATACTTTTATGGGTTTTTTTAATTCTCTCTCTCTTTTTTTTTTTTTTTTTTCAGTTGAAATTTAGTTTCAAAGCTTTATGGTCAGAGAATATACTTGGTATAATTTCAATCTTTCTCATTTTGTTTTTGTTAGTTTTGTAGTCCAACATATGGTCAATTCTTGAGAATGTACTATGTACATTGGAGAAAAATGTATGCTCTGATGTTTTGAGATGAAATGTTCTGTAGATGTCTATCATATCCAATTGTTTTAGTGTTTCATTTAAGACCAATATTTCTTTATTAGTTTTCTGTTTAAATGAATGATCTAGAGCTGTCAGTGGTGTATTGAGGTCTCCAAATATACTTGTATTTTTGTCGGTTTTTATTTTTAGATCTGTTAATATGTGTCTTATATTCTTTAGTGCTCCTTGGTTTGCTGCATATATACTAAAAAGTGATATCTTCTTGATTCAATGTCCCTTTTATCATTGTGAAATGATTACCTTTGTTGTCTTGTAGTCAGCATGGTTAGATATGAGTATGACTACACCTGCTTTTCTTTGGATATTATTTGCTTGGAGAATCATTTACCAGCCTTTCACTTAGAGTCTATTTTTATTCTTGTAGCTTTGATGTGTTTCTTGAAGGCAGCATACAGTTGGATTTTCTTTTTTGATCCACTCTCCTAATGTATGTCTTTTTATTGGTGAGTTCAATCCATTTATGTATAATGTAAAAATTGACAATTGAGTGTTTCTATTGCCATTTTACATAATGCTTTGTAATAGCTGTATTTCTTGTTTGGTTCTTCTCTTATATTTTTCTTTCATTTGTTTTTATTTGGTTGTATTTCATACTTCTTTCTTCTGTTTCATCTTTTTCTAAGCCATGTGTTTCGGTAATGGTATTTTCAGGGGTGGTTACCATTAAGTATTTAGAAGAATATATATCATATTCATTGTAGTCCATTATCTCATGAGTGCTTCTGCACTCCATCCTCCTTTGCTACCATTAATCTTTGTCCTCTCTTCTTTTTCGTTTTTGTTGTCACATATTATTATTGTTTATATTGTGCTCTTTTTGGAGCTTTTACTTGTGATTTTGTTTTGTTTTGTTCTTTGTATCTGGTTGGATAACCCCCTTTATTATTTCTTTAATTGGGGATTTTCTACTGATAAAATCTTTCATCTTCTCTATATCTGTGAATGTTTTTATTTCCCCTTCATATTTGAAGAAAAGCTTTGATGGATATAATATTCTTGGCTGAAAGTTTCTCTCTTTCAGTACTTTAAATATTGAGATCCACTCTCTTCTGGCTTGTAGAGTTTCTGCTGAGAAATCTGATAATAACCTAATGGGCCTTCCTTTATATGTTGTAGTCTTCTTTTTCTTGGCTGCCTTGAGGATTTTTTTTTTTTGTCACTAATTTGTGATAATTTTATTATGATGTGCCTTGAAGTAGGACTGTTTGAGTTAAGGTAACTCTGTATTCTGTTTGCTTCTTGAATTCAGGCTCTAATTCTTTTCACAGGCTTTGGAAATTTTCATTGATTATTTGTTTGAATATGTTTTCCACCCCTTTTTATCTCTCTTCTCCTTCTTATATACCCATTATTCTTATATTTCTGTTTCTGATGGAGTCAGACAATTCTTTTAAGGCTTTCTCATTTTTTTTAAATTCATGAGTCACTCTCTTCTTTTCTCCATAGTATCTCTAGTTCCTTCTCTTCCACATCACTAATCTCTCTTCTATCTAGCCTGTTGTATTAGCTAAGCTTGTCACCTCATTTTTCAGTTTATGTATTGAGTTTTTCATCTCTGTTTTGTTCCCTTTTTATAGTTTTAATTTCATTGATGAAGTATTCTTTTTGTTCATTAAATTGTTATTTAAGCTCACTAAATTGCCTTTTAGAGATTTCCTGTATTTCACTGAGTATTCTTAGGACTTCAATTTTGAATTCCCTGTCATTTAACTCTCAGGTTTCCATATAATTTAATTTTTTTTCTGGAGATATTTTTATCATCTGAGCTACACTCTATCTTTTGGATCCATGTTATATGATTTATTTTTTCTTAATTACATTTGACAGTGTTTTTGTTAATAACACTAATAGAGACAATTAAGAAAGTAAAATAAAAGTTGAAAAATTACAGTGAAAAATGAAAATTCTATAATGATAAGAGGAACAAAAACTACAGAGAACAGGAGTAGGAATTGAGAAGAAATGACAAAATAGAGAAAAAGTATTTAGTCAAAAACAAGCAAAATGCCAGAAAGAAAAATATGAGTCAAAAATATAATAATTTAATGATAAATGGTATTTGGATGAGAGCAAAAAAAAAAAAAAAAAAGAAAAAGAAAAGTATAAAAGAGAAGAAATGAGAAGGAAGAATAAAGAGAATGAAAGGACAAAAAATAGATTACAAAACAAAGAGAAAAAAGAAATAAGAAAGAAAAATAAAACAGAAGTAAAGGTTTCTGAAAGGAAACCTTCACAAAAAGCAAGAATAATAAATGTAACAACTGTGGATAATGTAGTTCAAAAGGAAAATAATGAGAAAAGAAAAAAGTAAAAATGACAAAAGTGACAAAATCCATTAAAAAAGAAAAGTGAAATTTTTTTCTGGTTTTGACAGGTAACTTCTTCCTTTTTTTGGCAGGTGGTGCTGTACTATAAGTTTTGCCTCTACTTGGCTTTTGGGCAGAAGTCTTCTGGTGTGTCACTCTGGCAATGCCATAGATGTGCCTCAGTCCCATTGGCAGGTGGGGCTTGTTAAGCCTTTGCAATTATCTGGCTCTAGTAATGAGAGTTTCGGTTTTCCAGACACCTCTCCACACATTCCTCCCCCTGGAGCTAGCAGCCTGGAAACTTAGCTGTGGGGTCCAGCTCAGCTACTGTCCTCGCAGCAAGGGAATCTATGCATAATCTGGCCCCCCCTCCAGTGCCACTCAAAGCACAGTTTTGGGGAAGGCAGTGGGAACCAGAGCTGCCAGCATGAGCAGGCAGGGCAGAGCACTGACCAAGGGCCAAGTTCCTAAGTTACACACAGGCAAAATTCTATAGGCTGGTGGGCTTATCTGGCATATCTCAGCATGCTGCAGTTTTACTTTCTATGGGTTTTCCCCACTTTTGCTGCTTGGTAGCCAGCGACAGGCCACGTGTGTGTCCAGCTCCCATGACTGCATTCAGATGGTTACAGCCACCATTTGGGTGCCTAGCCTAGACATTCTCAGGCCAAGCATCTTGGTCTGTGTTCATGCCTGATGCTGGAGATTGTGGAGCTAGTAATGCCCAAAATTGCTGGTGCCCCCACAGGTGCCCAGTGCTGGGGGTTGTGGAGCTGGGAGTACCCCAAAGTGCTTGTGCTCATGCAGGTGCCCAACATTGTTAATCTCAGGCAAAGCATCTCAACCCAAGTGCACACCCGCTCTCTCCCCTGTGTTGGTGATGCTAGGTGGAGTTGCTAGTGCTGCTGGGAATACACATAGATGTTGGCACTGGCCCACATGAGCACTTTGTGATGGTAATTTTAAGTGGATCCCATAGACACCTATGCTCACACCCAGTGTCTGCAATCTCAGGCAGAGCCAGTGTGATCTTTCCTTTGTTTGGGCACCAACCCTAACTCAGTTACCTCCCCACTAGTTCAGTCTCTGCTCCTTACCCGGCTCCAGACAAAAGTACCTCTACCTCAGATCAGTGCAGAAAGCAAAATGCCTTGTCATCCATCTTATATAGTCACTTTTTCACCCAATCATATTGTTGTCTTGTGTGTGTGTAAATTTTGGGTTCTCCTAAGTTTATTTATTTTTCTCTGTGTTTAGTTGTTAAATCTGTTGAAATTTTAAGAGGAGAGATTGGGTGAATTTTTCATGCCACCTTTTCTCTAAAACATTAAATTGATAAACATCTATCAAGTTAAACACATTAAGTAAAGTTAAAGGATACAGGGTAACAAATTACTACAACATTTAAAAACATTAAGAAATTATTATGAAATATAATAAAACAATAAATTTTGATAACTATACAAAATCAACAAATTTCTTGATAGAGACTGTTGGGCAAATAAGTTGTAACATTTGTGTTATTTGGTTTTGCTCACTTTTATTAAAAATGACACTGCCCACGTGGTTTGGCTGGTTACCTTCATGCTTGAAAGGGGGCTTTGTTATGCTAATGTGTGCTGGAGAAAGGGGTTGTCCCACCGAAAAGTTTTAAAAGGAGAAGGTCGGAGGCCATTTTGGGAGAAGACCACGTTGTTGGAAAGGAGAGAGACCACGTGGTGGCAGAGGAGGCAGGCAGCCAAGATAGAGGTCTGCAGAGAGAGGGAGATGAGGAAACAAAGGTGAATACGGCTGGTGGTGCCTTTGATTCTAGGAAAACTGGAAAGATTCTCCTGGTTGTGGAACTAGAGGAACATTTCAGTGCGTTTTGTTGCCCTGTGTATTTATTTTTACTTGTTGGCTGGTACGAGTCTAGAATAAAGGAAAATGGCCTACCACTTCTTGGTTTTGTTGATTCATTACGATCTTCCCAAATTAAATGAAAACCTGCATGGGCCAGACAGCTGTGATAGTGGCTGTGACTACTGGCCGTACAGAGACAAAATACTAGCGCTCAAACAAGAAGACATAGATAAAAAACCAATCCTATATTTATTAAAACATTAAATCTGTAGGTGAAACTTTTATATAAAGAAAACTATAAGACAGAATAATTTCACAGGAGAATTCTAGTAAACATTTAAGAAATATTACCAGTTCTACACAATTTATTGTAAAAAAAATATTGGTGAGGTAAAAATACATCTCAATTCACTTGATGACACTAGTTTCATTCTTTTAACAAAACAAAACAAAAATTTAAAAGTACAAACCAATATCTTTTATTAACATATGTGTAGAAAAGCTAAACATAATTTTAGCAAATGAAATACTTAATAATAAAAGAATAAATGCTGTTTCCCTGAGATCAAGGACAAGAGAAGAATGCTCATTTTTATTCAACATGTATTAGAGATTATAGCTAGTGACATAAGGCAAGAAATGTGAAATAAGAGTTCTCTACATTAAAAAAGTGTATTTATTCACTGATAGTCTATAGAGACTATCTTATCTAAAAGAATCTACAACCTATAGAAACTAATAAGGGAATTTTACAAAATTGCAATATATAAGATCCATATGTAAAAATTCAAAATATTTATATGTACTATAACAAACATTTAAAAGTTATTATTTACAATTACATTAAAAGATACAAATACTTAGGTATAAATCTGATCAATGATATAAAGTACCTTTACACTAAAAAGTATAAAACATTGATAAAAAAAACGCCTAAAGAGATACACCATGTTCAGCAATCAAAAGTCTCAATATTATTAAGATGTCAGTCTTTCCAAGCTGATATATAGAGTCACTGCAATTCCACTGAAAATACCAGAAGTTTTTTTATAGAAATATAAAATTTGATTCAAAAATTCATGACATTCAAAAAACCTACAATCATAAAAATAGTATTGCAAACAGCTATGTTTAAAGACTTAATATAAAATTACATTAAACAAGGAAAAGTGGTGATAGTTTCAAAATAGAAACATCCTACATGGTAGACCATTCAAAAATAACATATGCATATGAGTAGCTGATATTTGACAGAGGTATAACATAAGTGAAAAAAGTGAATCTTTTCAACAACCAGTGTTACAATGCTTGGATAGTATATGCAAAAAATAATTGATGCATAGCTTGTATCATATAAACTATATACTCTAAAGAAATTATAGATCTAAATGAAAAACCTAAAATATTAACATGTTTATAATAAAATAAGAGAAAAACATGAATTCTTATGCAAATATTCCTAAACACTAAAATATAATCCATAAATAATATATTTGATAAATTTACTACATTGAAATTAATAACATCTCATTCTTAGATTATTAAACAAATAAAAACACAAGCCACAGACTAGGTGAAAATATTTGCAAATCATAAAAGTGACCCAAAAAAGTCTACAATATGTAAAGTACTTCCAAAATAAATTACACATAGCAAACTCAGTAAAAATATGGAAAATATTTAAACAAATATTCCATCAAAAAGATATATGGATGGCAAATAAGCACATGAAAATATATCACCTCAATACATTTAATAAAGAGTTAAAATAAACAAAAGGTTTTACATTGTTAGTCATTATACAATAGAAATATAAATTAAAAATACAATAAGATATCACTGCACAGCTGTTAAAACAGCTGAAGTTAAAAAAAAAAACAATTGACTATGTCAAATGCTGGTGAGGATGTGAGGGAATCAAAATTTATATACACTGCTTGTGGCAATACAAAGTGAGACAACCTCCTTGTACCAACAGCTGTGCAGTTTCTCAGAGATCAACATACACTTACCATATGATGTACCCATTTTACTCTTAGGTATTTCCCAATAAATCCATGCAGTCTTGAATGCAAATGTTTATGACAGCTGTACTTGAATAACCAAAAGTACTAAGAAAAAAACCAGTTTCATTAACACATGTATGGGTTAAACGATCTGAAAGAGCCACGCAATTGAATACTACTTAGCAGTGTAGAAGAAGGAACTACTGATACAAGCTCTAATCTATATGACTTCCAAAGTAACTACATTTAGTGAAAGAGTCAAGACTAAAAACAGTATATTCTGTATAATTCTTCATAAAATTTTAGAAAATGTAAACTAATTGACAATGATAGAAAACCCATCAATAGGAAGGAAGGTGAGAGAAAAGACATTGCAGAAAGGCTGGATGGAGAGATTACATAGAGGCACAAAAAAACAAAAAATCTTTTGAGGTAATGAATATGCTTACTATCGTGATTGTTGTGATGCTTTTACAAGTGTATATTTACGTCAATCCATATAAAATTAAACATTTTAAATATATTCAGTTTATGTATTTTAATTATACGATAATAAAGTTGTTTAAAAGTATTTGTAGACCTTAGAAGAAATCAAATCAAAATTCTGAAGTAATGTAATTATACGGGTTTTCATGATTTGATAAAAAGAAAACAAAAACTATAATAGTAAAGATAGTAACATGCTGCCTTGCTTAGAAACAAGGGTTTGCAGTCATGCAGACCTGGATTTCAATCATAGCTTTTTACTTATCTCTGTTTGAATGGGAATCTAATCTTTTTTCTCTAAACCTCATTTTCTTAATCAGTAAAATTGGATTATGGAAAAAGATTCTCAAATTGCTACTGAGAATAATACCAGCTATCTAAGTTCTAAACAACTCATGTAATTTGAATGTATAAAGCACTAGTAAAAATGACTTTATTACTAAAAGATATAAATTGTTCTGTATTATCAAGAATTAAAGATGTCAGGGCAGTGAACTCTTTTAACAGAGCTAGCCAAAGCTTCATGTAGCTAACAGTAAGAAACCAACTCATTAAAAGAAAGTCCAAACAATAATTCAAAAACTGCTGAATTTAAAATAGTTAACTAAAGAAGAAATGAGGAAGAAACTTTTAAATCAAACACTTTTAAAGTAATATTCACACATGATCACTTAATATTTAAATTTGGTTATATTATTTAAAGCACTTTTAAACCTTTTTAAATTTTTTTTTTTTTGTATTTTTTCGAAGCTGGAAATGGGGAAGCAGTCAGACTCCCGCATGAGCCCACCAGGGGGCGACACTCTGCCCATCCGGGGCGTTGCTCTGTTGTGACCAGAGCCACTCTAGTGCCTGGGGCAGAGGCCAAGGAGCCATCCCCAGCGCCTGGGCCATCTTTTGCTCCAATGGAGTCTCGGCTGCGGGAAGGGAAGAGAGAGACAGAGAGGAAGGAGAGGGGGAGGGGTGGAGAAGCAGATGGGCGCCTCTCCTGTGTGCCCTGGCTGGGAATCAAACCCGGGACTTCCGCACACCAGGCCAACGCTCTACCACTGAGCCAACCGGCCAGGGCTAAATTTTCTTTTTGTATTTTTCCAAAGTTAGAAGCGGGGCGGCAGACAGACTCCCGCATGAGCTTGACCGGGATCCACCTGGCATTCCCACCAGGGGACGATGTTCTGCCCATCTGGGGTGTCACTACGCTGTGGTCAAAGCCATTCTAGCACCTGAGGCAGAGGCCATGGAATTGTCCTCAGCACCCAGGCCAACTCTGCTCCAGTGGAGCCTTGGCTTTGGAAGGGGAAGACACACATAGAAGGGGAAGGGTGGAGAGGCAGATGGGCACTTCTCCTATGTGCCCTGGCTGGGAATTGAACCAGGGACTTTCACACGCCAGGCTGATGATCTACTGCTGAGCCAGCTGGCCAAGGCCTTAAACCATTTGTAAAACCATTTATCTATCAGAAAAATCTTCAAAATGCTACTTTGTTCTAAACACAGGTGATGCTAGAATAAATTGAATAAGTTATTTATACTTCAGAAATAATAGTTATATAGATTAATATTGTAAAATTTATAACCCCAATACAAAAATACTGCATAAATTTAATGGATAGATGATAGATAGATAGATAGATAGATAGATAGATGATAGATAGATGATAGATAGATAGATAGATGATAGATAGATAGATAGATAGATAGATAGATAGATAGATAGATAGATAGATGATAGATAGATGATAGATAATCTTGAATCCCACCCATGGAAATTCTATTTCAGTAAGTACAAACTTAGTTTGGGATATACTACCTTGGAAAAATCTCTAGATATGTGTGGTGTGAATAGTTTTGTATATGACATTTAAAAATAACAGTGTGCTCTTTCCAAAAAGAGATGATAAGATGTAACAAAAATGGCTTTACAGGAAACATTCCAAAATTATATGAGACACACATAAACAGAAACACTTGTGAATGTTTGTTGTAGGAAGACCAATTTTAAAATTAAAACGTCATACTGTGTGCTGATTAACCCACGGGATTCATACAATTCAGCAAAAGGTAGAGCTCCATAGAGCTAAGAGGTTTGAAGATTTTTACAAAACACTGATTTTAGCTGGAAACATTGTAAGGTATTTTTCCCCACCAAGAAAGAAGGGGCCGGAGCCATGAAGTGTGGAATAATAAAAGGCTTTATTGAGTACAGCGCATTTCCCGCCCAACGAGGTTCCCTGGCCCGGAGAAAAGATGGAAGCCAGGGAAGTCGCAAGGTGTGAGATATTTAAAGGGTCCCTAGGGTGGTTGAATTAATATGATGTGGTGAAATCTCACTGACTGACAGTCACTTTTTTCCCAAGGACTCCTGGAAGTTTCTTTTGGCGCGCTTGGTTGTGGGCAGTCCTAGCCAAAGTTCCTGGGCCTGACCTTTCCCAATTATCCATCAACCTTACAAACATATGTTTCTCATCTGAAAGAAAAAATGGGTTTATTGTATGTGTCTTTTGTTGATTTTGTTCTATCTTTTTAAATTCAGTAAGTACGCAAATACATAAAAAGAATTGTTCAGGGCAGTTTAGAATTCTAACAATGATTCTCATGCATGATTAAAGTAATGTATTTGGAGAATAATTTTAAAAATGAATGCATTTTTCCTCTGCCATAGGTATTGAATATTGTTGAAATAATACATATTTGGAAGATTCTGCATTCCAGAAAATGTTTGAAGAACAAATTGGCCTCACTAATTTAGCAACATAGTATGATTAATTTATTTAATATTGAGTTATATGAACCAATTTTAGCTATATGGAAATATTAAAATGACAAAGAATTTCAAGAATATTCTTTCATTCTTGTTGACATTCAAAGTCATTATTAAGGTTGGCTCTGGTGGGATTGGGCAAGAAGAATAAAGGAAATTTTGAAGTTGAACCAGCTTTAAGATTTACCTCTTCTTTAGTGCCTCCTGCCACCCCTTTTTTATCCAGAAGAAATTGCTTTTTATTTCTTATTAAATTGAATTCTGAATAATACTTCACTTGTTTAAAAACCTTGTTATTAAAAAAAAATTAAATCCTCTATCTTTTGAGAAAGTCATAAGAAAGGTAAAATTAACATAATTAAATAGACGAATAACCTGAACCAAAAGAAGTTAGGTCATATACATACAATCACACAGCTATTAAATAGAAAAAACTATTTGGCCCTGGCCGGTTGGCTCAGTGGTAGAGCGTCAGCCTGGCATGCAGGAGTCCGAGATTTGATTCCCGGCCAGGGCACACAGGAGAAGCGTCCATCTGCTTCTCCACCCCTCCCCCTCTCCTTCCTCTCTGTCTCTCTCTTCCCCTCCCACAGCCGAGGCTCCATTGGAGCAAAGATGGCCCGGGCGCTGGGGATGGCTCTGTGGCCTCTGCCTCAGGCGCTAGAATGGCTCTGAATGCGACAGAGCGACGCCCCAGAGGGGCAGAGCATTGCCCCTTGGTGGGCATGCTGGGTGGATCCCAGTCGGGTGCATGCGGGGGTCTGTCTGACTACCTCCCCATTTCCAGCTTAGGAAAAAAAATGAAAAAAAAAATAGAAAAACTATTTATGAAACCTAAATCACTAATTCAGTTCCAGTGTCTGACTAACTTTATCTGTTTATGGAATCATCTACAAATTGGAAGTGAGGTGGTAAAGAGGCAGGACTGGAGTCAGAAACCTGGGTTTAAATCCACATTTTTCCATTGCCTTCCTCCTGCACCCCCGGTAATCTTGTTTTCTTACTGCAAAACAGGAGACATTTAAATAACTTACTTCTTTGGGCTACTGGGAATTTTAAATAAACCTATGTATATAAAGCCAACTCAAGGAGTGCGCACAGCTCAGCTTAATTTTGCTACTAGCTTTAGAATGGTTCAAATGAGTGATGTCAGAAGCACAAGAACTTTGGTAGAAAACAAATACTGAGTCTCAGCAAACTGACACCAGACCATGCATTTATATCTATCCGAGCACCCAATACACTGTTATGTATACAATGTGTGCACAATAAAGCATCTCTTAATAATTGACTGGATCAAATATAAAGAATATTTGGAATAGAATAAGCAGGGAAGAAAAAAAGCCTTCCTTAACATATGTTCAAATTACTCTTTTAAACCTAAATAATATTAGGCTAAGAGAGCAGTCTTCTTTTTTCTGAAGAAACCTGGTCTGAACACTCAGAAAATGATGGAATTCATAGACTCATGAAGTCGTAATTTAATTTAACATGTTCTATGAAAAGCCACTTTTAGCCAAAGCTCTCTGAAAAGTGAGTCCCAAAGTGAAATGGGTTTGGGAAATGGAACAATGTCTGTTACCTTGTCTTGCATATTTATATCTCTCAGAAATCTTGCTATAAAAATAAACAGACAACAGCACACAGAAAGCATTTATATTAGTTCAATTAAGTGTTTCATCTTTTATTTATTTATTGTTTTGGACAACAGAATTCTCTTTCACCAAAACTAGTATTCAACGGGACACACACTGGGATATATTCCTTTAAGCCATAGACAGGGTTATAATACCTGTGTCAATGTTAAAATAAGTGTACATTGTTCACAGAATCTCATTACTTTCACACAGGTTAGAAGAGATATTAAGGCTCCATTCAAGGTAAGAACCACACTAAGAATGAATACTCCATGATTTCCTAGACTTTAATCAATGTTTTTTTATTACTTTTACTTTTGATATACCCTGCATTTGTTTATATTTGATACTAGTTCAAAGTTTTCTTTAAGTCACCACAGATTATATAGCTGTAGAATGAACCCGGGAGGGTACAGAAATGTGCTTATTTATATTGTGATTGAAATCACGAATGGAAATCTGTTTCTTATCGTGCTCACTTCCTTGGTCTCAGACTTCTTCAAAAAAAAGTTTTTCAGGTGATAAGGAGTCTTTTTTAATATGTAAAAATAAAATTACTCTCAAGCTCATTAGACATTTAGCCTATAGCATAATGAATCTCAGAATTAACATTCATTTTTGAAATCGAAATGGTTTAACTTATTGCTATAGCAGTTCTTTATTTCATGGACTATAAAATTCACAAAATATTGAGCTTCATGGGCTATGAAATAAAAGCCTATAAAAGTGTCTTGGAATGTGTAATTATCTGCTAGATTGGGCATTTTTACCAAACCTGTAATAAAATACATTGAGAGTTTTCTGTTATAATCACTTGTATCTAAAAACAAGGGAAACTAATTGCAAAATAGATAAGACCATCATGATATGCAAATAAAATTAATGAATGACATTATGACCACATCCTTCTAAAATTATTCAATTACTATTAGGTTTTATTAAACTACCTTTATACCTGCTGAAAAATCCCAGAAAATGAGTAAACAGGTTTAATTACAGAAAATAAAACAAAATAACTACCACCAAAGGTATAAATCTGATAATTGACAGTTTTAGTACTTATTTTACTTCCTCTTCAAAATCGACTGAAAAATCACTTAGAGTATTTAAATGAACCTTTTACTAAAATACAAGATGACTCTCTCTTTCTTTTTTTCTTCTCTCTTTCTTTTTTTCTTGGATTATAGATTTGCAGTTACCTCAGAGGGGAAAAAATGTCATTTCATGAGGTTCTGACTTACTTCTTATCATCCAGAGTCGAGATTCTAGACATCTCACTTTAATTATGGTTTCTATTCCACTTCAGTCAATTGGTCTAAACTGATGATAAAGTTCTATGTCATGCCTTAAGGTCATCAGATTCCTGACATATTTTATTTCTTATATCCCACTCATGTATATTCTAGCAATGTCCTCTATCCTGCCAGCTGGATATTTCCCTGAAGACATAGTAGTTGAAAGTTTACCTTCTTTTATCTGTTACTATAAAATATCTGTCTACATTCATATTCACTCTTTACTTCAAAAAATCTACTGAAACATGGTTGAGGTCTAAAATACATTCTTCTAAACATTCAACTTAATATCTGTCATTGTCAATTTTGCCCAACAAAGTGATTTAAATTATTTAGATAACTTGATATTTGTGTGTCAAAATGCATTGTCAAAGCATTTATAAAATAGTTTTATTTCACTCTGCATTGTTTCTTTGACAATTATTTATTCCTTTTTTGATATAATTATAGTAACTAGCTGTTGTCCTAAGTTATGTGCTTCCATTATTGCATAACAGAGCTGCTGATATATACATTTGCTAGACATATGGCAACGCTAAATACTACAATTCCCATCACCATTAGAGTTTTGTATATTTCCCTAATTCTTACCAAATATTCCATGGGAGGTCGAGAAACCTTCCTTCAAGAACTGTTCATGTGAGCTTTGCTTTTCTTCTGTTAAGTCAAGTGATCATCAGTTCTAGAGCAACAGCAGAATTTGTAAACCCACTTCCCATACTTCAATAATTAATTGGTAGAGAAAACATGAGTCCAAATGGATTTAGACAGTTGTTTTTTTTCTCCAGCACAGTAAGCAGCATAAGTTTCATGCTAAAATCAATGTCCCTTATGTTACCCAAAGTCCATGAGGGTAACGTGGAGCAGATCAGTGTAAATGCTATGAACTCTGGCCATCTCACAGCTAAGGGACACTCAACTTGCAAAAAATCCTAACTTTATTAGGGAATTGGCAAACCTTCCCAACATGCACCCACAAGGAAGGCATTAATTATTATTTTTTTCTTTTTGTATTTTTCTGAAATGAGAAGGAGGGAGTCAGATCCCGGTCAGTCACATGTGCCTGACAGGGATCCAACTGGCAAGCCCACTAGGGGGCGATGCTCTGCCTATCTGGGGCATTGCTCATTTGCAACTGGAACCATTCTAGTTACTGAAGGAGAGGCCTTGGAGCCATCTTCAGCACCCTGGTCAACTTTGCTCCAGTGGAGCCTTGGCTAAGAGAGAAGAAGAGAGAGATACAGAGAAAGGAGAGGGGGAAGGGTGGAGATGCAGATAGGTGCTTCTCCTGTGAGTCCTGAACAGAAATCAAACTTGAGACTTCAACATTCCAGGCTGATGCTCTACCACTGAGCCAACTGGCCAGGGCTATTTAATTATTTTGAATGTAAACAAATCACCCTTGCAAATACAGTTTTCCCTCGCCATATCGTAGTTCACTTTTCACACTCTCACTGTATCATGGCTTTTTCAATTCTATATATCTAATTTTGTATTGTGGATTTTTTGCTATATTGCAGAATTTTGCAATATATAGCTATTTTTATATATTTATTATTTTAATTATTTTTGCAGTAAAATAAGCATTTTCTAGTTTAAAAAATGAAAACAATATAAAGATATTAATTAAAACATATTAATAGAATATTACTGTATATTCACTGGTGAGTACCTATATAGAATTTTATATGTTGTTAAAGTTATGTAGGTTTAAGAGTGTAGAAAGTGTTTAAGAGCATGGGAAGTATTTAAAAGAGTGTGGGATAGATTAATAACAGTGTGGGGAAGGTTTATAAAGCCTTAATATATATATAATATATATATATAATATTATATATATAATAAAGTAAGTATAAGGTTGCTACTTCACGGATTTTTGCCTATTGCTGGGTTCTGGAACCTAACTCCTATGATAGATGAGCGACCACTGTAAAAGGAACACTTTCCTACCTTGGAATGTCTCTGGAGAGGGGAGATATTCTCTAAAAGGAATGAAGGTAGAACTGATTCAACTAACATCTAGACTTGAACTACAATTAATGTTTCATCATCTGCCCTCATCTAAATAGTTTTGAATACTACATTTCTAAAGGTATGCATTACTGAAACATATTCTCCTGGTTCAGTAGATGATAATCTTAAATCATTGACTTTAATTTTCATTCTCAAAAAAAGCATGTCTGTAACTCCAATATGGCAAAGATTGCTTGCCATTCAAGAATATAACTGTTAATATATCTGGGCACTAGTCTCTGTTCATTAGTAATGAACTTCCCTAGCTTACTCATAGATGATTGTGGTCCATGAAGTCACAGGAAGAAACACTTCCCATTGCCAGTGCTGTCAATGTTGCAGATGCTTTAGGCTATAATGCAACACTGTGAATAAATTTCTAGTTTTGGCTTTCTTTTATTTATTTTTTATTTTTTTGTTTTGTGACAAAGACAGAGAGAGGGACAGACAGACAGGAAGGGAGAGAGATGAGAAGCATCAATTCTTTGTTGCAGGACTTTAGTTATTCAATGATTGCCCTCTCATATGTGCCTTGAAGGAGAGGGGGGTTACATCAGACTGAATGATCCCTAGCTCAGGCCAATGACCTTGGGCTCAAGCTGGTGAGCCTTGCTCAAACCAGATGAGCCAGTGCTCAAGTTGAAGACCTCTAGGTCCTCCATGTCCCATGCTCTATCCACTGTGGTACTGCCTGATCAGGTGCTTTGGCTTTCTAAAGCACAAAATCATTGAGGTCTCAATGTTTTATATATTAAAACCATTATTCAAGCATTCTTCTGTCATTCTGCTTGATCTTTTTATTCCAATAAATATTGTCAGCTTTGCTATTATAGAACCTGGGTCCTCCACATCCACTGTGCCACTGCCTGGTCAGGCAAGGTATAACCATTTGATAGTACTTATATAATCTATTAACACTTGCTTTAAAAGTATGTTTAATAATTTATTTTTATAGTAATGAATTTCAAAATTTGTTGTAGGTTTATTTCTTCTGTTTCTTTAAGCTCTTTGTCATATATCCAGTTATTTATTCCCTCTTCTTAGTCTAATTTGACTTTGAAGTTACTATTCTGTTTCACTCTGAAAATTCTAAGTTTCTTGTGGGAGCTATAAACAAAGTTGTCATGTCAGAATGAACCAAAAGTATTTATAGGGTAATTCTTTTCAATTTTCACAAGATTGAAGGCATTGTTGTTTTTCTTTAAAAATTATAAATAGGAACACAAATACAAAAAAGTTTTATTTATCTATCACTGCAAATGAGTCTAGAGAGGATAGGATGATTATATAAATTTGAATAATGGTAATATTCTGACCTCAGCATCCAGGTCCTATTCATATACGACATACAGGACTCTTATTTGTATACTAAAGTTCTACATTATTAAGAAAAATTTAAAAATTGAAATACAGATATTATTTTTTCCAACTAGAATAGTTTACATTTGTTAAAAATATGATGTAAGGATTAAAAAATGTGTTTGTTAAACACTTCAAATTCATTTTGAAATATGTAACTTTGGAAATATTATTAAATTTTGTTACTTTGCATTATAACAGATCATTTCAAAAAATGATTTTTATTACTAACATTTGTGAATATAAATCCAATTTCTATTTCTAATAAAAAACCACCATTGCTTAACAACATTTTAGAATTAAAGTTTATATAGTGACACTGTGTTAAAAAAAAATCTACTAGTGGAAAATGAGGTATTTAGTGACTTTCTTAACTGTTAAAGAAATAATATATTCATTTTGCACTAGAGATTAAATCAGGAATTTTGGGACAGAGATTGTTAGATACTATTGTTGGTCCAAGATGAACACACTTCTCTCAGCCATGCAGAGATCACTAGTTTCACAAACCGCCTTGCCCAATTGCTGCAGTTGTAAAATTATGCCAATGTAGTCTTTTTTTTTTTTTTTTTTACAGAGACAGAGAGTGAGTCAGAGAGAGGGATAGACAGGGACAGACAGACAGGAACGGAGAGAGATGAGAAGCATCAATCATTAGTTTTTCATTGCATGTTGCAACACCTTAGTTGTTCATTGATTGCTTTCTCATATGTGCCTTGACCGCGGGCCTTCAGCAGACCGAGTAACCCCTTGCTGGAGCCAGCGACCTTGGGTTCAAACTGGTGGGCTTTTCCTCAAACCAGATGAGCCCGCACTCAAGCTGGCGACCTCGGGGTCTTGAACCCGGGTCCTCTGCATCCCAGTCCGACGCTCTATCCACTGCGCCACCGCCTGGTCAGGCCAATGTAGTCTTGATCATTTTGCATGTTACTTGTTAATTATACAAGCTTTATTTTAAAGCCTATTTAATAACCTTCTATTTTCCTGAAAGATATAAAATAAAACTAATGTGTATGTCTAAAGTGGCATGTAAAATGACTCGTTATTATAATTTACTTTTTACTCATCTTAGATATTTCAGTAAGTCTGCATCATTCTTAAAATCTATTTTTGAATTTACAGTATTATATAAAGACACAAGTATGAGGTTTTGTGATATTTCATTGAAAATGAATTCAATATTTATGTGTTCAGTAGTATTTAAATAAGTGGGCTTACCATGGACTTTGTATTTAGTGTCTGACGTTTGTATAAAGTTTATCTACAGAGCTACCTCACCTTTTTTTTAGTGTCTTGTGTTACATATCTGACATTATTCATATTCATAAGCCATGCATATCTAATATATCATATGAACTTCAACATGATAGCTATGAGAGAACATAATTATATTTATATCAGTTATAAATCTGACTCTGAATTTGTTCTGTTCATGTTCCTGTGAAACATGAAGAAAGAACTCAAAATAATTTTACAATTTAAGAATAAGCCAGTATAAAAAGGCTCCTTATAAATAAAAAAATGAATAATTTGAAGAGGTGCTTTTGGTCATTAAATTTAAAATCAGATAGAGTAGATGTAGACTAATGTAAGAAACACAAAGAGAAGACAGAATTATTTCATTGGATGGTGTCTCAGACATCTAGATTAAGCATTTAAGATAAAACTCCACTTTCAAACAAATGCACTCGACAGGTTTACCTACAATATAAGAATGTGAGGAGTCCCTCTAACTTTATTTACAGTGAAACTGATTAGAATCACATAAATACCACCTGACCAACCGGTGGCACATTAGATAGAGCATCGGACTGGGATGCAGAGGACCCAGATTCAAGGCCCCAGGTTGTCAGCTTGAGCACGGGTTCATCTGGTTTGAACAAGGCTCACCAGTTTGAGCCCAAGGTCGCTGGCTTGAACAAGGGGTCACTTGGTCTGCTGTGTAGCACCCCGGTCAAGGCACATATAAGAAAGCAATCAACGAACAACTAAAGTACCACAACAAAGAATTGATTCTTCTCATCTCTCTCCCTTCCTGTCTGTCATTCTAACCTCATCTGTCCCTCTCTCTGTCTCTATATGTCTCTCTCTCTCTCTCTCTCTCTCTCTCTCTCTCTCACACACACACACACACACACACATACGCACACATACACAAATACATAGATATCTTAAAGCCTCTAGAAAATAGTCCTAATGGGTACTAACAAAGAAACATGTAAATCTGTGAAAATTCAGTAAGAAAGGTGAGAGTTTATGGTATTTAATCCAAGACATTTTTTCCCTTTCTCTTCACTGATCAGCACAGCAGAGACTCCAATCCAGCCTGTTTCATTCAAGAACACTGAGCTCTCTTTCATTTCAGAACACAGATGGAAGGCTTTCTTTCTGGGAGGAACAAGAAGACAGTATTTCTCAGCCTGTCTTCCCCTACCTATTAATGAACAAAACTTCAGAAACCTCTTCTTTCCCCTAATCCCATTTGTGAAATGGATGGTTTACTTTAAGCATGGCATGTTGAGAATACTAATGCCTTTATTATTTTTGCCCTAGTTTCAGATTCAGTGGTTCCATGTTGGAAGAGATAAGCTAAAAGGACTCTAGATAGCTGACTACCCCAAAGAGGGTTCAGCCCTTGGTGGTTTGAGCAGAATAGTGTTATTCACAGAAAAACTTGGTAATGTCCTCACCCTCAGCTCCAAAGCTCAGGCTCAGAGACTTTTCCAAATGTGGGGAAGGTAAACCAGACTATAAAACATATAGCTCCTAATCTCTTCCCAAAGGGATTGACATCATTTGCAACAAAGCATGAAGAAGTTTATGCCTAATGTCACTCTAAATAACAAAAAAAGGCTGTGGGAAAAAGAATTTAAGAGGAAATCCAACATGCATATTAAACAATAAGACAGCTAATGTTGAGTTATTTCATTAAACATAGAATAAAATAGCTGGAGCCTCTTTTTAAGGTAAGAATAAAGGGTATGGTGAAGTAAGAGAGTCTTATGTAACCCACTATCATCCATTGATGACTGGAATGCCTTCATGAGTAACAACCTTTAAGACTGAACACTGTGTGAATGCATGTGCATGTATATGTGTGTGTGGATATGGAGAAGTAAACATCACCAAATAATACACTGAATCAGTCACTAAACATATAAATAAGTAAATAATAATAAGCTCAAAGATAAGAGGTGTCAGTACCCAGAGTTGGTATAATACATCACCTAAAATGCTTAGTTCCCCATAAAAAGTATAAGCCTTGCAGTGAATGTGAAAAATATGACTCGTACAACAGGATGTAACACATCACACACACATACACATTCACAAAGAGAAACTGTAATAGAATCTGATGTTAGATGAATAAAATTTTTAATGTTATTTTTTTAAAGATTTTTATTTCATTTTAGAGAGAAGAAAGAGATAGAAAAAGAGAGAGGTAAAGGAGAGCAGCAGGAAGCATCTACTCATAGTTGCTTTCTGTATGTGCCTTTATCACACAAGCACAGTGTTTCAAATTGGTGACCTCAGCATTCCAGGTCAACGCTCCATCCACTGCACCACCATAGGTCAGGCCAGATGTATAAGATTTTTAAAGTAGCCAATATAAACATGTTTAAAGAACTGAAGAAAATAACAATTGAAGAAGTAAATAATGATTTGGTGATCATGTCACAACAAATAGAGAATATCAATAAAGAGATATATATTATAAACCAAAACCAAATAGAAATTATAATGTTGAAAAACATATTAATTGAAAGAAAAAGACACTAAAGGAGTTCAATAGTAGATTTGCAATGAGAAATGAAAAATTAAGCTAACTTAAATATAGATTGATAGACATCACATAGGACTAAAATACAAAGGAAAAAAAGTATAATATAAAGAGGCTCAGAGACAAAAATACATATAATAAGAATACTAGAAAGAGAAGAAAGAACAAAATATGAAAACTATTAAAAGAGATAAAGCCTAAAAATACTACTTTATTTGAGGAAAAACTTTAATCTACAAATCCAAGAAGTTGAATGAATTCCTGTTGAATAAACAGAGAAATTCACAAGCAGAACATCACATTGAAATGCTACAATTCGCCTGATCAGGCAGTGGTGGAGTGGATAGAGTGTCGGACTGGGATGTGGAAGACCCAGGTTCAAGACCCCGAGGTTGCCAGCTTGAGCGCAGGCTCATCTGGTTTGAGCAAAGCTCACCAGCTTGGACCCAAGGTCTCTGACTTGAGCAAGGGGTTACTTGGTCTGCTGTAGTTCCATGGTCAAGGCACATTTGAGAAAGCAATCAATGAACAACTAAGGTGTCACAATGAAAAACTGATGATTGATGTTTCTCATCTCTCTCCATTTCTGTCTGTCTGTCCCTATCTATCCCTCTTTCTGACTCTCCCTCTGTCTCTGAAAAAAAATACTGAAATTCAAACACAAGAAGAAAATCTCAATTGCAGCAAGAGATGAATGACACATTACATATCAAAGACCCTCTACTGGCTACTCAGTTGGCTACTCAGCAGAAATAAGTGACCAGAAACCATGTGTTCAGAATAAAGTGCTCAAAAAATAAAGCTATCAAGAAATTCTATACTCAATGAAATCATCTTTCATAAATTAAAGATAAGAAAAGACTTCTCCAGATTAAGGAAAGAGAGAGAGAGAATTTGTTACAATTAAATCAATCTTATGAAAAGTACTAAAGAAGCCTGACCTGTGTTGGCACAGTAGATAAGACATTGACCTGGAATGTCAAGGTTGCCGGTTAGAAGCCCTGGGCCCCTATCAAGGCTCCTAAGATAAGCAACTATGAGTTGATGTTTCCCACTCCTATCCTCCTCCCTTGCTTCTCTCTCTCTCCTCTCTCTAAAATCAATAAATAAAATCTTTAAAACAAACTAAAGGAAGTTTTTTAAACATGTACAAGAGAGAGAGACAAAAAGGGAGAGAGATGAGAAGTATGAACTCAGAGTTGGATCATTTCAGTGATTTGTTGATTGCTTCTTATGTGTGTCTTAATGAGGGTGTGGGTTGGGGGCTCCAGCTAAGTAAGTGACCCCATTGTCAGGTCAACGACCTTTGGGTTCAAGTCAGCAACATTGGGCTCCAAGACAGTGAACAAGCCAGTGACCCCTTGCCCATGCCAATGACTTTTGGGCTCAAGTCAACAACCATGGGATCATATTGATGATTTCTGTGCTCAAGCCTCAAGCCAGCGGCCTTGTGCTCAAGCTGGTGACCTCACAGTTTTGTACTTGGACCTCAGTCCCAAGTTGATCCTCTATCCACTGCACCAATGGTCAGGCAAAAGAAAGTTATTTAATCTTAACAAGTCAGCTCAGAAGATAACTTAAATCCACATGAAAAAACAAAAGCATTAGAAAGGTAATTATATAATTTTACAAGACAAACAATTCATATTTTTCCTCTTTTCTTCATTACTTTAAAGAAATTGCATAAAATAATGTATATATAATATAGTATCCATCCTATACAATATAGAAATATAATATATGTGTAATATATTTGTCTATGATAGTGCAAAGGAGATTAATAAAAGCAAAATTTTATTGACTAAGAAAATGACTACCTATAAAAATGCAATAATTATACATTGTTGAGTTTAAAATATTAATAGATATATGAAGTATTATTATAATACTGCAAAAAGAAGAAAATGAAAGAAGATAATATGGAATAACATTTTTATTTATTCTTGGAATTAAGTATTATATATCAGAAGCTGATTTAGATAAGTTCAGATGTATACAGCAAACCCTAAAGCAGTGCTAAAATAAAACTTATATACTGAACATAATCATTAAACAAACTAAGCAACTACAGTAGAAAATATTTACTTAATGAAAAATTTACTTAATTCAAAACAAGTAAAGAAGAATAGAGGAGTAAAATGTCACGAAATCTAAAAAAAAATAAAGTAAACCATGAAATGGTAGACAAAAATCCAACTATACCAATAATAGTATTAAATGTGAATAGATAAATATTCCAATTCAGAGATGATCAGATTAGATAAAATACATGATCCTACTATATACTATCAATAGGATACACTTATACCAAGCATTTAAAAAAAATCTCATGCAAAATCTTTACAAAATCTTTCCCAAAAAACAAGTGAGAAAAATTCTTTCCATCTCATTCCGAGTTATCATTACCCCACTATCAAAACCAAAGACATCACAAAAAAACTACAGATCAGTATCTCTCATGAATAATACCAAAAAATACCAAAAAAATGTTCCACAAAATGCAAGCACACTGAACTAATAAAATAAAAATAATTATATAGCATGATCATGTGGTATTTATTCCAGATATTGAAGGTTAATTCAGCATCTAGAAATCAATTAGAATAATACCTTGTGGCAATAGGATAAAAAATAGAAATCTTATGATCATTTTAAGAAACTCAGAATAATCTACCTAAAATCCGACTTCTTTCAGAATAAAAACATATATCGCCTGACCAGGTGGTGGTGCAATGGATAGAGCATCAGACTGGGATGTGGAGGACACAGGTTCGAGACCCCAAGGTCGCCAGCTTGAGCACGGGCTCATCTGGTTTGAGCAAAAGCTCACCAGCTTGGACCCAAGGTTGCTGGCTTGAGCAAGGGGTTACTCGGTCTGCTGAAGGCCCACGGTCAAGGCACATATGAGAAAGCAATCAATCGACAACTAAGGTGTCGCAACGAAAAACTAATGATTGATGTTTCTCATCTTCTCCATTCTTGTCTGTCTATCCCTCTCTCTGACTCTCTCTTTGTCTCTGTAAAAACAAACAAACAAAAAACAACAAAAATCTAAGCATAAAAGAGAATTTCCTCACTGTAATAAAACTCATCTAAAATTAAAAAAACAAACAAAAAACTAACACCATATTTAATAATAAGAGACTAGAATATAACCACCTAAGTTCATGAACAAGGTAATGATGTTCACTTGCACCACTTCTATTCAGCAGTATGCTGGGGATTCAAGTCATAACAATTAAGTAAAGAAAAGAAGCAAATTGCATCCAGATTGGAAAGGATGAAGTAAATACAACTCTATGAACAGATGGCATGATCTTGTTTATCTTAAGTAATTCACTAAAAAATTATTATTATTATTTTTTTTTAGGGTTTTTATTTGTTTTTTAATCAACAATTCTTTTTTTTTTAAGATTTTATTTATTCATTATAGAGAGGAGAGAGAGAGAGAGAGAAGGGGGGAGGAGCAGGAAGCATCAACTCCCATATGTGCCTTGACCAGGCAAGCCCAGGGTTTTGAACCGGCAACCTCAGCGTTTCCAGGTTGACGCTTTATCCACTGCGCCACCACAGGTCAGGCTAAAAAATTATTAGAACTAATAAATGAGTCAGCACATTTGTAGGATACATCATCATATAAAAATCAAATCAGTTATTTTAAACACTCCTGAAATACACACTATGAATACATAGTTTCAAATAGAATAAAATACTCAGAAATTAATTTATTAACAAAATTGGAAAGCTTACATTCTGAAAAGCCAAAAACATAATTGAAATAGATTAAAGAAGTCATAAATAATTGAAAAAGCATTTCATTTTTATGAGATCAGAAGACACAACATTAAGATGGTAATATTTTTCATACTGATCTATAGATTCAATGCCATCCCAAATTGCACTCCAATGAACTTTTTTCAAAAATTGACAATATGACTGAAATCCAAATGGAGTTGCAAGGAACCCACAAGGAGATACTACTTTATACTCACTTGGATGACTAGAACTAAAAAGTCAGATAATAAGGATTAATGAAGATTTGAAGACTGAAACCCTCATGAACTTCTGGTGGTATATAAAATAATGTAGCTATTTTGGAATCATCTGCAAGTTTATTAAACAATTAAGCCTACAGTGATCATATAAACCAGCAATTTCTCTATTAGGCACATACCTAATAGAAATGGCAGCATATGACCACACAAGAACTTCTACGCAAATGTTCATAGCAACATTATTCATAACAGCCAAAACATAAAAATAAGCCAGTGTCTATCAGCAGACATGAACAAGTAAAATATAATACATCTACACAATGGTCCATACTGCCTTTTCATTTGGTAGATTTTAGGGAGCAGTCACTGTCTGGTGTAGATTTTCACTTGCAGAATGATGGAAGCTGGCGAGAGACAAGAAGAAACACACAAGACATCTTAAAACCTGCAATTGAAACTATCACACTGTTATTTCATTCCTTATTCCAATAGTAAATGGTCAAATCCCCACATAAAGGGAACATAGCTATATTCTCCATCTAATCTACTGGTAAGCACTGCAAAGTCATGTGGCAAAAGTGTGGATGTATAATTCTGTTAAAGAAAAGAAGAGTGTGAATAAGAATTTGATTGGACACATTACAAATTATGGTTGTAATGCCAGGCTATCTACAAAGTCTTTCTTTCTAGATTTTAATAGCTTCTATCCCATAGGGTGCAATGAAAATATGGAAGTAACCATGTTTCAATTATGCAGTTGAGAAAGATACATTCAGTATTGTTAGAGCTAGCCTAACCAGGTGGTAATGCAGTGGATAGAGCATTGGCTTGGGATGCTGAGGACCCAGGTTCAAAACTCTAAGGTTGCCGGCTTGAGCACAGGCTCCTCTGGCTTGAGTGTGGGTTCACCAGCTTGAGTGCGGGGTCGCTGGCTTGGGCATGGTATCATAGAAATGACCCTTTGGTTACTGGCTTGAAGACCAAGGTCACTGGCTTGAGCAAGGGGTTACAGGCTTGGCTGCAGCCCCTCAGTCAGGGTATATATGAGAAAGCAATCAATGAACAACTAAGGTGCCGCAATGAAGAATTGATGCTTTTCATCTCTTTCCCTTCCTGTCTGTCTGTCCCTGTCTCTTTCTCAGTTTCTGTCTCTGTTTCTCTCATGAAAGAAAGAAAGAAAAAAGAAATAATGAAAGAAAAAAGAAAAGAAAGACGAAAGGAAGGAAGGAAGGAAGGAAGGAAGGAAGGAAGGAAGGAAGGAAGGAAGGAAGGAAGGAAGGAAGGAAAAGAAAAAAGAAAGGAAAAGAAAGAAAGAAAGAAACGTTAGAGCCAAAAGATAGAAAGAATCTTGGTCCCAGCATTACCTCTTCAAACAGAGTGTAAGTTTCTGATCTGTTATTGAGAAATAATTTACTGCTATATTACTAAAGTCTCCATATTTTGAGATCTTTTCAATATATTAAATTTAATTAATAGAATTCATATAATCTTTTTTATAATTTTTAAATTAATTTTAATGGGGTGACATCAATAATTCAGGGTACATATGTTCAAAAAAATATCTCCAGATTATCTTGTCATTCAATTATTTTGCATACCCATCACCCAAAGTCAGATTGTCCTCTGTCACCTTCTATCTGGTTTTCTTTGTGCCCCTCCCCCTCCCCCTTCCCCTCTCCCTCCCTCTCCTCCCCTCACCCCTGGTAACCACCACACTCTTGTCCATGACTCTTAGTCTCGTTTTTATGTCCCACCTATGTATGGAATCATGCAGTTCTTAGTTTTTTCTGATTTACTTATTTCACTTCGTATAATGTTATCAAGATTCATCCATTTTGTTGTAAATGATCCAAATTCATGTAATCTTAAAGTGGCTAATCTTATTGAAAGTGATATGGATAATTTGAGTGATAGCAGGTTCTTATTAAAAATAAGAATATATTAGATATAACAATATATCAGTAAATACAAGTATATTTTTCATTGTTAAGTACATAACAATAAAAATTAAATTTTCTATATATTAAATTAGAAGTATTATATAATGAGTATTGCTAAAGTCAATGTTTAGAGCAGGTGTCGGGAACCTATGACTCGAGAGACAGATATGGCTCTTTTGATGGCTACATCTGGCTCACAGACAAGTCTTTAATAAAAAAATAATAACGTTAAAAATATAAAACATTCTTATGTATTATAATCTATTCATTTCCTACCACTCATGTTTATGGTCACAGGTGGCTGGAGCTAATCACAGCTGTCCTCCGGGACTACACCAAATTTTTATTGTATAATGCATAACATACATGGGTCGTTGTATGGCTCTCATGGAATTACATTTCAAAATATGTGGCGTTCATGGCTCTCTCATCCAAAAAGGTTCCCAACCCCTGGTTTAGAGTATAGTAAGGGAGAACTAAGTAGTCCATAGAGCCAAGAAATGTCTCTCTGAAAAAGTGATGTTGAAAATGAATACTAAAATCAGAAAGGTAATTATATAGATAAAGAGGTTGAGGGTGAAAGGTATTCTAAACACAAAGAAAAACAAATTGTTTAAATACCCTAAAACAAGAAAGAATAAAGCAAATAGAAACAAAATGAAATACATCCTAATGGCTGGAGTTCAAAGGACAAGGGGAGAAGATGGGGCAATAAGGCCTGATCTCACAAGCTCATATTAAAGATACAGAATTGCGACTAACTATCAAACACAGTTTCAAGCTGGATAAGGTATAACATTTTTAAGTTTAAATATTATTCAGAACACAGAAAATTTGATTTTGCTGGTTAAAAACAATAATTTAGTTTCCGGCATGTAGGAATTTTCATTCCTTTAAGACATTTAAATGGAAATTTTGTTGGAATTGTCAGTCTGGATCCATGGATTCAGTTGAGGTTTGAGCAGATCATATCTGTTTTGCAGACACTGACATGTAGACTACTTAAGAAGAAAAGTACATTTGAACACTTTTCATGGATTTTGTATTTGTAAATTTACATACTGCGATTTGTTAGTAACTCCCAAACTAATACAAACTGGTGCTTTCCTAGACATGTGTAGAACTTCAAAAAAGGCAAGTGACCTGTTCCTGGCTGAAGTGGCACAAGGAGATACTCTGTCTTCTTGTTTCAGCTCTCAAGCTCTAAACAAGTAAACTTTTGGGATCTATTTAGTGGCTTATTTTTCACATCTCGTTATTTTGTATTTTTATGGGGATTTTTTTGTTTGAAATATAAATGGGGGATAAATAGTAACAGAAGAAGACTTGACTTGGGATGGTAAACAGACAATACAATATGAAGATGATGTATTATAGAATTGTACACCTAAAGCTTAAATAATTTTATGAACTAATGTCATTTAATGCATTCAATAAAATATTTTAAAAGTAAATAAAAAATTAAAATTAAATGGCCTATTAGCATAGTGCTGAAGTGCTGTCTAGTGTCCCTACTGGCTAAGAAATTTGATTCGCCTTGCAGAGAAAATACGTGTATAAAATGAACCTCATTCAGGTCTGGGTTACAATGCTGTTGGCTACAAATTCAATATTAATGAAGAAACAATACATATTAACAGGTGACTTTAAACAGAAAAATATATTTTAAAAGGCTGTGCATTGATTAATTGACAAAAATACTGTAGCCAGAAGCTTAGGAAATTAACCCTATATTCCCTTTAATGGCAACAATTTCGTGTTGGCAGCAACTGTATAATGCATAGTTCCTCTGAGCAATCAGGATTAATTGTAAATGACATGTAGTTTATTTGATTTACATGCTTATCCTCTAATTACATGCTTAACCTAGGAATTTCAAGAACATAATACTTTATAAGCATAGACTTTATAGATGTGTTTTATTGAGGTCTGAATATGGTATATATTTTATTTGACTTTAAATATATAAGCTTGAGTGCTCTTATACAGCAGTTACCCTCAAATAACCTGCAATCATTTAGGTATGTGATTTTTAGATCAACAAAAGAAAATACATAATTAATTGAAATAAACATGGAAAATATATAATTCAATGATATAAAATATTATGAGAGCAATTGGAAAAAATAGATATTCAAATGTGAATAAAGTGTGTTTATCACATCTAATTAGAACATTTATTCATTATCTGATATGTGATAATACTCTATTTTAGAATGATATTGTATTTATTTAAACTTTGAAGAAACTAAAGAAGAAACATTGGCTGGTCTGATTTCTCTTACAATTAATACACTAATTTATTGTGAAGTACAGCTTTATTTGCCATTATTTTCAAATAGTATAACTCTACATATTGAAATATAAAGCAAATGGGCCATCAATTAGAACAAAATATTTTTATAATTTTTATAGATTTAGTAAGTATTACATAGGTATTAGGTCATAAGAATTAATTACAGAAAAAAAGTTATTATATTTTAAATAGAAATATTAACATGTGTAAAATATTGTCTAAAATATTAAAGTTAGGGAACCAAAGGTAACTGGCATTCAGGTAGTACCTTACTTGAAAGGCTCTGAAATCTTTTTTATTTTAGAGATACTCATAAATAGACATAAAAACACATTTAAGTGTTTTAATTCTGGTTTAGTACTTAAGTTTTAACTCAATGTGTTTAGATTTTGTTTTACTTAATTAATATTATTAATATTATTCTTTTAATTTTATTTAGACAATTAATTTTAACAGGATGACATTGATCTACTAGAGTACATAGATTCAGAGAAAACATCTCCAGATCATTTTGACACTTCATTATGTTGTGTACTCATCACCCAAAGTCAAATTGCTCTTTACAAACTTTTATTTGGTTTTTCTTTATGCTCCTCCCCCCACCCTCCCCCACTCTTCTGCACAAAGAGTCTGTTCATGTCCCTTCCTCTCTCGCTGGTAACCACTGCACTCTTGTCCATGTCGGTGAGTCTCAATTTTGTGTCCCACCTATGTATGGAATCATACAGTTCTTAGTTTTTCTGATTTACATATTTCCGGCAGTATAATGTTATCAAGGTCCATCCATGTTGTTGTAAATGATCCTATGTCATCATTTTTTATCGTTGAGTAGTATTCCATAGTATATATGTACCACATATTCTTTTTTAATAATTTTTTATTCATTTTAATGGGGTAACATTAATAAATCAGGGTACATATGTTCAAAGAAAACATCTCCAGGTTATCTTGTCATTCAATTATGTTTCATACCCGTCACCCAAAGTCAAATTGTCCTCTGTCACCTTCTATCTTGCTTTCTTTGTGCCCCTCCCCACCCTCCTCTTCCTCTCTCTCCTCCCTCCCCACCCCGTAACCACCACACTCTTGTCCATGTCTCTTAATCTCGTTTTTATGTCCCACCTGTGTATGGGATTATGCAGTTCTTAGTTTTTTCTAATTTACTTATTTCACTTCATATAATGTTATCAATATCCATCCATTTTGTTGTAAATGAACTGATGTCATCATTTCTTATGGCTGAGTAGTATTCCATAGTATATATGTACTGCATCTTCTTTATCCAGTCTTCTATTGAAGAGCTTTTTGGTTGTTTTCATGTCTTGGCCACTGTGAACAATGCTGCAAAGAACATGGGGCTGCATTTGTCCTTACATATCAATGCTTTTAAATTTTGGGGGTATATACCCAGTAGAGGGATTGCTGGGTCATGTGGTAGTTCTATTTTTAGTTTTTTGAGGAACAACCATACTTTCTTTCATAATGAATGTATTACTTTACATTCCCACCAACAGTGGATGAGGGTTCCTTTTTCTCCACAGCCTCTCCAACACTTGCTATTACTTGTCTTGTTGATAATAGCTAATCTAACAGGTGTGAGGTGGTATCTCATTGTAGTTTTGATTTGCATTTCTCTAATAACTAGTGATGATAAGCATCTTTTCATATATCTGTTGGCCATTTGTATTTCTCCCTGGGAGAAGTGTCTGTTCATGTCCTCTTCCCATTTTTTAATTTGATTGTTTATTTGTTGTTGAGTTTTATGAGTTCTTTGTATATTTTGGATATTAGGCCCTTATTTGTTGTGCTGTTGTTTGAAAATATCCTGTTGGCTGGCTGTTTATTTTGTTGTCAGCTTCCCTTGCTGTGCAAAAACTTCTTAGTCTGATGAGGTTCCATTCATTTATCTTTGCCTTCACTTCTCTTGCCTTTGGAGTCAAATTCATAAAATGCTTTTTAAAACCAAGGTACATGAGTTTAGTATCTATGTTTTATTCTATGTACTTTATTGTTTTGGGTCTTATATTTAGGTATTTGATCCATTTTGAGTTAATTTTAGTACAAGGAGACAAACTGTAGTCAAGTTTTATTCTTTTGCATGTGGCTTTCCAGTTTTCCCAGCACCATTGTTGAAGAGGCTTTCTTTTCTCCATTGTGTGTTGTTGGCCCCTTTATCAAAGATGATTTGACCATATACATGTGGCTTTATTTCTAGACTTTCTACTCTGTTCCATTGGTCTGAGTGTCTATTTTTCTGCCAATATCATGCTCTTTTGATTGTTGTGGCTCTATAATATAATTTGAAGTCAGGCATTGTAATATCCCCAGCTTCGTTCTTTTTCTTTAGGATTGCTTTGGCTATTCGGGTTTTTTTTATAGTTCCATATAAATCTGATGATTTTTTCCCATTTTTTAAAAAAATGTCATTGGAATTTTGATGGGAATTGCATTAAATTGGTATATTGCTTTGGGTAATATGGTCATTTTGTTTATATTTATTTTTCCTATCTAAGAACAAGGAATATTTTTCCATTTCATTGTATCTTTTTCGATTTCCCTTAACAATGCTTTGTAGTTTTCATTATATAGGTCCTTTACATTCTCTGTTATGTTTATTCCTAGGTATTTTATTTATTTTTCATTGCAACCATAAAAAGAATTATTTTTTAGAGGTCATTTTCTAATTTTGGCATATAGAAAGGCTATGGACTTTTGTATATTAATTTTGTATTCTGTGATCCTACTGTATTAGTTTATTGTTTATAATGGTATTTTTGTGGATTCTTTGGGGTTTTCAATGTAAAGGATCATATCATCTGCAAAAAGAAAACCTGAGAGTGACATCAGAGAAATGGTGCCATGAGGAGTGCTCCTGGTAGCTCTCCCTAAAAGTTCAGCAAATTCAACAACTAGAGACAGAAAAGTAATCACAGGAGCATCCGAAATACACATATATCAAACAAAGGTACAATTGGGTAAAAAAGTGGCTGAATATATAATCCACACTGATGGCAATAAGATGGAGAATGGAGTATTTCACTTTCCTCACTGATCTGAGGAAGAGCTGCTTTCACTTGGAACTGAGAGAAAGTGAGGGCTGGGAGTGTGGAAAGAGCTTGGCTAAGGCAGAGACATTCAAACCAAGAGAGAGTGTGCCTGGGGTTTAGCCCACGTGGAGCTAATGCCAGAGACAGACCCGGCAGATGTGGACGAGCACCTGCCTTGTTTATTCTCAGTATCCCGGTCGGCAAGTGCAAGCAGTGTGTGAGTGGATCCACTTGTCAATTCGGGCTTGGGTGTGAGTGGATCCGCTTGTTGATAAGTGTTCAGGTATGGAGGGGTGGGTCAGAGACTGTCAGTAGTAGCCTTCTGCGTGGGCTGTGACCAGAGTGTCTGAATAATCCTGGCTTCCTAAACAACAGCGCGAGGCAAGTGAGCAAAAGCTGGCTTCCCTACACCCGGATGTGTCTGGGCGCGGCATCTCTGATGCCAGACAGGCCAACAAAGCACACTTCTGGGGAAGTGAACTGTGGAAGTGGTGGGGGGAAGGGCATGTAGGCAGCTTGCAGACAGCCTCTGGCGATCAGACCTGTGGAGTGCTGTGGCATACTGGATATGTCCAGAGGCTCATAGAAAGACACTTGAAAGGCAATCGGCTCCCAGCCCTGCCTGATTACACTGGTGGCTTTGGCTGGTAAAGCCTTACCCAGAACCCTGCATTGAGTGGGGATAAAGGGGGGATTTGGCAGCTCTTAGAGCCTCTTGCTCTCCAGGCAATGGCTGGGCAACTTCACAGCTGGGTCCCCAGGCTGCTGGTTCAGGAAGGAGATATTTGGGGAGAGGTTTAGGAAAATGGACTCTCTCATTGTTGGAGCTTGCAAACGCTAAGAAGCCCCGGCTACCCATTGGACTGAAGCCTAGTTTATGTAATCACCATAGAGACACAACAGCCAATCTCTGCCTAAGATTACCACAGGGTTAGAACCTGGGGTACAGCACCACTGGCTAAAAACAGAGAGAAGAAACAAAAAGGAATAAGATAACTTCTTAAAACAGGAAAAATCCACAGTCTTTATAACTTTTTCCATTTTTTTGTATTTTTTATCTTTTTTTTTCCTTCTTCTTTGGTCATTTTATCCTCTTTTCATTTTATTCTTTTCTTTTCATTTTGAGCTTTATTACCCATAGGTGTTATATTTTCCATTCTTTTTTTTTCTATGAATGATACATTCTAAAAAACATAACTCTTTTCTCTCTCTCTCTCTCTCTCTCTCTCTCTGTTTCTTCTTTTCTCTTTCACATTTTCTTTCATTTGAGTGTCACTCACAAACAAATTATTTTATTCTGGATTTAAATTTTATCTTTGTGGCATTTTGTATGCTTTTTTATCTCTTTAGCATTTCCTCGAATTCCGGCTCTTCATTCTATAGTTTTTGTGCCACTTATACAATAGAATTTTTATTTTTCATTGTATTTTTTTCTTTTTCTCTTTTCCTTTTTTCTTTTCTCTTACAGTATTTTTCTCATTCGACCATCATTTACAAAAAAAATTATTTTATTGATCCAAATTTTTTCCTTGTGGCATTTTGTGGGTTCTTGCCTCTTTTTTTGCCTCTTTATCACTTCCCCTCAACCCACGCCCTCTGTTCTACATAGTGTTGTTCCAATTAGCAAACAGAATTTTTAGTTTTTCACTGCATTTTCTCAAAAAATAATTTTTTATCAACTCTTATTAGTGTTATTAACAATACTAATCTCAAATGCCATTAAAGAAAAAGAAATAGAATATCATGGATACAAAAGACAGAGCTGTAGCTCAGATAGATGAGAAAAATATATATAAAAAATTTCAATAGCTTAGAAACCTTGGAGTTAAATGATAGAGAATTTAAAATCGAAGTCCTAAAAATACTCAGAGATATATAAGAAAGCACAGAAAGGCAATTTAGGGAGCTCAAAAAATAATTCAATTGAAAGAATACTTCACCAAGGAAATTAAAAGTATGAAAACGAATAAAACAGAGATGAAAACCTCAATTCATGAACTGAAAAACGAGGTAATAAACTTAGCCAATAGAACAGGCCTGATAGGGAAGAGAATTAGTGACATAGAAGACAGGTAAATAGAGGCACTACAGAGAGAAGAGGAGAGAGACTCATGAATTCAAAAAATGAGATAGCCCTACAGGAATTGTCTGACTCCATCAGAGAGAGCAACATAAGAATAATGGGTATATCAGAGGGAGAAGAGAGAGAAAATGGAATGAAGAACATATTCAAACAAATAATAGATGAGAACTTTTCAAGCCTGTGGAAAGAACTAAAGCCTCAAGTTCAAGAAGCAAACAGAACACTAAGTTACATTAACTCTAACAAACCTACTCCAAGGCACATCATAATGAAATTGGCACAAACCAATGACAAAGAAAAAATTCTCAAGGCAGCCAGGGAAAAAAAGAATACAACATATAAAGGAAGGCCCATTAGATTATCAACAGATTTTTCAGTAGAAACTGTACAAGCTAGAAGAGAGTGGACCCCAATATTTAAAGTCCTGAAAGAGAGGAACTTTCAGCCATGAATACTATACCCATCAAAGCTATCCTTCAAAAATGAAGGAGAAATAAAAACATTCACAGATACAGAAAAGATGAGGGAATTTATCACCAGAAAACCCCACTTCAAGAAATACTAAAAGGGGTTTTTTGACTAGAAACAAAGAACAAAATAAAACAAAACTACATGTAAAAGCTCCATCAAGATCGGAATAAAAACAAGATTAATCTGTGACAACAAAAACAATAAAGGGGAGAGGACAAAGATTAACAGTGTATGAAAGGAGGATGGAGTGCAGAAGCACTCATGAGATAATGTACTACAATGAACATGATATGTATCCTTTCCATTACTTAATGGTAACCACACCTGAAAAAACCAGCACAGAAGCACATGGCTTGAAAAAAGAAGTAACAGAGAAAAGAAGTATGGATTACAACCAAAGGAAAACAAATGATACAAAAATAAATGAGAAGAACCAATAAGATACAAAACCATCAGAAAGCAATATATAAAATGGCAAGAGGAAACCCTCAAGTGTCAATAATTACACTAAATGTAAATGGATTGAATGCACCAATAAAGAGACACAGAGTAGCAGAATGGATTAAAAAAGAAAATCCAACTGTATGCTGCCTACAAGAAACACATTTAGGCTACAAGAATAAAAACAAATTCAAAGTGAAAGGCTGGAATACAATACTCCAAGCAAATAACATCCAAAAAGAGCAGGTGTAGCAATACTTAAATCTAACAATGCTGAATACAAGACAGCAAAGGTAATCGGAGACAAAAAAGGTCATTTCTAATGATAAAGGGGACATTGAATCAAGAAGACATAACACTTCTTAATATATATGCACCAAACCAAGAAGCACGAAAATATATAAGACAGCTACTGACTGACCTAAAGACAAAAACTGACAAAAATACAATCGTACTTGGAGACCTCAATACACCACTGACAGCTCTAGATCATTTATCCAAACAGAAAATCAATAAAGAGATATTGGCCTTAAATGAAACACTAGAACTATTGGATATGATAGACATCTACAAGTCATTTCATCCCAAAGTGCCAGAGTATACATTTTTCTCTAGCATACACGGAACATTCTCAAGAATTGACCATATGTTGAGCCACAAAAATAACATCAACAAATTCAGAAATATTGAAATTATACCAAGCACAGTTTTCGATCATAAAGCCTTAAAACTAGAATTCAACTGCAAAAAAGAGGTAAACAAACCCACAAAAATGTGGAAACTAAATAATATACTTTTAAAAAATGAGCAGGTCAAAGAAGAAGAAAAAGCCCAGGTAAACCACTTAACTTCACATCTTAAGAAACTATAAAATGAAGAACAAAGATGTCTCAAAACCAGCAGAAGAAAGGAAATAATAAAAATCAGAGCAGAAATAAATAAAATAGAGAACAGAAATACTATAGAAAAAAATAATAAAAGAAGGAGCTGGTTCTTTGAAAAGATCAACAAAATTGACAAACCCTTGGCAAGACTCACCAAGGAAAAAAGAGAAAGGACTCATATAAACAAAATCCAAAATGAAAGAGGAGAAATCACCACAGATATCATAGATATACAAAAAATTATTGTAGAATACTATGAAAAACTATATGCCACCAAATTCAACAATCTAGAAGAAATGGATAAATTCCTAGAACAATACAACCTTCCTAGACTGAGTCATGAAGAAGCAGAAAGCCTAAACAGACCCATAAGCAGGGAGGAAATAGAAACAACTATTAAAAACCTCCACAAAAATAGAAGTCCAGGGCCAGACGGGTATACTAGTGAATTCTATCAAATTGAAAGATGACTTGGTTTCTATTCTACTCAAATTCTTCCAAAAATTTGAAGAAGAAGCAATACTGCCAAACACATCTATGAGGCCAACTTAACCCTCATACCAAAACCTGGAAAGGACAACACAAAAAAGAAAACTACAGACCAACATCTCTAATGAACACAGATAGTAAAAATACTAAACAAAATAATAGCAAATCAAATGCAACAACACATTAAAGAAATAATTCATCACAATCAAGTGGGATTCATTCCAGAATCACAAGGATGGTTCAACATACGTAAAACAGTTAACATAATACATCATATCAACAAAACAAAGAACAAAAACCATATGATCTTATAATAGATGCAGAAAAGACATTCAATAAAATACAACATCATTTTATGTTTAAAACACTTAACAAAATGGGTATAGAAGGAAAATATCTCAACATAATAAAGGCCATCTATGATAAATCATCAGCTAACATCTTATTAAATGGCATAAAACTGAGAACTTTTCCCCTAAAATCAGGAACAAGACAAGGTTGTCCACTCTCTCCACTTTTTCAATATAGTGCTGGAAGTTCTAGCCAGAGCAATCAGATAAGAGAAAGAAATAAAAGGCATTCATATTGGGAAAAAAAGTAAAAGTTTCACTTTTTGCAAATGATATGATCCTATACATCGAAAACCCCAAAAATTCCACAAAAAGACTACTAGAAACAATAAACCAGTACCATAAGGTCGCAGCATACAAAATTAATATACAAAAGTCCATTGACTTCCCATATGCCAACAATGAAACATCAGAAAATGAGCTCAAAAAAAACAATCCTCTTCATGGTTGCAACAACAGCAAAAAATAAAATACCTAGGAATACACATAACAAAGAATGTAAAGGACTTATATAATGAAAACTACAATGCATTGTCAAGGAAAATCAAAAAAGATATAATGAAATGGAAAAATATTCCTTGTTCTTGGATAGGAAGAATAAATATAGTCAAAATGACTATATTACCCAAAGCGATATACAAATTTAATGCAGTTCCCATCAAAATTCCAATATCATTTTTAAAAGAAATGGAACAAAAAATCATGTTTTCATGGAACTATAAAAAGTCTGAGTCTCATTTTTATGTTCCACCTATACATGGAATCATACAGTTTTTAGTTTTTTTTCTGATTTACTTATTTCACTCAGTATAATGTTATCAAGGTCCATTCATGTTGTTGTAAAAGAACTGATATCATCATTTCTTATGGCTGAGTAGTATTCCATAGTATATATATATCACATCTTCTTTATCTGATCATCTATTGAAGGGCTTTTTGGTTGTTTGGGGTGACATTGATCAATCAGGGTACATAGGTTCAGAGAAAACATCTCTAGGTTATTTTGACATTTGATTATGTTGAATACCCATCACCCAGAATCATATCCTCTTCCGTCACCTTCTATCTGGTTTTCTTTGTGCCCCTCTTCTCCTCCCACCCCCTCCTTTCCCTTCCCACTTGAAAATGATGAATTATTTTTTTAATGTAGTATTCGGTTTGCTAGTAATTTGTTTAGGATTTTAGCATCTGTATTCATTACAGATATTTATTATTTTTTAATTTTAACTTTTACCTAATATAGTCAATGAGTTATGACACTTATGAAAAACAGTAGTCTTCTGTTCCTCTCTTCCATTTCTCCCTTCAAAGAGGAAATTAATTTAATTTCTTCTATATAAAAAATTAGATATTTACCTCTATGTGTTTAAATAATGATTCAATTTTCAAATCTTGCTTTTTCATATTTTTTTTTTTTTTGTATTTTTCTGAAGCTGGAAACGGGGAGAGACAGTCAGACTCCCGCATGCGCCCGACCTGGATCCACCCGGCACGCCCACCAGGGGCGACACTCTGCCCACCAGGGGGCGATGCTCTGCCCCTCCGGGGCGTCGCTCTGCTGCAACCAGAGCCACTCTAGCGCCTGGGGCAGAGGCCAAGGAGCCATCCCCAGCGCCCAGGCCATCTTTGCTCCAATGGAGCCTTGGCTGTGGGAAGGGAAGAGAGAGACAGAGAGGAAGGAGGGGGTGGGGGTGGAGAAGCAAATGGGCGCTTCTCCTATGTGCCCTGGCCGGGAATCGAACCCGGGTCCCCCGCACGCCAGGCCTACGCTCTACCGCTGAGCCAACCGGCCAGGGCCGCTTTTTCATATTTTGATCTTACCTTTGATTTATCCTTACAGAAAAATAGAGACTTAGCTGTCTTTCTTAACCCCTTTCTTCTACTCTACTAATCACTTCTACTTTATTGAACAATGCTCATTCTGCAAGCAGATAGAGTTAGTCTTAAATTTATTAGACCTCTTTACATGGAAAATAAACTGAGAAGTGAGCATGCCTTACTCCACTTTCTGTGAGACCTGTGTGGAACAGGCTGCTGTGCTAGTGGTTAAAGAGGAAAATTTCTTTTTTATATTTTATTTTTTTATTTATTTATGATTTTAATTTGTGCTTACATAGATTCAAGTGTCCTACCGAAGAGGAAGAATTCTTTTTTTTTAGTCATTTTATAGAGAGCAAAGAAAGTTGGCAAAACAAACATAATAATAGCATTATTCTCTATGTAATGTACTCATTTTGATTTAATCATATTGTTTTTGTAAAATGTAAGCTAAGATATTACTGATACAAGAGTGAGATTTCTATCAGGAAGAAAGATCTCTCATGATTCTACAATAGCAGAGTATAAATTAGACACTCAATACTTTAAGTGCCCATAAATAAATTAAAGAATGCACAATCAACTTAATGTAAATTCAACAAATAGTATTTAAAATTGTGGGTTTTGGCACTGATTAGAAGAGATATATGCACTGCTATGTTCATTGCAGCACTGTTTACAATAGTCAAGACATGAAAGCAATCTAAGCTTCTTCAATAGATGAATAAATAAAAAAGATATGGTACAATGCAAAAAAATAAAACTAGACCTCCATCTTACACCATGCACTGAATATACTCAATCTTGATAAAAGATTTAAATGTAAGTCATGAAACCTTAAAAATCCTAGAAAAAAGCATAGGCAGTAAAATCTCAAACATCTCACATAGCAATACTTTTACTGATATATCTATTTGGGCAAGAAAAACAAAGATAAAAAAGAAACAAATGGGATTACGTCAAACTAAAAAGCTTTTGCACAGAAAAAGAAACCATCAACAAAATTAAAAGACGACTCTCTGAATGGAAGAAAAGCCAGAATGGCTTTAATCAATAAATTAACAAACAGGAATAGCTGGCAAGGAGGTAGAGAAATAGGAATCACTGTGTGCTGTTGGTGGGAATACAGATTGGTGCTACCATTATGGAAACATAATATGATTCTTTCAAAAATTAGAAACAGACCTGCCTTTTGTCCCAGAGATTCCACTCTCAGACTATATCCTTAGAGTCCCAAATTACTAATTCTAAAACATATACAGTATGCACACCTTTGCTCATTGCATCATTATTTACAATCATCAAACTCTGAAAACAGCTGAAGTGTCTATCTGTAGATAAGTGGATAAAAAAAGCTGTGATGCATTTAAACAGTGGAATACTATATGACCAGGAAAAGGAAATCTTACTTGATGCATCATCATGGATGAACATGGAGATTATTATATGACATGAAATAAGCCAGTCAGGGAAAGGCAAATACCATATAATCTCACTCATATGTGGAATATAATGAACAAAATAAACTGATGAAGAGAAAAGAAACAGAGACATAGACATATGGAACAAACTGACAGTTTTCAGAGGGAAGAGGGGTCTAGATGAAAGAAAATAAAGGGATTATCCAAAGACAATTATACATAATACATGGAAACAATCAACAGTGTGGTGAAGGCCAGAATCAAAGGGTAACAGCCAGGTGGGGGTAGACAGAGGTGGAGATGATAAGGAAAGAAAAAACATGCAAGGGACAGAGGGTGCATGATGTGATGGGCTGATGATGGTTTATTGAGTTGTACATTTGAAACCTGTATGGTTTTGTGAACCAATGTCATTGCAATAAAGTTAATAATAAAAAAGTAGAAGATATAGTATATATAAACAATTGAATATTATATACTTGACCATAAAAAAATCAAAATTTTGCTATTTGCAACAATATGAATGAACCTAAAGGGCTTTATGCTAAATGAAATATGTCAGAGAAAGAAAAACACCTCATTTTTTAAAATTTATAAACGTGAATAAAGAAATAAATGAATGAACTAGAAAGAACAAACTAATAAATACAGAAAAAAAATTTATAGTCACCAGAAAGGAGGGAGTTAAAGGGGAATCTAAAAAAGGAGAAAGAAATTAATAATTAGAAATTTCCAGATTATAAAAATAGTCATAGGAATGTAAAGTACAATTTAGAAAATATAGTCAATATATTGTAATAACTATTAATGATATCAGGTGGGAACTGGACTTACTGGAGTGATCATTTTGTACAGTATATAATTGTCTTATCATTATGTTGTACCCCTAAAACCAAAATAATATTGCATGTCAACTGTAATTAAAAATACATTAATATTAAGAAATTAATAGTAAAAATATTAAAAATGAAGTGCTGTGTTTGATATTTATTAATCAGTATTTCAATTTAACTACTAGGTTTTGTAAATTTGAAGTTTGATTAACTATACATTTTTATATTATATTAAAATTTCTATCTACTCACAAGATTTATCAATTAATCATTTATTTCATCATTAATTAATTATCTACTTATCAATTCAATAGTTATGTAGTCCTGGAATTCAGGTATTTTAGTACTCTTCATGATTGTTTATTTAATTTTGTTTGTGAATGTACTTGCATTTAAGAAACATATATTAAAAATATGACTTTTATTTTTATATTATCTTTTTATATAAAATGTATTGGGCTGACAATGTTTAATGAGATTATAAACATTTTAAGTGTATCATACATCATCTGTGTATTGCATTGTTTGCCACCACTTAAAATCAAATCATCTTCTGTCACCATATATTTGATCTGTTTTTCTTTTCACTATACTCTTACTCCATTTCCACTGGTAAGTGCCATACTGTTTTCTGTGTCTATGACCTTTTGTTTGTTTTTTGTTGTTTTTATATCTCACATATGAGCAAAATTATATGGTTCTTAACTTTCTTGTATGACTTATTTTGCTTAGCATAATATTCTCCTAAAAAGACATACAAATGACCGACAGATATATGAAAAGAAGCTCAACGTAATTACCTACCTCTTTACACCTGTAAAAGTGGCTTTTATCAATGGGACAAGTAACAAGAGTTAGAGAAATTGTGAAGAAAAAGGAACTCTCATTCACTGCTGGTGAGAATGTAAACTGGTAAAGACACCATGCAAAACAATAGAGAGCCTTCTGGGTATTTACCTGAAAAAACTTGGAAATATTTATTCACAAAACCATATATACACCTATATTCACTGAAGCATAAACATGACAACAACCAAAGTGTCCTTCACTAGATGATAGGATAAAATTATGATACATATATGCAATAGAATACTACTCATTTATAAGAAAAGAATAAGTACTGCCTTTTACAAGAACATAAATAGATCTTAAGGCTTTTATTTTTTTAAACTTGAAAATGTAATGTTTATTAAAAGCTTTATGATAAAAAAACTACCTACATATGTATTTTTACTCACATGACTGACCATTTATAGATATTTGTAATTACCTTTCTATATATGCCCCAAACATTTTGATTTACCTTAAGATCTAATTATTATATTTATCATTATTTTTCATACTTTTGATTAAATATGCATTGAAAAAGGCTAGTTTTATTCATAAGGCCATTCTTGTGTCTCAATTAGTAATTATTCTTTAAATCCTAGCTCTGTTAGTAATATCCCTTGACACTAAAAACTAGTATTCTAGACATCTTACACTCTGCGCAATCAATAAAGTCTGTATTTCAGATGTGAGGTCAGCATCTTTCTGTAGAACATTGGCTTTGATGTCTAGTACAGGCTGCCAAACCGCCATGTAGTGTAATCAGTTAGAACTCTCAGCCTCTAAAAAAAATCTCCCTAATTTATATTACAATACTCTCTTGAGGTAATACAAGTTGAAACAAAAGGTGAGCTTCAGGTTTTTAAACTATTCTTTTAACTTCCCAAATCTTTCTCATAAAAAACAAGTTTCAAAATAATTTCATAATGTATCAATATTTTCTTTAATTTGATATTCATAGGCTTAGCTTTCAAGTGAGCATTGTGGTTTAGATAACTGTCAAGAAGTAAAGCAACATATGAAAAAAATAAGAAAACGTCAGCTTGTAGATAATTGACTAATCATTGCAGTTTGTAAATATATGCCAAACTACAGAATATTTTGAGACCATGAATTTCAGATGAATACATGATAAAAAATTACTTAACTTCTTTCTCTTTGTTTTCTTTACTGCACTGACAATAATTATGTTCTTGTCACAGATATTGCATTTATTTCTTTCATTCTGCCATCTTGGCAAACTTGACACTGAATTTCATAAATAAAAATCAATGTGACAAGTGTGGGGCTGTCTCTTCTGAAGTTATTTTAAGATGTAAGATGTAATTTCACATTCTTTTTAACTCAAATAGTTGGTTCCATGTTTAGGGACATACATAAGCAACAGAGGCTAGGATGTATAAATTACTGTCACAAGGAAAATCAAGAGAATATCAATTATTTCAAATAAACTAAGAGACAGATGGAGCCATTAAAACTTCAAGAAGTGGCCCAATATTATTAATTCATATTGCATTCATTATATCTCTCCTGATCAACCAGATTCTTTTTTGGTATTATTAGATGTGATAAGCAAGACTATAAAGCTTTCAACAAATTACCTTCTGGAGAAATCTGCCAATGTTGTAATGAAGTGACTTAGCAGCCAAAAGATGATACCTATAGTTGAAATAAGGATTCATATAACCCTGGCTGGATAGCTCAGTTGGTTGGAGCTTTGTACCAAAGTGCAGAGGTTGCTGGTTCAATCCCCTGTGTCTGTTTCTCTTTGGCTCTCTCTCTCTAAAATCAATCAATAAAAAAACATTTTAAAGAAATTCATATCACTATATTTTTGGAAAAGAAATGTATTATCATATTATGTCACTAGGAGTGACAGAATATAGAAGAATACAGAAATATTAATCCAGCACTGGCCAAATAGTTCAGTTGATTAGAGCATTGTCTGGAAGCACAGAGGTTGCCGGTTTGATTCCTGGTCAGAGCGCATACAGGAATAGATTGATGTTCTTGTCTTTATCTCCTTCTTCCTCTCTCACCAAAATCAATAAATTAAAAAACAAATAAAAAACAAATATTCATCCAGATAACATAAAAAAGGGAGTTTGTTTACTTTCAATCAACATAGAAAAAGCCGTTGTTTGGTTTCAAAAAGTAATTGTTGTATCATGTTGTGTGCTGGTGTTAGAAAATAATACAAATTAGAGTGAGTAGAAGAAAGTTCACATTTGATTTTTGTGTCAATTACATAAAAAATTAAAGTTCAGAAATGTTATAGCATTATAAATAGTGAAAATGTTATTATTACTGCTCTTAGTAGTATTAAATGTCTATTATGTACAAGACATTGTTTAAATGTTATACATATATTTTGCAACATATTTCATCTTTCCAACAAATCTAAAATTAGAAAGTGTTATTGTACTTTTATGTAAAATAATTATGATCAGGTAAACAAGCAAATGGCTTTCAGCCACTAAGATAAGCAGAATATATAAATTGCTGAACCGTTGAAGTCTTATTTATTATTAATACCATAGAAAGATAACTTTAGCTATTGTTCTTAATCTAACTATTGTCATTTTGTAGGTCCAAATAATAGTGGACACAAATTGTGTGACCTAATATGGTCACTCCTTGCCATTTTCCAAAAGATTTTTCTTTAAATTTCACATTCCTTTCAACCATTGAGTAAATATTTGGCACTAGAAAACTATAATGTCAATTCTAAACTTCTCCTCAACTGTAAAGCAAACCAATAGTCTGAGAGTAGAATGGATGTCGTGTTGTTATTTTGTCTTATTGAAAGGCTTTTTTGTTAGTTTTGGTATTTGAGAAAAGGGAAATTGTCTTTCATTTCAGATACATCAAGTCAAATACCTGTAGGCAAAGTGTACGAGTTGAACCAGAACAACCTTTTACAATCTGCTTTGATTTGCCTTCAGTAATGCTAGTGCTAATAATTTACCTAATTTATAAAGTAACAGATGTCCTGAGCAAGTAGGTGAGCTGCATGGGGATTTTCCATGTGATTCTGTTGTGGTTGTTTCCATTATGGGATATTACTTTATTCTTTCAGAATGTAAATACAAAATGCAAAACCTTTGAGAAGTAAAAGACTGGCAAACATACACACACACACACATATATAAATATACACACACAAACATAGTGAGTGATCCCAATGTTTTGTGTGAAACTTGGCAACAGTTTTCCATATAGTATTTCTATTTTTCCAAATATAAAAATGAATGGAATGTCTGGATATCTGTCATCAGTGAAAATGCTAATATTTGTCTTTTTTTTTACATTTAATTGTTTTTTTATGGTAAATAAATACTGCTATTATATTTCCCAGTAAATGTTCACTGAATGGGAAGAACAAAACTTGCTTTCTTCGATTATTATCTTTTCTTCTTTCCTTTTCATACTTTCTTCTATTTTCTTTCTCTCTTGGAGCATTTATCCAATACAATCAGTAAAATAGGGTCATTATAAAAGATGGAAAGCATGGCAAAAGTGATACAGAAATAAAATTATCATACATCTACTTTAAGAATTACTTTTATTTATTTATTTATTTATTTTTTTACTTTTTGAAGCTGGAAACGGGGAGAGACAGTCAGACAGACTCCCACATGCACCCGACCGGGATCCACCTGGCACGCCCACCAGGGGCGACGCTCTGCCCACCAGGGGGAGACGCTCTGCCCCTCCTGGGGCGTCGCTCTGTCGCGACCAGAGCCACTCTAGCGCCTGGGGCAGATGCCAAGGAGCCATCCCCAGCGTCCGGGCCATCTTTGCTCCAATGGAGCCTTGGCTGCGGGAGGGGAAAAGAGAGACAGAGAGGAAGGAGGGGGTGGGGGTGGAGAAGCAAATGGATGCTTCTCCTATGTGCCCTGGCCGGGAATCGAACCGGGTCCCCTGCACGCCAGGCCGACGCTCTACCACTGAGCAAACCGGCCAGGGCCAAGAATTACTTTTATTAAGAATAAAGAAACAAGCCACAGAAAGGGCCAAGAAGCTGCCAGAACTCAAGAGTGATTAGAAACCAGGTGAATAATATCTTAGTATCCTTTTAAGCTTTCTCTCTGTCTCTTTCTCTTTCTCTATGAATATATCATCAACCTTCTCATCTTCTGCTCCAGCTGTAGTCTGAACCACATGGTAACAAAATGTCTATTACAATAACTAGAACACAATGAGTGCTAACCATGAGATAAATTCTGTTCTTAAAGCTTCATATGTGGCTGGATCATGACACTATGCCTATGAGGTAAATATTACTATGTTCTGGATTTTGAGAGGCAATATATGGGTAGAAGTTAAACACCAGATTGCTTTGGTTCAAATTCTTTCTCTGCTGCTTGCTAGCTTTGTTATCTATGCAATTGCACAGCATATCAATACGTAGCTTTCTTCTTTTGTTAAGGAGGTAATATTTCTAGTGAACATTATCAATGTTATATGGTAATTTTCCAAATTAAAATATTTAAATGTAACAAATTAAGTATATCCAATGTCTGTTTGAGGCAGGTATAGAATCTAAGCAGTTTTACATGCAGGTTATAACTTCTACTTTTCACTTCTATCCAGATCAAGGGCCATATCCCCCCAAATCATATTAATAGAATTCAGTGCATGAACAAAATAATTATTTGAACTCTGGAAAAAGCATTATAACTTCTATTTATGTATATTTGACCTAAATATAACCAAGACAGCCTGACCAGGCGGTAGCGCAGTGGATAGAACTTCGGACTGGGATGCAGAAGATCCAGATTCGAGACCCTGAGGTCACCAGCTTGAGCGAGGGCTCTTCTGGTTTGAGCAAAAGCTCACCAGCTTGAGCCCAAGGTCGCTGGCTCGAGCAAGGGGTTACTCGGTCTGCTGAAGGCCTGTGGTCAAGGCACATATGAGAAATCAATCTATGAACAATTAAGATGTTGCAATGCACAACGAAAAACTAATGATTGATGCTTCTCTTCTCTCTCCGTTCCTGTCTGTCTGTCCCTGTCTATCCCTCTTTCTGACTTTCTCTCTGTCTCTATAAAAAAAAAAAAAATTAACCAAGACTATGAGCTCTACCAATACTTAATATATGGCTTTCCACCACTGCCCTCATTGGATCCAGTTGACTGTACACCATGTACCAGAATTCACACAGGTCCCTGAGTAAAATTTTCACAATGGGAAGCATCCTCACTCCTTTGTTTGCCTTTGAGCATTTCAATGCGCCATATGTATGTGCCTGAGGAAGTGTATTTAAGGATTAGTTCTTACTAATTTTAATTTAACTAACTCACAATATAGTCATGTTACTTAGAAAATTCTTAAGTAAAATACAGAACAATGGTTATAGTAAATATATAAACAAAGCTCAACTTACTACTTGTCTTTATTTTAGTACATGAATTTTGCAAATATTTTTGAAATAATCATTGGATTATGTAAGATCCATTAGCATCAGTTAAAACATTGCATTATTCACATCAACTATTGTAATAAGGAAGTGAAAGCAATCTCCAGAATGTCATTAATATAGCTATATTCCTAAAATCAAAACCTTTAAGTATTGTAGAATTTTTAATGATATTTAATGATGAAATGGGAGCAATGATGAAAATTATATCACGCAAAGGTATATTAAATATTTCAAGGCAAAATATTTAGGAAAAATGCTTGAAAGTTAGTTTTTCATGTTACTTATAAAATTTTCTGTACTGAAAATTTCATTTATAGATAATAATATGGATCATTCATTGCAGTTGTTTACAGCTTTCCTCTGAATTCTCTTCAATGTTTTTAGCCAGTTTTCTTTTATCTTTTTATCTTGCTCTTAATTTTATTCTATGCTAATAATCTTTCTCTGAAATGTTATAAGTCACATGTAACATTTGCTTTTTAAAATTGCCTAATTCCTATGGAAAATGTGTCAAAGTAAGACTAATTTCTAACTCTTCACTACAATAGTTATCTTCTTTTATACTAAAAATATTTGAAATAAATCCAAAGGGTTATGTTGTGATTATTAATATTGAAGGATGCAATAACTTATTTTTGACTAAAACCACATTCTTTCCAGTAAGATATTGTATTCTACTTTCACTCTCTATTTCCTCGGATATTACTTCACAAGGTCGGTTGATAGGCAGAAACACTGGGCAAATTTTTACTGCAAGGCCATTAAGTTTCATATAAGGCTCTGCTGAATTATAATGAAATCTATTTTCCCCACTACTGGCTCTTTATAATGTGAAAATAATGTATTGGTGGATAATTTAAAGTTTATTCTTCCACTAACAGAATTAATGAATAAAATATTTAATATACGCAGTAAATTTTCTACATTTTAGCAAGTTTTCTCCCTAAAATTCCACACAGGATTTCTTGTTTTCATTCATGATTCCTACTCCCGTCAGAAATAATGTTTTCTGCCCGTGTATATATTATATTTATTGATAAGGACATGTTCCTGTGCACCGGATTTAAGGAATACATCACCTCGCTATAAAACAGTACATAAAAGAAAGGATCAGAGGTGCATACAATGACTTCACCTTGTAGTAAAATGCAGCGTGGTGAATTGTTGGCTTGTTTTTACTATTTTAGTTATACCGCACAAGCAGAAGATTGAAAGCAGAGCACGATATACAAATCATTATTTTGGTAATAGTTTATACAGCAACTGAACTAACGGTAATCCCTGCTGCCATATTAGGAGAAGAAAATTTGGTTCTGTAAAACTTTAAAAATGACACACCCTTCTGTTCCACTGTATAATCTTTTTAGAATCTGACAGTTAATGTGTCAACACAATTCCATGATGAAAAAAAGGAAATAGAAGAAAATCTCTAGAATATAGATGACATACAATACTGTATACAATAAAGATATAATAGGCACACTGAAAAGTGTATTTTCTGCATTAATTCCATACTCTAGAATTTTGGGATATTTTGTATAGTCTATGCAAATTTTTTGCTACTTCAGTAATTTTATCTCAGATATATATTCACTATGCTAGATTTCTTCCTTTAAAGCACATTACATTTCATTTACTTGTACAGGCGAACAGAGGAAACAAAACAACTATGACAAGGTGATAGCATATTTATATTATTTGAGAAGGGTGTGTCAACTTAAAAACTGGTAGCAGAAACAATTTAAAATAAAACACCTGAAAAATGTATTTTTTTGACAGAGACAGAGAAAATCAGATAGATAGGAAGGGAGAGAGATGAGAAGCATAAATTCTTCGTTGCAACTCCTTAGTTGTTCAGTGATTGCTTTTCGTATATGCCTTGAAGGGGGGCGGGGGGGGGGGGCTACAGCAGAGAGAGTGATTGCCTGATCAAGCCAATGACCTTGGGCTTCAAGCCAGAGACCTTTGGGCTCAAGCCAGCAACAGTGGGGTCATGTCTATGATCCCACACTCAAGCTAGTGACCTCGGGGTCATACCTGTCTTCTCCTCTTCCCAGTCTGGTGCTCTATCCACTGCGCCACCACCTGGTCAGGCTGAAAAATGTATTCTTACACTTACCTATTATCAATGTTTTCAATTTACTTGTATATCAGAAAAGGAAAAGAGATTGGTGAAATTATATATTCAATACACACAACTCAACATCATAGAGAGCAGAAAAGCAAGTCCTGGAGGGAAAGGGGAAGGGAGTTATGGGTAGGGGGCAAGGGGGATGTTGTGGGGAACACGGGGGTAGGGGAAAATGAATTCAGAGGGACACTAGAATCTATGTAAACACAATAAATAAATATAAAAACAAATAAACTTACTTGTATAAGAAATCGATGTAAAAGAAACAAAATATAAACAATAAAATAATGTGTTTAATTTTATAACACATTAGTGGAAAACAGAATTGCTAGAAGTTAAAGACTAACAACTGTATATATATATATATATATATATATATATATATATATATATAATTAACATTGACCTCTTTTACTTAAAATATGACAGGGAGTACAAATAAGATATTGAACAAAGATAATACTGAAATTTTATCATAAAATGAAACAAAATTCATTCTACAGATGAATCCAGAACAATCAGTTACATGTAAAATTTGATTATTTTTTTCACTTTCACATTCAGTGTTAAAATTATATATACTGGTGGGTTTGGTGTTTTCCAGTTAGAGAAAGATGTTTTTAAAATTTTAAATATTTTATTAAGGAATAAACATAAATATATTAAACTTGGTTTATAAAATTATTAATTTAACTAATAATAATTAAATACATAATTATACAGAAGATATTTTAACTTCTTTATTGATTGTAAAGAATAAGCCAATAATCTAAACATGTACAAATTACAGTAAATCAAATTCATTCTACCTTTCTACCTACCACCACAAATATATATTCTACAAAAAAAAACATTCTAAATATTAAAATTGTTGATTTGGAGTTTTACCATTTACTTTTTAAAGTGATTATTGAAACTGTTTATTTTTACACATGTACTCTATTTCCTTGATTTATACACATGAGCAAAAATTTATTTTGCCATTTTGATACTATGGAGAAACTTTTAAATAATGTGTTTTGGAGAGAGATGAAGGTATTCTGTGGCAGGAAGAAAGTATATTCAATATTTGGTGACTAGAAACAGAATGTGGTAATTTTTAGTGCTATTTACTAAATACTGGTTATTTTCCTATTCAGAACAATTTATAAGATTTCATATCATGGACACTCTGTGAAGAGTTGGGTAAGTGCAATTAGTTCTGGTTACTGAATTTAGGTTACGTGTGTGTGTGTGTGTGTGTGTGTGTGTGTGTGTGTATTCCATACTATTTATAAACATGAAACACTCTAGAAATTTTTATGCTCCCTACAAAAGCAACTGATAATATTTCAGTGTATAACTGCTTCATTATCAGGGGTCTTACTTTCCTAAAGCCTCAGGAGTAATCATTTAGCAATATCAAAATGCTTTGAACTTTCCTCACTTGATTGGAGAATATGGTATCTCGCAGTTTTAATTTTATTCTTTTATTAAGAGAACATTTGAGCATTTTTAGAAGTTGATAACATTTGTATGTCTTGTTTTAAAATGGGTCATGTCACATCTACTCTTTATGAACATTTCTGCTTGATCTGAATATAATTTATATAAATTATATCTTTATCAAAAATGCAGCTTATAAATGTTTCCAACTTTGTCATTTGGTATTTGACTTCATCTTACTGATTTTTTTTTAAAATTGTATCATTTGTCAATTTTTTTTCTTTTTCTTTCTCTTTATAACTTTGAAATTAAATTTAATGGGGTGCCATTGATCAATAAGAGTACATAGGTTTCAGGTGAATATCTCTATAGCATTTGAACTGTTAATAATTATGTTGTATATCCATCACTGAAAGTCAAATCATTTCCCATCACCATATACTTGTCCCTCTTTACTACTCTCCCCTACTCCCTCCACCAAGTAACCATTTCACTTTTTTCTGTGTCCATGAGTCTCAGTTTTATATCCCATTTATGTGAAATATAGATATATTTGTCCCTCTTTACTCCTCTACCCCTTATCTTACCGACTTTTAAGTCTTGTATTTATTTTAAGATTTGTAGATATTGTTATTTTTTTATTAAAATGTCATCCCTCACTAAGAAATAATCAATGAAGGCTCCTAAGTATTTTTCTTGCATTTTTATGACTGTATTAATTTTATACTTTTAATGACTCAGAAATTAATTAAAATAAATAATGAGCTGAATATCATGCTTCATTTTCTATTTATTTAAATCTTCTTTTAGTAGAATTCTAAGTATTTCCTTACATGTATATAATGAACATTCCTTGTCAAATTTACTCCCGTGTTATATACCATTTAGTTGCAAATGGGATGTATACATCACTTGTTTTCTAGTTGATTTTTTTTTTAGAAATAGCTAGTTGATTTTTTATTTAGAAAGTATATTGATTAAGTGTTTCACAAAAGAGGGTACAACACTACTAATATTTATTTAAATGTCTCATGGACGTTTTTACTAAGCAAAATGCTGCCTTTGAGATGGATCAAGAGAGGGGTTGGTGGAACCAGCGCAACTAGTAATTCCAGGTCCTGAGTGGGAATGGTGCAGAATTAAAAAAATAGTCTTAAAGAATTAAGAAGAATGGGTTTGGGAAGGCTCAGCAAAGCTGGTAGCTGAAAACAGAGCCCCCCCCCCCCCCAGGCCGCATCTTGCTTTATTTATAGGGCAAAGTGGGTCACTAGCAAATCAATGAGATCTTTGATTATGTTTCCAAGGCAGCCCAAGAAAACCTCCACCATCTTAAGTTTACACAAAACAGGGTAGAAGAAACTTGTCTCCAGTCTTTCTGCAGGACATGGGTGGTAGGTAGGACGAGTAAAAACAATCCAGTACCACAGTTTAACAGCCATTTGCAACTGAATCAGGCAAGTGAGGTGGGGGGTTTGGGCAGACTGTCAGTTTACAGCCAATTCCCCACACTGTGCCCCCCAAAAATCCAAACTGCAAAATTCCTGTTGATTTTTTGGTCCCAGACAGGTTGGTAGGTGTTGGGCAGATAAAATGTATTATGCTCACTTTGTTAAAGATGGCGCTGCCCAAGTAGAGGCCGTTGCCCAGGTGATATTGATGTGTGTTGGGGGCGGGCTGTGGGCAGGCAGAATCCTTGTAGCCTGGGACTTGGTTTTGGGATTAAGCCTTTCCCACCCTTTTTAATGTGGGGTGGTACAATCCCGTCATAACTCAGATAAGTGACTTTGTAGTAGAAACTTCCCTATGGATTAAAGGTTATGAATCTATACTATAAAATGGGGGCAGAACGGGAGCTTGCTCTCTTGGTTCCTGAGATTATCATTAGAGAAGAGAGCAGAGCAGAGAGCAGAAAAGCCACGTGGAGGAGGCCAGGAGAAGCAGCCAAGATGGCGGAGTGTTGAGTAAGAAGCCAGTTTGTGCAGTTTGTGCAGGGAGAAGGAAGGAGATGGGGAATAGAGGTGAATAAGTCTGGTGAGCTAGAAACCTTTGATTCTAGGACACTCGGATAAGTCAGTAGCTTTGTGAGCACTAAATGTGAGTGGGTTTTGGAGCCCAGTGTGTGTTTTTACTTGCCCACTGGGTGCAAGCTAGAATTAAAGCTAATGGCCCACCAGTTCTTGGATCCATTGTTTCTTTACCGACTGTCTGAATCCAATGCGAACCTGCATGGGCCAGGCGGCGGCTGTGATGATGGCCGCAGCTACTGGCTTTACATTTGGCATAGTCAGTGGCAGGATTCGATACAGATCGGCAAGGAGCCGCCACCACCTTTGAGGGGTGGAGTAGAGCACTGGCTAGTGTTATGGTTCCCCATGGCTGTCTTTTTGGGGACCGTAGGCTGGCTGACTTTTACAGCCATGTGTGAGGAAACTGAGAGCTCTGTGGAAGAGGCTGCCTGGGACCTGCAAACCGAGCAGTAGAAGAAGCTGGAGAAAACGCAGGAGAAACCGATGCTGACCCTGGAGCTGGAGGAAGCGCTGGAGGAGGAGGCCGACCAGGTTTGCAAGATTCACCTGGAAATGGAGCAGCTGCTGGAGGAGGATTCACAGGTCCCTGAGTTGCAGATTGCCCTGGACGTTGTGGAGAGCCAGCAGCAGCAGGAGGCCGGGGCTGAGGCTGAGGCTGAGGCTGAAGCTGAGGCCGGGTCCGGAGCTGCAAGGTCTGCAGAGCAGAAGGCAGCAGCAGCCCGGGGCTCGAGACCGGCAATATGAGCTGGTGTTTCCAGTTCCTCTTTGGAAGATGAGGAGAATCGGGCTGGAGTTGCAATCCACAGTGTCCATAAGATGGGAGCCCAGCTGGAAGGAGCACCTACTACAGCCCGGATAGGTCTGCGATTTTGGGACATAGGGCTGGACGCATTCATGCTCTCTGGAGCAGAGATGGAAATGCTGACTGTCATTGCCACGTGCTCCTCTTTGGGACAGTGTAAGACCTGCCAGGATGGCAGGGATGAGGGGGTTGGCTAATGCCCCATGTGCGTGGACTGATTTCTTGGACTACGACCAGAGTGGGCATTGGCTCCTTTGTTGAATGGACTTATGGATTATGGATTTTGGACAATGTGAAATACCCTGATGGGCAGGAGGTGGCTTTGCTGGAAGCACTCCCCTGCCCCGGGAAGCTTATTCCATGGCTAGAAAGAAGGCCGAGGACATTTTGCGCTTTTGGCTAAGTGCTCAGAGACTGGTGAAGTGTACCTTTGTGATTGTTAAAACTGTATGATTTGTCTTCTTGTTGTAATTTGTGTAATGTGCCTAATTTCCTTGCACAGGGATGCCGGTGATGTAGATTGTGGGTAGTAAAGTGAGCATAGGGGTGGATTGTTGGGCAGATAAAATGTATTATGCTCACTTTGTTAAAGATGGTGCTGCCCAAGTAGAGGCTGTTGCCCAGGTGATATTAATGTGTATTTCTGTGGGCTGTGGGCAGGCAGAATCCTTGTAGCTTGGGGCTTGGTTTTGGGATTAAGCCTTTCCCAACCTTTTTGATGTGGGGTGGTACAATCCCATCATGCCCCAGATAGGTGATTTTGTATTAGAGACTTCCCTATTTTGTATATTAGATTAAAGGTTTGGATTTTTACACTATAAAGTGGGGGCAGAATGGGAGCTTGCTCTCTTGGTTCCTGGGATTATTAGCATTAAAGGAGAGAGCAGAGAGGAGAGGAGAGAGAGGCCACATGGAGGAGGCCAGGAGAAGCAGCCAAGATGGTGGAGTGTTGAGTGAGAAGCCATTTTGTGCAGAGTTTGTGCAGGGAGAAGGAAGGAGATGGGGAACAGAGGTGAATAAATCTGGTGAGCTAGATGTAATATCCACCGGGTACAAGAACAAACGTCGGAGACTTTCAGGAGTATAGATGTAACTTTATTGGCCAGTTTTACCTGCGCAGGGGCAAATTCCCGAGGTGTCCGGAGACACTATGCTCACAAGGAGCTGCAGATGGGAATTGCACCTAGCGCTCACAGCTAAATCTTTTTATAAGGTAAGCAAGCAAGCATAATACAGAAGCAGATGTGGTGGTAACCTATTTGCTAAGGGGGCTGCACATAACATAGCAACAGGGGCTGGGGTCTAGTTCATTGGCAAATTCCAAACATAAACTTCTGATAAGGGTCTTTTAACCAATAGAACGCAAATGTTTGTCTTTTCTTTTTCTTTTTCTTTTTTTTCCTCAGCCTCACAGGGTCCCTATCTGTCTCTGCTTCTTGAACAACCTTGGGCATGTTATTCCTAAAAGAACAGGAGCAGGACCTGCCTGTAACCCTTAAATTCCCTATTCCATTAGTACCCTGCTTATTTTCTGATCTTCTCTTTGTCCTTACATTCCCTACTCCTGTTAGGGCATAAATCAAACCCTTGATTCTTCATCAGTGGGAAGAATGGTATAAGGCTGGGGCTCATGAGAATTTTCTACTTTAGCTTTAGCTATAAGCTAATTGGGTCTTATACACTGGCCAGTGATTAGCCTACTATGCCTCTCACAATGGTCAGCGATGAGCTCAGGGGAAGAGGGGTATTTATAGGTGAAACCTACAAGATTACAATGTTTTCAGCACATTTGTACAATATCTTTGCAAAAGTACACAAGCACATACTGTTTTAAAATAATAAACTACTTTCCTGCAATATCTGCAGGGCTGATACACAAGGAACGCGTCATGCCTTGTATTTTTATTCTCTGTACTAATTTCTTACAACTTGCACAAACCTTCTGCAACTTACATAAACCTTCAACTTTTATGCACTTTCTTATCCAGAAATAACTGGCCTTCATAACAACTTGCTTTTTCCTTTTCTTTCAAAAGTATTTCTATACCTTATACCTTCTATTATCAAAACTATACAATTCCTTTCTAGTTAAAACTCTTGATTTTTAAAAACCTTAACCTTCAGTGAGGACTAAATCAGTAATAAGTAATCCTCTTTTAAAGATTGCTTTTTGGAGGTGTCCTTTTCATAAGCAGCCTATTGGACACATGACCAATATTCATAGGTTATTCTATAGTGGTAGCTATGAGCACATGTATAATTTTCATTTACCTTGTAGCTTCTCTCTCAGCCAAGGGACTTACATCCCCTTTCTGTATGACTCATAGCAGTGCATGCATCAAACCTTAAGATGACTTACTTGGCTTTCCTTTACCTTAGTTTCCCTCCCTCCCCAAAGTCTAATTAAAAGGAGGTCCTTAGTGAGTTCCTTTAGGCATTAGCCATGTGTGGACCAGTTAACTTCTGGTTTGTGGCTGAAGCAGGGCATCAGGTATTTCTTCCAAGTAGCAGATAAGCTTACAAGGGTTGGCAGGGTCAGTCTTCGCTGTCCACAAAGGTGTCTCTGCTGGGACTGCAAGCTTCAGCTGGCTTCAGTGGACCCAGGCGGGTATGCCTTCTACCTTGGCAGCAGTGGGAGTGGTCAGGATCATGGTGTGCGGACCCGTCTACGTGGGAGTCAGTCCTTGGGTGGTGTACTGCTAGAAGTGCCTCTTGGACAGTCTTTGAACAGTTTGCTGAGTAACCTATAAAACCTGTAAGTACTTAGGGAAAGGGTGTTACATTTCTACACTTTGCAGTTAGAGTTTAAGTCCTAGTGACTACTGCTTCTAGCTGGAATTAGCAGCAGGTCCCAGCCTATAATAGGCATGGGGCATTGAGATAAGAGAAATAAAGGAGATACTAAACATAAAGCAATAAAACCAGTCTGTCAATACCCACAGTAGAGATCTTTGAGGGATAAATAAAACTTAAATGTTCAAGCAAGGCATAGTAGATGGCCCTTGTGTTTACCAGAAATGAGATTAGCTTATCTGCTACTTGGAAGAAATACCTTAGGCTCCTGAACGATGTCCTTAGGCCTTCAGTGGCAATTCCCAGCATGCTGGGCAAGGTCAGGTCACAGGTAGCTGGAGCAGGGCTAGAAGAGACTGAACCCTCCCTCCATGGAGCAAGGGGGCAGCTTACCTTCTCATGTCCCTCTTTCCACAGCACAGACATATCCCTTGATGGGGCCAGGAAGCCTGGCAGGCTTCAGTTCAATGACCTTTCTTTCCACTCTGGAGCAGTGTCTTGATGAAAGCTATGAAGCCCCTTAGGGCACTGGAGCCAAAAGTTGGTATTTCCTGACTTCTTTTGGGCTTTTTTTTTGCCTTTTCTGTTATTTCCTTGGTCATTATAGACCTTAAAAGCCATGCTCAGAAGATCTCACTGAGGGGCTTGACTAAGAGAACAAAATTGGGAATCTCTAGAGTTCTCCTTTCTACCTATTATGTTAAGAATTCTTCTATTAAGCCAATCAATAGTAATATTTGTTACTCTGGGTTTTCTGACCTAACATTGAACAATTAACAATTACTGAATTATTACATATCTGTAAAGCCAGTAGCCCCCATCGAGGCCATTCACATGCAGGTTCGCATTGGATTCGGACAGTCGGTAAAGAAACAACGGAGCCAAGAACTGATGGGCCTTCATCTTTAATCCTAGCTTGCACCCGGCAGGCAAGTAAAAATACACACTGGGCTCCAAAACCCAATCACATTCAGTGCTCACAAAGCTACTGATTTATCCGAGATTCCTAGAATCAAAGGTTTCTAGCTCACCAGACTTATTCTCCTCAGTTCCCCATCTCCTTCCTTATCCCAGATACAAACTCTACACAAACTGGCATCTCACTCAGCACTCCGCCATCTTGGCTGCTTCTCCTGGCCACATGGCCTCTTTCTGCTCTCCTTTCTGCTCTCCCCTCTAATGATGATCTCAGGAACCAAGAGCGCAAGGTCCTGCTCCGTCTCTATTTTATAGTGTAGAAATCCAAACCCTTAATCCAATATATAAAATAGGGAAGTCTCTAATACAAAGTCACTTCTCTGAGGCATGATTGGATTGTACCACCCCACATCAAAAAGGGTGGGAAAGGCTTAATCCCAAAGCCAAGCCCCAGGCTACAAGGATTCTCAACACACATTAATATCACCTGGGCGACGGCCTCACATGGGCAGCGTTAACTTTAACAAAGTGAGCATAATACATTTTATCCGCCCAACAATCCACCCCTATGCTCACTTTACTACCCATAATCTACATCACCAGCATCCCCATGCAAGGAAATTGGGTACATTACACAAATTACAACATGACAAATCATACAGTTTCAACAATCACAAAGGTACACTTCACCTGTCTCTGAGCACTTTGCCCAAAGCGCAAAATGTCCTCGGCCTATGGGAAAAGCTTCCCAGGGCTGGGGAGTGCTTTCAGCAAAGCCACCCCCCACCTTCATCAGGGTATTTCACATTGTCCAAAATCCATAATCCGTTAAGTCCATCCAACAAAGGAGCCAATGCCCACTCCGGTCGTAGTCCAGGAAATCAGTCCAAGCATGTGGGGCATCAGCCACCCCCCTCATTCCTGCCGTCCTGGCAGGTCTTACACTATCCCAAACAGGGCCATATGGTAATGGCAGTCAACATTTCCATCTCTGCTCCGGATAGCATGTCCAGCCCTATGTCCCAAAATCGCAGAACTATCTGGGCTTCCATCTTCTGGAGACTGCAGATCACAACTCCAGCCCGATTCTCCTCAACTTCCAAAGAGGAACTGGAAACATCAGCTCCCACTGCAGGGCTCGAGTCCTGGGCTGCCGCCACCTTCTGCTCCACAGACGTTGCAACTCCGGACCCGGCCTCAGCCTCAGCCTCAGCCTCAGCCTCGGCCTCAGCCTCAGCCTCGGCCCCGGCCTTCTGCCACTGCTGGCTCTCCGCAACATCCAGGGCAAGCTGCAACTCACAAAACTCTGAATCCTCCTCCAGCGTTTGCTCCATTTCCAGGTGAATCTTGAACACCTGGTTGGCCTCCTCCTCCAGCGCTTCCTCCATCTCCAGGGTCAGCATCTGTTTCTCCCGTGTTTGCTCCAGCTCCTTCCACTGCTCGGTTTGCAGGTCCCGGGCAGCCTCTTCCACAGAGCTCTCGGTTTCCTCACTCATGGCTGTAAAGGTCAGCCAGCCTACGATCCCCAAAAGGACAGCCATGGGGAACCCTAACATTAGCCAGTCCTCTACTCCACCACTCAAAGGCTCCTTGCCTATCTGTATCGAATCCTGCCACAGACTACGCCAAATGTAAAGCCAGTAGCCCCCATCGAGGCCATTCACATGCAGGTTCGCATTGGATTCGGACAGTCGGTAAAGAAACAACGGAGCCAAGAACTGATGGGCCTTCATCTTTAATCCTAGCTTGCACCCGGCGGGCAAGTAAAAATACACACTGGGCTCCAAAACCCAATCACATTCAGTGCTCACAAAGCTACTGATTTATCCGAGATTCCTAGAATCAAAGGTTTCTAGCTCACCAGACTTATTCTCCTCAGTTCCCCATCTCCTTCCTTATCCCAGATACAAACTCTACACAAACTGGCATCTCACTCAGCACTCCGCCATCTTGGCTGCTTCTCCTGGCCACATGGCCTCTTTCTGCTCTCCTTTCTGCTCTCCCCTCTAATGATGATCTCAGGAACCAAGAGCGCAAGGTCCCGCTCCGTCCCTATTTTATAGTGTAGAAATCCAAACCCTCAATCCAATATATAAAATAGGGAAGTCTCTAATACAGTCACTTCTCTGAGGCATGATTGGATTGTACCACCCCACATCAAAAAGGGTGGGAAAGGCTTAATCCCAAAGCCAAGCCCCAGGCTATAAGGATCCTCAACACACATTAATATCACCTGGGCGATGGCCTCACATGGGCAGCGTTAACTTTAACAAAGTGAGCATAATACATTTTATCTGCCCAACAATATCCCCTAATATTTAAACTAAAATTTTAACATCACAGGCTATGAAATAGCAAATGAAAAGAAGAATTAACAAAAGACTGTTGAAAAAACATATACATTTCTAACATAGAAAATTTTTTTGTTGTTGTTTTTTTTAACAACAACAGATCCTTGGTACAAAAAGGAAGTCTTTGTACTTGACAGACTATACAATTATATTATGGCTAAAGCAGTGGGTTTAGAAGGGGCCATATTCCCTAAATCTTCTCCTCGGGTCTGGCTCCAGATAGGAGGTGGGGATTTCCTGGAGCCAAAGCAGAGGAGGGCAGGGGCTGTAGCAAGGTGATGATAACCTCTAGCTTACTGCACTGTTATCTTTTGCCTGACTAAGCAGTGGCTCAGCCCTTGAGCTGGTGCCCAAGGGAGAGGGGCAAGTGCCTGAAACTGTGAAGGGAGCCTGCCACTTCTTTTTCTTTTTCTTTTTTTCCTTTTCTCTGCCGCTTCTCCTGCAGCCAGCTGCAGCCTGGCTGCCTTTTCTTTCTCTACCTCTGCTATTATGCTGGCTGCATACTGACCGTGCCACCTGCCTACAGGTGGGTGCTGGTGATAGTACGCTAAACTCTCTATGTTTTCTATGGGTCTAGCAATCCTTGGTTTGGCCAGTCTGCTAAGAGTGCTTCCCTTTCCCCTGAGCTATTTGGGTCCCAGTTTGGGGGTTGTTTAGGAAGGACATTATCTACTTCCATATCTGTTCCCCCGTCCTCTAAAACAGCCTTTGCTGCTTCTCTCATTATTCTATTTCTTTCTTCTGTAGTAAAAAGAGTTTGTAAGACCTGTTGGCAGTCATCCCACGTTGGCTGGGGGGTCCTAAAAACTGTCTCAAGCAAGGATATTAGTCCCTGCAGTTTCTCAGAAAAAGGAGGATTTTCCTGCTTCCAATTGTATAAATCACTGGAAGAAAAAGGCACATAAATAAAACGAGGGGGCTCTCGTGGACCAGCATCTGGTGCCGGCGGCGCTTCCTGGAGCGGTAAAATGGCCGCGCTCCCCTTGGCACCTCCTGCAGGAGAAGGAGACAAAATGGCAGCGCCTCCTGCAGAAGGAGACAAAGGCAAGATGGCGGCGTCTCCTGCAGAAGAAGGCAAATATATCGCCCCTCCTTGGGTGTGTGGTGGACTCAAAAATCCACTCACATCCTGCTGTGTGGAATCAGGTTCTTCCTGCCACCAATAGGGAGGAGGAAAATTTACTGGGTCTAAGGGATCCTCCAGCAGTTCAGGCAAGACAGGGTAAATTCTAGATGATGGTACAGTGGACCGTACCAGGGAATTGGTCTTCTCCTTTTCCTTCCTACTGCCTTTCCCTGCCCTCTGGTTACTTGCAGTAACACATACTGCCCTTCTCTCTCTCTTGCCATTCTTTATGTACTTTCTGATATACCCTGGCTTCTCTGTGGCAATGTCAACCCACACATCTATATACAAATATTGGTCTGGATGGGGCACCTGGTAAATAATAGCTCAGACAGCAAACACAATAGGAAGATCAAAAGTTCCCTCAGTGGGCCACCCTACATTGAAAGTGGGCCATTCTTACTGACTCAAGGTCCGGAGGGTCTCTCGGTCCAGAGGTGGCCCTCTGTACCCCTGGGCTCTTTTCTGAAAATCAGAAAAGTTGTTTAGCAGGCACTCAAGTGGAGAACCGGGTACAGACTCTTGTTGTCCCATTCTTCTGTATCCCGCTTTGTCTGCTTCTGAACCTTCAAGAATTAACAAAACAATTATCAAAATACCCCAACCAATAAGAAAAAAGGCTAGAGTAAAAGATTGTCTCACACTCAATTCAGGCATTCGCACACAGACAAAATGCAGCGCAGTGCAGAAATTCCTAATGTGACCAGTCACTTCTAATGTTAACTTTTAGAGTTAACAATTCCTTTCAGAAAACGGCGTCCCATTCTGAAAGCCCTGGGTAGGTTACCAGCGGCGTCCCACCTACTACCTCAGGTTTATATGCTCCGGAGCTCAAAAACAAAACCAAATGAGGATCTTCAAAGAGTACTTACTCAGCTCAAGCTGTCCCTCTGGTCTCCGACCAAAAACTCCAGAAAGGGAAATCCCGGGTGAGCCCCCAGAGATGTAACATCCACCGGGTACAAGAACAAACATTGGAGACTTTCAGAAGTATAGATGTAACTTTATTGGCCAGTTTTACCTGTGCAGGGGCAAATTCCCGAGGTGTCCGGAGACACTGTGCTCACAAGGAGCTGCAGATGGGAATTGCACCTAGTGCTCACAGCTAAATCTTTTTATTAAGCAAGCAAGCATAATACAGAAGCAGATGTGGTGGTAACCTATTTGCTAAGGGGGCTGCACATAGCATAGCAACAGGGGCTGGGGTCTAGCTCATTGGCAAATTCCAAACATAAACTTCTGATAAGGGTCGTTTAACCAATAGAATGCAAATGTTTGTCTTTTCTTTTTCTTTTTCTTTTTTTTCCTCAGCCTCACAGGGTCCCTATCTGTCTCTGCTTCTTGAACAACCTTGGGCATGTTATTCCTAACAGAACAGGAGCAGGACCTGCCTGTAACCCTTAAGTTTCCTATTCCATTAGTACCCTACTTATTTTCTGATCTTCTCTTGGTCCTTACACTAGAAACCTTTGATTCTAGGAAAACTCAGATAAGTCAGTAGCTTTGTGAACACTGAATGAGTGGGTTTTGGAGCCCAGTGTGTGTTTTTACTTGCCCGCCGGGTGCAGGCTAGGATGAAAGATAATAGCTGTTGGGCAGATAAAATATATTATACTCACTTTGTTAAAGATGGTGCTGCCCACGTGAAGGCCGTCACCCAGGTGATATTGATGTGTGTTGGGGATGGGCTGTGGGCAGGCAGAATCCTTGTAGCCTGGGACTTGGTTTTGGGATTAAGCCTTTCCCACTCTTTTTGATGTGGGGTGGTACAATCCTATCATGACTCAGATAAGTGACTTTGTAGTAGAAACTTCCCTATTTCATATATTGGATTAAAGGTTATGAATCTACACTATAAAATGGGGGCAGAACAGCGGGAGCTTGCTCTCTTGGTTCCTGAGATTATCATTAGAGGAGAGAGCAGAGCGGAGAGCAGAAGGAGGCCACGTGGAGTAGGCCAGGAGAAGCAGCCAAGATGGCGGAGTGTTGAGTGAGAAGCCAGTTTGTGCAGTTTGTGCAGGGAAAAGGGAGGAGATGGGGAACAGAGGTGAATAAGTCTGGTGAGCTAAAAACCTCTGATTCTAGGACACTCGGATAAGTCAGTAGCTTTGTGAGCACTTAATGTGAGTGGGTTTTGGAGCCCCGTGTGTGTTTTTACTTGCCCACCGGGTGCAAGCTAGGATTAAAGCTAATGGCTCACCAGTTCTTGGCTCCGTTGTTTCTTTACCAACTGTCTGAATTCAATGCGAACCTGCATGGATTAGGCTGCTGTGATAGTGTCCCTGTCTACTGGCTTTACAGTAGGTAAGCGAATAAGGTTGTAGAAGTTTAATTAGAAATGTAGGGAGAGAGAGAGAAAGGGAAGGAAAGAATGAGGAATACACAGAGAGGATGACCAAGTAAACTTTTGACATTTGATACATTTGTGTGCTTAATGTAATATCTTAATCTAAACTATTCTTAAATTCCTAGTAGTACTACCTGAATATGGTTTATTATTCTTGTTAATATTTGTTTTATGAATTTGTATCCTTTACATAACTGGTACTGCCTTTACCTTGGTTTTTATTATATTTGTATGTGATTAAAATAGTGTTCCACTCGCTTCATTGAAAGTATTGGAATTGTTCTTTCCTTTCTTGCTATCGGCATTATTCTTAAGGTTTTGGACCTCTTCTTTAAAGGTATAGTAGAATTTACTTTAAAATTCTATTTTGCACTTCCACCAACAAGGAAAATAGTAATGTTTCTCTGTATTTCATCAACTTTTGATATCAGTTTTTTACAAATTTGCTATGGTTACTTGTCTCTTTATCCTCTTAATAGTAATATACACAAAATAATATAATACATTCCAAATTACTATTTTTTTTCTTTCAATGATCATGTTTTTGGTGTTATATTGAAAAATGTTAAGCCTAATCCGGAGGGACTTGAAACATTGAAGACATGAACAAAATCCATTGACTCCACACCAGAGCTTTATTGTCTAGCTTGGCCAAGTGGTAGCAACTCTGACAGAAATCTGAGGGAGAGCATGCCGGCCCTTTGTTCTATTTACTTTTTAAAGTTTTGCAAGCGGGAAGTATAGAAGCAAAAATTGCAGTTAGGTGCCCCTTACCACTATTGGTTATAGTCATATGCCCTTTAACATGATAAGACCATGTTCAATTTGCAAGCCATACATCATTTTGGAGAAAACAAAATTTACAAGTCAACACAATGATAGAAAGATGTCTCTACATATTAAAAGAATTCCTATATTTTCCAATGTTTATCTGCCAACTCTTTGTCCAGAGTTACACACATTAACTATTTGTATTCATATGGGAGAGGTAGTTTCCGTGGGCACAAATGCCTGCAAATCACTCATTACTATAAGAAAAGGTTTATTTGGCTTTTCTCTTCCTGCACCTGGCTAGCCATTCACATCTTTCCCTCACAGGTGTGGTGGAATGTCAGGGAATGTTTTCCTTACCTTTGCATTTACAATACAATGCCAAGGGCCATCCTGGTTTTATGCCAATCACACAGTACAGAGATTATTCACACAATTTCTCTGCACACCTTAACTCAAATTAATAAAATGTTCTTTAAGCCTCTTAAAATATTAATATCGATTCTGTAGCTTTTGGTACTTTATAACACCTGCGGGTGAGGTGATGCAGTACCTCAGGGCTCCTCAAAAAACATATACTCAAACCGAAGGTCGCCTAGATATTTTTTGAATTAAGTACATACTTTACAGCAATTTTAGATTTATGGTAAAATTGAGAGGAAGGTACAGTAATTCCCACATACTGCTTTCTTTCTTTCATACATGCATAGATTCCTCTATTATAAATATAAATCTCTAAAATGTTACATTTTTTTCACCCTTAATATATCTATTTGGTTTTGTTATTAAGGTAATTCTGATCTCACAGCCAGAGTCAGAAAGTATCCTTCTGCTTTTACTTTCCTGAGAAGATTGCATAAATTTGGGATCATTTCTTTTTAAAATATTACATAAAATTTAGTAGTGAAACCATTTGGCTGGTGCTTCCATCTTTGAGTATTTATTATTGTTTATAATTCTTTTATAGCTATATATATATATACTCACATCAATTTATATATATAATACATATATATAATAGCTATATATATATATATTCAGATTATCTATTTTTGCCATGTGTGAATTTTATAGATTATATCTTTCAAATAATTGCTGTATTTCCTCCAGGTTATAAAATTTGTAGGCATGGAGTTGTTGATAATATTTATTTACTATCATTTTAATGTCTGTGACATCAGTAGTAATTATCTATTTTTTTATTTTTAATATTAGTAATTTATATTTATGTTTTTTGCTTAGCCTAGTTAAAGGTTTATCAATTTTATTGATGTTTTCATAGAGCATGTGTTTGCTTTCATTGTTTTTCTCTATTAACCTCCAGGAATTTGATATCTTATGTCAGAAGGAACCTAAACTATATCTATGAAACAGTATAGTATTATTTAAAAGAGAACTAATTTAGACCAGTTGTAAACGTACATTGTGAACTACAGGGCAAAAGGTAGATTTAAATAATAAATTTAACTAATATTCTAAAAGAAGAAAGAAATTGGAATCATACACAGTGCTCCATTAAAATCAAGGAAGGCAGAAAAAGAGGGTAGTGAAATACAGAAAAAAGAACTGTCAGAAAAAGAAAACAGTTGCAAACATATTAGATATTAATCAACTATCTCAATAATGAGTTTAAATGTGAATAACTTAAATATACCAATTAAAATACAGAGATTGCCAGAAGTGATTTTAAAAAGAACTATATGCATTTTTAAAAATATAATGACATTGACAAAATAATAGTGAGAGGATGGTGACAAATATATTATGTCAACACTAATCAAAATAAACCTAGAGTAACTATATTAATTTCAGTAAAAAAATCAAAACAACAATTATCAAGGATAAAAAAAGAACATTACATAATGGTAAAGGAGTCAATATTATTTAAAAATACATAATCCTTAATGTGTATACACCTAACATCAGAAAGTTAAATAAAAAATATGTTAGATAAAAACTGAAAAAATATAGGCAAAGGCACTATTACAGTTGAAAGCTTTAATATCTCTTTATCAGGAATTGACATATCTGATAAGAAATCAGTAAGGATAGAGTTGAGTTGAACAGCACCTCTATTAACTGGAACTAATTGTTTTTAGGATGCTTCACCCAGTAATAGCACAATTCAATTTTCTTCAATTCACATGAAAAATTCATAAATACAGACCACAATCTGGGCCATAAAACACACCTTATCAAATTTAAAAGAGTATAAATCATACAAAGTATACTCTCAGACCACAATGAAATTAAACCAGATATCAATAACAGAAAGATAGTGGGAAAAATGCCAAAATATTTGGAGATTGAACAATACAGTTATAAACAGCACACAGATCAAAAAGAAAATTTTAAAATAAATTACAAAAAAAAACTCCACAGAACTAAATGTAAATGAAAATACAACTTATCAAAATTTGCGGTATACAGCGAAAGTAGTACTTAAAGGGAAACTTATAGAATTAAATGCATATATTACAAAAGAAAAAGGATCTAACATTAGTATTCTAAACTTTCACATTAGGAAACTAGAGATAAAAACAATGTAAGCCTAAAGCAAATAATATAAAATAAATAATCAGAATTAGAGCATAAATATATTTCTATCATTTTTTTACAAATTTCATACTATTTTCACATGTAAGATGAATAATTTATCTCCATGACTTGTTTCTTAATATATTTTAAACTAGTTAGCCTTTATGAGCTTTGATTCAATGTTATTGATCTGATATAAATTATTTGTTATTTTATATTAGTTTGATTTTATCTAACTCTAAAAAATATTTAGAATTCTAAGGTCTAATTAAAACAAGTCTTTAAGATTATAACTACTTCTTTATTATGCTACAATTACATTACTTAGTGAAAATCTACACAATTTACAATATTTCTTGTTTGTATAGGTTTCTTTTCGTGGCCATTATAGTTTCACTCTCTAGGAAAATTCTAGTAAAAAATGTTTCTTTTTCAGATATACCAGGTTTCCATATTATTGTATTATTGGGGAGTGGTGTGAATATAGAATCTCTTGTTTCTGCCTCAGTCCTAGATAAGACCTGTGTGCCTAGGCCACAGTGGGGCCTTCTGTGACACCTTCATGGGAACAAAAGTGCACCTTGTATGTTTAGAGAGCTGTGAGTAGAGGATTAGATTTTCCCCCAATTTTGGTGTCAATGAACCTCTGATATGAATTAGTGCAGGAGAATATGCCCATACATTTTCATCCTCCTTCCCCCCCAAAAATATATTTTATACTACTCATTCCTAAGAAACAGTGGGTCGTTGAAGGCAAGGTGATTGTGGCCTCTTCTCCAATGACTCAAAGCGTTCTTCTTATTAGTCCAGTAATTACATTGAGTTCTATCAACTCATTATTTACTATTTATATTTATATAATGTTTACATTTTAATAGTTCACAACTACCTCATTCTGTTGCCAAATCGAAGCTACTGCATCTGTTTAGCTTGAGACCCACAGCTATAAAAACATTACTGTATGTCAGGAATTCATGAACAGCTAGGCTGAATAATTGAGACTCAGGTTTTCTTAAGAAGGTGTATTCATGTCATTTAGGACAGTGGTCCTTTGAATGCAGAAATAAATTCCAGGAAGTCTTTCATTTCAGTCACATTATTTTCTTTGCTCAGTACTCTAAAAATATTGCTCTACTTATTTCTAGTGTTTAATATAACTGAGGACGTCTGAACCCAGTCTTGTGTTTCTCCCTTTTAGAATTTTTTTTTTTTTTTTTACTATCAAATATCTGTGTTAAGTCATCTCTTAATATTGCTTACCTCATATATTTTCTTCTCCAAAATGCTGGGTATTGTTTACTCCAAGCTTTAAATGTTTTATTTTTAAAAATATATTTTGCATTTTATTTTGACTGTTTTTCTATCTTATTAGCTCAGTAATTTACTTCTAAGGAATTGATGATTGATGTGCACACTTGATCTAGTGAAGTATCTATTTGTTCTGATAGTTATAAAGTCACTTATCATTTCTAATTTACTTTCTCATTTTTTCCCTATTATTTCACCTGTTATATCATGTCCATTACTATGTTTCTATAGTGTCTATTTTTATTTGTTCGTGTTACAAAAAAAGGCTTTGGGGGGGGGATTCTTTTTTTCTATCCTGTATTCTGACATACTATATTTTATATCCTCTTGTCTCACCATTTTTCTTTGTCTTAGCTTTTGTAAATTTAATGAACGACTGTATTCTACATATAGTAATTTAAATATTATTTTCCTTGGATGCACGATCATCAAGAACTTCAGAATGTAATCTTATTTGGAAATAAATCTCTGTACATGCTAAAATGAGGTAATATTGCATTAGGGTGGATGTGATAAGAGTGATGGGTCTCCTTATAAGAAAAGGACAACACACTGAGACACATACAGAGAAGGAGGCCATGTGAAGGTGGAGGTTGAGTTTGGAATGATATTGCTATAACCGAGATTACAGGGACACAATAAAAGCTAGGAAAACACAAGTGAGGATTTTTCACTAGAGTCTTCAGATAGAATGTGGTCTTTCCAGCACCTTGATTTCAGATTTCTGTCCTCAGTCCTGTGGATGAATAAATTCCTATTGTTTTAAGCCACCAAGTCCACTGCAGTCCTAAGAAACTAAAACATTAGATGCAATGCCTTTTACTTTTTAAAAATTTTATGATGGACTCTCTTATTTTGGCACAATGCTTTTTATATTTTCTCTGAAATATTAATCTATTGAGTTATATATGTCTGCTATTTGGGGTTTTTGCCTCATTATTTCATTTTTAAATCTAATTTAAAATTATATTCTAATTTATTAATCATCATTTAGAAAGGTGAGAGCATGCATATTTTAAAATGTCTCTCTCTTTACATTTTAATTGAATTATAATTTATGAGTATAAATGCCCTTTTGCTTTTCTTAAAATAGTCTCATTTTATTCCATTTTTAGCATTCATGGTTTTTCATAACAATTTTACCTTCATCTTTTTCATTTTTTTTCTTATTTTCCCTGTTTTCTTTACAGTGAGGTTGAACAAACTCACCAAGTTATATCTTCATATTCATTGCTTTCTATATATTTTGTAAACATTATGTACTTTTTCCTCTTCAATTTCATTTACATTTTTTATTTTAAAAATGCATTTTTTAGTATATCTGTGAATGTACTTTGTTTGTTGTATTCTTTTCTCAGAGCAGGTAATTATGTTTATCTGGATCTTCTTTACCATTCATAGCACCCAATGAAATTCACTATAAACAGGTATTCTCTGGTTACTTGCCATCTATTGCAAAGCAAGTGACTGTAATTACGTACTAGTTTTAATTATGATTTCCACTCCTCTTATTTCTACTTTTGATTCTAGTTAATCTTCCAAATAAGAAGACTCATCTATATAAAATGTAATTATCTACTTGTATTTTTTTCTAAATCTATCTTTCATATTTTTCTCTAATGTTCAAATTAGTATATATCTATCCAGATATCACAGATATATAATGCTGTATAAGATTGACAATCTCTGTCTTTATAAAGATTATGATCAAGAAGGAGATGACTCCCTGATCCAAAGGGTCTCATAAATGAAACAGTCAATAAAGTCCAAAATAACAAAAAATTAATGCCATTACTGAGAAGGCACCAAGATAATTGTGTCACTCCCTAGAAGTGCATCTTTTTAATTTCTGGTTGTTCACCAAGCCTGTACAATTCTTTCTAAATGTCCTCTTTTAACTTACAATAAACTCTTACATCTTACTATATGTAAGAGTGCCCTTGAGCTTTTCAAACTAAATGAACATATTTTAGTTATTACGTGAAAATAAATAGTAAACACTACTCTGCAAGCTTGATTTGATATGAAGAATGGTTTTCAGTAGACAGATCATGACGTGGGATAGTTCAGATAAGATATTGTTGCAATTATTCATGTGTGAGAGTGACACTATAAATTACTGTGACTGCATCTAAGGTAGAGCTAATAGAATCACTGTGTTTAAATGATGAATTCATTCATAAAGCAAGAGATGTACTATTATTAGACATCTTGTTTGGACATTATTATTAGTTATTATTAGATACAACGGCCTAATGTTGAAAGTTATCAGAGAATAGTCAGCCTTTTAAAACAATTTTTTGTAAGAATGGCACTATTTCAGAATTTCACTCTTGGTATTCTTGAAACCAGTAAGATATTGAAAAAAAATTTACCAGATCAGTTGTGATAAATAAACTTCAGCTTTGTTTGTATATCAGTTTAGAACAGTTTCTGTACTAAACATTTCTTATTCTGATAATAGAAACTCCACTTTCTTTTATGAATCCCCAATTTACAGGTTTCTGATAGGATTGTCAATCATAGTACCTACTGCTTGACACAATAGTAGATATGTGACCAAATAGCTCTTAATTATTTTAAAACAGCTTTCTGTCCACAGAATTTGGTCTAATGGCAAGCACATAATACAGAGACTATAGAATATTTTCCTTGAAATTTTAAACCAAATTCAAAGGACTTTCTCCTTGAGTGATCTTTTACATTTTTTAATATTTCTGTTCCTGTGTTCCTTATTCCCTCAGTGCTTGAAAGAAATACCCCAAAAGGGGAAATAATGAGAGAGAAAATGTCAGAAATAGAGTAAAAAAGGTGGCAATGTGATGATTGTAACAAGATATTATGCTGATGGCTTGAAGATGGAAGAAAGTACATGATCCAAAGAATGCAAAGAATGTGACAGGGGAAGGTGGACATGTCAAGGAAATAAATTTTTCTCTAGAGCCTTTAGAGGGAGGTAGCCCTCCTGATATTTAGACTTTAGCTCAGTGAAACTAATTTAGTGTTCCTGCCTCCAGAACTGTAAAAGTACCAACTTGTGTTGTTCTATCTAGATCATCATATTTGTGAAAATCTTGATGCAGGAGCCATAGGGACTAATTTTCTATATAATTTAGTTTTAACAACAAGGCTATGTTAGACAAATTAGAATGCTTCCCATCACTTTCTATACTTTTGAAACTTTTATTTTTTGACGAATTAGGAATTTTCTATGTCTTAAAATGCTGTCCTATATCTTTCAGATTTAATTGAAATAAGGATATTAAATGTTCAATGTTTCCACTAATTTGACCTTTTTTTGAATATGCTTCAATAAGGACACCTCTACAGGGTCTGATTCTGATTTTCTTTATTGGAAAGCATAGCAATCTCTGATAAAATTCCAACTATAAGAGCCAACGGGTCAGCATTCCTGACTAGAATTATGGAAAATACTCATTTTACTTGAAAACAATGAAATGAGTCCTTATGAGTTTGTATGTATAAATTGTAAAGTGCAGTTTTATAGAGCAGAAACAGATGAAGAGGTCAGGTAGTTATAAGCTAATGAGAAATAAATTGCTATAATCAGTGACCTAACATTGCCTGAAGGATTTCTTTCTACAGTAATAGATTCAGCTGGCAAAGGGTCTTAATGTTGCTGTCTGAAAGACCTGTTTGGCATTTGTAATATTATTCTAGAGCTTGATTACATCACAGACAAGTTAATCCATTACAAAGCACTTGCCTGAAGTGATTTGATTTTAATGTTCCATGAGTAGCCAGTTGTATGGGACTAAAAGTGTAATTGGTTTACTCCCTACTAGTAGGATGACTCTTTATTCCTTTATAAATCAGTTTTTTGCTCTGGTCTTTTAAACAATTCTTATCATGGTTTCTGGTTTTTTTGAGGGGAGGGTTATTTTTTGCTTTGAGAAAAGAATGTTTATACCTTAGATGTCTACTAATTTAAACCAACTCTTAAAAATTATATTGTTAATTTATTTCAAAACTTAAACAGTCAGAAGTCACTCATCTTAAATATTTTCTTTAAGCCTAGGAGTGATAAAAACTAATTCTTGTGGAAATTAAATTTTAATACAAACAAAAACTTAAATAATGGGGTTGTTACTGCAGTCATAAGAAATGATAATTTCATTATAATAATAAACAGTATTGTTTATATCACATATTTTTATTTCTCCACATATTAAATACAGATTGAAATGTAGGTATTTATCCTCTTTTATGGGTCATATGACTATATCTGTTTAATAAACATAAAATTTGTTGATATGCATAACCCTTGTATTCTATTGCCCTGCTAGAGTGAAAGCTAATATTTCAGTTAACATCTCCAAATGATCTTGAGTCAACATGTAGCCTAAGAAGCAAACATATATTGTTATAAGCCAGAAATATAAGAAATTGTTTATTACTGAAGCCTAATAAAATATAAATACTGTTTAGGTATATATAAAATTCTTAAGCATTTAAACTGTAGAAATAATATTTTTTTCTGGTAGCTGATTTGAGTTTAATTTACTGATATTTTGTTCTTTGTTTTCTACATGTAAACATAAAATAATGATATATAAGTTACTACTTCACATAACATAACTATAATGTTTTCCTAAATTTTTGCTAGGGGTAGAAGGCACATAATGCAGTAGTAAACAGATGGTGGTTTCATTAGTTGTGTATTTAAAACCTGTATAGTTTGGCAAATCAATTTCATCCCAATAAATTCAATAAAATATTTTTAAATCTCTTCTTGTGGTTCATTATGTATTTGGAAGAATAACAGGCTACACTATATAAAAATTAAAATCCAACGGGGAACTCATAAATCCAAAAATCAGAGAAAAGTGTTGAGTCATTCATATATGAGATATCTAAAAAATATCCATTTCTTTTAAAATAAAGGAACCTCACTGATAATTTTTAGTATATTCTCTTATTGCTTTTATTTTAAGGGATTCTATAAATGGCTCTTAAAATTTTCACAAAAATAATTTTCAAACTCATTTTGAAAGTTGAAGAGCCTGACCTGTGGTGGCACAGTGGATAAAGCGTCAACCTGGAAATGCTGAGGTCTCCGGTTCGAACCCTGGGATTGCCTGGTCAAGGCACATATAGGAGTTGATGCTTCCAGCTCCTCCCCACTTCTCTCTCTATGTTTCTCTCTCTCCCTCCCTCTCTCCTCTCTAAAAATGAATAAATAAAATTAAAAAAAAGAAAGATGAAGAAAAAGAATGAATGAATAACATGGAAGAGAAAATTGTATGTATATAAAAGAGATAATTAAATTTATTACTTTTGGAAAAAATCAGCCTAATGATATTTCAACAAATAATGATAATACAGCTGCATGATTATAGAATTTAAATAATGTTGAATGTTAAGAATTTCCTGAAAGGTCAATAATTTGTAATATGTACATTTATGGTGTACTGAAGTTACACAGATGTTTAAAGTAAATTAAACACAACCTGAGAGTGTTTTATTTCATTACATTTTTAAATGTTTTAATGAAAAATCTTTAGACTGTCTGAGAAAGATCCAAGGTAAACAAGAAAATACAACAATTATCTTCATTTGTGACACAATTAATATAAAAATCATTCTTAACTCTTCACTTTCTATGCTAAAAGGGCAAAAAAAAATCATTCCTTTAACAACCATTTATTTTTAATTTAAAATTTTATTCTTCAAAGTTTTCAATCACAATTTTTTCAGTAGAATACAAATTTCAGTATCAGACCAGGTAAAAAAAATTAATCAGAAATATTTACAACACCTTTATAATCTCTAATAGGTAGAAAATACATATGTTCAACACTCACAAAACATACATAGATTTTCTAATTAATGTTTTCCCATTTATTTATATGCCTTATCTAACATCATTGTAAATATTTTATTAGGTAATGCTGTCAAAATAAAAATAATTTCTACATTAAAATTTACTTATTGATGTTTCATCTAATATATTTAAGGTTTAACAAGGTTGAAAAATTTAAAGTGGCATTTCAACTTGTAAAAGAGAAAGTAATGAAATGTTAAATTGTGGGGTTTTCAACTCTGCTAAGCATACAAATTTTGAAATCTCCTCAATGAGTTTCTCTGATATTAAGCTGAGAGGCAAACCATTAACTGGGTTATACCGTATTTTCCCATGTATAAGACACACCTTAATTTGGGGGCCAGAAATGTGAAAAAAATAAATGTATTACATAAGGTTATTGAACTCGTTTTATTCATCATAAATTTCATACAATTCCTCATCACTGTCAAAACTCCCATCCATTGGCTTGTTCTCATCTGTATCTAATGATGAATCACTGTCTTAAACAACGAGTGCAAAAACAGGCGCAAAAAGTGGGTATGCAAATAAAAAGATTTACAGCCACTGTATAAGACACACCCAGTTTTAAGACTCCAAATTTTTTGAAAAGAGTACGTCGTATACATAGGGAAATATGGTAGTTCCTTTTTCTCTAGTCTCACAGGAGCCAATGTGATAAGATTATGTTGTTTTTATGCAAATTCACAGAGAATATAAACTGAGTCAACTATCTCAGTTATTCTGATATTTTTATATTGAATCACCAGAAGATTCAGACTCAGTAGCCATAAGCCATATGTTCTGTGCCTTATAAACCACAAAGGATAGTTTACTTAACAGCTTTTTACCACATAACAATGATCAATGACCTCCCAGGAAATAAGTGGTGAAGACTCGCTGTGAATCATACATTGTCATAGAGAATTTTATATTTTAGGGCATACCACTTGCAACACATCTAATCCAGATTTCTATTCAGGACTTTGTACTCAATTAAAGAAAATAAGAATATAATTTTTATTAAAATTAGGCACTGTCCTTTTAGTTGAAGCTTGGGTGGAGATATTGGAAATCTCTAGCTCAAAAATAAATGTAGAAAGCCCTGGCTAGTTGGCTCAGTGGTAGAGCGTCGGCCTGGCATGCAGAAGTCCCGCGTTCAAGTCCCAGATTTGATTCCTGGACAGGGCACACAGGAGAAGTGCCCATCTGCTTTTCCACCCCACCCCCTCTCCTTCCTTTCTGTCTCTCTTTTCCCCTCCCACAGCCAAGGCTCCATTGGAGCAAAGTTGGCCTGGGCACTGAGGATGGCTCCATGGCCTCTGCCTCAGGTGCTAGAATGGCTCTGGTTGCAACAGAGCAACGCCCCAGATGGGCAGAGCATTGCCCCCTGCTGGGATGCCGGGTGGATCCCGGTCGGGTGCATGTGGGAATCTGTCTGACTGCCTCCCCGTTTCCAACATCAGAAAAATATAAATAAATAAATAAATAAATGTAGTCTTGTTAGAGAATATAGGCTATCCTTGTCTGGGTCATGTGGAAACAACTTGATACAGAATTAATTCATTATGAATCATCAGTTGTGTTTCCAACTCTATAGAACAGAAGAACGTGCCACATGTTTGGGAGGTCTCCTCAGTTATCAGAACTCATCCTCTATTTTTGGAAATAAAAATGGTGTTTTTGGCCCTCGCCAGTTGGCTCAGTGGTAGAGCGTCGGCCTGGCGTGCAGGGGTCCCGGGTTCGATTCCCGGCCAGGGCACACAGGAGAAGCGCCCATCTGCTTCTCCACCCCTCCCCCTCTCCTTCCTCTCTGTCTCTCTCTTCCCCTCCCGCAGCCCAGGCTCCATTGGACCAAAGATGGCTTCAGAAAAATACAAAAAAACAAAACAAAAAAAAAATGGTGTTTTTGTAAGCATACTGAAGAATAAAACATTGAAAACTGAAAAGCATTAAAAATAAGTGTTCTAGATTGTTCTGTCTCTCTAGTATGAGTGCATTTAATTTTTTTTTTGTTTTGGACAGAAAGTTTAAAATTATTTTAATAAATTGTGTTGAGTAAGATAATGTTTTCAAAGCTATTTTTTACCTTATTTTAAAGATTTATTTATTTTTATTTATTTATTTATTTTTACAGAGAGTGAGTCAGAGAGAGGGATAGACAGGGACAGACAGACAGGAATGAAGAGAGATGAGAAGCATCAATCACTAGCTTTTTATTGTGGGTTGCAACACCTTAGTTGTTTATTGATTGCTTTCTCATATGTGCCTTGACCACCGGCCTTCAGCAGACCGAGTAACCCCTTACTGGAGCCAGCGACCTTGGGTTCAAGCTGGTGGGCTTTTGCTCTAACCAGATGAGCCCGTGCTCAAGCTGGTGACCACGGGGTCTTAAGCCTGGGTCCTCTGCATCCCAGTCCGACGCTCTATCCACTGTGCCACTGCCTGGTCAGGCTTATTTTAAAGTTTTTAATGCTTACAAACATGTTAATGTTAGTTAGTTAGTATAAATGCTAAAAAGCTCAATATTTAAGAATTTAATAATAATTCTTAGCACAAAGTTACCTTGAAGTCTATTAGTGCATAATTATTTATTAATTTTAATATATTCATTTCCAATATTTTTAATTTTTTTTTTTGAGGGAGGCAGAGAGACAGACTCTCACATGTGCCCTAACTGGGATTCACCCAGAAAGCCCCCTGTGGGGCAACGCCCTTCCCACCTGGAACCATTGCTCCATTCCTCAGCAACTGAGCTATTTTAGCACCTGAAGCAAAGTCATGAAGCCCTCCTCAGCTCCTGGGGCCAACTTACTCCAACAAAGCCATGGCACGGGAGGGTAAGAGAGAGATAGAGGGAAGTGAGAGGGAGAGAGGTGTAGAAGCAAATGGTCTCTTCTCCTGTGCCCTTACTGTGAATTGAATTCAGAACATCCACATGCCAGACGAACCCTTTATCACTGAGCCAACTGCCTGGGGCCCAATTTTTCATATAGATATATTATTTTTTGTCTAAAATCTTCTTTTTTCTGTTATAATATGACCTCTGTAATAATTTTTTCTAAGATTTTTGATTACTTAACCCTGGCTTAATTCTTATACTGCTTATATCTCTAGAAAACCTTGTTACTTTATCAGTGTCTTATGAATAAACCTTTATTAATTTCTTACTGTATAATTGTTTATGTTAGTCATTTTCCTCACTTGAGAAAGAAAAGAAATAGCAAAGCTTCACACATTCAATTTATACAAACTAATTTTTGTGTGTTTATTCAATAATTTTGTAAAGGTGAAGGCTGAGACCAGGGCTTCATAAACAGCAAATAAATGATGAATAATTAAGAAAATTAGCTAGTTTATATTGTATAAAATAACCTACATTAAACTGTATTTTTAAAGTTAGAAATTAAGTAAAGTTTTTCAATAGTATTTATATTTAGAAAATGTCACTAAATACTCCTGTTTAAAAACAGAATTTATATTTCTCACATTCTGGTAGAGCCAACAATTTAATATTGAACTCTGGGAAAACTATAGATTAAACTTTAACACTATTTTCGTAACAGCTTAATTATAAAAATAAACTCTCATTACAATTTATTTTTTAAACTAAAAGTATTTTAATCATATTAATATAATCAGTTGTTTTAAAATAATGGATACTAATTATCTAAAGCCATAACTACCTAAAATGAGAAACATATTACCAATAGTTTAGGTTCTCATGAAAGGAAAGATAAATGTATTTATGTCAAATCTGTGGCACATTAAGTAAAACAAATCAGAATAAATAGCATGTTAGAAATGACCTCTAAAAAACAATTGTTTAAATGAAAATTTATCAAGTACCATAAATGTTAAGAAAGTTGATTAAAAATATATAATTCTAGTTACACAAGTGCTTCTTAGAATTGCAACAATTGAAATTACCCTCATAGTTAGGTAAACAAAACCAGCATAGTTACAAAACTAAAGTTAAAGCCATTCTTCATTATACAATATTAGTAATAAATTATATCGTATGGGTGTTTTAAAAATAAAGTTCTAAAGACTGTGTATATGTCTGTGCATGCGTGCATGCCCACATAAATATTTGTATATGTGCGTGCATATGCATACATATACAGAGGGTCCTCGAGTTACAACACAATTTCATTCCTACAACAGTGACATAACCCAAATTTTGGTATAAGTGGAAACACACCTTACCCTAGCAAAAATAGAACACTTGAGCTTTTAACAGTCCAAAATGGCATGAGTAAGCATACTGGGTTACTCCAACTCCCTCACTCATATTCCACATTACTGCGTATTCTTCCACTGTGCGCAACCAAACTATGTAATTTGCCACATAGTCCGTAAGTATGATGTTAAGAGCGTAAGCCGAAACACTCATATCTCATTTTTTTAAGTTCTTGTAGGAGTGAGTGTCCTAAACTCAAAGGTCGTATGGTGAGACTGTCATAACTCAAGGGCCCCTTATATACGAACAAATAACAGACAAGCACTTACAAGAAAAGGATGGAATAGAGTACCTAGTATTCAATACTTTATAATATTTATATGCTATCTCCAATTTTGTTATCTGACAGTTCTTCATAACCCAAAGGAATAGTATATTTAACCAGAGAGTCTGAAATATAAATGAAATTCTGATAGCCTTAGATCAAAGAGGAAAGGAAGGGTGGAAAAGTTATTCAGTCTCCAAGGAAGAAGTCAGATTTATAAACAGCTAAAGCAAAAATATTTCTACATCTCAAATTGTGCTAAATTTTCCTTTTTAAGAGATCTCAAAAGCAATAAATTGGTCCAGAGACTGCATTTGGTTAATCTATTTGACATTAGTATATCATACTTAGTATCCAATGGCAAATCTCCTTGATAACATATAGACTTAAAGACATGACCATCAAAAGGATTATGACTGCTTGATTCTGGGAGACAGCATCTTTAAGTGCTTATTGAACTTTTTACTGATTGCTAATTGAGAAGCAAGTTAGTGAAAAGCCTGAATTACAGTTAGTTGACTAAAATTTATTTTAAAATTTAATTTAGATGTTTACTTTTAGAATCCTTTTTATTAAGGGGAACAATTATAATTTAATTCTCCTTTTTTAAAAAAAATTAAAGTGTAGCCTTGGCTGGTTGGCTCAGCGATAGAGTGTCGGCCTGGCGTGCGGGGGACCCGGGTTTGATTCCTGGCCAGGGCACATAGAAGAAGCGCCCATTTGCTTCTCCACCCCCACCCCCTCCTTCCTCTCTGTCTCTATCTTCCCTTCCCACAGCCAAGGCTCCATTGGAGCAAAGATGGCCTGGGCGCTGGGGATGGCTCCTTGGCCTCTGCCCCAGGCACTAGAGTGGCTCTGGTCGCGGCAGAGCATCACCCCCTGGTGGGCAGAGCGTCGCCCTGGTGGGCGTGCTGGGTGGATCCCGGTCGGGCGCATGCGGGAGTCTGTCTGACTGTCTCTCCCGGTTTCCAGCTTCAGAAAAATACAAAAATAAAAATAAAAAAAAAATTAAAGTGAAATTTGTCCTTTAAAAACCAGAATTAAAGACATAGTACTCATTAAGTACATTAATATGCAAAATAGCATTGATTTACCCAGTTGAAGAGGGTTGTTTGTGTATCTGTACATAAACTCTGCACATAAATTATACTATATTGTAGTCTATAAAGTGTACCATAATATTCTATTAAGTATGCACTAGCACATGTATAAAAATGTACATACTTCCATTTTAAAATACTTTATTTATTAAAAAATGGTAATTATCTTCTGAGATTTTAGTGAGATATAATCTTTTGCCAGTGTAGGGTCTTTCCTGGATGATAAAAATGCAATACCTGCTAAGCTTAATAAAATGAAGCACAATAGAATAAGGTATGCTTGTACAGTGAAAATAAATAGCCATAATTCCCAGTATCCATTTTAATCTCTGAAAGGAACATAATTTAGTAACAAACACCACAGTTTTTCTCTTTTGAATATCCAAGCCACAGTCACATTGCCTGTGCCAAACACAGAAGTGAATAAAAAGATTAGCCTAAGCGACAATTCACTCCCAAATCAAGAGGATTCTCAGGTGGCCAGACAGTGTGGAATTCCAATGAAGCTGAAAACAGGCAGGGTAGAGAAGCAGCCGCAAGAATGAGTCAGAGCTAATGGGAGAAACTATGGTCCACAATGATCACATTACAGAGAGAGTTCATCTCCTGGGGTAATGGGAGCTGAGAGAAACCAAAGCTAAGAGGCAGCAAGCAGAGGATTTGCTTGAAAAAGCAGGGTAGGGTTGAATGGAAGTACATACAGTGCCCAGTTGATGGGTGATGAGAACAACAGCAGCACCTGAGCAATATGAATATGAAACAAAATAGCATGTAGAAAAATATAATACACATATAAAGTTAATGAATGGAACATTAACAATAAATAAAAATAATGATTTTAGTAAAATTTAACATTAAAATTAAATATAATATAAATTTGTGAAGAAAAGCATTACAAATTTACAATCACAGTGAGAGACATTTATACTACTTTCTCTCAACAAAGAAATCAAGTCAAGAAGTCAATAGTGCTTAGAGTAACTTGATAACAATGATAAACATGTACAATGTAATTAATTAATTCAGTAATTCATATAATATTTATTGAGCACCTACAATATACTAGATAACACTGAAGCACTATGAAGACAATGGAGAACAGGACAAAGACCCCAATGTATGAAACAGACAGTATTAAGCTCTATGTGCAGTAACAAAAAAGTTAAAGACACAGACTATGCAGTCAACTCTTCTGGGGTCATATTTACTATGTAATAGTAATTATTTTCCTGTAGTACAGTGTCCATCTATAAAACAAGATTTATTATGTTATTTACTTTACAGAGTAATTGTGAAGATCAAATGGATCAAATAAGCAGGAATTAAAAAGTACAAATTGGTAGTTACAAAATAATCATGGGAATGTAAGGTACAGCATAAGGAATATAGTCATTAATATTATGCTATGTACAGTAGCAGGTGGGTACTGAAAATATCAGGGGCAGGAATTTCAAAAAGTATGAGTGTCTATCCACTATGTTGTATGCCTGAAACTAATACAAAATAATATTGAATATAAATGTAATTAAAAATAAAATTTGAAGTTTTTTTTAAAAAAAGATTATATATACCTGTAATGAACACTTAATAAGTTTATTATATGTCAAGTTTTTTTTCAGTACTTACATATATATATATGTATGCATATGTTCATGTATTCATAAATATATGACTATTACTTTTATATAGAGAAGAAATAAATAAAGGTACCATATACAGTTCTATCAACCAAATGTATATATGTATACATATACATACATATATAAATATCTGTAAAGCAAAAGAAAAAATAGCTATATTCTGACCTTAATAAAACAATATATTAACATCCAAAATACACTGAAATCTTAACAAATGTTTGAAAACACTATGCACAAGAGAGCTAACTTTTAAATAACCTAACTGCTATGATATAAATGGATAAGTTCAGTGTGTGTCAAGCAGTGTAGAATGACTGGAGGATAAAATGTCTATGTGGAGGGAAGGGGTGTCAGATGTAAATGATAAGACCATTAGAAAAGAGGAGAGGCTTTCACAATGAGGATTATGAGAGTAATAATGGTCCAAAAAACAAATGTGTTTGGGGTAACAATGCTATATAAACTGGCCATTTAATTCTCAATAACATTATTATTTTAATGTTAGTTATAAGAAAATTAAGGCGTACATAGATTATCTGATGGGCTCAGAGGCACAATGAGCTCATGCAACACACTCAAAGGCAACACAATGTGGGAAATTGTGGGGGTTAAGATAGGGTATCAACTCAGGCAGTCTGGCTCTAAAGATCTCACTGTTAATCACAGCGATATACAACCACTTCGGTATACATACATTTTTCAATTATATTTTCTATTATATACATTCACAACACTTGCTTTAGAAGCAGAAACTGAAACTGTGCTCTCCTTTCATTATGCTAGGCACTTTCAGAGTCAAAAAAGAAAGGAAGCACCTTTACAGTAAGATAAACCAATAATAATGAGGACATCCATTCTGGATCTAAAATAATGAATCCTTGACCTTGTTTCATAGATCTGGAAATCTTAGGAATAACAAATTTATCCCTGATTTTGTTATATCTCTGTATATGTATATTTATGAATATAATAAACATGTGAGAGTTACTCTTTTCCTCCTTTAAACAGAGTGATAAAAACCTGGTAAGTTTTTCTCTTTATATTGTTATTTTAAAAATAGTTTCAATTTAGAAAACCAATTCTTTTGCATTTTAATTCACTTACATTTTTCACTGATAATAATTTATTTTCTCATAATCCTTCTTTTGACTGAGTCTTCCTTTTTTTTGGCTTTGTCTAGTTCTCTGTGTGAATGTATGTGTAGGTTTGAGAGAAATATGTATTTAATGGAATCAGAAAGTTTAAGGCTTCCTTTTTGGCAAGAAATATTAAAAATAAAATAATATACAAGTCGTTTGCATTAAACCTTCACAAAAAATCACATTTTGATATAGATCAAGGGATTGCACATATGCTGTGGACCTAAAAATACTTGGTTTACTAAAATGCTATATGGCAAGTTGCCTCTCTTTGTGAGATCAGAAAAATGAAAGACACAGATTATTGACAATTCTGTGAGCTAAGAGAAATGACCTTTTTAAATGATAGATCACACTCAGGGGAAGGTCTTGCAAAACTAAATTTACCATGCTCCATCATTTACCATAATTTACAGACTTGTTTTGTGTTCCCAGTAATCACTCTGAAGGTGCAAGAATTGTTTTTGTCAACTTCTTTTATTTCAGAGACTCTTTTTAAACATTTGGGTATAACCATCTAACTCTAAAAATTGTGTTAACTGCCTGACCTGTGGTGATGCAGTGGACAAAATGTCAACCTGGAATACTGAGGTTGCCAGTTCAAAACCCCAAGTTTGGCTGTCCAAGGCACATATGAGAAGCAATTACCATGAGGTGATGTTTTCTGCTCCTCACCCTCATTCTTTTTTCTTCTCTTCATTCTCTAAAAGAAGTTTATAAATAAAATCTTTAAAAATTGTGTTACATTTAAACATTTGTGAACATGTTTAAGATTAATACTGCTCAGTGAGATTTTGATTCTCCATTTCTGGACACAAGAGGTATATGCACAATTCTACTTCTTAACGTAAGATGACATGACATGTGACACCCTGGGTACAAGCATTTACTTCTGGTACAAGCATGTCCAGCACTTTCTCTCCTGCTGCAGTCTCCATGGAAGCCTCAACCAATAAGGAAATGATATAACATCCTCCTGTGGTTACTGTTTACCCTGGAATTTCATATGGTGCTGTGGTTATTTATATATAAGCAATACACTTTGGTTGTTTAAAACCACTGACCCTGAGGTTGTTTGTCATGGCAGCTTAACTGTCTATCCTCACTGAAAGAATACTTTATAAATTTTCATCAAGCTATAAAAATGTTTATTGATGTCAGTTTTATAGGTATACATCTTATTGCCTACTTAAGTTGTACATGACCTCTCTAGTGTTTCAAATAATTATCCTTTGTTTCCTGTGTTCTCTCAACATAAACTTTGTTTAAAAAGCTTTGATCAGGGAATTAGGGAAGGACTAGTTGAGAGTAATGGCCACTTATCTTTCTGCTGGAATCAAAATGAAAATTGCCACTGAGCCCATTTGATCCTCAAACAATTATAAAACTTAGTGACTTCAACAGAAATAAACTGAAAAATACAGACACATGCGTGCGCACACACAGAAGCACACCCACACAAGTAACTTCTAGACTCTATTTTTTAAATTTAACAATAGATTAAATATGATTTCTTCCCATAATTTTTTAACCATTTTGTTAAATCCAAATGAGTGTACATTGGCAAAAGAAGTGTTCAGGAAAGATTTTTTTTTGGAGAAAGAAACTTGTTGTAATGCAAATTTCATAATGTTTGTGTCTTGGACTTCTTTAAGGACACCTAATGCTTAAGAACCCTCTTTCAAATAATGCTTTTAAATGCTTACAATTAAATTTATAGAATTACAGAGAAAATAAATTATAATGAAATAAAGTTGACAACTTTTAAAAACAAGCATGTAATGTCATTTGCTTCATTAAAATACACTAATAGCAAAATTTACTACATACTTAGTGACAATATAATTTCAAAGTAGTGATATCTGTAAAAAGTATTAAAAATATTCTAACTATATGTGACATAAAGTTACTTGTGTTTTCCACGAGTGACAAATAATGTCTTGCTAATCTTACAGTGTTTTTCTATACCTGAAATAAATGCAAAATTTTGATGGAGAATACAGAACATAAAACATTTTAATGTGTTCCAATTATTTATCTCTAGGTATCAAAACACTCCAAAACTCAGTGGCTTCACAACTCTTTATTTCTTATGTCTCACAGTTCTTTGGTTGGCTGCACTCAGCTGAGTAGGTTCTTGCTTAAAATCTCATTTAACCAAATATCAAATGAGAGAACAGTTTTCTGAAAAGTTTTAGGAGCTCAATGGAGACAATTTACTGCTTTGCCTGTTATTCAGCTTTGGCTTCTCTTGTCATGGTGATTGTATTCTAATAGGGAGCCTTGCAAGGACAGGTTCTGATAGCTAAACAAAAGCCATTAATCTTATGATCTACTCTCAGAAAATTCAGTGTCACTAAAACCCCAATTTATTAGTCAAGTAATCCACTAAATTGGTGGTTTTCAAGAGGAGTGCCATGACATTTTGGTAGGCCAAAATAATTTTTAGAACATGCTATGACACTGTTAAGTCAAGGGCACAGGTTTCTTTTCATTTAGAATGTCAATTTTTTTAAAAAAATGACAAATACCATCACAGCAATAGTAGTCTGATGTGAATGAATCAATATTATATTTAGTTTTTTGGACAGATCTTCCAAAAATATATTTTTTGGAAAACCATAGAATATTACTAATTAGTTTATGTGTTCCATGACATGGAAAAAGTAAAAATACTGAATTAAGTTCTCACTAGAATAGAGAAAAGAAGATTTAAGTCCCATGTCTCAATCAAACAATTTTCAGAGTTTCTGTGGTCATCCTATCCTATCACATTATCCAAGTTCACAGACACATTAAATTCTACCCAACTAAAGAATATCAGACATAAATAGGATATAATAATAATTTAGAATTACAACTAACAAGGTATTAACAAAACTTTCAAGTTTTTCAAATTAGCAGTGTGAATGAAAAATTAAAGAATAATAAATAAAATCTGCTAAAGAGTATATTGGTCAGAGATTACTGTGGAAAGTAAAAGTGTACTGTCCTTTTAGTTGTACTATTATGAGAAAATAGTGGACAAATGAGGGAACTCAAATTAGAATAACAAAATATGTGTTTGATTATTATTAACCCTTGGGAAAAAATTTTGTGAAGAGAAGGAAAAAATAGTAACTTCATCCAACCAGACAAGTTAGGATACTAAAGAGAATAAAGCAACAATGTAAAACAAAAACTAAACATAATCTGAATGAATGAATCACTGCTTGAGTGTGGTAGTCTATAATAATTAGGCTGAAGTTTTTAAATAAAAGACAAAATTGATCATTCTGAGGAAAATTGTGTAATGCTATGCAGTTTACAAGAACAGACTCTAAATTAAAACTGGGATTGAAAGTAATTGTCTGGGCAATATGGAGGACTGTATATTTTTTGTGGGTGGAGCACAGAGCACATTACTAGCAGCTGTGGCTGATGCAATGCTGTGAGAATACTCCAGCTCCCAGAAGCCTCCTGAGCATACCCAGGAAGGAAGCTCACCCGCTATAAGGAAGTGACTTAGCGCCAACCACGCAGCTCCCTGATCTTTTCAGCCATTGACTATGAAGGACACACTGTAACATCCTATTGGCTGAACCTATGTATATAAGCTAGCTTACTTCCTGAATAAAGTGGATCTGCATCACTGAACCTGGTCCCCAGAGTCAGGTCTTTGCGTCTCCATCATCCTCACCCCCCGGCAGGACTTGTCCACAATTTTTAAAGACTTGAAGATGTAGGAACAACTTGAGTATTTTTGCATTGTTGTTTAAGAAATGCAAAATGGTGAGGCCACTTTGAAACACTTTGGCAATTTCTTATAAAGTTAAATAAACAATTACTATATAAACCAGAATACTATTCTTAGGTATTTGTAAAAATAATATAAAAAATGTATGACAATAAAAAGACTTCTCAAGTTTTCATATCAGTTATATTAAAATCAAATAAATAAATAAAAACTAGATACAACCTGATCTGTGGTGGTATAGTGGATAGAGTGTCAACTTGGATTGCAATCCTTGGCTTGTTTAGTCAATGCACATATAAGAAGCAACTAATAAGAGTTGATGCTTCTTGGTCCCCCCAACCCTCACTCTTTAAAACTAATTTTAAAACACTAGATATAATCTAATGTTTATCATATTGTAAATGGAAAAGCAAATATTATATTTATACAGTAAAATAATAGCTAGAAATTAAAAAGAACTAATTACTGACACAAAGTAGCTTTGATAAATCTCAAAAGCATTATGCACAATGAAAGAAAGTAGACAGTAAAGACCAGATACTCAGTAATTCAAGAAAAGAAAATTCAAGAAAAGGAAAAACTATAGTGACAGAGGGTAGGTCAAGTGTTTACCTAGAAGAAAAAATGAGAGGATTGACTACAAATGTTGGTGAAGTGTTCTATATCATGATCATGCTATTTATAAAAATCAACAGCAAAGTAAAATTGAACCTACTTAACTGTATTTTTTAATATATTAATACATGTATATATGGAGAATTATATATTTACATACATAGATACAAACATATATATATGTTTTCCTTCCTCACTTACTAGCCTGACAAGGAAAATTAGAAAGGGAGATATTTAGCATTTGTATTGGAGGGTCTTCCTTTCCTCTTTTCTTATTGGGAGAAAGATGGCCACAAGGGGACCATTTCTATCTGTAGAGGGGACAGCATCTGCTCTTATGAAGGAAAGCTTATCCAGGCACTGTTCTACTGCGTAATCCTGGAGTTAGTATTATGGAGTCTACTTGCCCCAGTTATAAACTACATTCATTCCTAAATATTAGACTTATAACTAATAAAGTTTATGCTTAAATATCTTTCTGCTTTAGTTATTCAGTTGTTAAATGAATAAAAATCAGGTGATATGGGAATCATCAGCTTTCTCAACTCCCTCTCATCTCACAACATCTAATGTAAAAACTTGGCATTTGGAATATTTTTAAATTGAATTTAGAAAACAAAATATGAAGAAGTTCTTGGTGCCTCTTCATAAAATCCAATGCATGGATCTTCATTCTATCTTCTGTATGACAGCTTCTTCTTGTATATGGTGCTTTTAGTGATCATTAGATAGCTGTGCACATCAACAAGGGCTTTAGAATTGCCAGATGCACACACAAGAAAAGCACAAATATTTCTTGCATTTGATACCTTCAGTCTAATATTGTCAAACATGGGCCATATGTCTACTTCTAAATGAGTAAATCAGTAAGGTAAACCTTGTGTTAACTGATTTTCATTATGAGCTCATGACTCAGAATATATAATGAATGTAAACTATTGAGAGAAGTCATTCTCAAATGAAATGCTGTGACTGTATGACAGGTGTGTTGAGATACTGAGTCTTCCAACCTCAGAGGGGCTGACCAGAACCTAGTCATGGAGTTTCACTAGGTTCGTTCTGTGAACAGTTCCAACTATTTAGTGTATCCAGAAATGTTATTGTTTTGCATTTGTGTCAATGATTAAAAAATGAAATTTGGGGGAGCCCTCAGAGTTAACAATAAAGACTCAACTCTGAAGCTAAAATGGGATTTACCATCCTGAACCAAAATGACTGTGTTTTAGAAAGTAAGTAACTGAATAAAATGAGTTCCTCCAGGATAGAGATGGGGTATGGTAGGAATGAATGTTGAGTAAGCAAACAAAAATGTCCATCGTACTTTCAGAATTTTTCCCCTAATTAACGTATGCTATATCATTCTATATTGTGTAAGAAATGAAATCTGTATATCATTTTGACATAATATTAGTTGACTTCCTGACATACATAATTGCTAAAATACCTTAAAAAGGGTCCTGTTTAACCTTGCCTCCATTCTATTTTTACATTGGTTTAGATTGTCCTCTGCATATCTTTATGACTTATATTTGCTGGAATTCATATAGAAAAGTCAAGTGAGTTCTTTATTTTTTTCCATAATACCCTATATATGATATATCAAATTTATAATCACAGTGTTTGGCTTATTTGCCTGTCTTTACCAACTTTTTGAGCACCTTAAGGACAAGAATAGTATTGTTTACTTATAACTCTCACCAAGCTCAAGTTTTGACACACAACTTTTTGAGCACCTTAAGGACAAGAATAGTATTGTTTACTTATAACTTTCACCAAGCTCAAGTTTTGACACACACAGTAGGCTGTCAATTATAGTGCAATAAATATTTTTAAACTTTTTTTTTAAGACACAGATGAGAGAGAGAGAGAGAGATTGAGAGAAACAGACAAGGACAGGCAGACAGGAAGGAAGTGAAATAGGAAGCAACTAATTGTTGTTGTGGCACTTTAGTTGTTCACTGATTGCTTCCTCATATGTGCCTAGACTGGGGAGCTCAAACAAAGCCAATGACACCTTACTCAAGCCATTGGTCTTGGGCTCAAGCCAACAACTCTGAGCTTTATGCAGTGGCCTTTGAACTCAAGCCAGTAACGCCACGCTCAAGCTGGTGAGCCAGCACTCAAGCCAATGTTCAAGCCAGCGAACTTTGGGTTTCAAACTTGGGTCTACAGCATCTTAGGTCAATGTTCCATCTACTGCGCCACTTCCTGGTCAGGACTTAACACCTATTTTGAAAGTAAAACTTACCTATGGACTAAAAGCACAAAAACATAAGAAATAGTCTCTGCTTTCTTTAGTAAAAGAAATGACGAATTCATTCATTGGGACTAGTTGAAAATTGATTTTATTTCAAGTTGCGACATTTGGGTATTGTTGCTGGGGTTTCTGCTGTCTTTGAGACAACTTTCAAATCCTTTCTTAGTAAGTAGTTATGCCCTCCTATATTTGACCTTGCAGAAATGTGTATACATATTAACATAGTTAAAAGCAGAGTGTTATTTGAGTGTTAGCATTCTGGAGCTTCTAAAATCTTTTATAAATCCTTTATTTTAATGTATTATAATCATAATGAATAAACTGCCAACATTTTATTATTTTAGCATTCTCTGAGAACAGCATAAGATGATTTTATGAGTATAAAAACAGAATTTGTTTAAAGGCTGACAATAGGAGTACTTTATGTGATGTGAAAAATCTTAGCAAATTTTAATAAATGAGAAAGATCTTCAAGGACTCTGTTAGAAAGGGAAAGCAAACACCCATGGAAAATACTAAGGCTATCTTGAAGGATTCTTGGTTGACTGCATAGTTAAAACAAGTACAACAAACTATTTTTTATATAATAAAATATGAGTGGGCACTAGGCCATTTTATCTATCAATTCTAGATAATATGGACCACATTGTATTACATTGATTATATTGTAATGGTTTAATTGTATGTGCCTCAAGATTAGTTCTTATTTATTATCATGTTCTGAATAATTAGCAAGTTTGCTGGTACATGGAAAGGTTTCAATTTATGTTAATTGAATGAATATAATATGAATGAGGGCAAACATTCAGAAATCTAAATTTTTAATTTCCAGTCTAACTTGTGTTGACGCAGTGGATAGAGCATCAACCTGGAAGCTGAGGTTGGTGGTTTGAAACCCTGAGCTTGCCTGGCCAAAGAACATATGGGAATTGATGCTTTCTGCTCTTTCCCTCCTCTTCCCTTTCTCTTTCTATCTTCTCTCTAAAATAAATAACTAAATAATCTTTAAAAATTAAAAAAATAAATTTTGAATTTCTCTGTTATAAATGTAGTATTTGAAAAACTGCAATAGAATTTCATTTTTTATATCAAAATTGCAAATCATAAGTGAAGGAAAATGAGAACTGGGTATTAGGAATAAAAAGCCAGGAAAAACAGATGGTATGTGTGTTACAAACTAATGAGTCAGCTCTAATTCTGGAAACCTTATGAATGAGAGATATCCACGATGTTTTGTCCTCAATAGCCCAGCTCAAGTTTTGTAGACTCACACTTCATTTATGGAGTCAGTTCATCTCATATGTGGTATTTTTCTTCTCCTTCTATTTCCCAAATAAAGTAACTTTCTCATGATATGCTCAGAGGACAACTTCAATTTTGTCTCCCGTAATGTTTCAGGTTTAATTTGCTCTAGAATACACTTATTTGCTTTCTTGAAGTCCAAGGTATCTGTAGAGCTCTTATCCAATACCATATTTCAAATAAATTAATTTCTTTTTCTATCAACCTTCTTTACTATCTCCTTTTCACATCCATGCATAGCAATAAGGAACATCAGGATGTGGAAGGTTATAGCCTTGGTTCCTAATGACACATATTTGCATTTGATAATCTTTCCTAATTTTTCCATTAAGATGGTTCTGTGTGTCAGCTTTTTCTTGATTACTTGGCTGTAATCTTTATTTGAATTGAAGATTGAATCAAGGTAAGCAAAATCTTTAATTTCAATATCTTCATTAGGTATGTAAAAGTTGTTTATTTCTTCTGTAGTCATGCAGTTGGGACAAGAGGAAAAAAATGTAGATGTAAAACATAGTCTACAATTTAATAAAATGTGAAATAACACTCTAATATTTTTAGTAATTGCTCCAAATGATATATGTTTTAAAAATATTAAAATGGTTAAAATAAGCTTGTCTTACATAAATATTAAAAATAAAGATATTCTGTTAAAAAGTGTATCTCCACTCAATGATTTATTCTTAACTAAATGGTTCTTATAAATAACTAAAATTAATGAGGAAATAGAATTATTTCAGCTAAAGAGGGAATTGGAGGTTACATACAGTGGTAGAATAGGTCTTATCAGTCCTAACATGGCATGGATAACAACTAAAAAGTTTAGACAAAATATAAAATAAAACTACTTAAAGGCAATGTTGGGTGACCAAAAGAAGGTATATTAAAAGGTTATACAACAATGAAAATAATGGGTGTACTTACATATTTAAAATTTCTTCTTTGAAAACTTGCAGCAATCAGTAACATGTGAAACAACAAAATCATAGATAGACTCTGGCAGATAGACATTATACTTATTGTTTAAACAATGAGTAAAAATAGAAGTTAAAAATTAAGGTGGAAATATCAGACAATGAATTAAGAACAATTTTTGGATAAAAACCCTGCTTAAATCTCCTACTAACCTCCAAATTCTGCATTTAAATTGGTTGTAAAGCTAGCTCTGGATGATCCCAGACCTATGTATATGGAGAATAAACTCCAAGAAATCCAATTCAGACTAGAGAGAGATCTGAAATTTCTTTGTACTACAGGAGTAGAGTTGGAATTATATCCATCCAGGTTAAGTAATTATAAAAATAAATAAAAACACTCTTTGTGGAAAGATTAATACTCAAAATATACAACATATATACCAAACATAATTAAATATAAAAAAATAAATTGGGGAATGTCAAACATAACTCAGAGAAAAGACATATAAAAACAATTCTGAGATGACCTACATATTACTATTAAAAGACAAATATTTTAAAATATATTATAAGTTGGTTGAATGATGCAAGGAAGACACGCTTGCCGTAATTTAACAAATAAGAATTCTCAAAAGAGAAATTGAGTTTAGAAAAAAGAGCTAAATTAAAATTCTAGATCTGAACAGGGAATTAATATAGTCCATGAAAATGAAATAACTCATGAATGGGAACATTAATGAAACAATAAGAAAAAAAACTGAAAAGAACATAAGACACTGATGGGGTAATATGAAAATATCTAGTATATGAGTATTTGGATTTCCATAAAAACTGGAGAGTATATAAATAATATGTTAAAAGAGCAAAAGCTGAATTTACTTTCCAATAGTGGGAAAAAAGTCATAAATTTAAAGAGTGTTTGCAACATAAATACAAAGAAACTATATCAAGGAATATCAATTAATGTTATAATACAGAGGCAAAGCAATTCTTCAAAACCACAGAATAGACTTATTATCACCTTCAAAGGAACAATGATAAGATTGACAAGGTCCTGAACAGTTGGCTCAGTGGTAGAGTGTGGCCAGGCATGTGGCAGTCTCGAGTTTGATTCCTGGTCAAGGTGCACAAGAGAAGTGACCATCTGCTTCTCCACCCCTCTCCCTCCACCTTTTCTCTGTCTTTTGCTCCTACAGCCATGGCTCAAATGGTTTGAGCAATATGGCCCCAGCCACTTAAAATGGCATCATGGCCTTGCTTCACGCATTAAAATAACTCAGTTGCTGAGCAACGGAGCAGCAGTCTCAGATGGGCAGAGCATCCTTTTGTAGGGGGTTCGCCCGGTGGATCCTGGTCTGGTAGCATGTGGGAATCTGTCTCTGCCTCTTGCCTCTCACTTAATTTAAAAGAAAAAAAAATGTAGACAAATGTTTTTTTCAGGATAAACAATGGAATCCAAAAATAAAAATGGAATAAAAGCCTTAACTGCTCAATGGGTATAACTGCCAAAATTTAATATGTCAAAAGTTAAATTAAATGTAAAAAGACTCATGGGGAAGGCTGTGCATGTGTAGAAGCTGAGGCCTGTGACAAATCTCTGTACCATCCCTTTAATTTTGCTTTGAACCTTAAACAACAATAAAATTTAAATTTAAATATAAAAATGTAATATTTATAATATTAAAATTAAGAGAATCATATGGTCAGACTGGAAAAAATCATAAACATATACATGTATAAACATGGATATATATCTAAATGATATAATAATATTTAAAAATTACTCTCCTATTTAACTATTTGGAAACAAAATAAAAGGTATATACTAGATAGAGAAATAGAATTCATGTCAATCATCTTAGTTGAATCCTAACGCCAGTAACATTGAACACTTCATTAATCCTTCAGTGATAATTCTTTTTCATTATTAGACCATGATATTTTTACTTCTTCTCAGCCATTGTGCATTATGATAGCATGCTATTAGTTGTTTATCTTTGCAGCTCTTTTAAATTAAGGGTTATTCCTTTTGAACTTATCTGAACCACAGTGGGCTGTTAATATAGGCTATGTTGAATTAAATTTCTGGAGTTTATTAATTCATCCCATACTTATTAAAGATCACTATGGCAGATGCTCTTCCAGGTGCTGTTTATATAGCTATTAATAAAAAAAAGTAAAGTCTATGTTCTCGTGAAACATACATTTGTAGTGGTAGAAGACAGACAATAAATAAATAAACAAGTAAATAAAGTTATCAAATGATAATGAGCTCTTTAAAATAATTAGGAAATGAGAGTCCTTGCAACTAAGTATGCCACACCAAAATTGTTATAGGAGGTCTGTTTAGATAACCTTTAAGAAGTGATTTGAATAAAATAAGACAATGTGTTATAGAAATATATGTGACAAGCAGATTACAGGCAGAGAAAGCATTAAGAACAAACGCACTACAGCCTGACCAGGTGGTGGTGCAGTGGATAGAGCGTAGGACTGGGATGCAGAGGACCCAAGTTTGAGACTCTGATGTCACCAGCTTGAGTGCAGGTTCATCTGGTTTGAGCAAAGCTCACCAGCTTGGACCTAAGGTTGCTTGCTTGAGTAAGGAGTTACTTGGTCTGCTGTAGCCCCACAGCCAAGGCACATATGAGAAAGCAATCAATGAACAACTAAAGAGCCACAATGAAAAATTGTCAATTCTCATCTCTCTCCCTTCCCATCTGTCTGTCCCTATCTATCCTTCTCTCTCTCTCTACTCAAAAAAAAAAAAAAAAAGAATAAGTACACTACAACTAGAGCTGAATGATTGAAAGAAAGAATAGAAAGAAGATTATAGATGGGAAAGAACATCAGCTATTACTGTGTATTATTAGTTGAGAAACTACTGAATGATTCTGTGTATAAAGGGCTTTCTTTCCTTGTGGTTTCCAGCTATGAACACCCACAGTCTATCTTGGGATCTTGGGTAAGTTTGGAAACTTATAACCCATTTAGGATGCTATTTGTATATTCTAGATGAAACAAGATATTGGCTTGAACCAAGAACATGGTACTTGGGGCTTTAAGAATTAGTCAAATTGTGGCTATATTTTGAATGCATAATCAATAAGATTTCCTGATGGTTTCAATATGGCATATGAGGAAAAGTGAAAGCTAAATATTGTGAAACTAGGATTTTATCTAAACAAATGAGAGAAAAAAATTACTATTTTATTGAGATAATTTATTATTCCACTCTGAACATAAGCAAGCCATATGAAATTAGTAAAATTATTGAGAGTAATAGGTATGTTGTTGTCCTTATTGTTAATTAGGTTAATAATATTCTTCCAGAGTTCTGAAAGAAAATGTATGATAAGTAGACCAAACAATGCATGTAAAAAAGAAACTTAATTATCAAACTGTGTATAAAAGTACATAATCTGGAAATACCACAAGTGCCATTCAGTGGATGAGTAGATAAAAGAGTTGTGGTATATTTACACAATAGCACCATAAAAAAGAATAAAATCTAATCTTTTGCGACAGCATCGATGGCCCTGGAGACTATTATGCTAAGTGAAATAAACCAGACAGAGAAAAACAAATACCATATTATCTCACTTATATGTGGAATCTAATTAACACAATAAACTGAAGAACAAAACAGAAACAGCATCAGGATCACAGAGAATAGATGGACAGCTGTCAGATGGAAAGGGGAAGAGGAGGTGGAATCAAAGAAGGTGAAGGAATTAGCCAAAATCATCTATCATATATATAACACATATATACAGACAACAGGGTAGCAATAATCAGAAGGAAAAGGGGGTTAGAGGTAAGGGAAGAAGATAGAGGAAGGGGAAAGGGATCAAATAGAAGAAATAATGGTGAAAATAGAAAGGAAAACACATAACTGTTTGTAAAATGAAATAAACAGACTTCTTCTGGAAAAGATGGAGTAATTTACAATTGGTCAACATTTGTCATTCATTACAGTTTAAAACTTCCATACAGAAATTTAAAAAAATCCAAATAAAATTTTTATTAACATTTTTCTTTTATTTTGTGTGTGCTCATGAGCTTTCTTCTTTTTATCTTTCTTTTCTAAATCCTTCCAACCTTCTCAACCTGCACTCTCCCCTGACAGCTGTCAGCTGACACTCAATGTATGTGTCTGTCTCTATTTTGTTAGTTCATTTTGCTCATTAAATTCACATATAAGTGGAATAATATGGTACTTGTCTTTCTCTGACTGGCTTATTTCACTTAGCATAATGCTCTCAATCCATCTATGTTGTTATAAAAGGTAAGATTTCCTTCTTTTTATGGCTACATAGTATTCCATTTTGTAAACATGTCACAGCTTTTTTGTTCATTCATCTAAGATGGGCACTTAGGCTGCTTCCAAATTTTGACTATTGTGAATAATGCTACAATGAACATAAAGGTGCATATATTCTTCAGAATTAATGTTTTGTGTTTCTTCAGATAAATTCCCAGAAGTAGAATTGCTAGGTCATAAGGCATTTCCATTTTTAATTTGAAAGTTTGGCAGAGGAACTAATTTAATTAGTGTCCTGTCTATATATTTTTCAAGTATTTGGGGGACAATATCAAATAAAGATTATAAACTTATTGTCCTTAAGGAAATAAGAAATGTCATTGTGAGAAAATAATAAATTATTTTAAAAGTGTGTATAGATTTTTTTTCAATTACTATCATTATTACCTCAATAAGTCAATTTATACAAAATATGTTCTTTGAAAAGATAATTTGGATGTTAAGTTATATATAAAATATAATTCTGAGTTAAAATAGGTTAAAATAGGTTCAGGTCTCTTTAATACAGTATTGCTTACAGTTTTTAATGTGTATTCTATTCTTTGGGATAAAGTAGGCAGTACCTCTTGTAATCATTTGATCTCATTTCTTTTTGTATTTTTGATTGACATTTTTCATATTTAGTGTCCAAAAAAATGCCCTTGACATTGGGAGTTTCTCATATAATACTTTCTAATGATGTATAATTAATAATGAGAAATAAAGCTATTATTCTATCATATTTACCTAAACTGTATAAAGACAGATAGCTCTTGTGTGTTCAACTGATGTTAAATGTCATACTAAATTAAGGAAGCATAGTCAATATACCTATTTAATAAGTCTAAATATCCAACATTCCATTAACTCATCAAAGTTTTTCTTCATAATAAGAGGTAAATGCCCTGGCCGGTTGGCTCAGTGGTAGAGCATCGGCCTGGTGTGCAGAAGTCCCGGGTTCAATTCCCGGCCAGAGCACACAGGAAAGCGCCCATCTGCTTCTCCACTCCTCCCCCTCTCCTTCCTCTCTGTCTCTCTCTTCCCCTCCCGCAGCGAGGCTCCATTGGAGCAAAGATGGCCGGGCGCTGGGGATGGCTCCTTGGCCTTTGCCCCAGGCGCTAGAGTGGCTCTGGTCGCAACAGAGCGACGCCCTGGAGGGGCAGAGCATCGCCCCCTGGTGGGCAGAGCGTCGCCCCCTGGTGGGCATGCCCGGTGGATCCCGGTCGGGCGCATGCGGGAGTCTGTCTGACTGTCTCTCCCCATTTCCAGCTTCAGAAAAATACAAAAAAAAAAAAAAAAAAAAAGAAAGAGGTAAAATAACAAAGCCAAATTATATGTAAAATTGGTGTCTTATATAACTATATGCAATAAGAAAGCTCTACAGTTAAACATATTAGATAAACATAAAATACCCAGAAAAACAACAATTTGGATATTCTCATAAAAATGCATGACTATTGAAAAAATCTGCCAAAACTTTTCTGTTGTAAAATGTGATGATTTCCATAACATGATTGAATATTGACCCAAGATGCAGATAAATATTGGTTAAGACAGAAAACTGAGAAACACCTTTTATATCACCTCCCTCTTCTGAGTCATGTCACCAAGACTAAGGATTTGATATACCACATAACTGCCAACACTTGATCACATCTACTTATCTCGCTTGTCAAACAGTCAACCTGAAAAGTGGAGGAAAAGATAACATAAATTGAACAGATTCTCTTGAGAAAAACATAGAGTTCAGCTACAGAGGTAGAATGCTATAGGACACTCATTTTATTATTTATTTTAGACTGAACAAGTTGCAAACAAGAAATCAGTCACACTCAAATTAAGATCATTCAAGAAATATTTAATAAGTTAATTCTTTACAAAACTGTAGATGGATGTAGGAGAATCAAAAAGAATAATGCAGTCACTTGGGTTCTTAAAAGCAGTTGCTCTCATCCCTGGGCCCACAGAAATAGGGACAGTATGATGATTGATATAAAAGAGGTAATAAGGCTACTTTGAATTATGTATGACAATGGTTAGAGAATACAAATGACACGACTAGGAGTACAAAAACCTTAAGTCATATTATTTTCTTTTTTCCCCTCAGATCTCATGTAGGAGTTTCCCTTGGAAAAACACAATAAGAAGCTAGAGGAATAAGGTAGTCTGTTGATATTGCCTATTCACATTTGTCCCAAGTAGAGTACAAACCCGGCTGGGTAAAAGGTGGAACTAAAGAACCAATAGAAGAATACCTATAGTGACTATCAGTCTTCTTTCAAAATTCATAATAAGGTCAATTAAATGAACCAAGGAAAAGAATTTTAAATTCCATTCCTTTAGGAGTATAAATTTTTTTTTCTCTTTTTTAAAAAAATTTTTATACTTCCCTATTTCCTTGTGTTATTTTTTAAATTTATAATGACATAGTTTCCAGTGTCCCACTCTATATAACACCCTCTGCACACTGCATCATGCCCCCTCATAATCCATGCTCTTCCCGTCCCCACTTCCACTGACCCCCTCCACCTCTACCCCCCCATTTTGCTCTGGCTATTGCTACCAGGCTATGTTGTGACCTCAAATTTTTATGTCTAATTACAGTTTGGATTGAAATAGTCAGCTATGAAGGTAGAAAAGGCATTTTCAGACTATCTTAATGTAAACCTCCTTACAAAATTTATCTAAGTTAATTATGAGTTAATAAAGGTAAATAATCTGAAAAACCTTAAAATTTTAATATTTTTATAATTTCACCTTCAAATTTCCTCACAAATGTTTTAGTAAAATCAGATTTTTATGATTTTTTTTTTGTATTTTTTTTTTTTTTCTGAAGCTAGAAATGGGGAGAGACAGTCAGACTCCCGCATGCGCCCAACCTGAATCCATCCGGCACGCCCACCAGGGGGCGACGCTCTACCCACCAGGGGGCGATGCTTTGCCCCTCTGGGGGGTCGCTCTGCCGCGACCAGAGCCACTCTAGCACCTGGGGCAGAGGCCAAGGAGCCATCCCCAGCGCCCGGGCCATCATTGCTCCAATGGAGCCTCGGCTGCGGGAGGGGAAGAGAGAGACAGAGAGGAAGGAGAGGGGGAGGGGTGGAGAAGCAGATGGGCGCTTCTCCTGTGTACCCTGGCCGGGAATCGAACACGGGACTTCTACACGCCAGGCCGACGCTCTACCACTCAGCCAACCGGCCAGGGCCAAGATTTTTATGATCTTTATAAATTTCTGATCTTCCATTTATGTAAGAAAATTGTTGCTTATGTATTTCAAGGAATGGTTTTTTTGTTTTGTTTTGTTTTTTTTCTGAAGCTGGAAACAGGGAGAGACAGTCAGACAGACTCCCGCATGTGCCTGACCGGGATCCACCCTGCTCGCCCACCAGGGGGCGATGCTCTGCCCCTCCGGGCGTCGCTCTGTCGCGACCAGAGCTACTCTAGCGCCTGGGGCAGAGGCCAAGGAGCCATCCCCAGCGCCCGGGCCATCTTTGCTCCAATGGAGCCTGGGCTGCGGGAGGGGAAGAGAGAGACAGAGAGGAAGGGGGGGGTGGAGAAGCAAATGGGCGCTTCTCCTATGTGCCCTGGCCAGGAATCAAACCCGGGTCCCCCGCACGCCAGGCTGACGCTCTACCGCTGAGCCAACCGGCCAGGGCCAAGGAATGGTTTTGATTACATATAAAAACATACCCATTATGCATACATATTCAGAATGTAAAATTTAATTAGATCTAAAGATAAATAACATTTTATCTTTTAAATTACTGAATTAATTTATCTTAATATCAGATGGTTCCTTTTCTACTTTATTGACCACTTATATTTCCTTCAGCATTAAAATCTTTCTGATTATTGTGTTCTGTTTATTAAACTGCTATTACATATCTTCCCCAACTGACACTGTACAAGCCAGCTGCTTCATAAAATAAACAAACCAACCAAAAATGTCTTAGCACATTATTCTCTCATTTTTTTTTCATTCCTTAAAAGACATGGTGATCCCACTCTTCATTTACACACAACTTTGTGTGAGTGAGAAACAAGTACCCAACAAGAAAGTTTCTAAAATCAATTAGAGCATTATGTTTAATATTGACATTAATTTAAAGAAGATCCCATGGTCTGTAATTTATGTGGAAAATATGTAGGGTGACGTTAACTTTATAGCCACCCCACACTATTCTAACTTATCCTGGACAATATCCATTAGCAATATTATGCCACCTTAATTATTAATAATGATGATACAGACCCTTCTCACTTTCAGGAATATGTAGGTCTAGATAATAATGTACATGTAAATCATATTGAAAGAATATTATTTCTTGTAAATGCTAATATATTATATTAGAATAGTTGATGTTCATACATATTCAAAGATTAATAAATGAAATTTTTCATAATTTAATTCACTCACAGTAGCCCCCTCTCTCCCTTATCTGTGGTTTTGCTTTTCACTGTTTCAGTTACCTATAGTCATCTGCAATCTAAAAATATTAAATACAAGATTCCAGAAATAAATAATTAGTAAGTTTTAAATCGCATGCTGTTCTGAGTACCATGCTGAAATCTTGCACTGTCCTGCTCCGTCCTCCTCAGAGAGTGAATCATTCCTTCCTCTAGCATATTTGTGCTGTATACACTACCATCGATTTGTCACTTAGTAGCCATCCAGATTATCAGAGAGACTGGCCCAGTATCACAGAGTTAGTTCAACTAATCCTTATTTTACTTAACAAATAGACACAAAGTGCAAGACTAGTGATGTTAGCAATTCTGATATGGCAAAGAGAAGCCATCAAGTCAAGTGCTTCTTTTAAAGGAAAAAGAGTCCAGCACAATAATTTATTTTAAAAGAGAGAGATAGACTATATTCACATAACTTTTACTATAGTATATTGTTATAATTGTTCTATTTATTATTATTTATTGTTGTATATATAGAAAAATATAGTACAAATAGGGTTTAGTACTCATCGTGGTTTCAGGCACACACTAGGAGACTAGGAACATGTCACCCATGGATAAGGGAGGTCTACACTAGTAATGTTTATTATTTAAAGTTATTCTCTGAGATTTTTTTATACTAATATACATTTTGATTTTATCCAAAAGGTTAATTTGATATGACATGTTAGCAAATCTTATTTAACAAAGAAATTTTTTTCATGTAGTGTCTCTGGCCCAATATTTAACATTGTGGAAATAACAATCTAGTGCAGTTCTGAAAGCACAATATCTCTTCAGCTCCCAAAATATGTCCCTGACTCTTCTGTTTTCTATCTCTTTGCTACATTTTTTGACTGGTACTTAACTTCTTTTCTGCTAGTCTCTAGTGCATGCAGCTAGGTGACCGCATAATTTACCATTCAAACCAGAAAATGTTTGAAAGTAAAAACAAATAAATAAATAAATACTACCCAGAGAAAACAAGCTCAATCCAGAACTACTCAAGTAACCTTTGACATGCAGTCACCCTATATATGAAACATATTTAGCAGTCTAGTATGGCCTAATAGATGAGGCAAAAAAAAAAAAAAGCCTAAAATGAATGAACTCATGTCTTATAATTTGCTTCTTCTAAATTGATTCATCTTTGTTTAAGTTATCTTCTTTGACAGGTTTCCTTTAGGTGCTGTTGAACTATAGCTAGATAGTATGGTAAGTGTATTCCAATATGCAAGGTATATTGATGAATGTGTTGCTTATTTAAAAACTCTTATTTAGGAAGGTTTTGGTTAGATTTCTCATGTAAGAATACATTTTTCCTTTTTTAATTTTTCTGTATTTTTCTGAAGCTGGAAATGGGGAGAGACAGTCAGACAGACTCCCGCATGCGCCCCACAGGGATCCACCCGGCACGCCCACCAGGGGGCGACGCTCTGCCCACCAGGGGGCGATGCTCTGCCCCTCTGGGGCGTCGCTCTGTTGCGACCAGAGCCACTCTAGCATCTGGGGCAGAGGCCAAGAAGCCATCCCCAGCACCCGGGCTATCTTTGCTCCAATGGAGCCTTGGCTGCAGGAGGGGAAGAGAGAGACAGAGAGGAAGGAGAGGGGGAGGGGTGGAGAAGCAGATGGGTGCTTCTCCTGTGTGCCCTGGCCGGGAATCGAATCCGGGACTTCTGCACGCCCGGCCGACGCTCTATCACTGAGCCAACCGGCCAGGGCCTACATTTTTCTTTTAAATTGAGTTTATTGGAGTACCATTAATAACAAAATTATACAAGTCTCAACTGCCCAATTCTACAACATATCCCTATACACTGTATTGTGTATTCACCCTCCAAAGTCAAGTCTTTTTCTATCACCATTTATATCCGCATACCCCCTCTATTTCCTCACCCTAGCAATCACCACATTGTTATCTATGTCCATAAGTTGTTTCTATTACTTGTCCTTTTTTGTTCAATTCCTCTACCCCTCCCACCCTGCCCCACCAGGACAGCTGTCAGTCTGCTCTATAAGGCTGTCTCTGTTTTTGTTGTTGTTAGTTCATTTGCTTATTAATTTCCACATATGGGTGGAATTATATGGTACTTGTCTCTCTCTGACTGGCTTATTTCAATTAGTATAATGCTCTCCTGGCCTATCCATGCTTTGCAAAAGGTAAAATTTACTTTTTCTATGGCTGCGAAATGTTCCATTGTGTAAATGTATGACAGCTCTTTATCCACGTGGGCTGCTTCCAAATTTTGCCTATTACAAATAATGCTGCAATGAACATACTAGTGCATATATTCTTTCAAATTAGTGTTTAATACCAGGACTGATTAATATTCCAGAAGGTGAACAAAAAGTCAAATCAACATGTGAATAAAAATATATTTGAATATATTTCCCATCTAGTGTTCATCACCAGCAACATTTATTAACAAATCTAACTCTGGTTTGTTAATAAATTTGTTAGGTATTTTCAGAGTTCACTGTACAAAATAATCCTAGCCTAAATTTTATAGTGAATTAAATAATGCCTGTGAAATTTAAGACAATAAAAGTTATACTCACCTCAAAGCCAAAAGAATGACTAACAAATAATAATAAATTCTGGCTTGGGAATGATGTTTACTTAACATACTGATACTTCTTTAAGAGTACACTAATTAGAAAACAAAGAGTCTTCTTGTTGAGAATTAATCACATTATTATCTTTGTTTTAAATTTCATAATTACCTGAAGATTTGACTACAGAACAGTCTAAAAATGTGACTTATCATGTAGGTTTAGGACCATGTGATATCATTTCTGATTTCTGGACAAAGGGTTGACTAAACATGTTAATCTAATTCCAGTAAGTAGCTGAAAAATAAAGGTTAGCCACATGGGGGTTTGTGAGTGAACCCCAATGAAACCTCTGGACACCAAAGTATCAATTGAGTTTATCCAGCTAACAATCCTATGCATACATTACGGCCAAGAAGAGTTAATGCTGGCATGATTACAAAGGGAGAAGGCAACTGGACTCTCCATGTTTACAGATCTCTAAAACTCTACTTTATCTGTCCTTCTTTTTCTTAAGTATTTATCTATTTTTTTAAGATTTTATTTATTCATTTTAGAGAGAGGAGACAGAGAGAGAAAGAGAGAGAGACAGAGAGAGAAGGGAGGGAGGAGCAGAAAGCATCAACTCCCATATGTGCCTTGACCAGGCAAGCCCAGGATTTCGAACCAGTGACCTCAGTGTTCCAGGTCGACACTTTTACCCACTGCGCCACCGCAGGTCAGGCTATCTGTCTTTCTTTTAGTTGATTTTAATATGTATATTCTTCCTATGGCAACTATAAATATTAGTATAGCAGTTTTCATTGAATTCTGTGACACCTAAAACTTGCAGCTGATATCAGAATTGAGGGAGGTCATGTGTAGAAATGTTTTCTCAAATTTTTCTGCTTGGACAAACTATTTTTAATAGTTTCCATTGTATTCTCCAAGAAGTTATGATTCATAAATTCTTAGTTTGTTGGTTTGTTACTAGTAAGCCTTAGCCAGGTATTGAACTGTTAAGTATGTTCAATTAATAAGGTGTTTTTCTCCTATAAAATGTCATTATTAATATATCCAAAAATTAGTGGGTATATTAATAGACTGGGTAATTTGTCTTTTATTTCCCTGGAGGTGTCCCCCATTTTCAAAGGAGTAAATATATGATAAAAAGGAATAAATAAGTTGTAGACCAGCTGCTTTACAACCTTCTTTTATTTCAGTAGTAAGAATGTAAAAAAAGCAGCCACAGCCCTAAATTCTTTGCATCATTAGTCAAGATGGTTACACTGTTGCTTCACAAAATACAATCAATTAAAGTATACATATATTATATGTTGAGTCTTCTGTTAGAGACAATCTATGGGACTGGATGAACTATTTTTCTTAACAATGTTTTGGCTTTATATCCATTACATTAACCTTTTCAAAGTATAATCAATCAATATCTTTTCATTCATAAATAACCACTATGCTCAATAACATTAACTTTTGCTCTCAGCAATTTCCACATGAAATCTTCACTAAAGAAAAGTATTTATAAATAAATTATATAACACTAGAAAAATCATAACTCATAAAATAAAACTAAAAATATTTGTAAATCAGGATTGTTAATTATTACTTGTAGTTGTGTTAAGATGGATTATAATCATTTTAGCTTTCACAGAATATATTTCATAAATAGATACTGCCTTGGGTAAACATAAATTTTTATTTATGTATTTTTTCTCTACTGAGTATATACCCCCAAAACTCAAACACACTGATACATAAAGACTCATGCAGCCCCATGTTCATTGCAGCATTGTTCACAGTGGCCAAGACATGAAAACAACCAAAAAGCCCTTCAATATATGATTGGATAAAGAAGATGTGGCACATATATACTATGGAATACTACTCTGCCATAAGACATGATGACATCAGATCATTTACAACATGGATGGACCTTGATAACATTATACTGAGTGAAATATGTAAATCAGAAAAAACTAAGAACTATATGATTCCATACATAGGTGGGACATAAAAATGAGACTCAGGGACATGGACAAGATTGTGGTGGTTACTTGGTGGGTGGGGGGAAAGGAGTGGAGGAAAGAGAGGATGGGGATAAGGGGAGGGGAGAGACACTAAAATAAAAATCCATGGGAAAAAATTTTAAGAGGTATCTAACAATTGGATCATTTTTTTTTCTGTTTTAAGTCAATAGTAATTAAGTACAAATTAAACATCTGATGCCTAAAACATGTGAGGTTTATTATATAAAATATATCAGAATCATATAGAGAATATATTTAATAGCAACAATAAAAATCATTAAATTAAAAAAATGTATATAAAATCTTTTGGGGCTTTGATAAAGACTTTGTCTTCTTCCTATGGTACATAATCATTGGATAGGATTAAAAAATAAACTTAATTGTGGCTTATCTTATTGGTTATGAAAGAAGCACATTAGTTCTGAAAGATCTTAGAGAAAACTGAGAGTAAGAAGAATTATTCAGTATTTTTTGTCATTGAACACCTTATCACTAGCCCACTGGAACAATTCTTATACATCTTGATTTCACAACTGCCAAATTTATAAGTGCCTTGAAATATTACAAAATTTGTACAGGTAAGAAGATTTAATTAAACAAATACATAAATACCTAATCAAATAAAAATGGTATATAAGTAAATTATAACTACTTAAAAAAACTAAAGATGAATCAAATTTAAAACTAGAATATCATGCATATAAAACACAGGTTGAGGAAAAATGGATTAAGACAAACAATACCTCTCATTGGTTTCCTGGAGGAAGTTATACAACATAGGAAAATAAATGTACAGTAATGTAAAAATCTTATACTCACTCAAGATTGTATTCATCTGGTAGAGTTAAAAAAAAAAGATATTTAAAGCCTCAGAAACTTTGAAACCAATTGTTTTTATTTAAAGAAATCAAATGCGCCTGACCAGGCGGTGGTGCAGTGGGTAGCGGATCAGACTGGGATGCGGAGGACCCAGGTTCAAGACTCCAAGGTTACCAGCTTGAGCTCAGGCTCATCTGGTTTGAGCAAAAAAAAAAAAAAAGCTCACCAGCTTGGACACAAAGTTGCTGATTTAAACGAAGGGTTACTCTTACTCTGTTGTAGCCTCCCAGTCAAGGCACATATGAGAAAGCAATCAATGAACAACTAAAGTGCCACAACAAAAAACTGATGATTGATGCTTCTCATCTCTCTCCGTTCCTATCTTTCTGTCCCTATTTATCCCTCTCTCTGACTCCCTCTCTGAAAAAAAAGCAATTATTAATAATACAATAATAATAAAACTAGATGATGTTGGCTATCTGTTAGGCACAAAAGTGTATTTTATTTATATCATAATTTATTTAATTCCCAGATGACATCAGAGTAATGGTGGCATGAGAGATACTGCTGAAGTCTCCCCTGGAAAATTTAACAAATTGGACAAATATAATGCAGCAAGGGAACCTCAGCTGGGTTAGCAGACATGACTGAAATGCTGTCCACAGAATGGACTAAAGGTGGGACGGGTTGAAAAGGGGGGCGGAAGCTAAAATGTATTAATTGTGGGCTCTGGAGAGGACACAAACCTGGAGTGACTGGGTTTTCTTTCTACTAGACTATGTGTAGGAGGGAAGCTCAGGCTGTCTGGATTTTTTCCGAGGGATACAGAGAGAGAAATCTGGAGTAACTGGGTCTCCTTCTGCTGGGAAAGCGGTGAGATAGAGGTACAAAGGGGGAGAAACTAAACCAAAGTGACCACAGCACAGGCTCATGGTCAGTGTACCTGTGGTCTGCCTGTAGCCTTCACTTGGCAGAGATGGAGAAAACTAAAGTGCAGCTTTCCAACCTTCCAGATCTTACCTCCTTCACCTCACAGGTATGGAGACTTGTAGAGATAAACACCAGAGAACAATTCTCCAGAGCCATTCTCTCCTGAGAAACAGAAATGCTCTACATCAGGTCCTCTGGTCCTGTGAGACCCAGAGGTCTGATATTGCCACTCCTAGAGCTGTAAAGCCAGAAAGTTAAAGCAATAAAACCCTAAGAACACATCCCACCCACCAATGTGACAGCTTCCCTGCTTATATCATTGACTGCAACATTTCAGCAGACAGCTCAGGAATTTTACAGAGCTAACAGTTATAATACAGCAAAACCTAGAGGAAAGAAAAACTCCCAAAACCAAAATATATATTTTTCTTTTTTGCTTGTTATTTTTTCTCGTCTTATTTTGAATTTTATTTTAAAAATTTTTATATTATTTCTTATGTCTTATATTATTTCTTTGCTTGTTTTTGTTTTTTGGTTCTTGATCTTTGTTTTTAGTGATTTTTCCTTTTTATTTGTTATACTTTTTAAATTTTTATTGTATTTTTTATTTTAATTGATTTTAGTTGATTTTTTGTTAAGGCTAAAAAGAATACAACTCTCAAATGCCATCAAGGAAAAAGAAAGCAAATATCATGGTTACACAAGGCAGAGACATAATTCAAAATAAAATAAACAATTTCCAGAAAAAATCTCAATCACATGAAAACCTTGGAGTTACATGATAGAAAATTCAAAATCAAAGTTCTGAAAATACTCAATGAGATGCAAGAATGCACCAATAGGCAACTTAATGAACTCATAAAACAAATTAATGAACAAAATTAATGCCTCATTAAGGAGATTGAAACTTTAATAGCAGAGATGAAGAACTCAATACATGAACTGAAGAATGAGGTAGCAAGTTTAGCTAATAGAACAAGCCACATAGAGGATAGAATTAGTGACATTGAAGGCAAGCAAAAGAGATGCTACAAAGAAAACAGGAAAAAGACTCACAAATTAAAAAAACTAAGAGAGCTCTAAGAGAATTGCCTGACTCCATCAGAAAGACCAATATAAAAATAATGGGGGCCCTGGCCAGTTGGCTCAGTGGTAGAGTGTCGGCCTGGCATGCAGGAGTCCTGGGTTCGATTCCCGGCCAGGCACACAGGAGAGGCACCCATCTGCTTCTCCACCCCTCCCTCTCTCCTTCCTCTCTGTCTCTCTCTTCCCCTCCAGCAGCCGAGGCTCCACTGGAGCAAAGTTTGCCCGGGCACTGAGGATGGCTCTGTGGCCTCTGCCTCAGGCACTAGAATGGCTCTGATTGCGGCAGAGCATCGCCCCCTGGTGGGCATGCTGGGTGGATCCTGGTCGGGCGCATGCGGGAGTCTGTCTGACTGCCTCCCTGTTTCCAGCTTCGGAAAAATACAAAAAAAAAACCCCAAAATAAAAAAAAAATAAAAATAATGGGTGTATCAGAAGAAGAAAAGAGGGAGAAAAGAATAGAGAGCATATTCAAACTAACAAGGATGAGATTATTTCAAGCCTTTGCAAAAAGTTAGAACCTCGAATCCAAGAAGCAAACAGAATGCCAAGTACCTTAACCCAAAGAGACCTACTCAAAGGCACATTGTAATAAAATTGTCAAAAATCAATGAAAAGTAAGAATCTTCAAGGCAGCTAAGAAAAAAATGAGCATAAGCTATAAAGAAAAGCCCATAAGGTTTTCATCAGACTTCTCAGCAGAAACTCTACAAGCCTGTGGAGAGTGGACCCAAACATTAAAAGTACTGAAAGAGAGAAACTACCACCCAAGAATACAATATCTATCAAAGTTATCCTTCAAATATGAAAGAGAAATAAAATTTTACAGACATACATATGCTAAGGAAATTTATCTCCAGAAAAACACCACTGCAGGAAATACTCAAGAGAGTTATTTAACCAGACACAAAGAAAAAAACAAATAAAACTACAAGTAAAATCTCCAATAAGGTCACAGTGAAAACAAAGATAATCTGTGACAACAATAACAAAAGGGGAGAGGATAAAGATCTGCAGTAGCTAAAGAGGATGGAGTACAGAAGCACTCATAAAATAACAGTCTCCTGTACATGTGAACATTTTTCTCTTAATAACCTAATGGTAACCACTAATGAAAAAGTCTACAGTTTAAAAAAACAACAACAGGGGAAAGAAGTATGGAATGCTACCAAAGAAAAACAACTGACAGATACACAAAAGAGAAGAACCAATCAAGACAAAGAGCTGCCAAAAAACAGAACATAAAATGGTTATAAGAAATTCTCAAGTGTCAATAATTACCTTAAATGTAAATGGAATAAACTCACCAATAAAGAGGCACAGAGTAGCATATTGGATAAAAAGGAAAAGTCAATGACTTCTTGCCTTCAGGAGACACATTTAAGCTGCAAGGCCAAAGGTAGACTCAAACTCAAAGGTTGGAAAAAGATTCTCTGAGCAAATAATATCCAGAAGAAAGCTGGTGTAGCCATACTCATATCTGACAATGCTGACTTCAAAACAACAAAGGTAATCAGAGACAGAGATGGATATTTCATAATGATAAATAGAACATTGTATCAAGAAGATATGATACTTATTAATATAAATGCACCAAATCAGAAAGCACCAAAATATATAAGACATCTACTAACTGATCTAAAAATAGAAGCAGACAAAAACACAATCATACTTGGAGGTTGTAACACACCATTGATGCTTTATATAGATAATCCAAACAGAAAATCAATAAAGAAATACCACCCTTAAATGACATACTCACCCAAATGGACATAATAGACATTTACAGGATATTTCATCCCAAAACATCAGATTATACATTCTCTGGTGTGCATAGATCATTCTCAAAAATGGACTGTATGTTGGACCACAATAACAACATCAACAAATTCAGGAAGTTTGAAATTATACCAAGTATATTTTCTGACCATAAGGCTTTGAAATTAGAATTCAACTGCAAAAAGGAAATAAAAAGAAACCATAAAAGTATGGTAATTAAAAATATACTTCTAAAAAATGACTGGGTCAAAGAAGAAATAAAAGCAGAGGTAAAAAAATATATATAGACAAATGAAAATGACAACACAACATCTCAAAATTTATGGGATGCACTGAAAGCAGTAATAACAGGGAACTTAATATCATTACAGTCTCATATAAAGAAACAAGAGAGATCCCAAGTAATTATCTAACATTACATCTTAATGAACTGGAAAAAGAAGATAAAGGCAACCCAAAGTCAGCAGAAGAAAGGAAAAATTAAAAATTAGAGCAGAACTAAATGAAATAGAGAACAAAAAAAAAAAAGAAAAAATAAATACAACAAAAAGATGGTTATTTGAAAAGAACAATAAATCAACAAACCACTGGATAGACTTACAAAGAAAAAAAGAGAAAGGACCCATATAAACATAATCTTAAATAAAAGAAAAGAAATTACCACAGACATTATAGATATACAAATTATAGATATAGATATAGTAGAATGTTATGAAAGATTATATGCCACAAAATTCAACAACAAAGAGAAAATGGACAAATTTCTAGAACTATACAATCTTCCTAGACTGAGTCACAAAAAAATAGAAAACCTAAATAGACCTATAAACAGGGAGGAAATAAAAACCACTATCAAAAACTTCCCAAAAAACAAAAGTTCAGAACCAGATGGCAACACTAGTGAATTTTATCAAACATTCAAAAAAGATTTTGTACCTATCTTTCTCAAAATCTTTCAAAAAATAGAAGAAGTAATACTCCCTAACACATTTTATGGGGCCAACATAATCCTTATATGAAAACCTGTCAGGCATAACACACACAAAAAGAAATCTACAGACCAATATCTCTTACAAATACAGATGCAAAAATTCTAAACAAAATACTAACTAATAGAATACAACAACACATTAAAAAATGATATATCATGATCTAGTGGGATTCTATCCTGGAGCACAAGGATGGTTTAACATATGAAAAATCAATCAACATAATACACCACATCAACAAAACAAAAAACAAAAATCATATAAACTATCAATAAGTGCAGAAAAAGCATTTGATGAGATAAAATATCCCTTTATGTTGAAAACACTATCAATAAAATAGGAATAGAAGAAAAGCACCTCAACGTAATAAAGGCCATATATGGCAAACCATCAGCTAATATTATACTAAATGGTGAAAAAAATAAATGCTTTTCCTCTAAAATCAGGAACAAGACAGGGCTGCCCACTCTCTCCACTCTATTCAACAGAGTTCTGGAAGTTTTAGCGAGAGCAATCAGGCAAGAGAAAGAAATAAAAGGCATCCATATTGAGAAAAAAGAAGTAAAAGTATCACTTTTTCAGATGATATGATCTCGTATATCAAAAACCCCAAAGATTCCACAAAAAAAAAATATTAGAAACAATAAACCAATACAGTAAAGTCGCATAATACAAAATCAGTATAGTTAGTTTATTTTGTTCATTTGATTTCACATATAAGTGATATCATATGGTACTTGTCTTTCTCTGACTGGCTTACTTCACTTAGCAAAATATTCTCCAGGTCAATTCATGCTGTCACAAAAGGTAAGATTTTCTTCATTCTTATAGCCAACAGCTTTTCTTATCCACTCATCTACTGATATGCACTTGGGCTTCTTCCAAATCTTGATTATTGTAAGTGACACTGCAATGGGGATGCATATATTCTTTCCAAGTAGTGTTTTAGGTTTCTTTAGATATATCGCAGCATTTCATTAATAATTTTTTGAGGTAACATCATACTATGAAAGTAGCTGCACTAGTCTGCATTCCCACAAATAGTGCACGAGAGTTCCATTTTCTTCATATCCTTGTCACCACTAGTTGTTTGCTGACTTTTGATGGAAGCCATTTGACAGGTGTAAGTTGATATCTATTGTGGTTTTATTTTGTATTTTTCTAATGATTAGTGACATTGAGCTTCATTTCATGTCTATTGGGCATCTGTATTTGCTCTTTAGAGAAATGTATTCAGGAATTTTGCCTATTTTTAATTGTATTGTTTGTTTTCTTGGTCTTAAATTTTAGAAGATTTTTATAAATTTTGGCCAAGAGTTTGCTTAAAGGCTTTAATCACCATAAAAAAATAGAAGACTAGATAAAGAAGATGTGGCACATATACATCATGGTATACTATTCAGCCAGAAGAAACGATGACATAGGATCACTTACAACAAAATGGTGGGATCTTGATAACATTATACGGAGTGAAATAAGTAAATCAGAAAAAACAAACAAACCAAGAACTGCAGGATTCCATACATTGGTGGGACATAAAAACAAGACTAAGAGACATGGACAAGAGTGCAGTGGTTACGGGGGGCAGGGGGAAGGAAGAAGGGAGAGGGGCAGGGAGAGGGGGAAGGGTATAAAGAAAACTAGATAGAACGTGACGGAGGACAATCTCTCTTTGGGTGATGAGTATGCAACAGAATTGAATGACAAGATAACCTGGATATGTTTTCTTTGAATATATGTACCCTGATTTATTGATGTCACCCCATTAAAATAAAATTTTATTTATAAAAAAAATTTGGAATTTAATCTATTATCAAATATATCAGGCATATATGTCTTTCCATTCAGTAGATTGTCTTTTCATTTTGTTGATAGTTTTCTTTGCCGTGCAGAAGCTTTTTAGTTTGATGTAGCCCATTTGTTTACTTTTCCTTTTGTTTCCCTTGCCTGAAACAATATATCAGAAAAAATATTGCTATGAGACATGTCTGAGATTTCACTGTCTATGCTTTCTACTAGGATTTATAAGGTTTCACAATTTACATTTAAGCATTTAATCCATTTTGAGTACATTCTTGTGCATGTTGTAAAGGTGTAGTCTACATTATTTATTGAAGAGACTGTCTTTACTCCATTGTGTGTTCTTGCCTCCTCTGTCAAATATAAATTGACCATAGAGATGTGGATTTATTTCTGGGTACTTTGATCCATTGATCTGTGTTTTATTTTTATGCCAGTGCCATGCTATTTTTGATTAGTGTGGCCTTGTAGTATAGTCTGACATCAGGTGGAATGAGTCTAGCTTTGTTGTTCTTTCTCAAGATTGTTGAGGTTATTCAGGGTCTTTTGTGGTTCCATATAAATTTTTGGAATATTTAATTTTATTTCTATGAAGTATGCCACTGTTATTTTAATAAAATTGCATTGATTGTACAGATTGCTCTGGGTGGTATGGACATTTTAGTAATGTTAATCCTTCTTATTCAAGAACAAAATAATGCCAAGAAATTGGTTGGCATTATTTTCAACTTCTTCAAATTCTTTCTACAGTGTCTTTTTATTTTCTCCCAAGTATAGGTATTTACCTCCTTGGTTAAATTTATTCTTAGGTATCTTATTTTTCTGTTGTTGCAATCATTAATAAGATTGATTTCTTAGTTTCTCTTTCTGATAGTTCCTCATTGATATACAAAAATGCCACTGGTTTGTATATATAATTATTTTTAATTATAACTTACATTTAATTTTATTCCATTTTAATTTCAGATTTATAGCATAGTGGTTAAAATATTGTATGTACTTTACAGAATGGTTCCACCTGGCCTCTTTACATACTTATTCCAATTTAATTGGCCATATTCCTCATGCTGTAATTTACATCTCTTCTATATCTTTGATATTTTCTTTTTGTTCTATATATAAATATTATTTTGTATGTGGGTTTTTTTAAAATATAAGAATGTGACCAAATTTTTTTATTCTGAATTTTGAGATTACACTGGAAAACATTAGTGCACAAGTAACAATAACATTCTCCTACATAATCATATTAATTTATCAAACTCCAGTTAATATTGATACATCAATGCCATTTAATTCACAGCTTTCATTTTTGCATTTCTAAAAGTCAATATAAGAGGGAAATTCATTTATTATTATCTTATTTAACAGGTACAATGTTGTGTGTATAAATATATTTTACTTTATGAGAAAAATAACTCAATTTTTTACTCTACATTGCAATTGGTTGTCATATGTCTTCAGTGTCTTTCAATGTGCAACCGATTTTTACTCTTTCTTTGTCTTTCAAAATATTCACACTTTAAAAGTGTTCTTTCATAGAACATGACTCAATTTTTTTTCTGATTACTCCTCAATATTATACAGAATTTATCAATTTGTTTGCAAGAATGGCATAGATAGTGCTTTGTTCTTCTCACTGCCTCCAATTAGACCGTACTTTTTTGATTTGTTCAGTTATTGTGGTGTCAATTTTGCACACTTTGTAATAATAAATACTTTTGTGGCAATCTTTCAAGAATATAAAATAACTAGTTTCTCCTCAAAATTTCTCCACTTATTTTGAGTATCCATTTTTAATTATTGGCTAAACTAGATTTTTCTATGGAAAATCTAAAGGATTTAGATTTGCTAAAGGTTTTAGTTTTAGTTTTCTGATTCAGCATTTCTTCTGATTATAGTCATCGATTTTAGAGTATCAAGAAGTATGAGGTGCAGAGAGTATTCCATACTTTTAAGTAGGAAGTTAATTAGTCACGGTTTCATGAGGGTTGGGAGAAGAGCTAGAAATAATAGGTTAGAGACAGAGGAATATTAGTGGCAACAGCAGTAGGCAAATTTAGTATTCATGCTGATTTCTCATAAACCATATCCCTCAAGGCAGAATCAAGTTTGAGGGTACACCCAAAATATTTCATATTGATTACTTTGAATTTAAAGTTACTTAAGGAACAGCTAGTGCAAGAAGGGCATGTTGAACCTCCTTTTATGCCTTGAAGGCAGGAAATCACTCCCTCTTGTGAAAGGTACCCTCCTTGCTTGAAAGAGCTAAGAAAGACACCTGCATCATTGGTAGTAAGGAATCCAGAGCCAACAAGCCTGCATTGCCTTGTTTGTTTGTTTACTATTTCACTACCTAACTCCTCTTTCTACTATCTGTTAAGCCTAATCCGGAGGGACCCGAAACATTGAAGACACAAACAAAGTCCTTCGATTACACATCAAAGCTTTATTGTCTAGCTTGGCCAAGCGTCAGCAACTCCGACAGAAATCTGAAGGAGAGCACGCGCTGGCCCTTTGTTCTACTTAGTTTTTATAGTTTTGTAAGTGGGAAGTACAGAAACAGGAGCCCCTTACCACTATTGGTTATAGTCATATGTCCTTTAACATGATAGGACCATGTTCAATTTGCAAGCCATACATTATTTTGGAGAAAACAAAATTTACAAGTCAACACAATGGAAGATATCTTTTTACATATTAAAAGGCATTCCCATATTATCTAGTGTTCATCTGCTATCTCTCTGTCCAGAGTCACACGTGTTAACTACACGCATTTTACAGGCGAGGTAGTTTCTGTGGGGACAAATGCCCACAAATGGCTCATAGTTATAAGAAAAGGTTTATTTTGGCTTTTCTCTCCATTCACCCCTTTCCCCACAGGTGTGGTGGAATGTCTGGTGATCCATATTTTTATCCCCTTTGCATTTACAATACAATGCCAAGGGCCATCCTGGTTATGCCAATCACACAGTACAGAGACTATTCTCACAATTTCTCTGCACACCTTAACCCAAATTAGTAAAATTTTCTCCAAGCATCTTAAAATATTAATTCTGTAGTTTTTGGTACCTTACAACACCTGCGGGTGAAGTGGCTCAGTGGCTCCTCATTAACAAGCACACAAACCTGCATCTTTATCCAATCAAATCCTTAAAATGAATTGTTTATCTAAAAAGCATAAAAAGCTGGTTTGGTATAATTTCTCTGAGTATCATTTATGCTCTCTTGTATGTATTAAATTGTGTTTTTCCTGTTAATTTCTTATATATATATATATATATATATATATATATATATATATTTTTTTTTTTTTTTTTTGTAGTTTTCTTAAGTTGGAAACGGGGAGGCAGTCAGACAGACTCCTGCATGCGTCCAACCAGGATCCACCGGCATGCCCACCAGGGCGTGATGCTCTGCCCATCTGGGGCATCGCTCTACCACAATCAGAGCCATTCTAGCACCTGAGGCAGAGGCCACAGAGCCATCCTCAGCGGCTGGGCAAGCTTTGCTCCAATGAAGCCTCGGCTGTGGGAGGGGAAGAGAGAGACAGAGAGGCAGGAGAGGGGGAGGGGTGAACAAGCAGATGGGCGCTTCTCCTGTGTGCCCTGGCTGGGAATCAAACCTGGGACTCCCGCACGCCAGGCCGATGCTCTACCACTGAGCCAACTGGCCAGGGCCTCTTTTTTCTATTTTATTATTAGTCCAGCCATAATAATTTAAGAGAAGTGGAGGGTAAATTTCTCCCTCCTCAACCACAGTAATAATAAAGCTAAGTAACATCTATATAATATATATAATTATATATATTATTATATATGTGTATTAATATATATATATACATAATACATACATACATACATATATAATACGTTGTTTTTCAGGAGAAGAACTCTAAACATAGAGAACCTCAATCTTTTATAATGAGCTGCTAGCCTGCCTGATCTTTGCCCTGGAGGAGACTATATATTTATTATATTGAACAATAAACAAACCCGCCCTTTGCTCCAGATATTCACCCTATCTGTATCTTTAAAACGTAGTCTAAAACAGTCAGTTAGTATTCAATTCATAAAATATTCAAAAACATGAGACTCATTAAAATTGTCTCCCAATCCAGCATTGTTTATCACCTTTACTTTATCATCTAGTCTGCAACCACAAAGGTATGACTCTAAAAAAGAATCAAAGTATGCATGTGTGTATATTCATCTTTGCTTCTCCACAACCACAGTTTCAGATGAGATCCAATAAACTGCCTCCTCTCAATACTCTTTGTAAAAGCCTATGATCTCTGGACCCACATTCTCTCAGGGTCCTCACTCAATTTCTAAAATATTGCTAAAATTCACAGGCATACTTTTAAGACTGTGTTTTTTTAATGACTATTTTCAAGGTTTAACAAATAACTAAATAAATTCATCATTTTTTTCATTTACCTTATTTTTTGGATGATTTTATTAAACAAAGGTGAGCAATTCTATATTTCACTCCACCGTCTTTAACTGAAGTAGCTTCATTCCTTTCACTCCTTAACAACGTATCAATAACAGTTTCATTTGATATTCACACCACAATCCTCAGGTACCAGAGTGGCAAAAATGATCAGTTGTCAACTTAAATAAACAGTTCTGCTGTCTGGAAAAGAGTTTATAGCTGTGTACATGCTTATATAAGGAGAAGTTTCATGTGCACAACTTTTGTTATCTCCAATTGAAACTTAAAACATTCTTTGCCTGATCAGTGATATCACAATGGATAGAGTGTTGACCTGAGACCCTGAGGTCCCAAGTTCCAAACCCCAATGTGGCAGGCTTGAGCACGGCTCATCCGGTTTGAGCACAGGTTCACCAGTTCAGCACAGGGTCACTGGTTTGAGTATGGAATTCTCAAAATGACCCCCTGGTCACTGAATTGAGCCCAAGGTCACTGGTGGGAACAAAGTGTCAATGGCTCGGTACAAATAAGAAGCAACCAATAGACAACAAAAACTGATGCAACCACGAATTGCTGCTTCTCTTCTCTCTCCCTTCCTCTCCAACCTTTCTATCTCTCTTTCTCTCTCAGAAAAAAAAAATCCTTTAGCTGTTCCTCACTCCCCCCCCCCCAGTGGGGGATTGAATGTGAATAAAAAGTTGGCTTTATTCTAACCAGTCTTGAAGATCAGCAAAATATCCTAAGGGATCTTGCAAGAACCCAGGTATCTGATTGAATGTGTAAAGAAGAACTGTTAAACCAGAAATAAAATTTTCTTATGTAACCAGTATTTCTTGGGCTTTTTTTGTTTTATCAGCCTAACCCTGAACCTAATGCAACCCTAACACTATAAAAGACCCCTTTCCCCCCCATTTAATCACAAGTCACAAAAGCAAAATAAAATCGAAACACAAATTCTAAGGGCAGACAAATTTAGCTTGACGAATTTATAAAAAGAAACAGCACTGCTTTCCTTCATCGTTTGAGTATTGAATTCTCTATTTATAAGCATTCTATCTAGTCCTGATCAGGAACCGGAAAGAGTTGAAAATTTTATTGAATTATTTTCTGAAACTGCATGTGTTTACTTTAAGGATTATATTTTAAAATTTTTCACCAATTGTGTCACTTTACCTTAAGATAATTAATGTTTTTTTTAGTTATTTGACTGAACTTATAAGACAACAACAAAAATCTGCTTTTATCTATGCCCTTTTTAAGTCCAATGGAAGGATTCATTTTGTGAATGTCAAACAAAACAACTTCATAAATAATCATGTTCTGCTTGTTCAGCTTGTCTATTTTTGGATGGATATATGTATACATTGGTGCACAAAGGACACTGTTAGTTGTAGGGTTAGATACACCAGCATAAAAGAAAAGGGAAAAAAAAAGACTATGTTAATAATAATAATTTTCTACACTTACTAGAATTTTGTAAGAAATAAATGCTGAAAGCATACTGAAGGGAATAAAACACAATTTTCTATTTCATTATTGTATCCCTAGCTTTATACAAAAAATCTTTATATGTTACTAATTTTTTAAAATTCAATAAATTTACAATGTCTTTTATATTTTAATTTCTATATAAAAATGAAAAGTAGCAAAATTATTTCTCAGATTAAGTAAATTGCTAAAAAATAAGTATAAAAATGACATTAATAAATCATAAGAAAAGAAAATCTAATGAATAGTTTAAACATTGCCTGACCAGGAGGTGGCACAGTGGATGGAGCATCAGACTGGGACGTGGAAGACCCAGGTTTGAAACCTCATGGTCGCCAGCTTGAACGTGGGCTCATCTGGTTTGAGCAAGGCTCACCAGCTTGAGGCCAAGCTTGCTAGCTTGAGCAAAGGGTCACTTGGTCTGTTGTAGCCCCTCCCGTCAAGGCATATATGAGAAAGCAATCAAAGAACAAGCAGGTACCGCAACAAATAAGTGATACTTCTCATTTCTCCCTTCCTGTCTGTCTGTCCTTATCTGTCTCTCTCTCTGTTCTTTCACACAAACACACACACACACACACACACAAAAATACTCAAAACATTATCTGTATACTGCATTCTTTATTTTATATACTAAGTGAGAGAATGATCTTTAGCTGATGCTATTATAATGTAAGGAATAAGAATATTTACAATAAATTTCTGGGCCTTTTAACAATTGGAAAATATCAGAGTATTTTCCAAGGGAAAAAAAACTATTGCAAATAAGAACACATGTTGTACTAATTAAGTTTCTCACTAATTTTCTTGAAAGAACTATTTGTTAAATGTCAAGTACTCAAAAAAATAACAATTATTAAACAAATGATTACAAATATGTTGTTTCTGAGAATATTTAAAATCTCTCTAACAGCAGCGAATTAGTTATCTAGCAACTCTTAAAAACCATGGCTTGATATAATGATCAGCCTCATTTTCCTAAATAACAAAGATTTTCCCTCTTAAAAAATATTATCTTTTGAAAAGTAGGGAAAGATTAAATATTAAACCAGAGTCTTCAGGAGTTGTGTAAAGTTTCAACCATGACCAATGTTAAATCAAGTTTTATCCAGCTTAAATAATAATGAGAAAGTACAGTGAATGTACTAAAAATACACATTTGAAGAGTAAATGTTTATTGTTGCTAATTTCTTCTTATTTCCACTGAGTTTATTGTTTACCCCTTTCAGTAAAAAAATTGTGAACTATTCAGAAGTGGTACCTGAAACTTTCTTAAATAGATAGTTTCACAATCATCATTATTTTCTTCCAGTGTCTTAAAGACATAAATAAATGTCAGGAAGATAATGTTATTAGGACTCTCAGTGAATAGCATCGTATCATAGGGAAGCAAAACAATGAGGGGTCACAACTGAAAAGTTTTTTTCAATCTATACAATTAAGAGGTTGGCTCCCTGGAAAAATACCAAATTCACAATGTCCTGGAGTTCATAATATACTGCTACTCTCTGAACTATCTGTTTCTATATAATGAAAACTCATGAAATCTCAGTATATCTTATCTGTAAGGTGTTATCTTACATGCAGAACTCAATATCTGATATATCTTATAAATCTACAATTAGCAATGTTGTCTGTAAAAACTAAGATAATGTATTTGAAGTGTCTACTACAGTAGCTCATATATTATTATGATAAAGTAATAATATAGAATATGGTAGGCACCTTCAGGAATAAAGAAACTCTAATTTAATCTACCAAGCAAAAATATATGGTAGTATTATTATCATTTCATACTATAGATGGTGTAACTGAGAGTCATAGCATTAAGTAACTTGTCCCAAGCTATTATACATATCTCATAGATATTCAAGAGTAGAACTGGGATTCAAAGCAATTTAATCAAATGCCAGAACCTGTAAAATAGTCACTGATATGAAAAGAAAATAATATGATGCCAGGCAAACTCAACCTGATGCTATTACCCAAAAGGAGGTATATACACTGTGGCTTCTCTATACAAGTACTGCATTCACTGTGTGTGTCGGTGGGAATGGGAGTGAGAATTTACTTTTCTTTTTACAATTAAATTCTGAGAAATATGTAAGCAGCCATATTCTAATATAGTTCAGCTTCTCGGTCTTCAGGATAGCAATTAAATAGAATATTTTTTGCTATAAAATTTAATTTTTATTTTTATAAATAATAATCAATAAATATCTAATCATTTAGAGTTCAGCATTTTATGAAGTAATTCTCCTTCTATTTTGCTGATAGAGTGGTATAAGCATTCTCATTGCTCAGCTTTCTATTTATAATTTTTTAATCTTTATAACTACACAAGACTTTATTAACATTATCATTTACATAGTCACTTACTTTAAAAATGTTTGTTTTAAAAATAATTGTAAATTTTTTTACCAATGTGCTTAAGGATTATTAGAATATATATGTATATATAAATGTATTTTTATCTTATTTTTATTAATTTTAATGCAGTGACATTGATAAATCAGGGTACATATGTTCCGAGAAAACATCTCCAAATTATTTTGACCTTTGATTGTGCTGCATACCCCTCACTCAAAGTCAAATCGTCCTCCGTCACCTTCTATCTGGTTTTCTTTGTGCCCTTACCCTCACCCCACCCCCTCCTTCTCCTTCCTTGCCCCCTCCCCACCCCTCCACCCCACTCCCTGTTACCATCATATTCTTGTCATGTCTCTGAGTCTCATTTTTATGTCCCATCTAGGCATGGATTCATATAGTTCTAGTTTTTTCTGATTTACTTATTTAACTCCGTATAATGTTATCAAGGTCCATCCATGTTATTGTAAATGATCCGATGTCATCATTTCTTATGGCTGAGTAGTATTCCATAGTATATATGTACCAAAGCTTTTTAATCTACTCGTCCTCTGACGGACACTTGGGCTGTTTTCAGATCTTCGCTATTGTGAACAATGCTGCCATAAATATGGGGGTGCATTTCTCCTTCTGGAACCGCTCTATGGTGTCCTTGGGGTATATTCCTAAAAGTGGGATAGCTGGGTCAAAAGGCAGTTCGATTTTCAATTGTTTGAGGAATCTCCATACTGTTTTCCACAGTGGCTGCACCAGTCTGCATTCCCACCAGCAGTGCAGGAGGGCTTCCTTTTCTCCACATCCTTGCCAGCACTTATTCTGTGTTGTTTTGTTGATGAGCACCATTCTGACTGGTGTGAGGTGGTATCTCATTTTGGTTTTAATTTGCATTTCTCTAATGATTAGTGATGTTGAGCATTTTTTCATATGCCTATTAGCCATCTGTATATTCTCTTTGGAGAAGTGTCTATTCATTTCTTTTGCCCATTTTTTGATTGGATTGTTTGTCTTTCTGGTGTTGAGATTTACAAGTTCTTTATAAATTTGTTTATTAACCTCTTATCAGACGTACTGTCAAATATGTTTTCCCATTGTGTAGATTGTCTTTTTATTCTGTTCTTATTGTTTTTGGCTGTGCAAAAGCTTTTTAGTTTGATTTAGTCCCATTTGTGTATCCTGTCTTTTATTTCACTTGCCCGTGGAGATAAATCAGCAAATATATCGCTGCAAAAGATATCGAAGAGCTTACTGCCAATGTTTTCTTCTAAGACGCTTATGGTTTCATGCCTTACATTTAAGTCTTTTATCCATTTTGAGTTTATTTTTGTGAATGGTGAAAGTTGGTTGTCTACTTTCATTTTTTTGCAGGTTTCTGTCCAATTTTCCCAACACCATTTGTTGAGGAGGCTGTCTTTACTCCATTGTATGCCCTTATCTCCTTGGTCAAATATTGGTTGTCCATAGAGCTGTGGGTTTATTTCTGGGTTCTCCATTCTATTCCATTGATCTATGTGCCTGTTCTTATGCCAGTACCAGGATGTTTTGAGTACAATAGCCTTGTAGTATAGCTTGATATCAGAAAGTGTGATACCTCCCCCTTTATTCTTCTTTTTTAAGATTACTGAGGCTATTCGTGTTCTCTTTTGGTTCCATATAAATTTTTGGAATATGTGATCTATATCTTTAAAGTATGTCATTGGTATTTTAATTGGTATTGCATTGAACTTATAAATTACTTTGGGTAATATAGACACTTTAATGATGTTTATTCTTCCTAACCATGAGCACGGTATATGCTTCCACTTGTTTGTATCTTCCTTGATTTCTTTTATCAATGTTTTATAATTTTCTGAGTACAAGTCTTTAGTCTCTTGGTTAAATGGACTCCTAGTTACTTTATTTTTTTGGTTGTAATAGTGAAGGGGATTGTTTCCTTAATTTCTCTTTCTGACTGTTCATTGTTGGTATATAAAAATGCCTGATTTCTGAGTATTAATTTTATATCCTGCCAACTTGCTGAATTCATTTATCAGGTCCAGTTGTTTTCTGACTGAGACTTTAGGATTTTCTATATACAATATCATATCATCTGCAAATAATTATAGCTTTACTTCTTCTTTTCCAACTTGAATACCTTTTATTTCTTCTTCTTGTCTGATTGCTGTGGCTAGGACTTAAAGGGCAATATCCCTGATGAATATAGATGTTAAAATCCTCAACAAAATATTAGCAAACTGGATCCATGGTATATGGAAAAACCATACACCATGATCAAGTGGGATTTATTCTGGGGAGGCAAGGCTGGTACAATATTCGCAAATCTATTAATGTTATTCATCACATAAACAGAAGGAAGGAGAAAAACTACATGATAATTTCAATAGGTGCAGAAAAAGCATTTGATAAAATCCAGCACCCATTCATGATCAAAACTCTCAGCAAAGTGGGAATACAGGGAACATACTTCAACATGATAAAGGCCATCTATGACAAACCCACAGCCAACATCATACTCAATGGGCAAAAATTAAAAGCAATCCTCTTAAGATCAGGAACAAGGCAGGGGTGCCCACTTTCACCACCCTTATTCAACATAGTCCTATATAAGTGTATTAAAGTCAAAATATATAATGTAAATATACATATTTCAATGTTTAATAAAATTACTGAAATAAAGATCACATCCATTTAAAACCAATTGTAAGTAGGAATGTTTTTCCAAATTTTTTCTTAATATAATGGCATAATTGCTCAGAACAAGTCTAATGACTACTTAAAAGTGTTTTCAAGAGAATGTTACATGATGAAATGTGATTTGTTATTTTTTACTTTGTTTTCAACTTGCTTGGTATCTATTCCTAAAAGTTTTGGGTTCCAAAGTAAGGTATTATTATGGAAGAAGCAAATCCAAATTTATCATTGAAAAGAAAATCATTGAAATTGTCTTTAATGGAGGTGTATTTAGCAGTAGGATGATTGTGATTATTGTAGGGACTATGGAGAGAATGACCATGTTTCCTGGTAAAAATGTTTGTATTTCTATAGCTTGTCATTAAGAAATTGATAATACAATATAGAGAAAATTAGATATAAATTTAGTATAAGGACAGTAATCTAGACATAAATGTCTATACTAGAGAAAAATAAATATAAAAGTAATACAAATATTCAAGTCTTAGGTATGTTTATATTTTTTTATATTTTATTTGACATCAAATGTATGATGAATCAAAGATTAATGTAGTCCAGGACAACATACCAGGGCAGAGAAATATTTTATTTTGAATATTAACTTGCTTTTCTAATTCTGCTAAAGTACCAGAGTCAGTGAAATGCAAATGAAAAACACTTTGATAGGGCTTTTAGAATAGAAAATTAACAAAAGATCAGTTCTTCCTCCCTCAGTTAAAATCTGATGTATCAGAAAGAAGGTAGTAAGATGTTTGCCTTGATTTGAATAACAGTAAAAAGATAACTAATTAAATATGACTTTTATATTAGCAATAGAAAACTTCAGTTTCAATAATTTTTATAAGATGAAAAATCTATGGTTGTGGTAAAATATAAGAAAGCAAATGAGTTCATTATTCTCTAGAAGCAGTGATAGGTGGTAGTTAAAGTTCTGAAGCTTGAAAAAATAAAAACAAAAGTAAAAAAAAAAACTATGAAGTATCTAGTGTTAAGCAAAAACCTGAGATTTTTTTTCAAATAATAAAATGGTATAGAAAATATTTCTAAGAAGCATCAATAAAAGAGAAATATAAGATTCATAGATGGGAAAGTTTATCATCATTTAAAAATTATTGATAAATGTTACATAAAATTTAGTAAGATTTCCTAGTAAGAGTTTTTGTTGCTGACTTGGAGATGTTTAAAATTTATATGACAGAAAAAATAAGTGTCAGAGAATAATATGTCAAAGTACTTAGAAGTTTCCCTTATCAGCAATCAAGCTAGAGTGCAAACCAAGGTAATTGGTGTGATAAGAATAAATAAATAGAACAGTAAGTGAGTATAGAAATCCCAAATATAAATACATCTATATTTGGAAAGCTGGTATGTGATAAAGATGGACCTTAGAAACAGAGGCAAAGGAGACAAGATGGCGCTGGAGTAGGGGGACGTACCAGCATCTACCTCCCAGAACCAAAGTGGATTAAAAACTAATTTTATGAACTATCAGCTGGAAAAACCAACTTTGGACTAAACTAAAAGGACTCTTCAACCAAGGAATGCTGAACAAGCAACACAGAGACTGGTAGGAAAAGCGGAAACGCGGAGAGGGCTGCCCAGCTTCTCGGAGCGAACGGCAGCAGGGAGAGGCTCGCGTGGGGGGAAGTGAGTTTAGCAGAGGGGAAAAGGTCCTGAGCCCCAGGAACAAAGCCCCAGCCTGCAGCCCCAGAGCCCAGAAGAAGCGTAAAGACAGTATTTAGCTGGAAACAAGTCAGGATACTATTTGAGAGAGAGTCTGATTTCTCAGACCCAGGATCCTTCTTAAAGGGACCGCGCAGAACATCTCTCACAAACACTAACCCGGGGCTCCTGGGGACAGAAGGAGAGGGGAGAGAACCACAGTAACAGGAAGAGAGTGCAATCTAGGAGGCATAGGGAGAAACATTTTGGGAGATAGCCACCCTAACCCCTGGGACGAGTCACTCCCCAAAGCTGAAGTGAATATTTCCCCCGGAAACAGCAATACCAGCAAAGGGAAGCAGGAGAGCAGCCAAACAAGCTCCCCCGCAGCATTCAGAGCAGAGTAGCATAGAAGGAGGGAGCTTTCGGGTCTACAGTAGTGAGTCTTAGGATCCGAGCTGCAACGCCCCCACCCACGCGGCTGAGGGCGCACCGGAGAGCGGTCGGCAGCGGGAGACAAAAGCGCGATTCTGCTGGCAGGGGCGGAAGCCGGCTGGCCACCAGTGGGCTCAGGTGTGAGCTCAATCTTGCCCGGCTAGGGAGAAGGGGGCGTGCAAAAGCGGCCAAGCTCAGCGGCTGGCAGCCTGTAATCCAGCCTCCGGGAGAAGGGCAGGAAACCTGGAAAGGGTAGAAACCAGCCCCGGAGCAAGGGTAGAGGAGCACATCCCTGCCCCGCCCTTGCAACCCAGGCTTGAGGTCTGACTTGGTAGCCGGCTCCTCCCGCGGGGGTGGAGCCAAAAACCCAGAAGAAGCGGAGTTCCGCTACGGAGCTGAGCTTGAGCACGCAGCCCTGCCCGACAGTAGAGCCAAGGCTAGCAGCTGTTCCTTGAGTGGGATCATCCTGCAAAGGCAGGGCGAAAGCTCGGAAACAGGCGGAGACCCGCAGCTGAACAAAGGTGCTCACCAGTGCCATCAGGAACGAGCATAACGTCACACACAGGGGCGGGGCAAAGGCCAAGGCCACCAACCCTTGTGCACCCAAGCACGTGATCACAGCCACTCCCGTGAAGAGAAAATGCGGAGGCAGAGAAATACAACACAAATAAACCAAGAGAAATCCCCAGGAAAGGACCTAAGTGAATCAGATATAACCAAATTACCAGATGCAGAGTTTAAAATAACTATTGTTAGGATGCTCAAAGATATTAGAACCACCATAGATGGCCATTACGAAAACCTAAATAAAGAGATAACAAATATAAAAAAGGATATTGAAATAATAAAAAAGAATCAGACAGAAATGACAAATACAATATCTGAAATAAAGAATACAATGGAAGGAATTAAAAGCAGGATGGATGAAGCAGAGAATCGAATCAGTGAGTTAGAAGACACAATAAATAAAGGCACGGAAGCAGAGCAGAAAAAAGAAAAGAGACTCAAAAAGTCTGAGGAAACTCTAAGAGAGCTCTGTGACAACATGAAGAGAAATAACATCCGCATCATAGGGGTTCCTGAAGAAGAAGAGAAAGAACAAGGGATAGAGACTTTGTTCAAACATATTATAGCGGAAAACTTCCCCCAATTAAGGCAGGAAAACATTTCACATGTTCAGGAAGCACAGAGAACTCCATTAAGGAGAAACCCAAAGAAACCAACACCAAGACACATCATAATTAAATTACCAAAGCTAAATGATAAAGAGAAAATATTAAAAGCTGCTAGAGAAAAAAAGACTATCACCTACAAAGGAGCCCCCATAAGGATGACTTCTGACTTCTCAACAGAAACACTTGAGGCCAGAAGGGAATGGCAAGAAATATTCAAAGTAATGCAGAACAAGAACCTACAACCAATACTACTTTATCCAGCAAGGCTATCATTTAAAATTGAAGGAGAAATAAAAAGCTTTACAGACAAAAAAAAAAAACAAAAAACTCAAGGATTTCACTGCAACCAAACCAAGGCTGCAAGAAATGCTAAGGGACCTGTTGTAAACAGATCAAAGGAAAAAAATAATATAGCAAAAGAGAAAAACAGTATTAAAGAAAAAAAATGGCAATAAACAATTACATATCAGTAATAACCTTAAATGTTAATGGATTAAATGATCCGATCAAGAGACATAGGGTAGCTGCATGGATAAGAAAACAGGACCCATGCATATGCTGTCTACAAGAGACACACCTTAAATCAAAAGATGCACACAGACTGAAGATAAAAGGATGGAAAAAAATATTTCATGCAAATGGAAATGAAAAAAAAGCTGGGTAGCAATACTTATATCAGACAAAATGGACTTTAGAACAAAGACCATAGTTAGAGATAAAGAAGGTCACTACATAATGATAAAGGAAGCAATCCAAAAGGAAGATATAACCATTATAAATATCTACGCACCTAATACAGGAGCACCTAAATATATAAAGCAGACTTTGATAGACTTAAAGGGCGAGATCAACAGCAATACTATAATAATAGGAGATTTCAATACCCCATTAACATCATTAGATAGATCCTCAAGAAAGAAAATTAACAAACAGCAGACTTAAAGGACATACTAGATCAACTTGATTTAATAGATATCTTCAGAACCTTTCACCCTAAAACAGCAGAATATACATTCTTTTCAAGTGCTCATGGTACATTCTCTAGAATAGACCATATGTTAGGGCACAAAAGCGGGCTCAACAAATTTAAGAAGATTGAAATCATATCGAGCACTTTCTCTGATCACAATGGCATTAAACTAGAAATCAACCACAATAGAAAAATTGAAAAACATTCAAACACTTGGAAACTAAATAGTACATTATTAAACAACAAATGGGTTAACATGGAGATCAAAGAAGAAATTTAAAAATTCCTAGAAACAAACGATAATGAGCATACATCAACTCAAAATTTATGGGACACAGCAAAAGCAGTCCTGAGAGGGAAGTTTATAGCATTACAGGCATACCTCAAGAAGCTAGAAAAAGCTCAAATAAACAACTTAACCCTGCATCTAAAAGAACTAGAAAAAGAACAGCAAGTAAAGCCCAGAGCTAGTAGAAGGAAGGAAATAATAAAGATCAGAGCAGAAATAAATGACATAGAGGCTAAAGAAACAATACAGAGGATCAATGAAACCAGGAGCTGGTTCTTTGAAAAGGTAAACAAGATTGATGAACCTTTAACAAGACTCACCAAGAAAAAAAGAGAGAGGACTCAAATAAATAAAATTAGAAACGAGAGTGGAGAAATAACAACTGACACAACAGAAATACAAAATATTGTAAGAAAATACTATGAAGAACTGTACACCAAAAAACTAGACAACCTAGATGAAATGGACAAATTCCTTGAATCATATAATCTTCCAAAAATCAATCTGGAAGAATCAGAAAACCTAAACAGACCAATTACAACAAATGAGATTGAAACAGCTATCAAAAAACTCCCAAAAAAGAAAAGTCCTGGGCCTGATGGCTTCACAAGTGAATTCTACGAAATATTCAAAGAAGAACTAACTCCTATCCTTCTCAAGCTATTTCAAAAAATTCAAGAAGAAGGAAGCCTTCCAAACTCCTTTTATGAGGCGAGCATAATTCTGATTCCAAAACCAGGCAAAGACAACACAAAAAAAGAAAATTATAGGCCAATATCCCTGATGAACTTAGATGCAAAAATCCTCAGTAAAATATTAGCAAACCGGATCCAGCAATATATGGAAAAAATCATACACCATGATCAAGTAGGATTTATTCTTGGGAGGCAAGGCTGGTACAACATTCGCAAATCAATCAACGTGATTCATCACATAAACAAAAGAAAGGAGAAAAACCACATGATAATTTCAATAGATGCAGAAAAAGCATTTGATAAAGTCCAGCACCCATTCATGATCAAAACTCTCGGCAAAGTGGGAATACAGGGAACATACCTCAACATGATAAAGGCCATCTATGACAAACCCACAGCCAACATCATACTCAATGGGCAAAAATTAAAAGCAATCCCCTTAAGATCAGGAACAAGGCAGGGGTGCCCCCTTTCACCACTCTTATTCAACATAGTTCTGGAAGTCCTAGCCACAGCAATCAGACAAGAAAAAGAAATAAAAGGCATCCAAATTGGAAAAGAAGAAGTAAAACTATCATTATTTGCAGATGACATGATATTGTATATAGAAAACCCTAAAGTCTCAGTCAAAAAACTACTAGACCTGATGAAAGAATTTGGCAAGGTGGCAGGATATAAAATCAATACTCAGAAATCAGAGGCATTTTTATACACTAATAATGAACTGTCAGAAAGAGAAATCAGGGAATCAATCCCCTTTATCATTGCAACCAAAAAAATAAAGTACCTAGGAATAAATCTAACCAAGGAGATTAAAGACTTGTACTCGGAAAATTATAAAACATTGATAAAAGAAATCAGGGAAGATACAAATAAGTGGAGGCATATACCGTGCTCATGGTTAGGAAGAATAAACATCATTAAAATGTCTATATTACCCAAAGCAATTTATAAATTCAATGCAATACCAATGAAAATACCAAAGACTTACTTCAAAGTCATAGAACACATATTCCAAAAATTTATATGGAACCAAAAAAGAACACGAATAGCCTCAGCAATTCTGAAAAGGAAGAAAAAAGCGGGAGGTATCACACTTCCAGATATCAAGTTATATTATAAGGCCACTGTACTCAAAACAGCATGGTACTGGCATAAGAACAGGCATATAGATCAATGGAACAGAACAGAGAACTCAGAAATAAACCCACAGCTCTATGGACAACTCATATTTGACAAAGGAGGTAAGACAATACAATGGAGTAAAAACAGCCTCTTCAACAAATGGTGTTGGGAGAACTGGACAGCTACCTGCAAAAAAATGAAACTAGACCACCAACTTACACCACTCACAAAAATAAACTCAAAATGGATAAAAGACTTGAATGTAAGCCGTGAAACCATAAGCATCTTAGAAGAAAACATAGGCAGTAAGCTCTCTGACATCTCTCGCAGCAATATATTTGCTGATTTGTCTCCACAGGCAAATGAAATAAAAGACAGGATAAACAAATGGGACTTTATCAAACTAAAAAGCTTCTGCACAGCTAAAGACAATAAGAACAGAATAAAAAGACAAGCTACACAATGGGAGAATATATTTGACATTGCGTCTGATAAGGGGTTAATAACCAAAATTTATAAAGAACTTGTAAAACTTAAAACCAGGAAGACAAACAATCCAATCAAAAAATGGGCAAAAGAAATGAATAGACACTTCTCCAAAGAGGACACACAGATGGCCAATAGGCATATGAAAAAATGTTCAACAGCACTAATGATTAGAGAAATGCAAATTAAAACCACAATGAGATATCACCTCACACCAGTCAGAATGGCGCTCATCAACAAAACAACACAGAATAAGTTCTGGCGAGGATGTGGAGAAAAGGGAACCCTGCTGCACTGCTGGTGGGAATGCAGACTGGTGCAGCCACTGTGGAAAACAGTATGGAGATTCCTCAAGAAATTAAAAATCGAACTGCCTTTTGACCCAGCTATACCACTGTTAGGAATATACCCCAAGAACACCATAGCACTGTTTGAAAAGAAGAAATGCACCCCCATGTTTATGGCAGCATTGTTCACAATAGCAAAGATTTGGAAACAGCCCAAGTGTCCATCAGAGGACGAGTGGATTAAAAAGCTTTGGTATATATATACTATGGAATACTACTCAGCCATAAGAAATGATGACATAGGATCTTTCACAACAACATGGATGGGCCTTGATAACATTATACTGAGTGAAAGAAGTAAATCAGAAAAAACTAAGAACTATACATTTCCATACATAGGTGGGACATAAAGATGAGACTCAGAGACATGAACAAGAGTGTTGGGGTTACAGGGTGGGGGGAGGAGAGGGAGGGGGTTGGGGGAGGGGAGGGGCACAAAGATCATAGCTTTTCAGCATTTGCCATATTCCCCACTTAATCTATAGACAGACAGCAAATATTTACATATGGTGTTCCCACTATAAAGACTGCTGTCTTAGGGACAAATGCTGATAAACTATTTCAGCAGTTCCTCCTTCTTCAAAGACTTATATGTCAACATAGAGCTCCATGTTTCATAAGACATACTCAAGCTCACTCCATGCTCCCTGGAGCTTAAGCACAAGGGAATGCCCCCCCCCTTTTTTTTTTGAGTATTTTTTCTTTTATTTATTTATTTTTTGTATATTTCTGAGGATGGGGATGGGGAGGCAGTCGGACAGACTCCTGCATGCGCCTGACTGGGATCCACCTGGCATGCCTACTGGGGGGAATGCTCTGCCCATCTGGGGTGTTGCTCTGTTGGGACCAGAGCCATTCTAGTGACTGGGGCGGAGGTCATGGGGCCATCCTTAGTACCCAGGGTGGATTTGCTCCAGTGGAGCCTTGGCTGTGGGCGGGAGGAGAGAGACGAAGAGGAAGGAGAGGGGGAGGAGTGGAGAGGTAGATGGGCGCTTCTCCTGTGTGCTCTGGCCAGGAATCGAACCCGGGAATCCTGCACACCAGGCCAATGACACCGATGGGTCTACCAAATCATGCTTTTTACTTAAAAAAAAAAAATTACATTTCTTTTGAACAGGAGACACCAAATCTTTTTCGCCTGCAAACTACTACCTTCTTTATTAGATCTAGCTAATAACACTGTTCTGTCTTTTTTCCAAATAGCTCCAGATATATGGAAAAGATTTATATAGGCAGATGGGGATCCTCAAACACCCTCAGCGAGATCTTCTGAGAATGGCTTTTAAGATACCTAGAGGCAGAAAAAGCCCAATAGAGATCAGGGGAACTACCAGCTTTTAGGATACACCCTTAAAGGCTCCAACACCCCAAAGGGGTCTCATAGGATGCCATCTGGGTCCTGCTTCAATAGTGGAAAGGAAGGTCATTGAGCTAAAGCCTGCCAGGCTTACATGCCTCTGCTGTGAGGAAACAGGGACACTGGAAGGTGGGCTTCCCCCTCGCTCCTCTAAGGGAGGGTTCAGTCTCTTCCAGCCATGCTCCAGCCACCTATGACCTAACCTTGCCCAGAAAGCTGGGGTTTGCCACTGAAGGCTGAAGGTGCCCAGGGCCGTGGGCCCCATCTACGATACTGTGGACGAGCCTAGGGTATTTCTTCCAAGAAGCAGGTAAACTGATCTCATTCGCACAAGGGCCACTTAAATATATTTTGCCTGAATAGTCAGGTTTTTTATTCTTCCCTCAAAGATCTCTGTTGTGGGTGTTGATAGTCTTATTTTCTGCTGCTTTGCTTAATATATAGTGTTTCCTTTATCCCTCCTACCTCAATGCCCCACTCATATTTCAGGCTGGGACCTACTCCTAATTTAGAGCTCTCTTTCCTCCTTTTGCCAACTTGTATTATGAATTTACCTTTGCCACCCAGCTTAGTGTATCCCAAGGTTCTCTTTACCAGGCCACAGTCACAGAGCTCCAGGGAAAAGCAACCTGGTCTCATCTCTCCAGGCAGAGGAGAACAGAAGCTCCATATCCACGCATGCTGCAAATGGCTTTTTCCAGTCTACCTGAATCATTACCAGCTAGAAGCAGCGGTCATTGGGACTTGGACATGAGCTGCAAAGTATAGAATGGTGACAACAATTCCAGTGCCATGCGGACTTTTCCTGTGGGGAACTTTCCTGGACTTCTGCTCCCTGTGACAGCTCCTAACAGACTGAACTGTGGTTGGGTTGCATTTTTCAGGGATTTGGCATGGTGATGGGGCCATCTTGGACTTGGGGAACATGTTAAGGACACTACTCTTTTAGGGATTCTTGCTGTATGGGCCAAGAGTTTGCTTATAGGCTTTTAATCACTGTAAAAAAAATAGAGGACTGGATGAAGAAGATGGGGCACATATACACCATGGTATATTATTCAGCTAGGAGAAATGGTGATATCGGATCACTTATAGCGGAATGGTGGACTCTTGGTAGCATTGTGCGGGGTGAAATAAGCGAATCAGAAAAAAACAGGAACTGCAGGATTCCATACATTGGGGGGACATAAAAGCGAGACTAGGAGGCATGGACAGGAGTGTGGTGGCTATGGGGGGTGGGGGGAGGGAAGGAGGGAGAGGGGGAGGGGGAGGGGTACAGAGAGAACTGGATGGAGGGTGGCGGAGGATGATCTCTTTTCGGGTGATGGGTATGCAACAGAACTAAATGACAAGATAACCTGGAAATGTTTTCTTTGGATGTATGTACCCTGATTTATTGATGTCACCCCATTAAAATAAAAATTTATTAAAAAAAAAAAAAAAAGAAACAGAGGCAAAGTGGTTTCATTGCCACCTAGATCAGGGGAAGTCAACCTTTTTATACCTACTGCCCACTTTTGTATTTCTGGTAGTAGTAAAATTTTCTAACAGCCCACCGGGTCCACAGTAATGGTGATTTATAAAGTAGGGAAGTAACTTGATAAAATTTATAAAGCAGAGTTACAGCAAGTTAAAGCATATAATAATAATTACTTACCAAATACTTTATGTCGAATTTTCACTAAGTTTGGCAGAATAAATTTTTATAAAACAACTTACTATAATTAAATCTATCTTTTTATTTATACTTTGGTTGCTTCACTACCGCCCACCATGAAAGCTGGAATGCCCACTAGTGGGCGGTAGGAACCAGGTTGATTACCACTGACCTAGACTGTTGAAAGCCAAAGGAGAACATCATTCCTGTGGTAACAACAAACAAAAGCTTGGTGACCTATAAAAGAATTAGTTTTTATTAAACCCAACAGAGGGTTGAGAGTGCACAATGAGGTGAACTGAATTGCAATGGTATCAACTCCCTGTGATAGAGATAGGGTAAGCACATTCCTTTTCTTTTGCTAGAAGGTTGAAAGAAGAGTCAGTAACAAAAAAATAAATGGGTAAAAAGAAATGAACCACAATCCTATAAATATCTTAAAGGTTAAATAATGGTTAGTTAGGACAGCTTAGAATACCTGGGATCCTTAAAACACAAGTGGAATTCATACTCATGCACAAGCTGGTTTTCCTAAGCCTCAACTGGGTGTTCAATGGAAAATTAGGGACTAGGAAGGAGATTTTATCGATACTTGCCTCAGAAAAATAACTCCTCAAATGTAAAGCAAAAGTCAGACATGGAGAGGCTGGAAACTCTCTTACTACCTAGGCATAAGTGAAAATACATTGTTTGTGTGGGGATGTCTGAGGGTAACAATTTTCCAAAAGCTAGAGAATAACTCCTGTGCCAGATCCCAATCAAAAGTAACTGCTTGTGAGGAAAGGGTACAGTAAAAGTTTTTAACCCTTGGGAGAAGAGAAGGAAGCTTGCTTATAACAATAACTTGAACAATACAAACTAGAGCTGTGCTAATATTCAGAAGAGAAATGAAACTCTATCTCACCCAATATTAATCTCTGATAAAAGGAAAAGTTTCTTTGTTATATGAAAGAAGGACCAGAAAACTGAGAAAGCTTCAATGTGGGGGCTCAGATATGGAGAGTCTGCCTAAAATGGAAGCTAAACTACGAAAGCAGATATGGGGACCATAATAGTAATATCCAGGATGTAAGCTCTGTTTAACAATATAAACTGCTGAAGCAGCCCACCTCCCATGCATTTCTGGGCAGCTGCCTGGAGAAACATCTTATTAGACTCCAGTTCCCAGGCATTTTTAGTGTACTCAATAGCTCACCTCACCTCACTGTTGTGATGTTAGTCCTATGTTGCTATTATCCCTAAGCCCTATATCCACCTGTGCCAACACTGCTTGGGTAGGGGGGAGCTTCAGAAGCAGAATGAACAGCACCAGCAGTGATGAAGTAACAATAAAGCAATGAAGGATGTACCACATTCCTCTGGCTCCTCACGCTTTCTTTACCTTGGGGATCTCACCGCCTAAATTATCCCTTGCAGAGAAGGTGTGCTTGAACATCTGGCTAGTTGGCAGGATCTGGTAAATATTCCCTTGACCTCCACTCCCTCAGACGGTGGTGGCAATATGTGGCCACCATCAAGTTCTGGCACCCAGTAGCTGCGGTCTTATCAATGTGAGTGTCTCCAGTGGACTGCGAAGCTGTGGAACCCACACCTGAGGCTATGAGGAAGGCTTTGGAGCACTTGTAGCCAAACCTCCCAAAGTCCTGGCTTCTTTTGATTCTGATATAGAAGCAGCATCTCCAACTCTTGGAACCAACAGCACAGATATCACAACTGCAGCAATCAGAGGAGTCCTCAAAGAAGAAGCTACAGGCCCTCAAAAAGCTGCAGCAGTCAGAAGAGGCTGAAGAGGTAAGGAAACCTCAAGCTTTATTTTTCCAGTTGAATGGAGGAAAGGCCAAAGGATCTGCCTAAGAGAGACAGGTGGCAACTGGAGATCCCATGTGGAACTGGCAATCCACTAGTCCCCTTCTAATGTAGAGTGAATGTTAACTTGGATGAATATTAACACTACCTCCCTCCACCCTGCAGAAACCTGGAGAAGCTTCTTAGGATCCCAGTGGGGTCAGACTGTTCAGGTGAAAGGTTTTCAATAGCCATAAGATGCTGCCGAGTATTTATTTGTTTGTTTGTTTGTTTGTTTTAAAATTTCTTTATTTTTTAAGTGAGAAGAGGGGAGATATTGACACAGACTCCCATATGTGTCCAGACCAGGGTCTACCTGGCAACCCCATCTGGCATAGATGCTGGAGCACCAAGTAATTTTTAGTACCTGAGGCTGATGTGCTCTATCCAACCTAACTATCCTCAGAGCCAGAGGCCGTGCTCAAACCCATCAAGACACTGATTGTGGGAAGGGAAGAGAGAGAGAAAGAGGAGCTGGAGGGGGTGAGAAGCAGATGGACACTTCTACTTTTTGCCCTGACAGAGAATCAAACCTAGGACATCTATACACTGCTGGGCTGACACTCTATCCACTGAGCCACCAGCCAGGGCCCAAATAAAAATTTGAATGAAATCAATAAAATTTTGAAAAAAGGTAGTATATAAAGTATAGTTTTTTTATACTTTTGGATGCATTTAAAAGATAATTGGTCTAAATAAAATTATAATTAAATATTGTAAAATTTATTACATATATAGAAGTAAATTATATGAAGCAAAAGCATAAATAATGGAATAGAGGAAACATAAGTAATGTATTATTGTAAGGTTCTTAAATGAGACTTGAATTATCATATTATTATTTGACAATATGTTGTGATGAGTAGAAGATTATATTGTATACTCTAAAAATATTAAAAATTAAAATTAGTATAATTAATACGACAGAAGCAGAAATAAAAATGGTAAGAAATTCAACTAATCTTCAAAAACGCAGAAAGCAAGAAAAAAAAAGAACAAAGAACAAATAGAAAGATGGTATATTGAAATCCAAAAACATTAATAATTATATTAAACCTAAGTAGTAGAAAAAAATAGTTAAAGCAGAGATTCTCAAAATAAATGAAAAGAAACAATTATATTTCCTTTAAAAGAAATCACTTTAAATGTAAAAACATAGAAAGGTCAAAAGTAAAAAAGATAGAAACATATATCATTCATAAACGCTAAACAGAAAAAAGCTTGAGAAGATATTTTATCATCACATAAATTAATTTTAGCCCAGAGAATTTTTACCAAGCATATACATAGAAATTCAGAAGGTTTGCACAGGAGACATACAATAAAAGAAAAAATAACCTGAAATTTTATGCAATGTACAGAGATCTTAAATATATAAAGCCAAATTGATGTAGCTTAAGAAGAGGCATTCACAATTATATTTAGATACTTTAAAATATTTCTTGCAGTGATATATAGAAAAATACAAAAAATCAGAAAAAGTAAAGAATACTTGAAGAACTGTCAATAAATAAACAAAATTGATGTATATAAAATCTAATAAATTTCAAGTTTGTTTAGCCATTATTTTAGTTGATTTTGGTCTTACACACATTGTAACCTGGGCATTCTTGTTCACATTTATTATGAAATCTATATGTGCTTATGAAGTTTTAGATGAAGAATTACCAAAATAAACTAGTATGCATAACTCAAAAGTAAAATGTAATACTAGAATTGCAATACAGACATTAAATTCTAATTTTCATTTTATTCAGTCCATCCAATCTACCTTTCCAAGGAATTGTTAAAATATTTCCTATTTTATTGTCCTATTTCTGAACTTGTCTTTCTGCAGCATATGATTTTATTGTCCCAAGCAAGCTTATAAAGAAAGATCTACACTGTTTTTAACATAATATAAAAATAATTGCACTTCCTTTTTATGTAGTTACACAGAGCTAAAATATTTAACAAATTCTTTGGCAAACAATTTTTTCAAACATTCAAAAAGATGCTTGACTTCAGATGTTTTTTACATGTTTTTATTCATGTTTCAAAAGTCTTCTTACTTATTTTTTATTGAATTTATTGGGGTGATACTGCTTATTAAAATTATACAGGGCTCAGGTGTGCAATTTTATAATACTGTGTCTTTATGGTGTTCATTGGTTCCTTATATAGATTTTGCACAAATGGTAGTCCTTCTCTGGCTTTCTCAAATAGTAATCCACTGGGTCATAAGAACAACTTTATAATATTATAGACTAAGTGACTGTGACATGATTAAATTAGTTCTATAGCTTCAGCATGCTGACATTTTTATATTTTGATATTTTAGGAACACAATTATTGTTTATGCAGTATATATTAGTTAATTCGTTCTTTCAATATTTTGATCATTTATTATACAATAACTATTGTTTTAGAAAGCACTAACACTTATAAAATATATTTGACTGGGAGCTTATTTTCTAACACCACATATTATTACTAGTAGGTACAATATTAATTAAGTAGAAATAAAATCTTCCCACATTCCAAGAGTAGATGATGTCGAATTTAGGGAGGTTGGTAAATATATTTGGATCTTTAATGGTTAGATACATAGAAATCAAATTTTATGTTAAAGAATAAAAAAACATTACTCAAGCCTGACCAGGTCGTGGTGTAGTGAATAGAGTATCAGTTTGGGATGCTGAAGAACCAGGTTCAAAACCCTGAGGTCCCAGACTTAAGCACGAATTCACTGACTTGAGTATGGGCTGATCAGCTTGATGTGTGCGGTAGCTGGCATTGGCATAGGACCATAGAAATGAACCTGATGGTAGCTGGTTTGAGCCCCCAAGGTCACTAGCTTGAGCAAGAGGTCACTGGCTCAGCTGGAGCCCCCTGGGTAAGGAACATGTGAGAAAGCAATAAATGAACAACTAAGGTACCTCAACGAAGAATTGATGCTTCTTTCCTGTCTGTGTCTGTCCCTGTCTCTCTCTCTCTCTCTCTCTCTCTCTCTCTCTGGCTAAAAAAGAATTACTGAGATGTCACAAGATGGTGTTAAAGGGGAGTCAAACAAAATGAATAGACAGATTTCTTATTTAATTTGACCCTAATTGTTTTCTCACTTTTCCTGGAGTCTATTAAAGATATATATATTTTTCTAACTGTTCCAATACTTATAGATAATAAAGCTGTTTCAGTAAGTTTAAAAATTACTAAAAATTAATCTCTCAGCTCTCCCATTAAGATTGATGCTTAGCCTTTACAACTTTACTTACTGATAATTGCATCTCCATCAAAATGAATCATGCATTTGACATTTATGTTTTAGAAATGTTCGCAGAAATATGATATAATAGTGATAATACTTATGACATTAAATCATATTTATATGCTTTGTTCATCGTAAATCTCTAAACATTTTATAAAATTAAAAACTTTTCTACTGGAACAAGATAGGTAATATTTAAATTAAATAGTATAAAGTATTAGCAGAAGAATACCTGTAAATTTCTACAGGTAGTTATTTTCATAAGGTTGAAGAAATGAGAGGACACTCAGGATGTTCATTCAGCAATTCTTGGAGATGGGTATTAATTGCCTTTATTTGGAGATAAAATTGAGAGACAGAAGAATGTGTCTTTCCCCAAATAATATAGTTAATAAATGGCGGATCTTGAATTTAAATTCAATTCTCAGGCATTTTCATTTTATTCACGGTGACCAAGACATGGAGATAACCAAAGTACCCCTCGGTGGAAGATTGAATAAAGAGGATGTGGCACACATATACAGTGGAATCCTACTCAGCCATAACAAATGATGACATATTGCCATTTATGACAACATGGGTGGACCTTGAGAATATTATACTAAGTTAAATAAGTAAATCAGAAAAAGCTAACAACTGTATGATTTCATTCATAGGTGGAATATAAAACAGACTCAATAATTCAAATACTATAGAAATGTTCACCTAAAACCTATACACTCATTGATAAATATCACCCTATTAAATTTGATTTCTAAATTAAAAAAATACTATACCATCTCAAACTCTCTCTTCATGGAAGAGTTTATATCTGCTGAATGATTATACACTCAATAAGGGGAGGAAAAAATAAATCCACTCTCCTGTATGAAACATTTTTTCTGATTCATCTGCAATTTTTCTCTAATAACTGGAGACAAAGCCACAGCATTCATATCATGTATTGTTCTATCACATTCCTATACAATATTTAAATTTCACATAAATTTTTAAAAATTTGTGTCATTAGAGATATAATTGGGCAATTGTATATTATTAACATTTATGTCTACAATTTGATTTTCATGTTAATTTTTTATACAACTGAAGCAATGATAAATATTGAGTAAATTAATATACAGGTAGAAAATTTAAACACTTGATCTCTGGATACTGACATTTTGCTATAGCTAAGGGTGCTTTGAGACTAAATTTTATTGGAATGGTGGTTTTACTGAAAAAGGCAATTATGATGCACATATTACATAACCATTTATTTGTTTATTTTTACTTTAAATTTTTATTTATTGATTTTAGAGAGATATATAGAGAGAAACATCAATTTATTGTTCTACTTAATTCTTCATTCATTGGTTATTGTTTTACTTAATTCTTCATTCATTGGTTAATTCTTGTGTACTCTGACTTAGAATCAAACCCACAACCTTGGCATATCGGAGTAGTGCTCTATTGAGTAAAATTCTCAGGGCTCAAAACTTTTTAATTGTAGAAGCTCAGTTAATTAGAACTTAACCATTAAAATATACATTTTTTTACAAATACCTTATCTTAACATATACAAGTTATATATATTCTATACATCAGATATTCTATATATATCTTATATACTGATAGACATGTTATCAGTAGTATGTACTTTTATATGTATATCTGTAAGAGATATTTTTACCAACATAACCTAAATCTACATATAGACTAACCCATTTTGTTTTGAAGGAGGTGAGACTTTGTGTGTATGTGTGTTTGTGTGTGTGAGAGAGAGAGAAAGAGAGAGAGAGAGAGAGAGAGAGAGAGAGAGTGATGGGAAAGGGGAGGGTATGTGTTCCTGTCTGTGTTATAAGTCTTTAAAAAGAAATGAGTTCGCCTGACCTGTGGTGGCGCAGTGGATAACGCGTCGATCTGGAAATGCTGAGGTCGCCGGTTCGAAACCCTGGGCTTGCCTGGTCACGGCACATATGGGAGTTGATGCTTCCAGCTCCTCCCCCCTTCTCTCTCTCTGTCTCTCTCCCTCTCTCTCTCCTCTCTAAAAATGAATAAAGAAAAAAAAAAAAGAAATGAGTTCTCCTCAGGAAAGATACTGTTAATCTGAACACAAGAAGTTCTACATCTAGTTCTTGTTTATTCTGTTAGTGATTATATATGTAACTGTAGAAAACTCATTAATTCTCCTCTATCTGGACAATAAAAATGATAAAGTATATGAGCTATAATTCTGTTTTATGTTTTACAGTTCAGTTAAGCTCTTTTACATATACTATTAGTGATCTATTAGTTACATGAATCCCAATGTATAGATAATTAATATAAACATACAAAAAATAAAGTAAAAAAATTAATAATAAAAGCCCAACCTTGTTTTACATATTTGTTCATGTTTTAAATATTAATATATTTGTATTTATTTCTATATTCACAAAACATATATAGCTTGAGCATGTTTTCACAAAAATATACTTAATGATTTTTGTTCTATATCTTGTTTTATACAGTTAAAACACCTTGTATTACTTTATTTGGAAAATACATATATAAGCCATTATTTTTGACAGATGCAAGGTATTTTATTGTATGAATATAGATATGTTTTTCTTCTACCAAATTACACTATTTATTTTATTTCTGTTCTATTGGTGATGACAAAATTTTGAAAACACTTAGTTTAACTTGAAAACCATATTCAAACAACTAAAAAATAATTGTTTTAGTTCAATCAGTTCTCCTTCCTTCCATGTTACTTTTGTCTAATATTTTAGAAAATTCCAAAATTCATCATTATTATTATATTTTTAGTACAACCAATGCTTGTTTAGATTGACCTATATATTTGTCATTGTTCTTACTATTTAACTATTGTATTTCACACCCTTTTCTGGTTATTTTGCAAAAAGTATGTCAGTGATAAAATCTTTCGTACGTTGTCTCAATGTAATTTTAATGTGTCCTCATTTTTGACTGAGTTTAACATTGCACAGAATTCTAGAAACAGTGGTTTCTTTCAGCATTCTATTTATGTATTGTGTTAAAATTTGGTCTATTCTTACTCCAAAGAAATCTACATTGAATTTAATCTCATTATTCTACTTTTATCTGACTGCTTTTAAGAACTTTTCCCCTCTAGTGTTGTGCATATTCACAACAATGTATGTAAGTGTGAATTAACATGGCTTTTTTTTCTTTTAATTGTATGTTTGCAATTTAAGAACTCATATTCTACACATTGTGAAAATAACTTTGTCTTTATTTCCTTAATTATTGCTTCCTTTTACTATTTTTTTTTTCATTTTGGAACTATTCTAAGATACATTTTCAATCTCAAAACTTTGTATTAACTTTATCAGTTGCACTTTCTTTTCTCTCTACGCTTCTCTCCCTTCCCGAAAGCTTGATTAGAATAAAATATTTTATTTCTACACTTTTTAAATTTTTTGACAGATTGGAACTACGTATCCAAAGTTCCTTCATTACTGGTTAAGCTTGATTTTTAAGTATGTGCATTACAAGTTAAATTTTAATCAATTTCAAGAGTTAGTATTTTTATCATAGAGCTCACAAAAAGTACAGGATATTTCAAAATGAATATGAAGCTATAAAATATACCCTAATTTTTTTGTGAACAATATACTTTACATTGTATTTATATAATAAAAAATTGTTTGATGTTTTATTATGTTGATTATTTTTCATTTTATTCCAATGTCTCTTAATTATGGCCATACATTACAAAACCTTATTAGCAACATTACTAGGGTTTAGCTGCAACTTTGACTCCTTTTCTTAAACACAGTATTGTTGTGCTAAAGTATAACCTCAAATAATATCCACAGAGTCAGAGAAAATATTTTCAACCAATATAATGTAAAAAGGACATTTTATCAAAACATATAAAAAAACTCCTGCAAATCAAGCTAGACAGTCCAAACGGAATGCTAGCAAGAGTATTGAATAAATAACCTACAGAAGCAAAAGAGGATTCTGAAAATTTGCTTAATTGCAAACAAAAACCCAAAAATAAATTGAACACAATGTAGATTAGTAATAACTAAAACTTCTGAGAAACTAAGAATTGCAAGAAAGTGGAGTAAGATCATTCTTAAACTTTGCTGGTAGAAACACTGGTATAACCAATCAGAAAAAAAATTGGCATTATTCTGTCATACTGGACACTAACTTTTGCAGATATGCAGCAAATCGTATCTTAGAGTTACTACTAAGAGCATTATTCACTGATAAAAGAATGAATATATTAATATATTTATAAAATAAAATTTTTAAAGCTTTGAAATACATGGTAGAGCAAAAGCAAATTTATAGTTCTGAGTATGTGAAAGAGTTTATCTTTATATTATTATTTATTAAGTATTTTATTTTTTACCATAGAAACAATTATAAACCTATACTTGTTCTAGCCTGTATTTGCTTCACAATACGTAAATCAACATAATTTTTATTTGCTTCAAATTTCATAATTTAGGGCCTGAAAAAAAATCAAATACTAAAATAGTAGTGTAGTGTATAATATTGTTTAATATGACATAATTTTAGTCACAAAAATGATCACAAAGTCTGTGTAAAATTTTCCATTTATAAGTGTATTTTGTTTTGCTCAAGTTGGAAGTATTGATTGCTTTTGTGGTTATCAAAGAAAAAAAACCTATGAGGGTCATATAAAAGCATCAGTGGCATTTGTGATATTATAATTCCTGTATCAACAATAATAATTTGAATATCATGTTTTATTAGGTTCCAACTTCATCTTCAAAGTTCTGAGAAATAGTTTAATTAGTGAAAATAGTGTAAAAAGTTTAATGATATTTTCCTTCCTCCCCATGTGCAATTTTGGAGAAATACAGACACAAATAATACTGTATTAAGTAACCTAAGGAAAAATAAAGATTATTCTTTGAAACACAGTATGACAATGTTTAAGACAGTAAGTTACTAGTTCATAGTACTACCCCACACTTATTAATTTAGTGATTGTGGGGCCATTATTCAACGGACTTGAACCTCAGTATCTCTTTTTTTAAACTGAATTTGATAACAGTATCTATCTAATAAATATGATTAAAAATAAGCATAAGTAAGATAAAAAAGAAAGTAATTGTAAATTATCCATGCAAATACAGTGTGTCTGTAAAGTCATGGTGCACTTTTGACCGATCACAGGAAAGCAACAATAGACAATAGAAATGTGAAATCTGCACCAAATAAAAGGAAAACTCTCCTAGTTTCTTAGGATGCTAGGGCAGCATGTGCACATGCGCAGATGATGACATAACACTGTGTATACAGCGGAGCAGCCCACAGCCCTGCCAGTTGAGATATGGACGGTACAGAGGAAAGTTCAGTGTGTTCTGTGGCTCGTTAAATTCGAATCTGTGACCAAAGTGCAATGTGAATATCAGCGTGTTTATAACGAAGCGCCACCACATAGGAATAACATTACTCGGTGGGATAAGCAGTTGAAGGAAACCAGCAGTTTGGTGGAGAAATTCCGTTCTGGTAGGCCATCAGTCAGTGACGAGTCTGTAGAGGCTATACGGGATAGCTACCTAAGGAGCCCTAAAAAATCTGTGCGTGAGCCCACATCGAACTGCACTGAATAGGTATGAAATTGGGAGAGTTTTCCTTTTATTTGGTGCAGATTTCACATTTCTGTCATCTTTTGTTGCTTTCCTGTGACCGGTCAAAAGTGCACCATGACTTTACGAACACACTGTACACAAAACTATTGATAATTTGAAATTTATAGAGAAAATTATTTGATGTGATTTAAATGGCATTTTTAATATTGATTCTTACTTTCTCATTGCCAATATCTAAAAATCAAGGGATTTTTAAAAAATATATTGACTTTTATTCTGAGAAATTGTTAAAACAATGATTTATTTTTTCTAGAAGCCTGTCCACAGGCAATTGCACAGGCTTTCCCTGGTAGGCGTCACAGGGGAATGCTGCTTTCCCTACAGCAGACTTAGTACACAAACAGTACACTGAGTACCCTGAGAAGAATTGCATTAAAGAATTCAGACCTGTGGCCCACCTGTGGTGCTGTAGTGGATAAAGTGTCAACCTGGAATGTTGTGGTTGCCGGTTTGATACTCCAGGCTTGCCTGGTCAAGGCACATATGGGAGTTGATGCTTCTGGCTCCTCCTTCCTTCTCTCTCTCTCTCTCTCTCTCTCTCTCTCCTCTCTAAAATGAGTAAATAAAATTTCAAAAAAAAAATTCAGACCCCCCCCCTTGCTCAATCATGCTCTTTCATGTGGTATTTCTAGACCTTTTTGCCCTTGTTCTTAAGCCTCTTCTTGGGAGGCCAGGCGCCAAGGTCTTCTTCGGGTGTCTCTGCAGTGTCATTCTGACTGGGGGAAGGCCAGGCTGGGAGCAACCTGGAAGACAGTTCTTCCCACTCTGACTCAGTCTACTGCAGGTTACCTTGGCTTTACTCTCCCTTCTTGACCTCAAGTCTATAAATATGTCACTCTTTTGTTCAGGAGTCCCATAACAGTAGGAAGGAATTCCATTGTCTGCATTGTTCTCTACTGATCCACCTGACCCTCCACTGGTGCAAGTTTGTATGAATGAAAAGAGCAGTGTTACTATTATTTAGGTCCTTATACTTGCTCTAATTTTATTTTATTTTGATTTTTTAAAAGATTTTTTATTTATTGATTTTAGAGAGAAGAGAGAAAAAGAGAGGGGAGAGGAAGCAGGAAGCATCATTTCGTAGTTGTTGCTTATCATATGTGCCTTGACGGGGCAAGCCAGTATTTTGAACCAGCAACCTCTAAGCATTCCAGATCAATGCTTTATCCACTGCACCACCATAAGCCATGCTACTAGTTCTAATTTTAAATATTATTGTTGTGAATATCACGATTTATAATTTTAGTTCAATTATCAAATATGATTTATAATACTCATAAGAAGGATACTGTATTATATATAATATATATTTTATATATATATATTTTATATATATATTATATATAGATAGATAGATAGATTTTATCTATCTATCTATCTATAATATATATATAAAGATTTATATATATCTATCTATATATAATATATATATATATAGATTTTATATATCTATATATATAAAATCTCCCTATATTGGTTCTTTCTTCCTCATCACTCTTCCAGGATTCCTTTTTTAATCATTTTTTCTCTGTTTGAATAACTTCTTTTAGCTATTTTTTCAGCTTTTTTTTATAGTAACACATTTTTTTTAGTTTTCTTCATCTAAGAATAATTTAGTTCTCCTTTATTACTGAAGTATGGTTTGGTAGAATATAAATTTCATGGGTAACAGTTCCATTGTTTCACCACTTAAGAGCTATCATGCCACTTTCTCCAGGTCTCCATTGTTTCAGGTGAAAATTGATCAAATTGGCATTACCCTATTGGCAATGCGTTGTTTCTCTATGGATGCTTCTAAGATTTTCTTTGTTTTTAGTTTTAAAAAGTTTAATTATGATATATTTAAAATGAATTCTGTTGGGTTTATCCTGTGTATGGTCAATTAGTTTTTGAATCTAAATTTATTTCTTTCACCAAATTAAGATTTTACCACAGAATTCATTCTAGACTTTTCTTGCTCATCTGTAACTTTCTTCTCTGAGAGTGAGAAACCTGACTTCTACCTTCCACTGTTTGTTTGTTTGTTTATTTATTTATTTTAATTTGGTGAGAGGAGTGCAGGAAGAGACAGATTCCCACATGTGCCCCAACTGGGATCCACCCCACAAGCCCATCTGAGGCGTTGCTTCATTGTTCAACAACTGACCTATTATTAGTGCCAGAGGTGAAGGCCCTATAGCCATCCTCAGCACTGAGTGTTAACTTGTTCTAACTTACCTATAGGTGCAGGAGAGCAAGAGAGAGAGAGAGAACTAAGAGGAGCAGGGTGGAGAAGCAGATGGGCTCTCTCCAAAAATAGAACCCCAGGACATTCACATGCTGGGCTGACACTCCACCACTGAGCCAACCGGCCAGGGCAACACCATTCACTTATTTGTTCAACTACAGTATACAAAACAACTAAAGCACTTTCCAAATGATTGTAGTATAATACTATGAGAGTCAAATATATCACTTAGAGTACAGTAGTCCCCTTATTTGTATTTTCAGTTACCCATTTCAATAATGGTCTAAAAATATTAACAGAGAATTCCTAAAATAATAATACACATTTTAAATTTTATGTTGTTTTGAGTACCATGATGAAATCTCAAGTCATCAGGCTCTTTTCTACCCAGGATGTAAATAATATCTTTGTCTTTTTGTCCATCCCATCCACACTGTATTTGTTACCCACCCTTTAATCATTTAGTCACCATTATCAGAAAAACTGTGGAAAAAATTTTTAGTGCTTACATTCAGGTAATCCTTATTTTACTTAATAATGGCCCCAAAGAGCAAGAATAGTTGATACTGAAAATTCAAATATGCCAAAGAGAAACTCTAAAGTACTTTCTTTAAGTGAAAAAATGAAAGTTCTTGATTTAATAAACAAAAAAAAATGTATGTTGAGGTTACTAAGATTTACAGAAAGAACAAATTTTCTAATTCTGATATTGTGAAGAAATATATATATATATATACTAGTTTTGCTATCACACCTAAAATTGCAAATATTAGGGGTGGAAGACATAACCAGAAAAAGTGTTCTCATTCACACCACTGTGTTGCACCAGAAGGTGAAGGACTTTTACAATACTTTAAGAAGAGATCCTTTGAAGCAAGTGTCAGCAAGTCATTTACTGTAAGTTATGGGCACACAGATTCAGGAATAAGTTTGGACTGTAAAATATGAAAATTACTAGAGACTTTGCATTTGTCAATAAAGAAGTTGCTGCCACATTTCTGGGAAAGTTGAAAAGTTGATTAAGTGGAATGGTATGTATGTGTAGGAACTTCTTATTTAACATCATCAATAGGTTCTGCAACATTTAGTGAAATAACATAAAACAAAAATTACCATAGGTTAATTGGTATTAAAATGGGTTAAGTTCCTATGGCATTATAATAAAACAACATTGAACAAAACGATACTATTTGAAGACCTTCTGTATAAGAAAATACATGGGATATATATGGTTCAGTACTATCCATGGTTTCAGACATCCATGGGAAGTCTTAAAATATTTTTTTGTGGATAAGAGGGGTAGGACTACTGTACAGTGTTTAATATAGTTTCTTTTTTTACATATTCTTTTATTTTCTGTCAGAACACCCTCTCCCAAATTTGTCTATGTTAGCTCAGTTTCCACCCTCATTCTTTCTTCAATATGATTATTTCATATATTCATAATATAGTTAGATTTAATTGTCATAATCTATATTATGTCTCATTATATCTTCTGAGCCCTCAACTTCTTAGATGTTTTATCTGTTTCTAAGTTTGATAAAATAAAAATTTACTCTTTGTGATGTATAGTTAATAGGTTTTAATATAAAGAGTCTTGTATCCATACCCCAACACTATATAGAACGCTTCTAATATATTAAAAGTTTTCTGTTTGTTTTCTTTGTTCTCAACCACAAGCTATCATAAAAAACCTCTGACAATCATTAATGTGTTTTCCTTTTCTATAGTCTTGGCTTTTCCATAATTTCATATGAATGTAATCATACAGCATAATGCCTTTTGTTCTGGATTATTACACTTAAAAATATGTTTAAGATTTCTCCATGTTGATGCATAAGTCAATAACCTGTGTTTTTAATCATTGAATTAAATCCCATTGTATGGCTATACTACAGTTTATTTATTAATTCTCTATTAAAGAATATACTAGTTGCTTCTATTCATAGCAATTATGAAAATATATTCTAAAAACATGTATATAGATATTTGTGTGAATAGAAATTTTACTATAAATACTTAGGAGTGCCATTAGTGAGTAATATATTTAACTTTATTAGAAATAGGCAAATTGTCTCCCAAGAGACTGTATCATTTTACATTTCCACTAGGAATAAATGAAAGCTCCTGTTACTAGTCCATATCCTAGCCAATACTTGAAATTGTCTTCTGGACTTTTGCCTTTTCAATGTCTTGTACTACTGATATTTTATTTTTGTTTTATTTATTTTTAATTAAATTTAAAGATTGATATTGGTTAATATAATCATACTAGTTTCAGGTACACAATTCTACAACACATCTTCTATATACCATATTGTGTGTTCACTCGCCAAGTCAAAGCACATTCATCACAAGTTGTCACCCTTCACTCCTCTACTTCCCCCTCCCCAGACAATCACCACACTGTTGTCTTAGTAGTTCATTCGTCTTCTCTATTTCTTGTCATTTTATGTTAACTTCCTCCATCCTTCTCACCGAACCCCACCCTGACAACTGTCACCCTGCTCTCAATAAGTTTGTCTCTATTTTGTTTGTCAGTTCATTAGATTTCACATATGAGTGAAATTATATAGTACTTGTCTTTCTCTGAATGGCTTATTTCACTTAGCATAATGTTCTCCAGGTCTATTCATGCTGTCACAAAAGGTAAGATTTCCTTCATTCTTATGGCCCAGTAGTTTTCCATTTGTACTTCCTTATTGACAAATGATGGTGAGTATTTTTTCATGTGTCTATGTTATCTGTATGTGTTTTTGGTGATTGTCAACTAAGATATTTTCCCATTTTTTTGCTTGGGTTTTTTGTTTTCTTACTATTAACAAAGTTATTTATATACTTTGAATATAAGTCCTTCATCAGATAGGTGATTTGCAAAATGTCCTTCTAGTTTGGGCTTGTCTTTTCATTCTATTAATAGCAGATTTCACAGAGCAAACATTTTTAATTTTAATATAGTCCAGCATATTTTCTCTCTCATGTACCATTCTTTTTGGATTGTATTAAAAAATTATCAAACTTAACATCATGTAGATTTTCTTCTATATATGTATCTGATGTTTGAAATATTTATATTGTAAATTCACAATTACATTTATATTTTACATTAACAGTATGGCCCATTTTGAATTAATTTTTGTGTAAAATACTAGCTATGTATCTGAGTTCAGTTTTTTTATATGGATTTCAAATTTTTCCTCCAAAATTTTTGAGGATGGTTTTCTTTCTCTTAGAATTGCCTTTACCAGAGTCTAAAAAAGTCAGTTGACTATGTCTGTGTGGTTCCTTTCTATGATAAGCAAATAAGTAAATATATAAAGAAATAAATGAGTAAAAAAATTAAATCACCACACCAAAATAAAAATAATTGATAAATTTTAATTTAAAATTTAAGTGCACTAAAGAAAAGAAAATAAATCCGATCAGTAAAAGGCAAGCGAGAATTAGGTAATTGATAATAGATTCATTTCCAGAAAAAAAAATTCTTACACATGCCTAAGGAAAAAAAAAGTAAATTTATACCAAAATTGATATCCTTGAAAATACATTTTATAAAAAGTATTTAAAGGCTATAAAAGCATAAGAAAGTGATCAACTGTGTTAGCCATGAGGGAAATGCTAATAAATAAACTACAAATATATCAAATTATTCTTGTAGGATGTCAATTGTAATTGTTCCCATTCCTGTAGTCATGGCCCCTTACCATGTAATTTTAAAGTTCCCTGTCAAAACCTGGGCTAGTTTTGTTACTTGCTTTAATCAATTAAATGGATCAGAAGTGTTACTCTACCAGTTCAGAGCTTAGACCTTATGAGACTTTCCATGCTTTTACTTTCTCTCAAGATCCTAGACAGTTGTTGTGTGAAAAACTCAATATACCCTATTTGTTAATGCCAGATAAAACTATATGAAACCAATATGTGTTATATCAACTGAAGGCATACCAGATCAGCTGATTTAAGCTGGCAGTGATTTATTAGTCTAGTTGAAAACAGAAGAACCACTCAGCTCAAAGAAATTATACTCAGAGTTTCAAGAAAAATAATTAATTGTTGTTTAAGAATATACATGTTGGGGTGGCTTGTTATGCAACAAAATCAAACTAATAATAAAAAACACCAAACTCATTTTTAAAACATAAAATGTTAGAATATAAAATAATAGTACTACACATTCAATGATGCTAATTGGCAATCAATAGCAGTATTTTGGAAAAGTTTTGGGCATTTTTTTACTAGATATATATATATATATATATATATATATATATATATATATATACTCTAGTACTATTAAATTTGAATAGATAGATACAGATACAGATACTTAGATTTATAATACCGAATATGTAACTATGTGCAAGAAATGCCATGCACTGTGTCATAACACAAACCAACATTTTATGATAAATAAATTATGCATTCTTATAATACTGTACAAAAAACAAATGAATAAACTACTGCTATCAAAACAGTTTTTTCCATACAGAAGATTTTGAGAGAGAGAAGCAGAAAAAATAGAAAGTATTCTGAACTTTTATAAAGTTCAAAAATCATCAAAACTAACCTAGTAATTTAGAAGTTGAGATAATGCTTATAGGAAGAATTAGTGTGATATAGAGGGATCATGAGGAAGTTTCTATGATCTTGATAATGTTCTCTTTCTGCATGTGAATGGCTGTTTTCATGACAATACTATATTTCTTATATATAATTTTTTAACTCAACAGAATCTCATGAGACTTAGTTTTTAGAAAAACAAAGTTTCATCTTGCTATATAGTATCTTAATTCTCCTATAATGTGTGATTGAATTAAGAAAGCATAATTTTTATACCATCTTCTGCACATTCAGAGCAAAAGACACTTTTTTTTAAACCTTAGTAATCTTCACTATTATTTTAGCCTACTTTGACATTTGGAAGATTGCTTGTTTTGTTTTGCTTTTTTATAAAAACAGCGTCATTCCTCTCTAGACATGTTGTTTTGATTCAGATTTGGTCACCATTTCTCCAGAAAAATTAACTGTTTTCATGTAATCACATCTCCCTTCAAATGTGCTCTACACTTCATTAAGTTAGTCATAAATGTTTATTGAGTGCTTAAAATATGCCAAACATCTTTCTAGAAACAGAACAGATAAAAAGAATTGCCTTCACTGTGCTCACATTCTAATGGAGCTAAATACATATCCAATAAGTATGGCAAGCCAATCCAGATGTGACTTGTGTAGTCTCAACATTATTCCTTTCTGCTTCTTATATAGTGATGATTACTAGAAGCAGATTATCGTCTTGCTTCTAAGATTCTATAACATCTATCCTTATGGCATATTAGATCACTGTTCCCAACTCTATTCTCCCTCTGTAATAGGATAATATTTCTATGACTACTGTGCTGACAATTGCCTATGCATTCTGTGGAAAAGTGAATTCTTCTCACCTCCTAAATACTGGACTCAGTCATGTAACCTGCTATGGCTAATAGTATGTAAGTACATACATTTTGCTGAATCCCAATAGAAGCATTAAATAAAAGCGCATGGTTAGGCTCTGCTTTACTTGCATCTTTCTTCCAACGTGAAAATATTTCCTAGATAATGGCCACTACTTCCATCCATGTCTTTAACAAAGAGAGAAAATTAGTATGGAGCTGAGAACAGAGTTAAGCATAGCTGAACTTGATGGACCTACCCTCAGGGTGACTCATAGCCTTCATGTAATGTGAGCCACAAATAAATCAAGTAGATTAGAATTTTACTTTTGCATCAAAATATGGCTAACTCACATGACATAAATACAATTTTTTTAAAAACTTAGAGAAATGACTGCTTAATTACAAACCATAGCCCCTCCTTGCACTCAAAATATAAAAACAGAATTTCTCTTTTGTACAATAATTGGTCTTTTATTTCACTTGAGATAGCCAAAGGAAATATTTTGCCACTATGTAAACTCTTGATTGCTTTAAATCTGATGTTCTGTTAGAATATTTATGTTTGGCTAAGATTTAAAACCAAGTTTTCATAAATTTGTTAGAGAAAAAACTTCTACATATATAAATAGATCTGTGAACTTGTCTAGTATAGGTGATATCGTTGAAAAGCCATTTCTGGCTTATCTGTCATTCACTCATTACTACAAATTTGTGCATATCTGTATAATTTGTATTCTAGGAAGTTCAGATGCTATTATTCTGACTAGTGTTAAACACAAAAAAAAAAACGCATTTACACAATTTTAAGTAGAGTGGTCTTTATGAAGAACACAATATATTAAAAAATCAAAAACCAATTTTTTTATTATATTGGTGCTTAAGAAATCTTCATGTTATTTATCACTCTACTGGTGAACTAATATATGATAAGAGAATGATAATTCATTCCTCTAAAATTCAGTACTTATAATCATTCAATCAAAACATTTGCCCTAGATAGAACAAGACCCATCTAATTTTGTTTTATTGGAGCTCTTTCTCGTTTGAATTTTTGGTCCCTAAATACAACTTATTTCGTAACTGTTCTTCCACTTTTAGAAACACCTTTAGAAACAGTCAACCAGGCTTCACTATGTTTCTGATTGCTTATATTAAGATTTTCCGTCTGATCGTGAATCCTGTATATAGCCTAATTCTCTTCAACAGGCACAGCTAATTAAGTTCTGTAATCAAGGACACTTCAGCCAAGAGCTAATTTAAAAATTAAATGCTGAAAACAGAGCAACATAATTTACTCTACAATTAAATGATTAGAGATGAAAGAACTGTAGCATATTTTGTCTGTTGTTATGATATTAGAAACATTCACAATGAATTTTAATATTTTTTCTGTATAACATTGGCCCTTTCAGTTTAACCCCATAAACCTTTTTATCTAACCTGACTAGCTTTAGGTATTCTCCCATAGGCAGTTTAAATTTTCAAAGTATGTAAATTAAAACTGGCAACTCTGCCTGTTGTTTACAAATGACACATTTCCATGCAGATGCGAATTTGGCAGTCCTGTAGTAGTAACACCAGAACATGACACTCAGCTGTATGTTCCCTTTGCACACTATTTTTTTCCTTCTGTCACATTCTATTTTATACCAAAGAATGCCTAAACACGTTGAAATATCTTCTGCTGCCTGTCAAAATTGAGGAATAAAGCAGGGACTCTTGTCCACTGTGTTTGGTAAGCTTTTTGTTTGTTTTGTTTTATTTTTTAGCTGGTTCTATGAAGTGACTATATATGGCCTGGGATTTATAGTGAAAAAAATCGTGGAATTGGTCTTATTTGGGATAGCTGTCAATGATGTCGTAATTCCAAAGTTTTAATGTTGAGTTAGCATCATTCTACATAATAGGGTAATAAAAGTCTTCATTGACTGGTCATATGGCCTTTAAAACTATTAGCTTTCATGTGGAAATAAGAGCATACTTGGAAATGTGGACATCTATTTTATAAACCAGTTAACAAGGAATAAGATATTTATATACCAAAATTATTTATGTAACAAATTATGTAAATACTTATGTACCAAAATTATTGCAAGTAAAACCTGTACCCTAACACAACGGATAATGCCTATTAAGCTTAAAAGTATTTTGACTATAAAAAAGGCCCTATATTGCTTCCAAGACTACAATTAAATTCAGATTATTTAATACTACTCAAGGACTAGTTTGTCCTTCAAAACACTAATGGGTACTGTGAATAAAGTTTGATTTTGGGACATATAAGTATCTTTAAAATAAACTTATTATTGAAATTTAGTAACCTAGTTAAAGTTAAGCTTTAGGAACAAACATAACAACAAACTACATAAAGCTTGTGTGTGACAACGTGAGGGGTCTGGGGGGATTTCATGAAGGTTGCTCTTTCCCTAGTACCATGGAGAAGCTTTCTCTAGATTCCTCACTGCCTCACTGTGAGAAACTAGGAGGACTCCTGTATGAAAAGCCAGCAGAAAATGAGGACCTCCTATGAGTGTGGTCCCTAGAAAAGCTTCTTATTGTCACAGTAGTACATATTCAACTTCCAGCAATTTGTAACAATTGCTGCTTTAAGGTCCCAACAGCTTATAGAGTGAATGCTGCTCCAGACGAGCAGATGCTCCTGTGATATTACTTCCTGTGGGGGCATATTTTTCCAAAAGTTTTGGAAAGGTAGATCTCCTTGTTCTCTCAGTTCTCTGTGGGCCTCAGAAAGTCATTCATTTTCCATTTGTCTTGTTATTTCTTGTGAGGCAGACTTGACCTCTTCTCAGCTCCTTACATGTACAAACTGATTCTAGTACACTATATATTTTTTCATGATGATTATGGTTTGATTTTTTTTCCACATTAAGATTTTGAAATAATTTGGGTTATCTTTCCAGTGTGAATATAATTTGCTTTTACTATAATAATTAAGAAATAATCTGTTACTGATTTGTTTCAAATCATTTTCCATTAATAAATGAAACATTTATACACAGGTGGAAACAAATAGGTTTACAGTTGTAAATATGCAAAACAGTTTATTCTTGTATTTTTGTTATTAACAATTGTACTATTTTCCATATGAACAACTGTAAACTTACTTTTGCCCTACTTTTACACTCTGAACTCTGTAGTGTACTAACTGTTCTCTTTCCTTTTTGTTTATTATTTATTTATTTATTTATGTATTTTTACTGGTTAGAATGCATTCTCATCCATTTTAGAGCCATGCCTTGTGTATTAGTCAGGGTTTTCCAAGGAAACAGAATTAATAGGATATATATGTTTGGAGGAAGAGATTTATTACAGGGAATTCAATCACACGATAATGGTGGCTGGCAAATTGTAAGATCTCCAAACAACAAGCTGGAGACTCAGGAAAGTGATGGTATAATTCATCAACTATCCTTCATTAATCTTTATCCTATTTTTTCCTCAGTAGCATATATGTTTATTTATTGTAATTTTAAAAAGAATTTTAATTAGTAATGAAGAAAGTCTTCATTTCATTATATTTTTTAAGAAACCTTATCAGTTTTTAACAGAATCTATTTACAGCTACCTTAACAATTAACTGCTTAGAGAGTCTTTAAAGTAATTAAATACAAGATACTCTTATATCATTTTTTAATTCAAGATATGTTTTATAGATTTGAATAATTTTCAAGTCTTATAATATCTACACATTTATTTTTGAAATATTCTTTATGATTTTATACTACTTTACATATGTTTTTGTGTTATTTTTTTCTTTACTTTTTTTAGTGGCTATGAAGAGCTTTTCCTTTTTTATTTTTTATTTATTTATCAGTTTAAAAAAGGAAAAAATAGAAAGGAGGAGGAGCAGGAAGCATAAACTTCCATCTATGCTTTGACCAGGTAAGCCCAAGATTTCAAACTGGTGACCCCATCTGTGTTCTATATGATTATTTATGTTATATATGAGAACAAATTTTTATATATTTAATTATTTCCAGAATCTTTACTAACTTTGACATCCATTTTCAATTTTTTTTATTAATCCTTTTTTATTAATTTTAATGCAGTGACATTGATAAATCAGGGTACATATGTTGAGAGAAAACATCTCTGGATTATTTTGACATTTGATTATGCTGTATACCCCTCACCCAAAGTCAAACTGTCTTTTGTCACCTTCTATCTGGTTTTCTTTGTGCCCCTCCCCTCTCCCACCCCTTTCTTCTTCCTCGTCCCATCCCCCCCCTCCCGTTACCATCACATTCTTGTTCGTGTCTCTGAGTCTCATTTTTATGTCCCATCTATGTATGGATTCATATAGATTTTAGTTTTTTTTGATTTACTTATTTCACTCAGTATAATGTTATCAAGGTCCATCCATGTTATTGTAAATGATCCAATGTCATCATTTCTTATGGCTGAGTAGTATTCCATAGTATATATGTATCAAAGTTTTTTAATCCACTCATCCTCTGACGGACACTTGGGCTGTTTCCAGATCTTCACTATTGTGAACAATTCTGCCACAAACATGGGGGTGCATTTCTCCTTTTGGAGCAGTTCTATGGTGTTCTTGGGGTATATTCCTAAAAGTAGGATACCTGGGTCAAAAAGCAGTTCGATTTTCAATTTCTTGAGGAATCTCCATACTGTTTCCACAGTGACTGCACCAGTCTGCATTCCCACCAGCAGTGTAGGAGGGTTCTCTTTTCTCCACATCCTCGCCAACACTTATTCTGTGTTGTTTTGTTGATCAGCGCCATTCTGACTGGTGTGAGGTGATATCTCATTGTGGTTTTAATTTGCCTTTCTCTAATGATTAGTGATGTTGAGCATTTTTTCATATACCTATTGGCCATCTGTATGTCCTCTTTGTAGAAGTGTCTATTCATTTCTTTTTCCCATTTTTCGATTGGATTGTTTGTCTTCCTGGTGTTGAGATTTACAAGTTATTTATAATTTTTGGTTATTAACCCCTTATCAGATGTATTGACACATATGTTCTCCCATTGTGTAGTTTGTCTTTTTATTCTGTTCTTATTGTCTTTATCTGTGCAGAAGCTTTTTAGTTTGATATAGTCCCATTTGTGTATCCTGTCTTTTATTTCACTTCCCTGTGGAGATAAATCAGCAAATATATTGCTCTGAGAGATGTCGGAGAGCTTACTGACTATGTTTTCTTCTAAGATGCTTATGGTTTCATGGCTTACATTTAAGTCTTTTATCCATTTTAAGTTTATTTTTGTGAATGGTGTAAGCTGGTGGTCTAGTTTCATTTTTTTGCAGGTACCTGTCCAGTTTTCCCAACACCATTTGTTAAAGAGGCTGTCTTTACTCTATTGTATTTCCTTACCTCCTTTGTCAAATATCAGTTGTCCATAGAGCTGTGGGTTTATTTCTGGGTTCTCTGTTCTGTTCCATTGATCTACATGCCTGTTCTTATGCCAGTGCCAGGCTGTTTTGAGTACAATGACCTTGTAATATAACTTGATATCAGGAAGTGTGATACCTCCCACTTTATTTTTCTTTTTTAAGATTGCTGAGGCAATTCGTGTTCATTTTTGGTTTCATATAAATTTTTGGAATATGTGATCTATATCTTTGAAGTATGTCATTGGTATTTTAATTGGCATTGCATTGAATTTAATGATTGCTTTGGGTAATATAGACATTTTAATGATGTTTATTCTTCCTAACCGTGAGCACGGTATATACTTCCACTTGTTTGTATCTTCCTTGATATCTTTTATCAATGCTTTATAATTTTCTGAGCACAAGTCTTTAGTCCCCTAGGTTAAATTTGCTGCTAGGTACTTTATTTTTTTTTTTGGTTGTAATAGTGAAAGGGATTGTTTCCTTAATTTCTCTTTCTGACTGTTCATTGTTGGCATATACAAATGCCTCTGATTTCTGAGTATTGATTTTATACCCTGCCACTTTGCTGAATTCATTTATCAGGTCCAGTAGTTTTTTGACTGTGACTTTAGGGTTTTCTATATACAATATAATATCATCTGCAAATAATGATAGCTTTACTTCTTCTTTTCCAACATGAATGCCTTTTATTTCTACTTCTTGTCTGATTGCTGTGGCTAGGATTTCCAGGAATATGTTGAATAAGAGTGGTGAAAGGGGGCACCCCTGCTTGTTCCTGATCTGAAGGGGATTGCTTTTAATTTTTGCCCATTGAGTATGATGTTGGCTGTGGATTTGTCATAAATGGCTTTTATCATGTTGAGGTATGTTCCCTGTATTCCCATTTTGCTGAGAGTTTTGCTCATCAAAAAAGGGTGCTGGATTTTAGCAAATGCTTTTTCTGCATCTATTAAAATTATCATGTGGTTTTTCTCCTTCTTTTTGTTTATGTGATGAATCACATTGATTGATTTGCGAATATTGTACCAGCCTTACCTCCCCAGAATAAATCCTACTTGATTATGGTGTATGATTTTTTCCATATATTGTTGGATCCGGTTTGCTAATATTTTGTTGAGGATTTTAGCATCTATATTCTTCAGAGATATTGGCCTATAATTTTCTTTCTTTGTGTTGTCTTTGCCTGGTTTTGGAATCAGAATTATGCTCACCTCATAAAGGAAGCTTGGAAGTCTTCCTTCCTCTTGAATTTTTTGAAGTAGCTTTAGAAGGATAGGAGTTAGTTCTTCTTTGAATATTTGGTAGAATTCAGTTGTGAAGCCATCAGGCCCTGGACTTTTTTTGTTGAGTGTTTTTTGATAACTCTTTCAATCTCATTTGGTGTAATCAGTCTTTTTAGGTTTTTGGATTCTTCCAGATTGATTTTTGGAAGATTGTATGTTTCAAGGAATTTTTCCATTGCATCTTGGTTGTCTAGTTTTTTGGCATACAGTTCTTCATAGTATTTTATTACAATATTTTGTATTTCTGTTGTGTCAGTTGCTATTTCTCCACTCTCATATCTATTTATATTTATTTGAGTCCTCTCTCTGTTTTTCTTGGTGAGTCTAGATAAAGGTTCATCGATCTTGTTTACCTTTTCAAAGAACCAGCTCCTAGTTTCATTGATCCTCTGTATTGTTTCTTTAGCCTCTATGTCATTTATTTCTGCTCTGATCTTTATTATTTCCTTCCTTCTACTACATTTGGGCTTTACTTGCTGTTCTTTTTCTAGTTCTTTTAGATGCAGGGTTAAGTTGTTTATTTGAGCTTTTTCTAGTTTCTTAAGGTGTGCCTGTAGTGCTATGAACTTTCCTCTCAGTACTGCTTTTGCTGTGTCCCGTAAATTTTTAGTTGTTGTATGCTCGTTGTCATTCGTTTCTAGAAATTTTTTTATTTCTTCTTTGATCTCATTCTTAATCCATTTGTTATTTAACAACCTGCTATTTAGTTTCCACCTGTTTGAGAATATTTGAACTTTTCTATTGTGGTTCATTTCTAGTTTCATGCCATTGTGATCGAAGAAAGTGCTTGATATGATTTCAATCTTCTTAAATTTGTTGAGATCACTTTTGTGCCCTAACATGTGGTCTATCCTAGAGAATGTACTATGAGCACTTGAAAAGAATGTATATTCTGCTGCTTTAAGGTGAAAGGTTCTGAAGATATCTATTAAATTAAGTTGATCTAGTGTGTCCAATAAGTCTGCTGTTTCTTTGTTAATTTTCTTTGTTGAGGATCTATCTAGTGATCTTAGTGGGGCATTGAAATTCCCTATTATTATAGTATTGCTGTTGATCTCGCCCTTTATATCCATCAAAGTCTGCTTTATATATTTAGGTGCTCTTATTTTAGGTGCATAGCTATTTATAATAGTTATATCTTCCTTTTGGATTACTTCCTTTATCATTTTGTAGTGGCCTTCTTTATCTCTTACTATATACTTTGTTTTAAAGTCCATTTTGTCTGATATAAGTATTGCTACCCCAGCTTTTTTTTCATTTCCATTTGCATGAAATTTTTTTCCATCATTTTACCTTCAATCTATGTGCATCTTTTGTTTTAAGGTGTGTCTCTTGTAGACAGCATATGTACGGGTCTTGTTTTCTTATCTATGTAGCTACCCTATGTCTTTTGATTGGATCATTTAATCCATTTACATTTAATGTTATTATTGATATGTAGTTGTTTTTTGCCATTTTATTCTTTAAAGCTGTATTCCTTTTTTGCTATATTCTTTTCCCACTTTGATCTGTTTACAACAGGCCCCTTAACATTTCCTGCAGCAATGGTTTGGTTCTAATGAATTCCTTGAGTTGTTTTTTGTATGGGAAGCTTTTTATTTCTCCTTCGATTTTAAATGATAGCCTTGCTGGATAAAGTAGTCTTGGTTGTAGGTTCTTGTTCAGCATTACTTTGAATATTTCTTGCCATTCCCTTCTGGCCTCACATGTTTCTGTTGAGAAGTCGGATGTCATAGTTATGCGGGCTCCTTTTTAGGTGATAGCTTTTTTTTCTCTTGCAGCTTTTAATATTTTCTCTTTATCACTTAGCTTTGGTATTTTAATTATGATGTGTCTTGCTGTAGGTTTCCTTGGGTTTCTCTTTAATGGAGTTTTCTGTGCTTCTTGAACTTGTGAGAGTTTCTCCTGCATTAATTTAGGGAAGTTTTCAGCTATGATATGATTGAACAAAGTCTCTATCTCTTGTTCTTTCTCTTCTTCTTCAGGAACCCCTATGATGCGAATGTTATTTCTCTTCGTGTTGTCACACAGCCCTCTAAGAGTTTCCTCAGACTTCTTGAGTATCTTTTCTTTTTTCTTCTCTGCTTTCTTGCCTTCATTGTAGCTGTCCTCCAACTCGCTGATTTGATCCTCAGCTCTATTCATCCTGTTTTTAATTCCTTCCATTGTGGTCTTATTTGTTATCTCCCACTGGTTCTTTTTTAATATTTCAATATCCCTTTTTATACTTGCTATTTCTTTATTTAGGTGTTCATAATGACCATCCATTGTTGTTCTAAGATCCCTAAGCATCCTTACTATCATTATTTTGAACTCTGCATCTGGAAGTTTGATTATTTCCATATCACTCAGTTCATCTCCTGAAGGTTTCTCTTGTGGTTTCATTTGGATTACACTTTTTTGTCTTCTCATTATCTGTGTTTGGGTGTTTTGTATGTAAAGTTGGTTGAGTCTAGGCTTGGTGTTGTCTGCCTCCAGTTTTCAATTGTCTTATTTCTAGGTCTTCTTGGGTTGGTATCAGCTATTATTTGTAATCCACTTTCGGATGTGGGCCGCTTTGAAGTCTTGATTTGTTTGTTTTCTTAACAGATGATAGTCTTGTTTACTGATCTCAGCAGGGGGGTTCCTTCAAACTGTATCCAGGAATGCGGTGGGTGTAACCTGAGACTCTGAAGGCCTCTTCTACCAACTAATCTCTCTGGGGGCAGGGTGTTTTCTCAGCTTCAGTAGGGGGAGGTGTATCTCAGATCTCCATGAAGACCTGAGTTACTGCCCCTCCTCCCCACTTCTTGTTTTCAGCTGTGTCTTGTTGCACTGATTGGAGCTGGAGAGATGTCTGGAGATCTGTGATCTGGAAGCAATTCAGTTGTTTTGTGGGAGCATCAGTCCCTCACCCAGGTATGGCCGCCTCCAGTATGGATGAGTCAGCTTTTTTAGGTTGTCTCCTGCATTCCTTTGGGAGATAAGCCAGTACTTTCAACACATCTCGCTTCCTGGTCTCCAGGCAAGTGGCTGTGAGCAGTATTTTCTGCTCTTTTCCCTGGAGTGAGATGCCCTCTGGGTTCTCAGCCTCACCCCCCTCCATTCCTGTAAGCAGGGGGAATTCAGGCACTCCGTACCAGGTTTGTTGTGGCTTCTTCTTTGCTTCTTTGCTCCTTAGTTTTCGAGAGCTATTCTTGTAGTCCAGAGTTGGTTTTTCACACTGATTTTTCCTAAATTGATTTGTATTCCAATTTAGTGGTGAGAGCTGGGTGTTTGTGTGTCTGCTTACTCTGCTGCCATCTTCAGGTCGTCAAATTATTTTTTTATAGAAAGAAATATTATTGCCAAAACTGAGACTAAATGGATGCACTCAAGCAAACTCTTTGATGAAGCAAAACAGAATAAAAACTAACATGTTTTATGAATTTTCCAAAGCATTAATTGACCTTCATCAGGACTGAAAATATTTTCATTAGAATAAAATAAAAATCATGCATATAGTTAGGTTTAATATGAATGTCAACAAAAGAGAAATAAAATAATAACAGTCAAACTGCTATTGTTTATACATTTTAAAGTTTACCTTAATATTTTAAGAACTTTTGTTCTTTTTTCTTGAAATTGAAATAATTTTTTTTATTATGTAAGGATTGAGGATGTAGAGACAGACTCCTGCATATGCCCCAACTGGGTCCACCCGGCAACCCCCTACAGACCATGCTCTGCCCACCCCAGGCCACAGCTCTGTTGCTCAATAACCAAGCTATTTTAACACCTGAGGTAAATGCTATGGAGTCATCCTCATTTGCTCAAACTATTCAAGTTATGGCTTCAGGAGTGAAAAAGAAAGAGAAAGAGGAGAAGCAGATGATTGTTTTTCCTGTGTGCCCTGACTGGGAATCAAACTCAGGATTTCCACATGCAGGCCAATGCACTACCACTGAGCCAACCAGCCAGGAACTGAAAATTATTTTATATCAAAAATTATACAACATAAGAAAATTTGATTGCTTTTTGAGAATTTTCATTTTATTATATTGATATAATTACTTTAAAATTATAGTATTTAAAAAATCTCCATTGATTTGAGATAGGGAAAAGGAGAAAAAGGGAGAAGCATCAACTTGTTGTTTTACTGAGTTGTCCCATTTAGTAGTGTACTCATTGATTGTTTCTCATTTATGCCCTTACCAGGGTTGAATCTGTGACTTCTGGCACTTGGGGTGGATGCTTTATCCATTGAGCCACTTGGCCAGGGTTAAAATTACTGAATCTTATAAATAAAGCGACCTGTGAAAGATTATACTCATTGTTTCTATGATACCTTCACATTTAGTTGTCCTTTGAGACCAACACTATCATTTTTCTTTCTGCTTCTTGCCAAATAATTTAAGAATTTAAAACACACGATTCATATAATCAAAAGCTTATTTTCTAGTTCTCCTTAGAGTTTCTATACCACAGGCTCCACCAGGCAATCAATGATGCCACAAATTGACCTGATTTTTTTTAAACAGAGACAGAGAGAGAGTCACAGAGAGGGATAAACAGGGACAGACAGACAGAAATGGAGAGAGATGAGAAGCATCAATCATTAGTTTTTCGTTGCAACACCTTAGTTGTTCATTGATTGCTTTCTCATACGTGCCTTGACCGTGGGCCTTCAGCAGACTGAGTAAGCCCTTGCTGAAGCCAGCAAACTTGGATCCAAGCTGTTGAGCTTTGCTCAAACCAAATGAGCCTGCGCTCAAGCTGGTGACCTCAGAGTGTCGAATCTGAGTCCTCCGCATCTCAGTCCGAAACTCTTATCTACTGTGCCACCATCTGGTCATGCTGACCTGATTTCTTGACTTACAGAATCTCACTATCCATTAAGAATAACTCAGCCTTTAACACAGTTTTAAATTAACATTTTGATAAAGCCTACACTAGTTCATATTTCAATTTGGTTTGTAAATATCTTTTGGAAAATCATAGCTGATGGTCAATTTTCTGTAGATTGGATAGTCTTTGATAGGTTGACTGAAATTGTATATTATTTGGTTCATGACACTTAGCATATATTCATAATATATACATATATATATATATATATATATATATACTATATGAATAGACAGAGAAAAAAATATGTCTTTCTGAAATGTGAGGATACAACAGAAGACTGCATTCTGCAAACTAGCAATGAGATCCTCACCAGACACCGGATCTGCTTGCACGTTGCTTGTGGACTTCTCAGCCTCCAGGACTGTGATAAAGAATTTTTTTTTAAAACTACCCAGTTCTATGGCATTCTGTTACAACAGCTAGAACTGACTGAACAGAACTATTAGATAGTATGAATACACGGCCCTCTTCACACACTTTTTTTATTCTAAGCAACATTAGAATGTTTAAAAAATTAAACTAATCAAAAGTTGTAAATCAATTGTATATTCAAAATTTTTCATTTTCACTTAGCTTATCCCAAATATCTGCCACAAAATATAACACATATGCAATACAGATATATTTACTTTTTTTTTTTTAATAAATTTTTATTAATGGTAATGGGGTGACATTAATAAATCAGGGTACATATATTCATAGAAAACATGTCTAGGTTATTTTGTCATTAAATTATGTTGCATACCCCTCGCCCAAAGTCAGATTGTCCTTCGCCACCCTCTATCTAGTTCTCTGTGCCCCTCCCCCTCCCCCTAACTCTCCCCCTGTCCTCCCTCCCCCCACCCCTGGTAACCACCACACTCTTGTCCATGTCTCTTAGTCTCATTTTTATGTTCCACCAATGTATGGAATCATGTAGTTCTTGTTTTTTTCTGATTTACTTATTTCACTCCTTATAATGTTATCAAGATCCCACCATTTTGCTGTAAATGATCTGATGTCATCATTTCTTATGGCTGAGTAGTATTCCATAGTGTATATGTGCCACATCTTCTTTATCCAGTCTTCTATTGAAGGGCTTTTTGGTTGTTTCCATGTCTTGGCCACTGTGAACAGTGCTGCAATGAACATGGGGCTACATGTGTCTTCACGTATCAATGTTTCTGAGGTTTTGGGGTATATACCCAGTAGAGGGATTGCTGGGTCATAAGGTAGTTCTATTTGCAGTTTTTTGAGGAACCACCATACTTTCCTCCATAATGGTTGTACTAATTTACAGTCCCACCAACAGTGAATGAGGGTTCCTTTTTCTCCACAGTCTCTCCAACATTTGCTATTACCCGTCTTGTTGATAATAGCTAATCTAACAGGGGTGAGGTGGTATCTCATTGTAGTTTTGATTTGCATTTCCCTAATAACTAATGAAGCTGAGCATCTTTTCATATATCTGTTGGCCATTTGTATCTCTTCCTGGGAGAAGTGTCTATTCATGTCCTCTTCCCATTTTTTTATTGGATTGTTTGTTTGTTTGTTGTTGAGTTTTATGAGTTCTTTGTAAATTTTGGATATTAGGCCCTTATCTGAGCTGTTGTTTGAAAATATCATTTCCCATTTAGTTGGCTGTCTGTTTATTTTGATATCAGTTTCTCTTGCTGAGCAAAAACGTTTTATTCTGATGTAGTCCCATTCATTTATCTTTGCCTTCACTTCTCTTGCCATTGGAGTCAAGTTCATAAAATGTTCTTTAAAACCCAGGTCCATGAGTTTAGTACCTATGTCTTCTTCTATGTACTTTATTGTTTCAGGTCTTATATTTAGGTCTTTGATCCATTTTGAATTAATTTTAGTACACGGGGACAGGCTGTAGTCGAGTTTCATTCTTTTGCATGTGGCTTTCCAGTTTTCCCAACACCATTTGTTGAAGAGGCTTTCTTTTCTCCATTGTGTGTTGTTGGCCCCTTTATCAAAGATTATTTGACCATATATATGTGGTTTTATTTCTGGGCTTTCTATTCTGTTCCATTGGTCTGAGTGTCTATTTTTCTGCCAATACCATGCTGTTTTGATTATCGTGGCCCTATAATATAGTTTAAAGTCAGGTATTGTAATGCCCCCAGCTTCATTCTTTTTTCTTAGGATTGTTTTGGCTATTTGGGGTTTTTTATAGTTCCAAATAAATCTGATGATTTTTTGTTCCATTTCTTTAAAAAATCTCATAGGGATTTTGATGGGAATTGCATTAAATTTGTATATTGCTTTGGGTAATATGGCCATTTTGATTATATTTATTCTTCCTATCCAAGAACAAGGAATATTTTTCCATCTCATTATATCTTTTTCGATTTCCCTTAACAATGCTTTGTAATTTTCATTATATAGGTCCTTTACATTCTTTGTTATGTTTATTCCTAGGTATTTTATTTTTTTTGTTGCAATCGTGAAGGGGATTATTTTTTTGAGTTCGTTTTCTAATATTTCATTGTTGGCATAGAGAAAGGCTATGGACTTCTGTATGTTAATTTTGTATCCTGCGACCTTACTGTATTGGTTTATTGTTTCTAATAATCTTTTTGTGGAGTCCTTCGGGTTTTCGATGTATAGGATCATATCATCAGCAAAAAGTGATACCTTTACTTCTTCTTTTCCGATATGGATGCCTTTTATTTCTTTGTCTTGTCTGATTGCTCTGGCCAGAACTTCTATCACCACGTTAAATAAGAGTAGAGAGAGTGGAAAACCCTGTCTTGTTCCTGATTTAAGGTAGAAAGTCCTCAGTTTTATGCCGTTTAAAATGATGTTGGCTGATGGTTTATCATATATGGCCTTTATCATGTTGAGATATTTTCCTTCTATACCCATTTTGTTGAGAGTCTTAAACATAAAATTGTGTTGTATTTTATCAAAAGCCTTTTCTGCATCTATTGATAAGATCATGTGGTTTTTGTTCTTTGTTTTGTTGATATGGTGTATTACGTTAACCGTTTTGCGTATGTTGAACCATCCTTGAGATTCTGGGATGAATCCCACTTGATCATGATGTATTATTTTTTTAATATGTTGTTGTATTCGGTTTGCCAGTATTTTGTTTAGAATTTTAGCATCTGTATTCATTAGAGATATTGGTCTGTAGTTTTCTTTCTTTGTGCCATCCTTGCCAGGTTTTGGTATGAGGGTTATGTTGGCCTCATAAAATGTGTTTGGAAGTATTGCTTCTTCTTCAATTTTTTGGAAGACTTTGAGTAGAATAGGAACCAAATCTTCTTTGAATGTTTGATAGAATTCACTAGTATAACCGTCTGGGCCTGGACTTTTATTTTTGGGGAGGTTTTTAATAGTTTTTTCTATTTCCTCCCTGCTGATTGGTCTGTTTAGGCTTTCTGCTTCTTCATGACTCAGTCTAGGAAGGTTGTATTGTTCTAGGAATTTATCCATTTCTTCTAGATTGTTGTATTTGGTGGCATATAATTTTTCATAGTATTCTACAATAATTCTTTGTATATCTATGATGTCTGTGGTGATCTCTCCTCTTTCATTTTGGATTTTATTTATTTGAGTCCTGTGCCTTTTTTCCTTGGTGAGTCTTGCCAAGGGTTTGTCAATTTTGTTGATCTTTTCAAAGAACCAGCTCCTTGTTTTATTGATTTTTTCTATAGTTTTTCTGTTCTCTATTTCATTTATTTCTGCTCTGATTTTTATTATCTCCTTTCTTCGGCTGGTTTTGGGTTGTCTTTGTTCTTCTTTTTCTAGTTCCTTAAGGTGTGAAGTTAAGTGGTTTACTTCGGCTCTCTCTTGTTTGTTCATATAGGCCTGAAGTGATATGAACTTTCCTCTTATTACTGCTTTTGCTGCATCCCAGAGATTCTGGTATGTCGTATTTTCATTTTCATTTGTCTGTATATATCTTTTGATCTCTGCGCTTATTTCTTCTTTGACCCATTCATTTTTTAGAAGTATGTTGTTTAGTTTCCACATTTTTGTGGGTTTTTCCCCCTCTTTTTTGCAGTTGAATTCTAGTTTCAAGGCTTTATGATCAGAAAATATGCTTGATACAATTTCAATTTTTCTAAATTTGCTGATATTGTCTTTGTGGCCCAACATATGGTCAATTCTTGAGAATGTTCCATGTACACTAGAGAAAAATGTATACTCTGTCGCTTTGGGATGAAGTGTCCTGTAGATGTCTATCATATCCAGGTGTTCTAGTATTTCGTTTAAGGCCACTATCTCTTTATTGATTCTCTGTTTGGATGACCGATCTAGAGCCGTCAGCAGAGTATTGAGGTCTCCAAGTATGATTGTATTTTTGTTAGTTTTTGTTTTAAGGTCAATAAGTAGCTGTCTTATATATTTTGGTGCTCCTTGGTTTGGTGCATATATATTAAGGATTGTTATGTCTTCTTGATTCAGTGTCCCCTTAATCATTATGAAATGACCATTTTTGTCTCTGAGTACTTTTTCTGTCTTGTAGTCAGCATTATCAGATATGAGTATTGCTACACCTGCTTTTTTTTGGGTGTTGTTTGCTTGGAGTATTGTTTTCCAGCCTTTCACTTTGAATTTGTTTTTATCCTTGTTGCTTAGATGTGTTTCTTGTAGGCAGCATATAGTTGGATTTTCTTTTTTAATCCATTCTGCTACTCTGTGTCTTTTTATTGGTAAGTTTAATCCATTTACATTTAGTGTAATTATTGACACTTGTGGGTTCCCTACTGCCATTTTATAAATTGCTTTCTGTTAGTTTTGTATCTAGTTTGATTCTTCTCTTTTGTTTTTCTATCATTTTTTTTTTTGTTTGTTTGTGTTCCATACTTCTTTCCTCTGTTGCTACCTTTTTTAAGTCAAGTGTTTTTGTGGTGGTTTTTTCTAGGGTAGTTACCATTAAGTAATGAAAAGGGTACCTACCATATTCATTGTAGTACCCTATCTTATAAGTATTTCTGCACTTCATCGTCTTTTGCTACTGTTAATCTCCATCCTCTCCCCCCTTTTTTTCCTTTGTTGTCACAGTTTAAGTTTGGTTTTATTGTGTTCTTGGTGGAGCTGTTACTTGTGGTTTTGTTTTCTTTTGTTCTTTGAATCTGGTTGGAAAACCCCCTTTAGTATTTCCTGGAGTGGGGGCTTTCTGTTGATAAATTCTCTCATCTTTTCTGTATTTGTGAATGTTTTTATATCTCCTTCATACTTGAAGGATAGCTTTGATGGGTATAGTATTCTTGGCTGAAAGTTCCTCTCTTTCAGGGCTTTAAATATTGGGGTCCACTCTCTTCTAGCTTGTAGAGTTTCTGCTGAGAAATCTGATGATAATTTAATAGGCCTTCCTTTATATGTTGTACTCTTCTTTTCCCTGGCTGCCTTGAGAATTTTTTCTTTGTCATTGGTTTGTGTCATCTTTATTATGATGTGCCTTGGAGTGGGTTTGTTGGGGTTAAGAAAACTCGGTGTTCTGTTTGCTTCTTGAATTTGAGGCTTTAGTTCTTTCCACAGGCTTGGGAAGTTCTCGTCTATTATTTGTTTGAGTATATTCTCCATTCCATTTTCTTTCTCTTCTCCCTCTGATATACCTATTATTCTTATGTTATTCTTTCTGATGGAGTCAGACAATTCCTGTAGGGCTTTCTCGTTTTTTATTATTTTTGAGTCTCTTTCTTCTTCTCTCTGTTGTGCCTCAAGTTGTTTGTCTTCTATTTCACTAATCCTATCTTCAATCTGGGCTGTTCTGCTAACTAAACTTGTTACCTCGTTTTTCAGCTCGTGAATTGAGTTTTTCATTTCTGTTTGATTTGTTTTTATAGTTTCAATTTCCTTGGTAATATATTCTTTGTGTTCATTGAGTTGTTTTCTGATCTCCCTATATTGCCTTTCTGTGTTTTCTTGTATATCTCTGAGTATTTTTAAGATTTCTATTTTAAATTCTCTGTCATTTAGCTCCAAGGCTTCCAATATGTTAAGTCTTTTCTCCATAGATTTTTCCACATCTATTTGTGTTACCTCTCTTTCTTTTGTATCCATAATATTCGATTTCCTCTTTCTTATTGGCATCTGAGGGTGGTCTTGTTGATAGCACTAATTAGAATTAATAAAGAGTAAAAAGTAAAAAAAAAAAAAAAAAAAAAGGTATAACACCCCACAAAAAAAAAACAGTAGTAATATATTATTTCCCCCTTTTTTTCTTTCTTCTCTTTCCCTCCTCTCCCCTCCTCAGGGAAATATCGTGCCTATAATGGAGGGCCTGATTTGGGGTGAAGAGTTCAAGGGGCAAAAAAAAGGGGAGTAGGGACCTACTAAATGCAAAAAAAAAAGGAAAAAATCTTAGACAAGCATAAGATGCTTTGCTTGTGAGTGATGGTCAACTAAGAGATATAATGAGAGGGATAAGAGGGAACCAGAAAAAAGGACAAAAAAAGGAACAATAAAGAAGAAAAAAATAAAAATAATAAGTAAAAATCTGTTGTATTAAGTGGAGCGAAGACTAAATACAATGGAGACCTTGGGTTTGGAGGACCCAAAATGCCACAAAAATAAACAAACAAGAAAAAAACAAAAACAAAAGCGAAAAAGAAAAATAAAGCCAAAAAAAGCCTTGAGTCCCAAATTAACTAATTTGTTCGTGATTGAGGATTAAATGGGAGGAAAGTAAAACGAGAAAAGAAAAAACAAATAGAAAGGAAAAAATAAGAAAAAGAGAAAAACGAAGGAAGAAATAAAAAAGGAAGGGAAAAAAACAAGATAAAGCAAAACAAAAAAAAACAAAAGAGGAGAGAGTGAGAGTTAAGTATTTTGGAGTATAACCTTAAAGGAGGGTGAGGATGAAGAAGAGAAATAAAATGTAACACTTATGGGTAGTGTAGTTCAAGAAAAGGGAAGCATAAGATGGGCAGAGAATAGAAGGACCGAGGTGGAGGAAATAAAGGCAATAAGATAGAAGAAACAAACAACAACAACAAAAAAAATTAGTGGAACAAGTTGTAAAGTCTGTGGATTTTTCTTGATTTTGAGATGTTAACTTCTTCCTTTTTCTTTTCTCTCCCTCTTCCTGGTCGGTGACTCTGTACCCCAGGCTCTGCCCCTGTGTCACACTTAGGTAGGGATTTGCAGTTGATGGGATTCTATGGCAATGTCATATAATTGGCTTTAGTCTTGCTGGTAGTCAAGGCTTGTTGGCGTTTGCAGGGTCCAACGATGAGAGAGTTTGCTTTCCTGGATTCTCTCTCCTAGTCCCCCCTTCCTGAATTAGCAGCCTGGTGATCCAGCTATAAGGCTGCAACTGCTTCTGCCTGGGGAGTAAGAGGCTGAAAGAGCTGGGAAATCCCCACTCTATCCCCACTCAGTGCAAGGCTTTGGGAAAGGCTCTGGCAGTCAGAGCCTCCAGTGTAATCAGGCAGGCAGGAGTGGGAGTCAATTGTTGTCAAGGTGACTGTTCAGCGCCTATCATTCAGTTGGACCTCTCAACCCAGGCTTTCCACACTTTGTAGCCTGTTTTTGCTGGGAAGAAGAGGCACTAGTCTCTGCTTGCGACTAGTGTAGTATAGATCTTATTATCTGCCAAGTCCTTCTTGTTAGCGTTTATCCCTGAATATGGAGGCTCTATCAATCAGAAGTTGCCCCCGCCCCTTTAGCGAGAGGCACTAAAATATATCATGCCTCTTGTCTTGGGTCGCTGAACTGAGAGAGATCTTATCAATTAGAACCGAGGGTGCGCAGATTTCACGGGTTAAGCTAATTTCAGTGATTGGGTCGCAGCTGTGCTCCCGAAGGTATTTCAGGTTGCCTGCGTGCGCCCCTCCCCCAACGCTTGATTGTTAGCTTGAATGGCTGGGTGAGGTGCCCCGCCCACGGAGAGAATCTCCCAAGTAGGGAATACCGCCCTGGGGCCTCTCCCGCTCCCCCCGCTGTTGGCGGCTGGGGCGCACCGGGCGCAGGATGATGGGGGACCCTGGGTGTGCGGGCCAGCAGGGCGCTCTGGGCGCGTGGAATGCCCAGGGTACACGTGCGAATGGGGTGCTCCGGGCACCGGTGGCTGGCGACTCTCACTCACAGTGCGCGGGCCGCTGGGAACATTAGCGGTGCTCGCTCTGCAACCCGACCGGGCGTGCGCCAGCGGCTGCTCGCCGCTCCGGAGTGTGGGCGGTGCTCGCTCTGCAACCGAACCAGGCGCGCGCCTGCGGCTGCTCGTGGCGGCTGCTCGCGGCGGCTGCTCGCGGCTCCCGAGTGTGGGCTGACTCACCACAGGCGCACTGCCTCGCGGCTTGAATGAACGTTCCTGCGGTAGCTTCCTCCACACCCTCGTCTCTCAGATTCAAGTGATAACAGTCCTTTCGCTTCCAGTTTGTGTGGAACTCCGGAATGCTCCGAGGATAAATTTTCCTGTTTCTAGTTGATAAATTTGTTGTGATTTTGGGGAGATCTGTCGGACGCGCTGCTCACGGCGCCATTTCCGTGACGTCACTATATTTACTTTTAAAAGTGGAAATTTATGTCTGGAGATGTAATTTGTAGCAAAATTTATAAATAAAATTTAAATAACAAATGAAATAACTCTACTTATCTCATGTAAAAAAAAACATTAAACTTGAATTTTAAAGTCTCAATCTTAAATTCTGTTAAAATAAATGTTCATATTTTTCTACTCTACGTTGAAATATATAATGTGGTCAATTTAATGGGTTTACAATATCTTTGATATTATCCTCTATTGTTATCTCTCAGTACTAAAATTATCAGATCTTCCCAAGATAGAAACCTATTAGTTTAATTACTTTTCCTTATTGTATGAATTCCTTTGTAGTGCTATTTCCATTTTTTCCATTATAATAAACACACACACATTTTCTGCATTGACTCAATTTAATAAGAGAATTTGTTAATTTGGAGGTTATCAAAATAATTACACAGTTTCACACGTTAGGACTTTTTATTCAAGACAAAAGTATAATAATATATTATTAGCTATTGTGTTCTAAGCACACAGTTTTTGTACCTTAAACTCATTCGAAGTGATTATTACTCTATTATTCAAAAAGTTGTCAGAAATTGATAATGTCTATTATTTATTTGTACTGAATTCTGGCCTAATACATAGTATTAACCAGGTCAGTCCTGGAAAACCAGAATAAAAAGCAATCCAACTTCTAGTCTACTAACTACTTTCCTCTAGAACAGGGGTCATTGAACTTTTCTGCATAGGACAAGATAATAAATGGATTATAAGGTGTGGATCATAAAATCTTTGTCACAAGTAATTGAAGTGTGAAATCAGCCATAGACAATACAGAAACAAACTGATATGTCTGTGTTCAATAAAACTTTATTTATAAAAATACATGTTAGATTTTTCCATGTGCTGGGTTCTGCCACTGCTGGACCTAAATCTATGTACATTGCTGTTTACTCTTTTTTATTTTTTTGCTTTTCTATGGCTTAATTTCTTAAAGTTATGCTTTTCACCCAGATGTCTTCCTAGTAGCCAGACTTTACTATATTCTGTTCTACTGTATTCTCAGAACACTTTTATTTTGGTATCTGATAGGCATTCTCAAACTAAACATGTCTCAAACCCAACACTTGATACATCTTTGTTCAAGGATGCTTCTTCTAAGATAGAAATAAATAGAAGCAATATGCTTCTATGTTCTCAGGCTGAAAGCACTAGAGATATCTTTTGACCTTCCTTTTTCTTTCCCTTCAGAAACACTTACACTTGACCAGTAATGTCTATAGGTTCTATCTTTGCAATGTATCCAAAATCTGACCCTATGTCTTCACCTATGCTACCACTCTATTTTGAACCACTGTCTCTTCTCTGATATATCTTTCTTATTTTGAAATAAGAAAGATTTTTTTTTTTTTTTTCTGAAGTGAGAAGCAGTGGGGAAGCAGACAGACAGACTCTGGCAAACCCCTGACTGGGATCCATGTGGCATGCCCACCAGGTGATGATGCTCGGTCCCTCTGGGGTGTTGTTTTGCTGCCTTCAGAGTCATTCTAGTGCCTGAGGTGCAGGCCATGGAGCTATCTTTAATGCCCAGTCATACTTTGCTCCAATGGAGCCTTGGCTGTGGGAGGGGAAGAGAGAGATAGAGAGAAAGTATAAGAAGAAGGGTAAAGAAGCAGATGGGCGCTTCTCCTGTGTGCCCCGGCCAGGAATCGAACCCAGGACTTCCACATGCCAGGCCCATGCTCTACCACTGAGCCAACCGGCCAGGGCCCGAAAGATTATTTCTTATATCTTTCCTGTATTATATATTTCTTGTTTAGATTTAATAAATTTAGAACTAGATATTTTAATTTGAAGAATATGAAATCAAATTAGAGAAATTCAGAAGAATGTTAGATTTCTGTATATGATAAAATCAGTTACATATCACCAGAGAATAGTATATGTGACTGTTATATTGGTATTTTTAATTTATACTTTCTGATATAATTTTCAAAATTGTCAACATTGGACAGTTCTTGTTGTAAAGATGAAAGTAGAAGTATATTTGTTTCATAAAAAGAGGGATATAATAAAAGTAAAGACAGTAATTGAAAACTAATCTGTGACAAAGTATATTTTTTATGTTTAAGGTAAGATTAAGGTAGAGTTATTCTTGAGTATGAGCACATTTGTTTAAATATAACACTTTAATAATTCTACTTAATGTATTCAAAATACATGGAATTTTGATATATGATTATTTGAATTATGCTATTTTAAAAAACACAAGTTTTATCATGTTTTGATTTGAGGTTGTATCACACACATACCATTTTGAACTATGCATTTTACATTGGCTAAAATAAAAACTAATCATATTATAAATGTGACATTTATAGTTTTACATTTTATGATGTTTTACCTTTTTAAAAGATCCTGTTTTTGTGCTGATTTAGAGGGTTTCTTCTTTTAAGATATAATTTCTCTATTCCTAGTTCACATCATTAAGTTAATTACCCGCTTAAATTTTCTAGATTAGTTTCTTATAGAGTGTTTTAAAATACATTTATCTTGAAAAGTTCTAAAATCTATTATAGGTTTTATGTAATAAAAATATGCTAAAATAAACATTAATAAAGCTGAAATATGTATGTTGAAATCAAGTTCTAATTTAAAAAAATAAAAAGTGACCATTTAAAAATTTTAAAAATAGAAATAATTTTTCTCTAAAAATCAATTATTTTAAGTTTTACTTATAAAATTTCCATAAATCAATAACTAACTTTTTTGTCAAAATGAATAAAGCATAGTAATTGTGTTTGATAATAGAATCTAATAATGCCATCATGTTCTAGAAAGGAAAAAAAAATGTTGTTTTAAACAAAAAAAGAGAAATAAGAGAGAATGAATCTGGAAAAGCTCTCTATTAAACAGTGGAATAATCTGATAACAGAAGCCCAACATGAAAGCACATGGTCATTATGACTCTAAAATAAATTCAGTATAGAATCAACAATCACAAATTCTAAATATATGGTAGATAGTGCCTTGTATACAATATGGAAACATGAAGTCATGTTAGTGTTGTTAATATTTCTAGGACCTTGGAGTCAGATGCAACCCAGTGATTATAACATTAACCTGTTACATAGAAACAGAATTTTACAGTTAATAAAAGCCTCCATATGTAATCTTTTTATGTTTTTTAGAAAACAAAAGTCAATATTATACCCTCATTTTAGTGTTAAAAAGGCACAGGAGACAAATAGGGTAAGTGACTCACAAAAAACCTCATAGTGGTGGTTAGTGGAGAGAGCATTGGCCTGGTATATGGATGTCCTGGGTTAGACTCCTGGTCAGGGCACATAGGAGAAATCAACCATTTGTTTCTTCTCCCCTCCTCCCGCTTCTTTCCCTCTTTCTCTTCCATAGCCATTGGCTCAATTGGTTCAAGCATGGCCTCATGCACTGAGGATAGTTCAGTTGGTCCAAGCATGTCAGCCTCAAGCACTAATAATACCTCGATACTCAAGCAGTACTCAAGCATTGGCCCCAGAATGGTTTGCTGGGTGGGTCCCAGTTAGGGCACATGTGGGAGTCTGCCTCACTATCTAACCTCTTCTCACTTAAAAAAAATTAATTTAGCCCTGGCCGGTTGGCTCAGCGGTGGAGCGTCGGCCTAGCGTGCGGAGGACCCAGGTTCGATTCCCGGCCAGGGCACACAGGAGAAGCGCCCATTTGCTTCTCCACCCCTCCGCCGTGCTTTCCTCTCTGTCTCTCTCTTCCCCTCCCGCAGCCGAGGCTCCATTGGAGCAAAGATGGCCCGGGCGCTGGGGATGGCTCTGTGGCCTCTGCCTCAGGCGCTAGAGTGGCTCTGGTCGCAACATGGCGACGCCCAGGATGGGCAGAGCATCGCCCCCTGGTGGGCAGAGCGTCGCCCCTGGTGGGCGTGCCGGGTGGATCCCGGTCGGGCGCATGCGAGAGTCTGTCTGACTGTCTCTCCCCGTTTCCAGCTTCAGAAAAATGGGAAAAAAAAAAAAATTAATTTAAATAAATAAATAAATAAATATTCATAGCTATTAAAGGTAGACTAGAGACTAGAAACCTTGCCCTCTACAATTCAGTGATCTTTCAACCAAAAACATTAATTTTACTCAACATACTGCTTTGTGAGATGGACATTTTATCTGTATAATATGTGAGCAACTCATATATTTGCTGCTTGAAAATCCTTATTTTTATAATTATCATAATTAATTATATATCAAAAATTGAGTAGAAAATATATAAATGCAAGGAACTAACATTAGTTTTCCAAGTTAAGACTCTTTGCATAGATAAAAATGACCACATTATATAATTAATGCTGGATTGTTAATTCTTATTAATTATGGAATAACTATAAATTAAAACAATAAATGTTTTGAGGCCCTGGCTGATTCGATCAGTGTTACAACATCGGCTCAGTGTGTGAATGTCCCGAGTTCAATTCTCGGTCAAAGGACACAGAAGAAGTGACCATCTGCTTCTTTATCCATAATTCTACCATTTTTGTCTCTTTCTCTTTCCCTCCTGCACTCATGGCTCAATTGATTCAGGTACATTGGCCCTGGGTGCTGAGGATACCTCTGTGGAGCCTCTGCCTCAGGTACTAAAAATAGCTCAGTTGTGAGTATGGCCTCAGATGGGCATAGCATCAGCCCCAGACAGGGGTTGTCAGGTGGATACCGATCAGGGCACATGTGGTAGCCTCTCTCTATCTCCCCTCTTCTCACTTGTTAAAGAAGAAAATAAATGTTTTAATAAAATTGCAAAGATAATTGTTAAGATGAAGGCATTATATTGAGAAATTATCAATATGTATAATTAAATATGTTGAATGTATGACCCTCAATATATAAACTTTAAGAAATTAGTGTTTTTGAAGGAGTCTAATTGATCAACATATACTAATTAAATTTGCATAAAGTTTGAAAGTCTCTGAGAAACATATACAAGTATACACAAAGAAGTTAGACATTGTCCATTGGAATTTTAGGTCTATCCAAGTGTAGCTAAGAATTGGCTCTCATTCTAAACAAAACTTTGAAATATTACATAACTGTTTATGCCAAAAAGAAAGCAGGACGTTTTCACTGCAATCACATAGAAAATATAAAAACTTAGCCAAAGCTTTTAATTTTGCTGTTTTGGGTTTGTCCATCCATAATTTAAAGGTTGCATTTTCCAGTGTGTTCATCAAATGTAAATTTAATCAACAAGGTATATCAGAACATTGAGAACACTTTCCTTGATTAGTTGATTTTTTTTTTTTTTTTTGTATTTTTCTAAAGTTGGAAACCGGGAGGCAGTCAGACATACTCCCGTATGTGCCCGACAGGGATCCACCCAGTACGCCCACCAGGGGGCGATGCACTGCCCATCTGGGGCGTTGCTCTGTCCAACCAGAGCCATTCTAGCGTCTGAGGCAGAGGCCATAGAGCCACCCTCAGCACCCGGGCAAACTTTGCTCCAATGGAGCCTCGGCTGCAGGAGGGGAAGAAAGAGACAGAGAGGAAGGAGAAGGGGAGGGGTGGAGAAGCAGATGGATGCTTCTCCTGTATGCCCTGGCTGGGAATCAAACCCAGGACTCCTGCACACCAGGCTGACACTCTACCACTGAGCCAACCAGCCAGGGCTGATTTTTTTTTTTTTTTTGACAGAGACAGAGAGAGTCAAAGGGAGGGAGAAATAGGGACAGACAGACCGGAAAGGAGAGAGATGAGAAGATTCAATTCTTTGTTGTGGTATCTTAGTTGTTTGTTGTTTGCTTGTTCATTGATTATTTTCTCATATGTGCCTTGACCAGGGGGCTACAGCAGAGTGAGTCACCCCTTGCTCAAGCCAGTGACCTTGGGTTTAAACCAAGCGACCATGGGATCATGTCTATGATCCCACGCTTAAGCCAGAGACCCTGCACGCAAGCTCGTGAGCCTGTGATCAAGACTGATGAGCCTGTGTTCAAGCTGGGGACCTTGGGGTTTCAAACCTGTTCCTATTTTGATTCTCTAGCCACTGCGCAACTGCCTGGTCAGGCGATTAGTTGATTTTGAAGGATGCTTTACCATTAGTGCTCCAATAACCTACACTCAGGAAAAACTACTCTGTGGAAATTGATATTTAAATTATATTTACACACAGCATAAATGAATGACCTTATCCCATTTGCACTGGATTCCCCTCAGATACCTCAGGGCTTATCAAAGCAAAACATAATATTGGGAAAAACCACATTTGTTTTCTCCAGCTTTTTTTCCCAAGCAGAATGTTGTGCTTAGCCCAAGTAAAGCAAACATACGGCACCAAGAGCTATAAGAAGAGACTGTGCACTCTAGAATGCCTCATGGTCTCTTTCCCTCGGCCTGCCTCCTGCCACTTTTTGCTGTGATAAGAATGAGCCTGTGCCTCATGAATATGGAATACATTTATGGAGAATAAGAAGTTCGTCATAAATACTGATCACAAGAACTGCTATCCTAATTCATTTTTAGAACTTTTCAGGAATCTCAGCTGTCCCTAAAGACTCTCAACAGTATGACATCAAATACCCCTCCAGGAGTTGTTTTATTTCCTTCATTTTGGCTGATTTTACAAAATGTCAAATGCAACAAGCCTGCTGGGGTGAGAAATAATTTAGTCTCAACAAATTTATGCTTCATTGGCATTTCCTCCTTGTTATTGTTGTACTGTTAGGTTTTTATTAATGAGGCTTAGAGTGGCTCTAGGCTTATTATGCAACATTGAAAATGAAAAACTTGTTTTTTGGGGGTGTGTGCAGTGCCCTGACATTCAGACACCCAGCCCTCAAGAGAGTAGTAGCGAAATGACTTAAGTGCTATAAAAATAAAGCCAAAACCCACATTTATTCTGTCTTCTTGTTAAAGATTATTCCAAGCAATTGTCTGACAAGCTTATTTTGGCTAGATCCAAAATACTGAAACCCACTTTGAGGATCAGCAGACCACAAGAGGCAAAAGACCTGTTCTACACTTTGGAATCCAGGAACCTTGGCCTATGTTTGCTGTAGAATAAGGAGGGAAGCAATGGTCTGCTGTGTGTTCTAACTGAGTACCACTCTGCAAACACTGAACTGCCTTTCTCTAAGGATATTTTTACAGAACTGGCTCCATGTTTATTACAAGAGATGTCATGGAAAAAATAGCTTTCCTGGGGCAAACATTTTTTTTATATGTGGAAATGGTAGACAAGAGTCACCATTCATGTTTAGGAGAATTTACTTCACATGTGGATCATCAATGAAGATCTATAAATAGTTATCTCTACTGGGCTCTTTAGACAAAAAAAACCCCCTAGAAAACACCTTTAATTTTATTTAATTCTCCAATCTAATGGTTTGTTGTAAGATGAGGATTGTCTGTAGAGTATTATTGAGTTAAAGTCTATCAGCCATAGCTCCAGTGATCATATATAGCTAAAATTGGAAGCAATATTTAAGTTATTATGCTTTTTGCATATTTTCTCAAAAACTTAGATAACTCAATGCAACTGAGTTTCTTCAATGGTCCAGTGTTCTTTATCATTAAAGACAATTCTTTATTATTCTATATTTTAAGATTGAAGCACAATACATACAGAAAGATGAATCATAAGTCTGAACATTGTGTTGACTATCACCACTGCTGGGCACTGAGACAGGTGGCATTGTGCATTGGGAGCTCTTTTATGAGCCAATTGACTTGAGTTGGTTCTTTTCTCCATTATAGGTCTTAAAGGCATTTAACTTCTCTGTCTTCAGGTTCCTCAACTGAACTGTACCATGCTTAAAGTCCCTAATTAACATAGATTTTCCTCTCAAAATTAACACTTTGTCATTCTAATTAAATTGTAATAAAGTTTAAAGCAATTATTTTGACATTGGTAGAAGCAAATCCTGAGTTTTTGTTGATTGCTTAACTTAAGCTGTGAGTTTTAAAAAGCACTTCATAATATAAAATCGTCAGCCTGACCAGGCGGTGGTGCAGTGGATAAAGCATTGGACTGGGATGCGGAGGACCCAGGTTCGAGACCCTGAGGTCACCAGCTTGAGCGCGAGCTCATCTGGTTTGAGCAAAAAAGCTCACCAGCTTGGACCCAAGGTCGCTGGCTTGAGCAAGGGGTTACTCGGTCTGCTGAAGGCCCACGGTCAAGGCACATATGAGAAAGCAATCAATGAACAACTAAGGTGTTGCAATGAAAAACTGATTGATGCTTCTCATCTCTCTCCGTTCCTGTCTGTTCCTATCTATCCCTCTCTCTGACTCTGTTTCTGTAAAAAAAAAAAAAAAAAAAAAAAAAAAAAAAAATATATATATATATATATATAAAATCATCAGCTTTAAGACTATTCTATTATGAAAAAAAAACCCTACCTGCTAAGACAGCCTATACGTATCTCTGTTGATCAAATACCTACAAATAATATAAAATTGATATTTAAAATAAATGATTGTATAGATGTGTTCTGTCTACTTCTTCTCCATAAAAAACTACTTTATCACTATTTTTAAAATCAAATTTTTGATGCAACTCAAACATGAATTGAGACTTTTCTATAAGACTGGATAAAGAAAAAAAAATTATCTTGGTTACTGCTGTCTTTTATATATAGTAAATGGATCTGCCTTTAGTGTGCTCCTAGTTAGAAAAATTACATAATATATATTGAATTATATAATAGAGAAAGAATTTTTTTTTTTATATAATTTTATTTTTTTAATGGGGTGACATCAATAAATCAGGATACATATATTCAAAGATAACAAGTCCAGGTTATCTTGTCGTTCAATTATGTTGCATACCCACCACCCAAAGACAGATTGTCCTCTGTCACCTTCTATCTTGTTTTCTTTGTGCCCCTCCCCACCCCCTATCCCTCTCCCATTCCCCCCTCCCCCCCGTAACCAGCACACTCTTATAAATGTCTCTTAGTTTCACTATTATGTCCCACCTACGTATGGAATAATACAGTTCCTGTTTTTTTCTGATTTACTTATTTCGCTTCGTATCATGTTATCAAGATCCCACCATTTTGCTGTAAATGTTCCGATGTCATCATTTCTTATGGCTGAGTAGTATTCCATAGTGTATATGTGCCACATCTTCTTTATCCAGTCATCTATTGATGGGCTTTTTGGTTGTTTCCATGTCCTGGCCACTGTGAACAATGCTGCAATAAACATGGGGCTGCATGTGTCTTTACGTATCAATGTTTCTGAGTTTTTGGGATATATACCCAGTAGAGGGATTGCTGGGTCATAAGGTAGTTCTATTTTCAGTTTTTTGAGGAACCACCATACTTTCTTCCATAATGGTTGTACTACTTTACATTCCCACCAACAGTGTATGAGGGTTCCTTTTAGAGAAAGAACTTTTTTTATGACCTCTTTGTCCATGGTTATTTGGATGTACTCAAATAATATTATCATTTAATATCTCTAAATATTTGTCATGGAATAATCTCGTCCCTAGATATTAGTGTCCTGTGTAATATCAGCAAAACATACAATCACCAATTTTGAGACTTTATTATACAAACTTTTTATTAATTGCTAAATATAGTACTATATTGACTATAAAGATAAAGAAAAGCCATCAGTGGGGAATCTTCAGTCAAAGTAAACATGTACATTCAAGAGTAGAAACAGGATTTAAACAGCTACAAAGGTAGCTACCTAAAATACAAAACAGAGTTCTTTCATTTTAATGTTGAATTGTTCAAGTTTTATGGCAGTTTAATACTTTATGAATATTCTTCTAATCTTTGAAGGAATAGCAAGATTAATAAATTCCAACACCATAAAGGAGAAACAGAAAACCCTTATCACCATAGAGCTAAGATAAAACATTTAAGCATGAATTGGAAGAAAATAAATGAAAAGTCTGGTTCTGTATTTAGGTGGTAAGAAGAAAAGCAGAAGCATTGGGCTTTTGTTTCATCAGTGGTCCCAAGCTCCTATCCCTAGTGTATAGAGGGCATTGGTACTGGCATTAGTGCCAGTGTGAATAAATCAAGTTTTGGGCTGTAGACATGAGCATCTAACCACTGGTAGCAGCAGGTGAATTTGTGTTGCTGCCTTCGCGGACAATTCTGCAGTGATTTTCGATGTTTGTCAGCACTTTCCTTGGAGTCCTCTCCCCCCTCATGCTGCTAATATTATGGTACTTGTACAAGATTCCATTTTTAATTTATTATTTTACTTTAGTAGAATTAGTATACAATCTTATATTGGTCATATTAGTTTCAAGTGTAAGACTTTTTTATTGAACTTTTCTGTTATTTAACCAGAATCATCTACAAATATTCCTTATTTATGTGAGTATAAGTACTATGATTATTTTTCCTCAACATATTAAAATTCACAGAAATAAGTTTCTCTGGAATCAGAGTATCAATTTCCAAATCCTGGTGCTCATAGTAAATATGTGTGTGATTCAAGATAATGTCTTAATCTCTGAATGATTTAATTTCCACATATGAAAATTGATAATAAATATAGATTCATTATAATCATTATATGAAGTAATTTTAGCTAAGTGTCTATCATAGAGATTGAGATACACAAAACAATGAAGATTAGTTAGTTGTTTAAATTAGAGTAGTAATAACAACATATTTTGCCAGTCGATAATGGAAATCTATACCTATATATTTCAATATTCTGGTTCTCACAAAAATAGCTATCATTAAGATTAGATATTTAAATGAAACTGCATAGGACTATATTCTCTCTCTCTCTCTCTCTCTCTCTCTCTCTCTTTGCTAGAGAGGGCAGGGGATGGGGGGAGAGAGACAGACAGGGACAGCCAGACAGGAAGGGAAAGAAATAAGAAGCATCAACTTTGTAGTTGCAAACAGTGGTTGAATTCAGCTGGTTTGCACTGGTTCAGTAGAACTGATACCTAATGTTTTGTTGAGTTCGTCGAACCAGTTGTTAAAATGGCATTTGTAATCAGGGTTCTCTCTAAGGTTTGTGTATGGACAGCTAGCTGCTCAATGTGGAAATCACAAATTTACATTCCTTACTCTTTTTAAACGTTCATCTGGGCAACACTGTATTCTAAGTGCCTGTAGCAATGTCCACTCTGTACATAAGTGAAAAAATTGCAAATGAGGACACCAATCAAGAATCAATATGGAAATATCTTAAATAAAAATTTTATTGTTTTTGTCAGGTATTATTTAATATGTTTTTATTAATATTTTAAAGTTCTGATAACACAATCTAGTTTTGTATATCTCTTTTATTGTTCTTATTTAAGTATTAAATGAATGAAATGAAAAATTACCATTCTGTATATTGTTGTTTTATATTTAAGTGGTCATTAGGGCAGAGAACCAGTTGTTAAATTATTTTAATCCCACCACTGGTTGTGTGGAACTTTAGTTGTTCATTGATTGCTTTCTTATAGGTGCCTTGACCAGGAGACACCAGCTGAGCCAGTGACTCCTTGTTCAAGCCAACAACCTTGGACTCAAGCCAGCGATGTTTGGGCTTAAACCAGCGACCATGGGGTCATGCCTATAATACCATGCTCAAGCCGGTGACCTCATACTCTAGCCAGTGAGCCCACGCTCAAGTTGGATATGCCCACACTCAAGCAGCGACCTCAAAGTTTCGAACCTCAGTCCTTAGGGTCCTAGGTCAACACTTTATCCACTGCACCACCACCTAGTCAGGCAAGACTATATTATCTTAAATCTTTTTTCCTCCAAATCTGATATTTGAGGTTTTTATAAATTTTCATTTCTTCCACCCACCCACCACATATGAATCTCTTTTTTATGGACTTCTCTAAGCTTTTTATTAAAACAGAAAATGAAAACCTTGTGACAAAGATTTGTAATTATTTTATATCTAGTAAGAATAAAATAAACACTTAGAAAACTCATATAAAACACACATAGTTGATCTGCAGTCAATTATTTACATGTAAAATAAAATAGATAATGGAACATTTAATATTATTCATAAATATGAAAACTTAGAGATTTGTCTATTAATTTAAAATATATATATAAAACAGCCCTGGACAAGTGGCTCAGTGGATAAAGCATCCATCTAACATGCAAGTGGTGATTAGTTTGACCTTGCTTATGACACGTTTGAGAAGCAATCAAAGAGTACACATGAAATGTAACAACTAAGTGAAACAGTGTATTGATGCTTCTCTCTTTTCTCTCTCTCACTTCAATGAAAAAAAATGTTTAAAGGCATGTAAGAATTTATTTAGACAAGGAGACTTAATTTTATTTGTCTCATTTAAATAAAATTATTTTAAAACTTTTATATTACATTTAAATTTAACTGACTAGAATCAAGTACAGTATGTGGTATGATTAGTAGAAAGAAATATTTTGAAATCTAAATATTTAGTTCTCTATATAAATATGGACTATAGCAAATACTGTTTTTGTATTTTTCTGAGATGAAAAACGGGGAGGCAGAGAGACAGACTCTTGAATGCACCCAAATGAGATTCAACCGGCAAACTCACTAGGGGGCGATGCTCTGCTCATCTGGAGCTTTGCTCCATTGCTGCTGGAGCCATTCTAGAGCCTGAGGCAGAGGCTACAGAACCATTCTCAGTTACCAGGCCAACTTGGCTGCAATGGAGCCTTGGCTGCAGGAAGAAAAGAGAGAGATTAAGAGAAAGGAGATGGGGAAGGGTGGAAAAGCAGATGGACAATTCTCCTGTGTGCCTTGGCTGAGAATCAAACCCGGGACTGCCACACAGTGGACTGTTGCTCTAACACTGAACCAACGGGCCAGAGCTACAGGAAATATTTTAAGTAGATTGAAAATACATGGAATTATGAAATGATTATATTTCATATACATGTATGTAAACACATACATGTATCTTTATGTAAATATGTATTGCAGGATGCATATGAGATATATAATATATATATAATATATATATAATATAATATATAATATATATATAATGCATATAATATATATATATAATATATATATATCCCTAAAATCTACTCAATATATCTAAAATAGTAACATCAACAGTTAAGCTTGGTCCTTTAGTTCCAGAAATAGCTATATAACTTATTAAAACAATATGTTTTGATGCTGACCTAAACAACTACTGTTATTGGAGACCAGACTAGGGATGGTCAATCCAGTATATAGTTATGTGTTATAGAACTGTGCACCTAAACCTGTATAACTTTTTTTAACTAGTGTCCCTTTAATAAATTCAATTAAAAATTAAAATAAAAAATAAAATATTTCCGTTAACAAAGATTGTTAAAAAATCTTTTTAAGGATGTGTGTGATGTATTTACATAAATAAATGTGAGTAATTAATGAACTCTCTAAGGTTTGATAACTAGAACATTTTATGCTACAATTAAAAGAATTATTTATCTACTAGACCTCAATGTGGGTGGAGCACAGAGTGCATTCCTAGCAGCTGTGGCTGATGCAATGCTGTGAGAATACTCCAGCTCCCAGAAGCCTCCTGGGTATACCCAGGAAGGAAGCTCGCCCACTGTAAGGAAGTGACTTAGCGCCAACCACACAGCTCCCTGATCTTTTCAGCAATTGGCTATGAAGAACACGCTGTAACATCCTATTGGCTGAACCCATGTATATAAGCTAGTTTACTTCCTCAATAAAGTGGATCTGCATCACTGAACGTGGTCCCCGGAGTCAGGTCTTTGCGTCTCTGTCGTCCTCACCTCCTGCAGGACTTGTTCACAACTGGTGCCCAACGTGGGGCAGGGACCTAACCAGCATCCAACGGACATGTGAGTGACCCTCTGCAATGGGAAACCTTCTCCCCCACTCTCGAACCCCGCAGGCTTGAGCCCTGCATGCCCTATTGCAGAGTAGGCAAGTTAAAGTTTGTGAAAAGGATCTTTGTACTTAGTGAGAAATCCTCTCAGGTTTCAACCCTTGGCTCCGGGATGCACCTCTTTGGGACCTTGATACTTGGGCCCGAGCTTTCCAGCACATCTGTTTGGCTGAAGTACATGGACAAACCTTCCCTCTCAGCCTCATTTATGCCCTGCTAACGATACATGCCGGCCTGACCAGTGCTCCTGCTGGGGACCCTCCACCAGTGCCAAAGATATTGAGGGCTGAATCTCTCTCCGAGGAGCCCCTACCTTCCTATTCACCCCCTTCCACTGAGGAGGAAAGTAGTTTAGCCTCCGAGTTTGAAAAAATCGCAGCTGAGCACACAGAAACAAAACCAACCGAATTGCTAACTGTGCCATCAGCTCTGCCCCCGGAAAAAAACGAAGTCACTACTTCTTCATTCCCTGCTGGGGCTCAATGCTTCACCCCAGCCTCTCAGATGCCATTTTCTAAACAGGTGTTTCTGCTGCAAACCCATGGGCCAGCCTGTATGCCCCCATGTGCCTTTTTTCTTTCTTTCTGTCTGTCTTGTCTATTTTTCTGTATCTCTTGCTCTCTCTCTCCTCAGCCCCTCTCTCTGAAATTATGCTGGAAGGCCCCAGCCATGGTACAGTGGTGGGGATCATACCCTCTTCTAATGTAAGGGAGAAGTTATACTTATGTTTTTCAGCCAATTTGGATCCTAGGAACCCCCCAACCTGCTTGACACAATGTCTTGGACATCCACTAAATGGCTCAGTCTTCATACGTCCAAAGCCACAGCCCTGGCCTTGTCCACACTGACTATGCCTGAGGGGAGGAGGTACTCAGCACTCCAGAATAAGACCTCGTGGCATGCATGCAAGCCCCATCACCCGGGGGGGATATGGAGGCCTTGGCGGGGTGGGCCCAGAGAATTGCCTGTGATAGGCCCCCAGGCCCTGGTGCTCTGTTCTTGCTTATGTGTGCTATAGTAACCGCTGACTCCCGGACACAGGTGGTGGCAGCTCAGGGCTTGAGCCCAGCAGCGCGAGCTGGTGTTTTCAGTTCCTCTTTGGAGGATGAGGAGAATTGGGCCAGAGTTGCAATTTGCAGACTCCAGAAGGTAAATGGCGGCAGCTGCGGTGGGAGGATGAATGGAAACCAGGCTTGCATCACTGAGTGGTTGCTGGAACAGAAGGGAGTGCCTGCTAAGCCGCTGGTGGTTTTGCTGACATTTTGGAACATAAGGATGAATGCCATCATGCTCTCCAGAGCAGAGATGGAAATGCTGACTGCCATTGCCACGTGCTCCTCTTTGGGACAGTGTAAGAACTGCCAGGACAGCAGGGATGAGGGAGGTGGCTGATGCCTCATGTGCAAGGACTGATTTCCTGGACTACGACCCGAGTGAGCACTGGCTCCTTTGTTGGATGGACTTACAGATTTTGGACAATGTGAAATACCCTGATGTGGGTGGGGGGTGGCTTTGCTGGAGGCCCTTTCCCTTCCCTGGGGAAGCTTTTCCCATGGCTAGAAAGAAGGCTGAGGACATTTTGTGCTTTTGACAAAGTGCTCAGAGACTGGTGAAATGTTCCTTTGTAATTGTTGAAATTGTATGATTTGTCATGTTGTTGTAATTTGTGTAATATGCCTTGCAACCATATACAGTACGCAGCCCACAGCAAGCCACCTGTTCTGTGTTTGGATGCTGGGACCTTTGTGGGAAGGTGGCATGCATGGACCTACGTCCATTTTTTACAATCAAAATGGAACTGTGTTTAATGGCACCTAGAAGGTCTCTGTAACACAATGGGAGGGAAATGACATACCTACTCCTAGGAGGAATCCCCTGTTTAGGACCCCTGTTCTATTTCCTAGCTAGTCAAACATTACAGAAGCTTGCCTCATTGTTTAATCCAGCCAATCTATTAGCATATAGTATAATAGGTATTATAGTTGTTTTAGTTCTACTAGGGTTCCATTGCATAATGCATAGCATTCAGAAGCTACAACAACAGCAAGCTGTCATTCATCAAGTCCAATTGGCCTTAATTAAAAGAGAAGGGGGAGTTGTGGGTGGAACACAGAGTGCATTCCTAGCAGCTATGGCTGATGCAATGCTGTGAGAATACTCCAGCTCCCAGAACCCTCCTGGAAATAACCCAGGAAGGAAGCTTGCCCACTATAAGGAAGTGATTTAGTTTCAACCACGCAGCTCCCGGATCTTTTCAGCCATTGGCTATGAAGGACATGCTGTAACATCCTATTGGCTGAACCCATGTATATAAGCTAGCTTGCTTCCTGAATAAAGTGGATCTGCGTCACTGAACCTGGTCCCCAGAGTCAGTTCTTTGTGTCTCCATCATCCTCACCCCCAGCAGGACTTGTCCACACCTCAATGAAATTATAAGACATAGAAAATATGTAATAGATGATCAATCTTGTTTTTGAAAGAAAACAACAATAGAGTCTCCAGGTTATTACTTATGACAAAAACAAGAGTGGGTTTTAAAGGGCAGCTAAAAATAGATGGAATTGTTCCCTTAAATATTATTACTTTCCAGTTTACCAGGTAATCTATCTTTTACTTTCTCTGCACTTAATCTCTTGGGTCATTAAAATTTGTAATTGAATAAAACTTTATAATCCTTAAAAACATGTTAAGCTTGCTTTCTGCTAATATATTTCAATTCTGGTGAAGATGAATTATTTTGAAATTAAGCTAGATAAATAGTGAGAAATTCATCCAAAATGAAATTTTTATAATTGGTGAATAAATGAATGATTGAGTGATCATATACTTGTAGTAAATAAACTGAAATGTTTAATGGGCAAAATCTCAACATAATTGACTAAACTTGAAAATTCATAATATATTTTGACACTTTCAGGAAAATGAAATAAAACATATTCTAATTTCAGATTCTTCACATTTCAAATGCTTTCTGTCTCCAGTTTTTAACATGTGAGTTATGTGTTTTGGTTTGTATAATACTGAAAATGAACTTTTTTACTATTAAAAAGAAAAAAAATTATTGGAAGGTGAGCTAGATTTTCTATTTTAAATGTTTCCTGGATAGCAACATGTGTAGCTCCATTTGTTCCATCAATGTATGACTTAATGATACATTTTAGTAATGTTTGTTCTAAGTGAAAACAAAAACAAAACAGTCATTTTAATCCATAGGCATAGCCAGAAAATGCTTTCAAAGTTGAAAAAATGTTCCACTAAGCATTTGTGTATTTAAAAACACACATACACCTATAGATTTTATATATATTTTAAAAAAAACATATTTTTGCCAACGAATGCATTGATAATGAAAGCAAACTTATAAAGAGATTTATACATTTCCAAACAATAAAATTAGAATTGTCAGTTACAATTTTCATCATATTGGCTTGAAAATTTGAAGATATCATTGTTTTTTCCTTTTTTTCAGGGCTGTGATCTTTGAACAGGATATGACATTATAAAACTTTAGGTTAAAAGTGAAGACTTCTCACTGTGAAACATAAAAAGCTCATACTGATAACAATCATCAAATACTCTTCTTTCTTCTCCCATTTTATTTTTATTCTATATGTCTCTGTACCAAATATAATTGCAAGAAAGAACGTTGACTTTACCTAGACTAAGCGGCAGAGGCTTTTTTTGGAATAAGGTTAGAAATTCAAAAACAGATGGCAACCTAAGAACTAGGTTTATAAACAGATAAAACAAAACAAAAACAATACTAACCATGTATAGTAGAGTCTAATTAGGACTCTGCCCTTATTGCTGTAGAAGACTCCCACTAGGCCTTTTTTTTTAGGGGGGGTCTTGGCATCACATCCTTTTCTCTCCATCTATAAGCATTTCTGCAAGATTTCTTAGACCCAGGTAATGAAGGGTAGCTAGAATTGCAAATATGCCATGCTTTTCCTTTACAATATACACATAAATGCTTCATTTGGGTTGATATTTGCTCAATTTAACATTTTATTTAAAAGTGGAAAATTAGGTAAGCTATTGAGAACAGATGTATCAATCAGAATAGTTTCCAAAATTACTAGTAATGTGATGTGTTTTTTGTTTGTTTGTTTTTACAGAGACAGAGAGTCAGAGAGAGGGATAGATAGGGACAGACAGACAGGAAGGGAGAAAGATGAGAAGCATTAATCATCAGTTTTTTGTTGAGACACCTTAGTTGTTCATTGATTGCTTTCTCATATGTGCTCTAACCATGGGCCTTCAGCAGACTGAGTAACCCCCTGCTCAAGTCAGCAACCTTGGGTCCAAGCTGGTGAGCTTTTTGCTCAAACTAGATGAGCCTGCGCTCAAACTGGCGACCTCGGGGTCTCAAACCTGGGTCCTCCGCATCCCAGTCCGACGCTTCATCCACTGCACCACTGCTTGGTCAGGCTATTAATGAGATGTTTGATTAAAAATATAATACACTGTTTGTGATAGAGTTGAAGGAATACATGGTTCATGTGAAATAGAATATAATAAAGGAAGTATAGACCTGTCTTTTCCCCATGTTTCCTACTTTGAAAATAAAATAAACTCATCCTATAAACTTCATGTGGTTTTGATAATAAATGAACTTAGGTATATGTAATAATATAGTCTTCAACTATGTTCAGTAAATTACTTGATTTTTAATGCAGTCTAGTTAAAAAAACCATAATAAAGTGAAAGTTCTTAATTGAAAAAGTTAAAGTCATTTTGATTATTATGGCAAAAAATAAAAAAAAATTACATTAATCACTCATTGTGATTTAATAAAGTAGATAATATTTGCTCTCCAAATTGCCAAATATTTAGAACTTTATCAAATTGCAAGAACATAAAGATCTGGTTGCAAGTCTACCAGGATGACATTTGTGTGGGGTGAAAAACTAAATATAGTACTTTTAAAAAATAAAAATGGAAGAAAAAAGCCAAAAAGAATGCAGCCTTGGAAGCATATTACTGTTTTCATTTGAACTATCATTTTAATGTGGCTATAATTATATATATTTAAAGCCTGTTATTCATTTGATAGCATATACAACATTTAACAATTAAAATATGTTCAAAAGACCTATGTAAAACCACAAGAACACAATAAAATATAGTCTTTTTATTTAGCTTAGTATCTCACATAGTTCCTATTACATAGTAGGTATTCAATAACTATTTTATAAATTTAAAACACACACACACACATACACATACATACTGCACACACAATTCAGCCTTGATCCTAATGTATTAAATATAAAGAACTTTCAAAGTAATGGCACTTGTATTTAATATATTGTTATTGACTCCTACCTCTACGTAATACAGTTGTTGTTTTTTTAATTCCGTCTTGACCCATGATTTTGGTTTTGACTTGGAACCAGTCAGCTCCCCTACTTGAACAGCTGATTAATTACTTCACTTTTGTTCTCTCACACTCATGTCCAATATGCATCTGTCCTAATCACTCCAGGGTCAGTTATTAGATGATTAGAGACACCCTTATGTCCCGAAGCCCAGGTGATAACCCTATTCACAAAGAGTTTTTGAAAACTTAACTAAATCCACCCAACTTTTTGTACATAAGCTGCCTCCCCTACAGCTCCACCTGTTAGGGTACAATGCCCTGTGTGGGCCTGCCTGGCAGCCTGCAGTTCTTTGGAGCTGTAGATAATAGCATTCTGGGAAGCACTGAAACTAGCAAAAGCTGCTTATGGGGCAAGCTACCCGCCAATTTCTATAACTATCTTGAAACCCAATAGTTATCAAGCAGAGACAGAAACTAAAAATCTGGAGCTTCAAGCGACTAGAAACCCAAAATAAGACTAAAAGGAATGAAAAGTAACATATACTAAGTAATTATAAACTTGAAAAGTTCATTTTGAACCAATCTGAGATATAAAATGTATAAGAAAATTTATATGGCCTTGGCTGGTACTCAGTGGATAGTGTCGATTCTATATATGGACATCCTGAGTTGGATTTCTGGTTAGGGCACACAGAAGTGACTATTTGCTTCTTCTTCTTTCCCTATGCCCCTTCTCTCACTTGTCCCCTCCTGTAGTCAGTAGCTAAATTGGTTTAAGCATAAGCCCTGGGCACTGAGGATAGTTATCTTGGAGTGCATCAGCCTCAGACACTAAAAATAGCTCAGTAATCAAGTATTGGCCCTACATTGGATTGCAAGGTGGATCCAAGTTGGGGCACATGTGGGAGTCTGCCTCACTATTTCCCCTCTTCTCACCTAAAAAAAAAAGGAATTTATATAACACAGATAAAAAAGGGTTGATTGGTTTTTGTGCCTCTACAAAATAGGTCCAGAATTAATATTTGTTGAAATACACCAACTGGCAAAGCTTCATAGACTTAAATTATAGTTACTTCTGCAGATGCCACTAATTTAAGCATAGTGTCTTTCCTAACCTTAGAAAAATAAATATGAGAGTAAAAACAGGTATGTTTTACCATAATTTTAGCCTTGCCCAAATTTCAGTCATTATACTACTTGCCTGAAAATAAACCCATAAACACTAACTCAATGAATATTAAATTAAATTAAGTCTTGATACTTACAAAATGGCGTGAGAAAATAGAATCCTATGGGCCGCCAGTTAAAATAGCTAACATGGCCCAATATAAGTTAAAATAGGTACTTCAAGGATTGAAACATTATATAAGATCTAAATAATGAACACATGATTTCCCCTACTGTATCTCATTTGACAGCTTGAATTTGTGTGTTGTTACACCTGAAATGAATAAGTGGCACTTCACTAGAATTACTACAAACCTAAAGCTCTGGCCCTAATCATTATGGCCCAGCATCCGCCACCCAATATTATTTTTTAAATTACCACCTCTATCCAATCAGCAACAGGTGAATATTTTGCTTTTACAGATTCAGCTAATACATTCTCTCCAGTGCTTTTTCAGCAGCCTCTGCAGTTTCCCTTCACCCTAGAAAGGGCAAAATATTATTTTTACTAGACTACCCATGGAGTAGCACAACAGCTTTGCCATGACACACACATTCTTGGCATTTAAGTTCTTTACTATGTCCTCTTTTCTTCAGGGTCACAGGTATGACCTTTCATCAATGATGTGCTCCTCTAAGGAGTTTCCTTCGACATACTCATTGATGACATGCATCTAATCTCTTTTAGCCCTTTTTTTATTTGGGAGGCTACATATTCCTCATTTACAAATTTTATTAATCTCACTGATGGCAAGTACTTATAAATCACCCCACCTTAAAAAGAGCACTCTCTAAAAATAAGGATCTAGAATCTGTTTAAATTAAAATTACTAGGTACTCCTGCTAATGCCCTCCATCCTTGTCCTGATAAAGAATAGACCAAAGGATCAGTGTACTTGGACAAACTTCAAGCAGTGATCTTAAGAGTGGATGTCAGCAAATGACTTTATCTGCTCATTTTTATACTCTTGTAGGACGTTGCCTGAAAGTTCTTCTTTTGGGGGTAAAGTTCTGAGACTCCTTGCTTCAAGGAACCCAAAATATAAATCAGAGTTATAAATATTATATATCTCTATGTATAATAAAGCCACAATACAAGGCTCTACTAGGTCACCTTTGCAGTGTCAGACATTATTAATAGTGACCAAGGCACACATTTCCCTTCTAAGAATACATAATAGGCTCTTTAAATAACATTCAACAGAACTTTAATCTCCCAGATAGGTGCCTAGCAGCTAGTTTAATTGAGAAACTTAATGGGTTCCTAAAAAAGAAAACACTATTATTTAAGTTAGAAAATGACAAATAGATTACTAACTGGGTCTGTATCTTGTCCCAGGACTTAATCTTTCTTGATTAATTTAAGGTCCCTTGGTAAACTCACAATAAATCAACTTTAAAAATCTTTTCCATTGCCCTTTCCTAAGTTTAAATTTTGACAAATCTCATCTCCATGTATTATAGCCCTGGCTCTTCGTTGAAACATATACTTTTTCAGTCCCACAATTTTCTATGTGTTTAGGACAACGTAAACTGTAAACTGTGACAGTCTTCATTTCTTTATAACCACTCGAATTACCAAAAATAATGAAGCACAAAATGCTTGTCAAAACTTCATGGGGCTCAATATATGGTTTGTTGTTTGCTTATTTAAAAGTTGTCTTAACAGAGTGAGGCCTGGGCTAGAATCCAGTTAGATTTTTGTTTGTTTGTTTGTTCAGTATTTTTTTTTATTTTTTAGCAATTCATTTAAGTTCACACCCCCAACCGTTCCCTCTTTGAGTTCTCACAGTCCTGGCTGCTATACATCTGCCCTAATTGCCCCAGGATCAGGTATCAGACAACCAATTAAGAGTCTTTATGCCATAGAGCTTAATAAATTTTTCAATTTAGCCAATCCAAAGGGATCCTGGAAGACCAAAGAATAGTGGATAAACTCACCCATTTTGCTATCTATAAACTGTCCCCTATGGCTACAGCTTGCTATTATTACCATATTTCCCCATGTATAAGACGCACCCTTTTTCTAAAAATTTGGAATCTAAAAACTGGGTGTGTCTTATACAGTGGTTATAGATTTTTTTACTTGCATTTCCCGCTTTTTTGCGCTTGTGCTCATTGTTTAATGATGAATAAAACTTGAGTTCAACAACTTTATGTAATACATTATTTTTCAAATTTTGGGCTCCAAAATAAAGGGCGTCTTATGCACGGGAGTGTCTTATACATGGGGAAATATGGTATCTTATATCCAGATGCAACTTCCTATTTGGCCCTACCTGGAAGTCTTCTCTCATTTGAAGCTGCACGTAATAGATTTCTTACTTTCATCTTCCTGAGTAACTTTGTTTTGTCCTTCCATCAAAAGAATCTTTAAATTTTATAATCTATATACACACATTTTACTATGCCTCCCACTAAAGTTGGAATATACACCTTTGACCCCATACTTTGTTGATATTCAATTTGACTTTTATAAACAAAGAAATGTTGGTGGAAATGACAGTGTACCAGTTTTGAGTCTAAGCAACAAGAGATATTCCATGCTTCAGTCTTCATCATCATAATAAAAAGCTACCCTGGGGTAGCTATAATCACTTTAAATATAAACCAACTGGATCCAAGCTTCTCTGGCCTAGCGCAGCTGAAACCACACATTTAAGTAAAGCATCCAGCCATACAGACGCTGAAGGAGCTATTTCAGTTGCCATAGATTAATAACAAATAAATATTTATTTTGTATGCCAATGAAATGCTGTGGTTATTTATGGCAATAACCAACTGGTACAATATGACTACACTTATGATTAAGTATTATAAATGTATTTAAACAAAGAAAGGCCTGCAAATTTAAGTATCTATTGTTGGGTAACATTGGCCAGACATCACTGACAGAAATACTGAATAGATCTATTCTTTCTTTCTTTATTTTTATTTATTGGTTTTAAAGAAAGAGGAAAAGATATAGTGAGAGAGAGACAGAAACATCAATCTGTTTCTATATATGCCCTGACAACACACTGAACCTGTAATTTTTGCATATAGTGATGACACTCTAAACAACTGAGCTACTAAGCCAGGACTATCTTCTCTTTAAATAGCAAAATATTCTGCAGAAGAAAGAGTGATGGAGGACATCTGGATGACATTAAATGCCACTAGCTCATCTTCTTTCAACAGGAAACCTACAGGGTCAAATGCTTGAAACAGTGCTACAGATTTGTCAGACTCTTTATTAGTGATGATACTATGGTAGTCATGTATAGGTGTGTTATTAAAGCAAGCATAAAATATATTCCAAAGTGGCATATTTAACTCCTATGTAAAAAATAAAGTCATATATTTTAAGGTGGATCATTACAAAGCAATCCTCTTAATTAATGAGTAAGTGAATGTGTGTAACACCCCAATTTCCCAGCATGCTTATACAGGAGAGAGTTTATGAAAATAAACCAATATTTACATCATAAAAATATTTTTAAGATACACAAAATGTATTCTAAATAAAAATTTCAAAACAGAAACAAACTTAAGTTTGAAATAATCTCACTGAAATTCTGAAAGAAATATTTAAGAAAAAAAAGTCAAGATAGTGAAAGAACTTTGAGATATGAAACATTATCAAAATGTCATCAAAAGTAAAGAGTGTAAGATACCATAAAATAGTTTTTAATTTTAGTTTTTTAACCTTATATTTATTTAAAAAAAAAATCAACAGAGCCTGACCTGTGGTGGCGCAGTGGATAAAACGTTGACCTAGAACGCTGAGGCTTGCCTGGTCAAGGCATATATGGGAGTTGATGCTTCCTGCTCCTCCCCCTCTTCTCTCTCTTTCTCCTTTAAAACAAAACAAAAATAAACAAACAAACAAAAAAAAAAACACTGACAGAAACTATATGACTAGTTAAGTGCAAAATATTATGGGAAAAAGAAGAAAATGTAAGTTTTATAATTCTCATGAGAAATTTATATTCTGATAACCACACAAGTCAACAATGAACCTAAGGTAAATGAGAATTATATAATATTCTTTATAACTGAAATATGTCTTTATTGTACAGATAAGGATACCATCACACTTTTATTCAAAATTTTTGTTGGAGTATAGTTCTGACTGTACTTCAATTTAGCTGTGTGGACTTTAAAATATTAAAACTTGATGTCAAGTTAAAAATATTTATTTATGAGTTCTGATATTAAAATAAATAAGTAACTGATGCTTCAGTAAGCACATTAGAGATTTAAAAATAAGAAAATATATCATTTGGTGTCAGTATTACCAAGTTTTTCAGAAAATTATGCAATATGAGATGAATCTTAAAGAGGGAAGTCAAATGCTATGGGGAGGAGAAATATACCAAGATGGAGAATTTAAATTGTCAGTTTGGGTTTTAGTTATTAAAAAACCTAGCATGACTCAAGGGTTAGTGTAAATAAAAGAGTTGAAATTAAAATGTAAAAGTACTAAAATTTATATTATGTTTATTAATGTGTATAATGCATATATTAATGTATATAATAAATGTAATATATACATAATTATCAAATATGAACTTCATATAATAAGAAGGAATATTTAGACTAGAGTATATCAATGATCTATTATAAAACCAGAGTTTTGTGAAAGTTTGAGAATGCCATGCAAAAATAATAAAATACATATTAAAGGTGAAATCGTGAAATTTTAACAAAAAAATTGAGAGCTTCATTGTGATTGCAGAGCAATGAAAACGGCATTCATTAAAGGCATTATACTATAGAATTACAAAATTTTATAATTGAAAAATATCTAAGGACTTTATTTCAACCAGTTAATTATCACTTTAATATTTTCTATATTAGATCTCAAATTTGGTTGTAGCCATGCTTGAAAATCCCTGGAAGTCAACAATTCATCTTTTTTTTTCAATACTCAGTTTATTTTTGGTGATAAAAGGAGGCTTGACTTCAGGTGGTAAACACAGGGCACAGTGTATACTGATAAGGCCTTATGGAACGGTACACTAGAAACATATGTAATTTTTTCTAACCAATGTCTCCTCAAAAAATTTAATTAAAAATAAAATAAAAATATAAAGCTAAATAAGTAAGTAACATCTCTATCAAATAATAAAATAAAGAAAATAGGTATTTTGTAAATAAGTGCAAAACTATTATTATACCTCTTAAATTTGTACTTTTTACTTAAATCTCTAAAAATAGCCTGTTATTTTTACATTCAAATTTGTTATCAAATGAAAAAATCACCATTGTTGAATACAGAAGTTAATAAGCATGTTTTCTATATTTTTGTTAAAATATTAAAAATATAAGCCTGATCAGGTGGTAGCACAGTGGATAGAACATCAGACTGGGATGCAAAGGATCCAGGTTCGAGACCCCGAGGTCACCAGCTTGAGTTGCGTTCATCTGGTTTCAGCAAAGCTCACCAGTTTGGGCCCAAGGTCACTGGCTTGAGCAAAGGGTTGCTTGGTCTGCTGTAGCCCCACGGTCAAGGCACATATAAGAAAGCAATCAATGAACAACTAAAGTGCCACAACAAAAAATTGATGCTTCTTATCTCTCTCCCTTCCTGTCTGTCTGTCCCCATCTATCCCTCTCTCTATCTCTGTAAAAAAAAAATATATATAGAGTAAAAAAAAATATTGAGAATCAAAGTTATTCAAAAATAATTCATGATTAATGAAATTAAAATCTATATCTTGCTCACAAAATAATGAGAATGCAACTTAATAAATGGAACGCAAAAATATCAAAAAGTTCTTGAATAAAGAGAAAAAGTAAAAGAAATTATTTTATTTAATCACTATACTTAAAATCAATGCTATATTCTTTATTGTCTGCCAAATGAAATCACAAATAAGTATGTTTCATATGCTACATAGTATTGTTACATAGTGTTTTCTTTACTGTTTGTTTTCTCTCCCCACCTAGAGAGAAAATGTCTTAAGGGTAGAAAAAGATAAGAACTATATATTATTGATAACTCCACAGCAACCAAGACAAAACTAAGCACAGACTCATTTGCAAATAATTGCACATTGATTGATTTAACAAAATATCGCAATAAACTTTACTGTTAAAATTATTTTTATGCTAGACCATAGTTAAGGCCTTTCAAAATTTTGGCAATATACTTCTACATTCGTTTTTGTTTGTTTGTTTGTTTTTCTTTTTTTTTTAATTGAGAGCAGGGGAAGCAGAAAGACAGACTTCTGCATGCACTCCAACTGAGATTTAGGATCCACCAGACAAGTCCCCTTAAGAGTGATACTCTGCATGTTTGGGCCGTTGCTCTATTGCCCAGCAGCCAACCTATTTTTAGCACCTCAGGCAGAGGCCTATGGAGCCATCTTAACAGCCTGGGGGAGGGGAGAGAAGGGGTGGAGAAACAGATGATTGCTTCTCCTGTGTGCCCTGACTAGGAATTGAACCTGGGACATCCACACACTGACAATGCTCTACCCTGGTGGGCATGCCAGGTGGATCTCGGTTGGGCTCATGCCGGAGTCTGTCTGACTGCCTCCCCATTTCCAACCTCAGAAAAATACAAAAAAAATCTGTATGGATCCTCTCTCAGCTGGATGTAACTAACTCTAGGTGTCATAAAATCATGCCAACAGCTAGCTCTTATATGACAGTAGTGAATAAACATTATCCATAATTTTTTATTTTATAAAACTGAATCATTATTCTCAAAGCAAATAAAAGATTTATTTGTCACTAATATTCATAGAGCTGTCCTTAAATGATACCATTATATTAGACTCCTTCCAACTGAACTCACAAAGATATACTCAAAATCTCAATATAATGTGTCAAAAATAAGAATTAAATCCTTATTCATCTTCCCAGTATAGATAAAATTGACTATGGCCATACTCTTGACAGAGTTTCTCTCTAAAATATGCATATAATAAAGTACAACAGAGAGAGAGAAAGAGAGAGAGTGTTTTAATGGCTCCTTTAAGAACTTAAATCTTTTCAAAAGTGGACAAAATAAAGTTAACAGAGGAGAATTTTATCTTACTATGTCATTTCATAAGATTATTTTTCCTTCTCAAAGATATAAGGTGCTAAAAATGAGAAAAACACAAACTATAAATATTTTAAAATTTTATTTAGAAAATTAAACTTAACAGGGTGACATTGTTCAATAAAAGTACATAAGTTTCAAATAAACTGTTTTTTATGTTGTATACCCACCACTCAAAGTCAAATAATTGTCCATCACAGTATATTTGTCCCTCTTCACTCCTTTCGCCCCAACCTCTCTGCCACATCCCCCTATCCCCGTTAACACTTCACTTTTATCTATGTCCATGAATCTCAGTTTTATATTTCACCTATGAGTGAAATTATACAGTTCTTAACTTTTTCTGATTTACTTATTTCACTCAGTATAATGTTGTCAAGATTTATCCATGTTGTCATAAATGGTAATATGTAATAATTTCTTATGGCTGAGTAATATTCTATTGTATATAAGAACCACATCTTTTCTATCCAATCCTCTATCAAAGGACACGGGTTGTTTCCATGTCTTGGCCACTGTGACGAATGCTGCACTGAACATGGGGATGCATGTCTCTTTATGCACCAATGTTTTTGAACTTGGGGTGTAGAAACCCAGTAGAGGGATTGCTGGGTCATATGGTAGTTCTATTCTTAATTTTTTGAGGAACCACCGTACTTTCGCCCATAATGGTTGTACTAACTTGCATTCCCACCAGCAGTGATTGAATGTTCTGTTTTCTCCACAGCCTCTCCAACACTTATTTCCTGTCTTGTTGGTTATAACTGATCTAAAATATATGAGGTAGTATCCCATCATAGTTTTGATTTGTATTTTAAGATTAGCTGGTGAAGATGAGCATCTTTTCATATATCTGTTGGCCATTTTTCCTCTAGGGAGAAATATCTGTTCAGGTCCTCAGCTCATTTTTCATTTGTATTGTTTGCTTGTTTTTGCTGAGCTTTGTGAGTTCTTTATATCTTTTGGATATTAACCCCTTTTAGGAGCTATTGTTTATAAATATCCTCCATCTAGTGGGCTGCCTATTTGCTTTGATGTCAGTTTCTTTTGCTGTGGAGAAGCTTTTTAGTTTAATATAGTGCCATTCATTTATTTTTGCCTTTGGGGTCAAATTCATAAATTTTTCTCTAGGGACAAGGTCATGAATTTAGTATCTATATTTTCTTCTATGTAATTTATTGTTTCAGATCTTATATTTAGGTCTTTGATTCATTTTGAATTAATTTTTGTGGAAGGGGACACACTGTAGTCAAGTTTCATTCTTTTGCATGTGGCTTTCCAATTTTCCCTGCATGATTTATTGAAGAGGCTTTTTTTTTTCTCCATTGTGTTTTTTTGGCTCCTTTGTCAAAGATGGTTTGTCCATACATATGTGGTTTTATTTCTGGGATCTCAGCCCTTTTCCACTGGTCAGTATGTCTGTTTTTCTGTCAATATTATGGTGTTTTGATTATTGTGGTTATACAGTATAATTTGAAGTCAGTGCAATACCTCTGACTTCATTCTTTTTCCTCAGTATTGCTTTGACTATTCAGGGTTTTTTTATGTTTTCATACAAACCTGGTGATTTTTTTGTTTTATTTCTTTAAAAAAATAGACACTGGGATTTTGATGGGGATAGCATTAAATTTGTATATTGCAGGCCCTGGCCAGTTGGCTCAGTGGTAGAGCGTCGGCCTGGCATGCAGAAGTCCCGGGTTCGATTCCCGGCCAGGGCACACAGGAGAAGCACCCATCTGCTTCTCCACCCCTCCCCCTCTCCTTCCTCTCTGTCTCTCTCTTCCCCTCCCGCAGTGAGGCTCCATTGGAGCAAGGATGGCCCGGGCGCTGGGGATGGCTCCTTGGCCTCTGCCCCAGGCGCTAGAGTGGCTCTGGTCGCAACAGAGTGACGCCCCGGAGGGGCAGAGCATTGCCCCCTGGTGGGCAGAGCGTTGCCCCCTGGTGGGCGTGCTGGGTGGATCCCAGTCGGGTGCATGAGGGAGTCTGTCTGACTGTCTCTCCCCATTTCCAGCTTCAGGAAAAAAAAAAAATTTGTATATTGCTTCGAGGAATATGGCCATTATAACTATGTTATTCTGTCAATCTATGAACATGGAATTTTTTCACTTCTTTTTGTCTTTTTTCAATTTCTTTAAATAATGCTTTGTAGTTTTCAGTGTGTAGGTCCTTCATGTATTTTGTTAAGTTTATTCCAAGACATTTTTTTGTTGTTGTTGTTGCACTTGTGAAAGAAAAATTTTTAGAGTTTATTTTTTAAAGTTTCATCATTGGCATATAAGAATGCTACAGACTTTTGTATATTGATTTTATATCCTGTGACTTCACTGTATTGGTTTATTGTTTCTAATAGGTTTTTGGTGGAGTCTTTGTGGTTTAGAGGATCATGTCATCTATAAAAAGTGATACCTTTACTTCTTCTTTCCCGATATAAATGCCTTTCATTTCTTTCTCTTGCCTGATTGTTCTGGCTAAAACTTCCAGAACTATGATGAATAAGAGTGCAGAGAGTGTGCAGCCTTGTCTTGTTCCTGATTTTAAAGGAAAAGCCTTCATTTTTTTTTTTTTTTACCATTTAGTATAATATTAGCTGATGGTTTGTCATATATGGTCTTTTTTATGTTGAAGTTCTTTCCTTCTATTTCTATTTTATTGAGTGTTTTAAACACAAAAAACCTCATCTAATGCCTTTTTTTTTTTAGCATCTATTGATAGGAGCATATGATTTTTGTCCTTTGTTTTGTTGATGTGGTATATTACATTAAGCAATTTACATATGTTGAACCATCCCTGTAGTCCAGGAATGAATCCCACTCAATTGTGATGTATTATTTTTTTAATGTTTGTTCTATTCTATTTGCTAGTACAGGGTGTCCTTGGGTTATGATAGTCTTGACATAAGACATTTTCAGGTTACGATGCTCACTCCTATAAAAACTTAAAAAATTGAGACATGTTTTGGCCTATGCTGTAAGTGTTGTACTCACAAACTATGTGAGCAAACTAGTTTGGCTGTACACAATGGAAGAATACACAGTATAGTGTACAATACATTATGTTTATGTCCTTCTCCTTTTTCTGTGGCTTAGTTGTGTTTTTATGTTCTAGATTATGATTTTACAAATGTGTTAGGATAGGTAAGTGACTTTGGTTAAGGTGTGTTTTGACTTACACCAAAAATTGAGTTATGTCATTGTTGTAGGAATGGAACTGTGTCGTAACCCAAAGACTGTTTATTTTGTTTAGGATTTTTGCATTTGTATTTATTAGAGATATTGGTCTGTAGTTTTCTTTTTCTGTGTTGGCCTTGACAAGTTTTATTATCAGAGTTAAGTTGGCCTCATAAAATTTGTTAGAGAGTATTGCTTCTTTTTCTATTTTTTTGGAAGACTTTGAGAAGGCTAACTACCAAATATTCTTTGAATGTTTGGTTGAATTCACTAGTGTAGCCATCTGGTCCTGGACTTTTATTTTGGGGAACATTTTTCATAGTTGTTTCTATTTCCTCCCTGATTATGGATCTAAATAAGTATTCCACTTAAAAAAATTTAGTTAGAAAATTAAATTTAGGAGGGTGACATTGTTTAATGAGAGTACATAGGATTTAGGTAAACATTTTTATAGCATTTGAACTGTTGATTATGTTGTATAACCAAACCCAAAATAAAATCATTTTTCATCACCTTATATGTGTTCTTCTTTACACCCGTCTTTTTACCCCCTATCCCTCTCTCCTACATCCTCCTTCTCCCTGGTAACTTCTTCACAGTTATCTGTGTCCATGATTCTCAGTTTTATATCACATCAAAATGAAAAATTATATAGTTATTAGCTTTTTCTGATTAATTATTTTACTCAGTGTAATGTTTTCAAGGCCCATCCATGTTGTTGTAAATGTCATTATGTCATAATTTCTTATGGCTGAGTAGTATTCCATTGTATATGTGTACCACATCTTTTTTATCCAATTCCCTACTGAAGGACACTTTGGTTGTTTCTAGGTCTTGGCCACTGTGAACAGTGCTGCAATGAACATGAGGATGCATGTGTCTTTACGTATCAATGTTTTCAAGTTTTGGGGGTAGATACCCAGTAGAGGGATTGCTGCATCATATGTTCATGGATTGGAAGAATCAACATAGTTAAAATGGCTTCCCGCTTCTTTATGATTCAATCTAGGAAGATTGTATAGTTCTATGAATTTATTCATTTCCTCTAGGTTGTTGAATTTGGTGGCATATTATCGTTCATAGTATTCTACTATGATCCTTTGTATATCTTTGAGGTCTGTGGTAATTTCTCCTCTTTCATTTTGGATTTTGTTTATATGAGTCCTTTCCCCTTCTTCATTAGTGGGTCTAGCCAGAGGTTTGTCAATTTTATTGATCTTTTCAAAGAAACAGCTCTTTGTTGTGTTAATTTTTTCTATAGCTTTTTTGTTCTCTATTTAATTTAGCTGTGCTCTAATTTTTACTAAAAATTGATAGGGTTAAAATAAAAGCAGTGTGTAAATAAAAGAAATGAGCCCTTCTAGACTTTCAGTTTGATTAATGATTGAAATTCTCTTTTGCAACTTCCTAAGAAACAAATATAAGGAACCAAACGATCATTTATTTTTGTTTCAGTTCTATTCTCCCTGTTGAATGAATAAAAGTGTTGAATCAGATGCTGCTTAGAATTTATGCATTCATTTTGTATCACAAGTTTTTCATTGGACACCTATTATAATAAACATTTGCTGTGCTCTGCATTACTTAGTGACACAATTAGGGAATTAAAAAATAACTGTACCCACTTGCAAATTAATTCAATAATGATTTGTTTAATCAGACATATTTATAGGTGCTGGGGATAATTCTTTGAACAGAATAAACAAATCTTTGTTTATTTTACATTTTAGTTCCAGGGAGGAAGACAGAAAAAGATCCATTACACTTTATGGTGTGTCAAAAGTAGGTTTACAGTTGTTCTTGTGGAAAATAATAAAACAATTAATAAATAATATTACAAAAATAAATTCTGTGTTTTAACACTCACTACTGTAAAATTCCTTTTAGCCCACTCTGTAATAGATAATGTTATTCATTAGTAAGTACTTTAAAGAAAATTGAATCAAAGAGAAAAAACAGAGTTAGTTTATTCCTTCATTCTTTTAGTAAATATTTATTTAACACATATTTTAAGCCAGGTATCTTTAATGCAAGTAAGTCCCTTCAGTTAACAATAATAAACAAAAAATCCAAAATACCCTTTATAATATTACATTGAAGAAGAAAAGCAATAAATATGAATAAACAAATAACATATGATGTTAGAAGATAAAATGTGTTATGGGAAGTTCCTCTTGTGCAACATGCAACATCAAAGGAATAAAGAAGTTAACCTGGTTAATAGATGAAACAATCTAAATTGTTGGTACAAGCATAAAATGGACATATGCCACAGTTCAGCTCCATTCAGGGTTGTAACTAAAATTAAGATCAAAGGGAATTCCTGCCAATGAGTTGAACTGGAGGCAGTGAACTCAATCATTCACTTATCATGAAAGGAGAGGTAGTAAGAGCTTTAGATATATACTGATTGCTGCATTGTGCCAGTGACTTAGCACATTGGTCAGAGTTCTTAAAAAAAATTCTGTTAAATCATGGCTAAGAAGTCAGGGGAAGCATTATGTAAATGATCATACAAAAATGGGCACAAAGCAAAAGCAAGCAGATATGTGTATCTAATGTTAATTCCCTTCAAAGCAAATCCATCTCCAGGGAGGTTCTCTTCAGTAGAAAGAATGATTATACTAGTTCTTGCACAATGGGCTTATGACCAGAGTGGTTATAGCAGAAGTCATTAAGATTATGTATGGATCCAATAAAATGCATTTCTACTCACCAAGACTGATCTAGTTGTTACAACCACTGAATGTCCAACCTGACCATGGTAGACATATTTGCAGGTTTCCATATGACATTCTCTTGGAAAGGTCAGCTAGCAACATGGTGACGGGTCAAGGAAGTATAACACCTTCTGTTTTGGAAAGAACAGTGATTACCTCTTCCAAGAAAAAAAAAATACACACACTAGATCAGATGTGGTGAACAGTTTTGCCCCCGGGCCAGATTAGAAAGGAAACTTTTTTCATGGGCTGGACAAAATATTAAAATAAAAAAAATGTTAAATACAAAAACGATTCATTTAAGTAAACAAAATTTTATTATGTAATTTGTTTATGAATAAATGTGAGTGAAAAAATTTTAATATACAATATTATTTTAATAAAAATATAATTACATACCGTATAAATATCCAAACTGTATTGCATTCAATGGAAACAATATTTAATTAATAGAATGAGCTTGAAGGGGTTATATCACAAATAAAACAAATATTTCATTTTACAAACAGCCTGAACACAATTTCAGTTATCAACTGCAGCTATTGTCTATGCTACAATGCCACTTGATTCAGCACACTTGACCACAAAAATAACGAATTGTTTGATCTTGGGTGTGCACTGGCAAACTCTGCCTAAAAGAATGTGTGTTTTACATCGCCACTAAATATCAAACAGTTCATATCGAGTACAGATGAATACAAAAGTTGTAAATCTTTATAATATAATTTTTTTAAAAAATAAAGAAGTATTGTGAATCTATTCAACCAATTATTGGAAGTTAACCCTAGATTAGTCACATGCAGAATTCTTTTTCATGTATCACAATCTTCTTAAATATCTTGATTTCCAATAATTAAAGACACTTCTGCTTCTGGGTAGCTGAGATTTTAAAGTAGCGGAGAATATTAAACATGTAATCGTGGGCCGCATACACTCATTACATGGGTCAGATCTGACCCGCGGGTCATATGTTGGCCATGCCTGTACTAGATACTCACTTGTTTTCTTTATCTCACAGTGCATCCATCAACACCACCATCTGAATGCTTACAAAATATTTGACATCTTACCAGAAGATCTCATGTAATAGTCTCTCAAACCAAGGTACTCATTTTACCATAGATGCAGTACGGTGATTGATGAATTAATGACCACAAGATTCATGGTTCTCACCAATTACATCTTGTCATACTGATAGAATGAATGTTCAATTAAGGATCCAGTTCAGACACAAATCTTAGGCATTGTTCTCCAATATTTGGTATGGGCACTGAACCAACAGCTGAGGAGTAGTAGGATTGCCTCCTCCCCATTTTCCCAGTTACTTACTTTTAAAATTTGTGCATTCCATCCCACCTTAGACTTTGCCAATTTAGCCATGCTATTTTACAAGTGGAGAAAAAGGTATGACTACACTGAGTTCCTAACTTTGGTGAAGCTGAAATGTAATAGTGGATTAGTCTATCATGATAACCATAAGAAAATGTAGTTAGTACTACACAATAAATTTAAAAAAATGTCTGGAATCTAGTAGATTCACTGGGATATCTCTTGGTTTCTCTGTAACCAATGATATCTAAAAATGTCAATTGTATAAAAGAGAACCCCATAAGCTCAACAAATTATAAGGATCACAAACCCTAAAGATCATGATCTCACTCACCCTACCCAGCATTAACCCAGATTACAGTTGAAGGTAAGCAGCTGGAACGTCCTTTGAGGATATATTTTGAAGTTTGTGTGTCGGTTGGTTTGTTTAAGGATATAGCATCTCTCAATAACATTTAGAATTGGATAATAAGTTTTATCCTTGTTCTCAGAGAAGAATTGAAATAGGGTATTGAATATCTTGTAAGTATGAGCATATCTGAGTTGTACAAGGGTTAGACTATAATAAATTCAGTTTATGCATTATTCTTTTTGATCCCTGCCTTGCTTTCTCAGTGGAGTGGCCCCTAATGGCTGGTAATGTTATCATCCTGTACTCACCCCCACTTCAAAAGCACGAGAAGCTCAGTGGATACGTCCTGTCAGTTCTTCATTCTAAGCTACACTGAGGGCCCCTACCTTTCCCCCTACTGTGTTTCTCATTGTCTCTCCAGTATAAAATGCAAGTGCTTCATCGGCTAGTATAAGTTCAAAAGGGTTAATATTCACTGGATTGAACACTGAAGGTGAAGGCACATCATATAAATAATTTTTCTCTCTACTTTTTCAGGATAAACAGTCTAGAGAAGCTACCTTTCTAAAGATGTCTGAAAAAAACAAAAACTAGAGCAACTGCTTGCCCTAAGTTATAACCTGCTCAGCAATGTAACTCCTAAATATTTACTCTGTCCCTTCTCAGTCTCACTCCCTTGCTCCATCCCCCATGGAAGTATAGATACACGCCAACAAAAATGTTTTGAAGCATGAATTTTGCCTCAAGTCTGCTTATCAGGGAACACAAACTAAAACAATATCTAAAAAAATATTTTTTCATATTATACATCATAATAATAATATTATTATGATATACAACCATAATAATATTATTGACAGTGGAAACATTAGAAGACACAAATCTTCTAAAGAAAATTCAGCATCTATATAAAAAATTTTTTAAGACTTTACCTATAAAAACTGATCATTCTTCTAAATTAAATTTACTGATTTTTCTTCCAAGTTTTCTTTCATGATTGAAAACTAAAGATACTGCTTTCAATGTATTAACTGTTAGCAAAACATTTCTCAACTAATTTAATAATTGAAGTTCATTATTTACATGAATTATTAATTATATATTAGTGAATGTTAATAAAGTTCTTGAAAATTTATTCTATAAGAGGTAAAATATTTGATATAATTGTGACTGCTTTGCAAATTCAGTTAAAATACTTGAGCATAAAATTATTTCACTTTGTGTTGATAATACAAATATAAATTTTAAGGTAACTCTATTGTGGTAATAAAACTATTATTACTAAACTCCTAAATTAAAAAATCCTAACTAGTTGTAATAACTGAATATGTAACTCAAAACTGCATTCCCCAGTAAGCTGCAGTTGTAAAAATGTGTAAATATTTTATTCTCTCCTGGCTAATTAGCTCAATGGATAGAGCATTGGTCAGGTATGTGGATGTCCCAAGTTTGATCCCCAGTTAAGACACACAAGAAAAGCAATCATCTGCTTCTCTTCCCCACCTTCTCCCCTTTCTCTCTTTTTTCTCTTTCAGCAACCAGTGGCTCAGTTGGTTCGAGCATTGGCCTCAGGCACTTAGGATAGCTTGGTTGATTACAGCATCACCCCCAGACAGGGATTCAGGGATTGCTGGATGGATCCCAATTGGGACACATGTGGGAGTCTGTCTATCTCTCCTATATATATATGCATATGTATATGAATCAATGACCACAAGATTTATGGTTCTTACTAATTACATCTCTCTTGATATTTTTGTAATCAATGGTTCTTACCAATTACATCTCTCTTATAATATATTTGGTTCTGTATATTATATTCATAGTCAAAATAGTAAAATCAAATAACTTTCATGAGAAGGCTGATGTTTTTTTTTCTCTCAAAAGAAATAAAAATGCTTGAAGCAACAAGATATGCTTTGTCTCTTTGTTGTCCATCGTCAATTGAATTTTGACAAACTTTAAATAAACCTAAGAATAGCATACTGATACTGAATTTATAATAAAGTCTTTTAATATTTTTGTATTTTTAAAAATTAATTAAATGTCTTTAATCAAAACATATCATGAATGGAGTTTCACAAAATTTTTCTTTGGAATCATAACTTTAGCAAATTAAAAAAAAATTATAAACATAGCTCAGAAACAGGAAAATATTAAAATTCTAAAAAAGCAAAGAGAACTCAAACAAAATGATAGTATAAATGGAAAACAAAATTTAATTCTGGAATTCTTCAAAGTTTGCTTTTGAATCATTCCAATCTGTGGACAGAATCCTGTAATACTATTGATGTTATATTAGAGTAAAAAAAAAAGTATAATTAATTAAAGTAATAAAATATTTACTAAATTAACTTACTCTTACTATATAAATCTTTTTTTTTTTTTTTTTTTTTTTTTGTATTTTCTGAAGCTGGAAATGGGGAGAGACAGTCAGACAGACTCCCGCATGCACCCGACCGGGATCCACCCGGCACACCCACCAGGGGGCAACGCTCTGCCCACCAGGAAGCGATGCTCTGCCCCTCTGGGGCGTCACTCTGTTGCGACCAGCGCCACTCCAGCACCCTGGGCAGAGGCCAAGGAGCCATCCCCAGCGCCCGGGCCATCTTTGCTCTAATGGAGCCTTGCTGCGGGAGGGGAAGAGAGAGACAGAGAGGAAGGAGAGGGGGAGGGATGGAGAAGCAGATGGGTGCTTCTCCTGTGTGCCCTGGCTGGGAATCGAACCTGGGACTTCTGCACGCCAGGGCAATGCTCTACCACTGAGCCAACCGGCCAGGGCATAAATCTTCAAAAAAGACATGGAAAGAGGATTTTGGTGTTAATACTTGTGTATATATAATATTTTTATTTTTAGAAAACAATTTTTTAAGAATTTATTTTATTTATTTGCTTATGTTTTTATTAAGTGAGAGGTGAGGAAGCAAAGAGACACACTCCCACAAGTGCCCCTGCCGGGATTGAGCCAACAAGCCCCGTACAGAGCAATGCCTTGCCCATCTGGATCCACTGCTCTGTTGCTTGGCAGCTGAGCTATTTCAGTGCCTGAGGTGAGGCCATGGAGCCATCCTCAGCACCAGGGCCAACTTCCTCAAGCCATTTGAGCCATGGCTGCAAGAGGAGAAGAGAGAAAGAGAGAAAAAGAAAGGGAAGGAAGGAGAAGCAGATGGTCATTTCTCCTGTGTGCCTTGACCAGATATCAAACCTGGGACTTGTACATGCTGGGCAGATGCTCTACCACTGAACCAACCAGCCAGGGCTATTTTATTTTTAGAAAATAATTTTTAAATAGGACTATATTACAGACTCAACAACAACAACAAAAACAAATTTTTGATCAATCAACTAGTATTTCAAATATATATATGCTTCTAGCTCTTTTAACATGCCTGTATCATTCTTAAAAGTATTATTTTGTTCTGACCAGACAGTGGTGCAGTGGATAGAGAGTCATACTGGGATGCGGAGGACCCAGGTTTGAGACCCTGAGGTCATCAGATTGAGAGTGGGCTCATTTGGTTTGAGCAAAGCTCACCAGCTTGGACCCAAGGTCACTGGCTTGAGCAAGGGGTTACTCAGTCTGCTGAAGCCCCATGGTCAAGGCACATATGAGAAGCAATCAATGAACAACTAAAGTGTTGCAACAAAAAACTGATGATTGATGCTTCTGATCTCTCTCCCTTCCTGTCTGTCTGTCCCTGTCTATCCCTTTCTCTGACTTTCTGTCTCTGTAAAAAAAAAAAAAAAAGTATTATTTTGGACGTTGAATGACATAGTCACCAAAATTCTTGTGCATAAATAAAAAAATGTGTAAAATATACAAAAAAATGTTTAATATAACTATCAATAATTATAAGCCCTTTAAAAAAGGAAAGCGAAAGGATAGTTATGATTGCAGTTATATTAGATCACTTAGTCACTGTAGATATATTAATCAAAGAGATACTTGAGTATATAAAAAAGGAAGTGGTGTTGAAGTCACATGGATACCTTATAGAAGAGCAAATACAATAAAATACTAAAAAAAGGAATTTGACTTAAAACTAAGCCTTACTTGATCTTAAATTACAAAAGGGCTATTGAGATTGGAGAAGAGCTAACAAAAGGGGTGGTGATTGTTAAGTACACAGAATTGTAGGAAAAGATTGAGCCAGTTTACGGAAGGCCTTGCAGGCTCTTGAATAATATTGTTTTCTCTCATCACAACTGATGGACAGTACTAGAATGTTTTAAGGAATAGAGTAACATAATCTGATTTATGTTTAGAAATTTTCCTCTGCTTGTTATATGGAAAATGAGGCAAACATAGGGAGTACAATTACACAGAGAGCAGTAGCCATAAAATTACTTAAAATTAAGACAAGAAAGAAACTTGGCAAATTTGCATATCTTCTATGTACTAAGTACTGTGCTGGGCATTTATATAAATTTTCTAATATGGTTAACAGATATGTGAATATATTAATTGATTTGTTGCAAGAGCATATTGCAATTGGAAGTTCCAATTGCATATGAATTATTCAAGCATACATGAAGATAATACACAAAAATATAGTTGAAAACAAGTGCAACCTAAAGCTTTCAGAATTACTCCTCTGAGGATTAAAGTTTAGTATAAAAATTAATGAAATCATATTATCTCAGTATGCATATGCAAATAAGAATAAATGGTTATGCTCAACAATAGCATGAGGAAAAGATTATTATAAGCTCTAATATCTGAATTAATGAATGTCTCACCTCACTTGATAAGGTCAAGTTGACTCCCATGCATCTCGTAATACAATTTTATATTTTAGCCCTATGAATCTGCTTAGCTAATTCTGTATATTTCAGTAAGAAATAAAAATCATAAAAAGATTAAGGTAAATTGCCTGTTCAAATCAGAAAGAAATAAAAAAGAAAACAAACTCTTCCTGGTTTAATATATTCCCAAGTTTTATGGTTTATATATGTTTAAATGATTTGCCATGTAAATATTTAATGGTAGATAAGATATTTAAGTGTTTCATTGATATAAATTTTTTAATTTTATTTTTTAGTTGAAATTCCTTAAATTTCTTGTTTCATAGGAATAGTGATTAATAAAATTACGGATAAAGTGACCACACATATAAGACCCATGAGACATTCACTTGCTGAATATCTACAGTTTATTTTTGTATTACTCTCTACCTCTGTGAGATGAATAAAGATACCTCCCTAAGAGGAAAAGAGTTTGCTTTGAAAATAAATTTATGTGCGATTTTATTAAATCATCTTTGGAGATAGAACCTGGAAGCAAAACATATTACAATGTCAAATGTGTTCCCCAAGAGGCCAAATAAATTAAATCTTCAGCAGCAAAGTTACATAAAGACTAAGTTGTAATGGCCATGTTCTGCACTTCGATTTAAAGCACTACTTATAACCACACAAAACTGGGTGGCCCTATCAAAGCATTTATTATGCTCTGATAATTATACTAAGACCACTATCCTTTTTAAAGTATTTTTATATTCTTCTAAAGATAAAGTACTTAAAAAACAACCCTAACTAAAGCCATCATTACTACATTCCTATTATGTACTTTAATAAATGTCTTATTCACCGCAACTTAAGGAAATTGCAGACAAGGCTATGGCATAAAGCAAAGAGGGTACAGCCTAATGGGAAAAAAGATTCTTTTTAGGGGCTAATATTCTAAAAGAAATACCACTCTTCCTATCATTTCCATTCACTTTATAACTTCTTAAAAAATTGGTATTCCCAAACTGTGTGTGAAAGGGCCCTGAGGAACTACAATGAACTGGTGGGGCATTGCAGGGCAATTTCAAAATTAAAAAACAAAAACAAAACAGAATGACATCTATTGTGCATCATGCAAATTACAACTAATAACTTTTTTGGATCTAGCTCCTTACTAAATTAACTGGTAACTTTTTGTTTTGTTTTGTTTTTATTTAATTTTTTAAAAATATTTTTAATTTTTTGCCTAGAAATGCAATTAAAAAAATACTGAGATACTAAAGTTTCAATGGCCTGAGAGATTTTGGTAACCACTGTTTTAAACTGATTTCAAGACAAGCTTCCAACTTCACCAGAAACATGCCACAGATCAATTAAAAACAAAAAAAAACCCAGTTACAGTATTAAAAAAAAAAATCTCCTCTACCAAAGCTAGCCAACATCTATCACTATATTATTACTATGGAAAATACAAAGATTCAAATACAGAGGTTAAAATTCTTAGCAAGAACCATCCTGGTTCCTGGCTGGCTGGCTCTGTGGATAGAGAATCAGCCCAGCATGCAGATGTCCTGGGTTTGATCCTTGGTCAGGCCATAATAAGAAGCAACCATCTGCTTCCTTTCCTCTTCCTCTTCACCTTCTCTTTTGCTCCTCTCCGGCAGCCGGTGGCTCAGTTGCTTTGAGCATTGGCGTCGAGCATTGAGGATAACTTGGTTGATTCGAGCATCAGCCTCAGACAGGGATTGCTGGGTAGATCCCGAATGAAGCACATGTGGGAGTCTGTCTCTCTATCTCCCCTTTTCTCATTAAAAAAATATTCTTAGCAAGAACCGAGTAAGAATTAAACAGACACAATTCAGGTAGCAGGATTTAGAAAATTAAATGCTTCTTAAATTTTTAGTTAACATCTGGTATTGCCTAAATTATTTTTTCTGCTTATTGAGATACTCATGCCTCCCAAGTAAAAGACAACAGAAGAAAAGAGAAATTAATATGTTAATTTGACAATGTACACTCATTTAAGGTGGCTTATAACAGCTTCTGCTTTGCCAAAATCTAGATGGAACAAAATCTCAAGACATGCATGTATGTCATCCCCATTTGAATGGTCAATGGACAATATGTTCAGTGTTCATGAAAGAATAGATGCTGAAAGAAAAGCCAGTAACTTGGGGAACACTTTGACAAAGGCAAAGGATGACACTTATCAAAAGGAAGTATCATCACACACACACAAACTAGTTTGTGTTCACTGACTTAACACTCATGAAATTCCCAGGCTGGGAAGACAGGTGGCTGTTTTGTGGATGCCCATTTCATTAGGTACGGCAGGGTCCTACGGGGGTTTATTGCCTCTTTTTACATCCTGCAAGCTGCTGCCTTTTATTTTGCTTTTTTTTTAATTTTTATCCCAATCCTTAACCCTAAGAATTTTTTCAATATCACAGGTGGGAATTTTACGCCTGCTATAATGCAGTCTCCCTTTGTTCTGCAACTTTTTATTTCCTAGGTAATAAGAATAGAATGTGCTGAGTCACTGCAGGAATACCAACTAATAAAATATTAAACATAATTGTTTTAATTATCCTTTAATATTATAAACTAAGATTTCTTCAAGCATTTTATTTATAGTTGTAACTGTCTCACTAAGAGTTCATAACAAACCACTAAGTAAATTAATTTGTTGAATAAATTGGAACCAAAATGGTATTGTTCCAGATGATTTCTGTTATCATGGATATAAATTTGAGATATTTTCTTAAAATATAACTTTATCCCTGGAATACTAACAAGCACTTTTTAGTCCATTTTGCTTAATATTTACATTATTTTGTAAATAATAACACTCTATTTTATCTGTAGTAACACCATCTTTCTAGTAAAAACACAATTTAAATGTGAAAAAAAGCTAATATTTACTGAGTAAATACCAATAGCCTCAAGTGGTAGATACTTTCATATATGACATTTTATTGTATTTTATCCTCAGAAAAAAGGAAAATGAGTCTCATTTTATGTATAAACATTACAAAACCCCAAAAAGATAAATATCATGTTCAAGGTAACATAACTAATACGTGACAAAAGTAAGTGGTGTCTGATTGATTTTGAAACCATATACCTATCACTCTACAAAATTACTTATAACATAGGGCTAGGTGTGAAAGAAGAAAATTAAATATCTATTGTTTGATTATTGTTTATATAATGAGCTTGTGATATTCTATCACTTATATACAAGATAGAACTCATGTCAAAAGCTAATCTCTGTAAAATAGTTCAGTAATATAAGGTTCAATGAACAATGCCGACTCTAATTGTATTTAGTAGTCATTCTATTGGTTTTTATATTTGCAGTGATGTTTAAATATTATGGTAGTTATTGTTTTAATTCATAGTAACCATTTTACTATTTGTTCTTGAAGTACTTCATACAGGTGATTATATCTGCAATTTTGTTTTATACAACTACTTTACAAATTCTTTTGATTGCAAATCAATGTTAATTACTGCAGATGTACATAATTTACTGACTATGTGTGGTCTGAGCAAGAATTGCCCAAATATGCCCTATTCCATTAAGAAAGAAGGAAGGAAGGAAGGAAGGGAGGGAGGGAGGGAGAGAGAGAAAGAAAGCAAGAAAGCAAGAAAGCAAGAAAGCAAGAAAGCAAGAAAGCAAGAAAGCAAGAAAGCAAGAAAGAAAGAAAGAAAGAAAGAAAGAAAGAAAGAAAGAAAGAAAGAAAGAAAGAAAGAAAGAAAGAAAGAAGGAGAGAAATAGGAAAGAGGGAGGAGGAGAGAGAGGGAGGGAGGGAGTGACAGAGGGAGAGAGAGAGAGAGGAAGGAAGAATGGAAGGAAGGTAGGAAGGAAAGATGGAAGGAAGAAAGGAAGGAAGGAAGGAAGGAAGGAAGGAAGGAAGGAAGGAAGGAAGGAAGGAAGGAAGGAAGGAAGGAAGGAAGGAAGGAAGAAAAATGTATCAATAGCTGTCTACTGTCATTGACAGATTCCTCTTGCTGACTCATATTTACTAAAATATAAGATCCACAAAGGCAGGAGCTCTGTTTGCTTTTTAACTCTTGTTTTCTAAACTGTAGGAGAGTGCTTATCACATAATAGGTGTTTCATACCTATTTGTTGAGTGGATGGATTCCTAATATTTTCTCAAGTTACTGGAATCCTATTGCTGCAACCTATGTCTGTCTTTCCTTACTCCTATCTCTTAAACACCAAGACTCAGTATATAGATTCTTTTTTTTTTTTTTTTTTTCTGAAGCTGGAAACGGGGAGAGACAGTCAGACAGACTCCCGCATGCGCCCGACCGGGATCCACCCGGCACGCCCACCATGGGGCGACGCTCTGCCCACCAGGGGGCGATGCTCTGCCCATCCTGGGCGTCGCCATATTGCGACCAGAGCCACTCTAGCACCTGGGGCAGAGGCCACAGAGCCATCCCCAGCGCCCGGGCCATCTTTGCTCCCATGGAGCCTTGGCTGCGGGAGGGGAAGAGAGAGACAGAGAGGAAAGTGCGGCGGAGGGGTGGAGAAGCAAATGGGCGCTTCTCCTGTGTGCCCTGGCCGGGAATCGAACCCGGGTCCTCCGCACGCTAGTATATAGATTCTTGAGAGAACATAATATTAAAATAAAGGTCCAAACAATAAATCAATGTCCTAAAGTGTTCAAAGATATAAAGATTCTTGATATAAAGGGATAACTTCTTAATTGCTTATATAAACTTTTGGAATAATAGATTAAATGCCATTAAATGCAAAAGTATATTGGTTTAATTATACTCAGTTATGGGCAATGATGAAAAGTGTATGTTAAATTATATTTTGTTATATGTAGATTATATCTTCAAGAATATGTTTCTATTTGGATTTTTTTACTGCTCTGCAAATAAAATATCATAAATATTTTTATTTATTTTATATTTTATTTATTGATTGATTTGTAAAGAGAGGAGAGAAGTGAAAGAGAGAGAGAGAAAGGGAGAAAGTGTGGAGAAGAAGCAGGAAGCATCAGCTCATAGTAGTTGCTTTCTGTATGTGCCTTGACTGGGCAAGCCCAAGGTTTCAATCCTCAGGATTCCAAGTCAATATTTTATTCACTATGCCACCACAGATCAGACAACATAGATGTTTTGGGGGTTCTTTTTTTTTTTTTTTTTTGTATTTTTCTGAAGCTGGAAACCGGAGTCAGTCAGACAGACTCCCACATGCACCGGACCGTGATCCACCCATCACGCCCACCAGGGGACGATGCTCTGTCCATCTGGGGCGTCGCTCTGTTGCGGCCAGAGCCACTCTAGTGCCTGAGGCAGAGACCATTGAGCCATCCCTATCGCCCAGGCCATCTTTGCTCCAATGGAGCCTTGGCTGTGGGAGGGGAAGAAAGAGACAGAGAGGAAGGAGAGGGGGAGGGGTGGAGAAGCAGATGGGCGCTTCTCCTGTGTGCCCTGGCCAGGAATCGAACCCAGGACTTCCACACTCCAGGCCAACACTCTAACACTGAGCCAACCGGCCAGGGCCAACACAAATGTTTTAACATGTATTTTTAGTGGCACTATCTCTTAGGTAAAATATTGCCTATTTTAAGAGATTTCCCCATAATTTTTAAAGAAAAATTAGTCAAAATTTACTGATATGTTTTCATACATCCTTTAAAAAAATGTGATTATTATTCATTTTAACTCTTGCATTTTAAATGAGTCCAGTGACAGTAGATATTGATATAGCCACAACAACTTTAGTAGGTTTTGAAATTTTACCTGGTAAAATGTCCACATGAATTCACCTTTTCGAAGATAATTTCAGTATGAACTATGTGACTAATAATAAGTGACTATTTAAATAATAGAGTTTTATTATAGCTTAAAGAATACTTTTAAATTAGGACTTAAGTCCCAATTAGACAAGTGTCCCAATGATTAGTTAGATTTGAAAGTGCTAATTGTGTCACTAGGGAATCTTTAAAAGTTGTTTCTGCATTTGTTTTGAAGTTCTGTCAAAGAAAGAGACATAGAGCCTGACCTGTGGTGGTGCAGTGGATAAAGCGTCGACCTGGAAATGCTGAGGTCGCTGGTTCGAAACCCTGGGCTTGCCTGGTGAAGGCACATATGGGAGTTGATGCTTCCAGCTCCTCCCCCCCTCTCTCTCTACTTTCTCTCTCTTTCTCTCTCTGTCCCTCTCTCTCTCCTCTCTAAAATGAATAAATAAAATAAAATAAAATAAAATAAATAAAAATCCTTTAAAAAAAAAAGAAAGGGACATAGAAATAATTGTATGTGTGATACCTAAAAATATAAGTGCTATCACAGTTTTAAATGACATAATAAATGCAGCACTGCTATGACTCAATCTAAACTCAATCACCTTGCTCCTAGAAATCTAACTTTTTAAAGTTTAAACCTATTATTTTATTGTAAACTGGGTATATCAGTTTAAATAACTATAATTTTTAATATCTACTTAAGTTCTTTTAAGATTCAGGGAAATGTCTAAATCAGCTTTATTAAGAAAATCATTGCTAAAGAGGTATGCTTTGTGAACCATGTTATTCTATTGTAACTTATTCTTTGAAGGTTTATTTGATGAAAAAAATATAAAAACTGAAGTTCTAAGAATCTGAATGTTAAAACATATAGGTGTAGTTGTAACAGCCATATTTAAAAAAAACAACAACAAGATAGGAGTATGAAAGATTTCATTTGTTTTTCTACTAACAAATGAGACCTGAGCTAAGGATTTCTCCTGCCTAACCTTAACTGCAACTGGAATCTTTGTTTTCTTGCAAGAATCTGGGAGCTACAATTTCCAAAATATCTCTTTTGATAAAGTTAAAGAAAATACCTAATCATACATCTTATATTCCTGGTTTATTTGCTTAGAGAAAAATAGTTATATAAAAAATAATTAGGAGAGACAAGATGGCGCTGGAGTAGGCGGACGTACCAACATCTACCTTCCAGAACCAAAGTGGATTAAAAACTAATTTTAAGAACTATCATCTGTAAAAACCAACTTTGGACTAAACTAAGAGGACTCTTCAACCAAGGAACACTGAAGAAGCCACACAGAGACTGGTAGGAAAAGTGGAAATGCAGAGAGGGTTGCCCAGCTGCCCAGAGTGAACGGCAGCAGGGAGAGACTCTCGAGGCGGGAAGTGAGTTTAGCAGAGGGGGAAGGGTCCTGAGCCCCAGGAACAAAGCCCCAGCCTGCAGCCTCAGAGCCCAGAAGAGGCGTAAGGACAGTATTTAGCTGGAAACAAGTCAGTATACTGTTTGTGAGAAAAAAGTCTGATTTCTCAGTCCCAGGATCCTTCTTAAAGGGACCGCGCAGAACATCTCTCTCACAACCACTCACCCGGGGCTCCTGGGGACAGGGAGAGAGGAGAGGACCAGAGTAACAGGAAGAGAGTGTAATTTAGGAGGCACAGGGAGAAACATTTTGGGAGATAGCCACCCTAACCCCTGGGATGAGTCACTCCCCAAAGTTGAAGTGAATATTTCCCCCAGAAACAGCAATACCAGCAAAGGGAAGCAGGAGAGCAGCCAAAAAAGCTCCCCCGAGGCATTCAGAGCAGAGTTGCATAGAAGGAGGGAGCTTTTGGGTCTACAGTAGTGAGTCTTAGGGTCTGAGCTGCAACGCCCCCACCCACGCGGCTGAGGGCTCGCAGAAGGGCGGGCGGCAGCGAGAGACAAAAGCGCGGCTCTGCTGGCAGGGGCGGAAGCCAGCTGGCCACCACTGGGCTCAGGTGTGAGCTCAAACTTGCCCAGCTGGGGAGAAGGGGGCGTGCAAAAGGGGTCAAGCTCAGCTGCCGGCAGCCTGTAATCCAGCCTGCGGGAGAAGGGCGAGAACCCTGGAAAGGGTGGAACCATCCCCTGAGCAAGGGCACAGGAGCACAGCCTTGCCCCGCCCATGCAACCCAGGCTTGTGGTCTGACTTGGTAGCCAGCTCATCCTGCGGGGGTGGAGCCAAAAGCCCAGAAGAGGCAGAGTTCTGCTACTGAGCTGAGCTTGGGCACGCAGTCCTGCCCAGCGGTAGAGCCAAGGCTAGCAGCCGTTCCTCGAGCGGGCTCCTCCTGCAAGGGCAGGGTGAAAGCCTGGAAACAGGTAGAGACCCGCAGCTGAGCAAAGGTGCTCGCCAGTGCCCTCAGGACCAACCATAACATCACACACAGGGGCGGGGCAAAGGCCAAGGCCACCAACGCTTGTGCACCCGAGCGCGTGATCACAGCCACTCCCGTGAAGACAAAATGTGAAGGCAAAGAAATACAACACAAATAAACCAAGAGAAATCCCCAGAAAAGGACCTAAGTGAATCAGAAATAACCAAATTACCAAATGCAGAGTTTAAAATAACGATTGTTAGGATGCTCAAAGATATTAGAACAACCATAGATTGCCATTATGAAAACCTAAATAAAGAGATAACAAATATAAAAAAGGACATTGAAATAATAAAAAAGAATCAGAAATGACAAATACAATATCTGAAATAAAGAATACAATGGAAGGAATTAAAAGCAGAATGGATGAAGCAGAGAATCGAATCAGCAAGTTAAAGGACACGATAAATAAAGGCATGGAAGCAGAGCAGAAAAAAGAAAAGAGACTGAAAAAGTCTGAGGAAACTCTAACAGAGCTCTGTGACAACATGAAGATAAATAACATCCGCATCATAGGGGTTCCTGAAGAAGAAGAGAAAGAACAAGGGATAGAGACTTTGTTCAAACATATCATAGCGGAAAACTTCCCCCAATTAAGGCAGGAAAACATTTCACATGTTCAGGAAGCACAGAGAACTCCATTATAGAGAAACCCAAAGAAACCAACACCAAGACACATCATAATTAAAATACCAAAGCTAAATGATAAAGAGAAAATATTAAAAGCTGCTAGAGAAAAAAAGACTATTACCTACGAAGGAGCCCCCATAAGGATGACTTCTGACTTCTCAACAGAAACACTTGAGGCCAGAAGGGAATGGCAAGAAATATTCAAAGTAATGCAGAACAAGAACCTACAACCAAGACTACTTTATCCAGGAAGGCTATCATTTAAAATTGAAGGAGAAATAAAAAGCTTTACAGACAAAAAAAAACCTCAAGGAATTCACTGCAACCAAACCAAGGCTGCAAGAAATGCTAAGGGACCTGTTGTAAATAGATCAAAGGAAAAAAAGAATATAGCAAAAGACGAATACAGTTTTAAAGAAAAAAATGGCAATAAACAATTATATATCAGTAATAACCTTATATGTTAATGGATTAAATGATCCGATCAAGAGACATAGGGTAGCTGCGTGGATAAGAAAACAGGACCCATACATATGCTGTCTACAAGAGACACACCTTAAATTAAAAGATGCACACAGACTGAAGATAAAAGGATGGGAAAAAATATTTCACGCAAATGGAAATGAAAAAAAAGCTGAGGTAGCAATACTTATATCAGACAAAATGGAATTTAAAACAAAGACCATAGTTAGAGATAAAGAAGGTCATTACATAATGATAAAGGCAGCAATCCAAAAGGAAGATATAACCATTATAAATATCTACGCACCTAATATAGGAGCACCTAAATATATAAAGCAGACTTTGATCGACTTAAAGGGAGAGATCAACAGCAATACTATATATAATAGTAGGGGATTTCAATACCCCATTATCATCATTAGATAGATCCTCAAGAAAGAAAATTAACAAAGAAACAGCAGACTTAAAGGACATATTAGATCACTTGATTTAATAGATATCTTCAGAACCTTTCACCCTAAAACAGCAGAATATACATTCTTTTCAAGCGCTCATGGTACATTCTCTAGAATAGACCACATGTTAGGGCACAAAAGCAGTCTCAACAAATTTAAGAAGACTGAAATCATATCGAGCACTTTCTCTGATCACAATGGCATTAAGCTAGAAATCAACCACAATAGAAAAATTGAAAAACATTCAAACACTTGGAAACTAAATAGCATGTTATTAAATAACGAATAGGTTAACATTGATATCAAAGAAGAAATTAAAAAATTCCTAGAAACAAATGATAATGAGCATACATCAACTCAAAATTTATGGGACACAGCAAAAGCAGTCCTGAGAGGGAAGTTTATAGCATTACAGGCATACCTCAAGAAGCTAGAAAAAGCTCAAATAAACAACTTAACCCTGCATCTAAAAGAACTAGAAAAAGAACAGCAAGTAAAGCCCAAATGTAGTAGGAGGAAGGAAATAATAAAGATCAGAGCAGAAATAAATGACATAGAGGCTAAAGAAACAATACAGAGGATCAATGAAACCAGGAGCTGGTTCTTTGAAAAGGTAAACAAGATCGATGAACCTTTAATGAGACTCACCAAGAAAAAAAGAGAGAGGACTCAAATAAATAAAGTTAGAAACGAGAGTGGAGAAATAACAAATGACACAACAGAAATACAAAATATTGTAAGAAAATACTATGAAGAACTGTACACCAAAAAACTAGACAACCTAGATGAAATGGACAAGTTCCTTGAATCATATAATCTTCCAAAAATCAATCTGGAAGAAACAGAAAACCTAAACAGACCAATTACAACAAATGAGATTGAAACAGCTATCAAAATGTCCCAAAAAAGAAAAGTCCTGGGCCTGATGGCTTCACAAGTGAATTCTACCAAATATTCAAAGAAGAACTAACTCCAATCCTTCTCAAGCTATTTCAAAAAATTCAAGAGGAAGAAAGACTTCTAAACTCCTTTTATGAGGCGAGCATAATTCTGATTCCAAAATCAGGCAAAGACAACACAAAAAAAGAAAATTATAGGCCAATATCCTTGATGAACTTAGATGCAAAAATCCTCAACAAAATATTAGCAAACCGGATCCAGCAATATATGAAAAAAATCATACACCATGATCAAATGGGTTTTATTCTTGGGAGGCAAGGCTGGTACAATATTCACAAATCAATCAATATGATTCATCACATAAACAAAAGAAAGGAGAAAAACCACATGATAATTTCAATAGATGCAGAAAAAGCATTCGATAAAATCCAGCACCCATTCATGATCAAAACTCTCAGCAAAGTGGAAATAGAGGGAAAATACCTCAACATGATAAAGGCCATCTATGACAAACCCACAGCCAACATCACACTCAATGGGCAAAAATTAAAAGCAATCCCCTTAAGATCAGGAATAAGGCAGGGGTGCCCCCTTTCACCACTCTTATTCAACATAATTCTGGAAGTCCTAGCCACAGCAATCAGACAAGAAAAAGAAATAAAAGGCATCCAAATTGGAAAAGAAGAAGTAAAACTATCATTATTTGCAGATGATATGATATTGTATGTAGAAAACCCTAAAGTCACAGTCAAAAAACTACTAGACCTGATAAATGAATTCTGCAAGGTGCCAGGATATGAAATCAATACTCAGAAATCAGAGGCATTTTTATACACTAATAATGAACTGTCATAAAGAGAAATCAAGGAATCAATCCCCTTTACCATTGCAACCAAAAAAATAAAGTACCTAGGAATAAATCTAACCAAGGAGATTAAAGACTTGTACTCGGAAAATTATAAAACATTGATAAAAGAAATCAGGGAAGATACGAATAAGTGGAGGCATATACCGTGCTCATGGTTAGGAAGAATAAACATCATTAAAATGTCTATATTACACAAAGCATTTTATAAATTCAATGCAATACCAATTAAAATACCAATGACTTACTTCAAAGATATAGAACACATATTCCAAAAATTTATATGGAACCAAAAGAGAACACGAATATCCTCAGCAATCTTGAAAAGGAAGAATAAAGCGGGAGGTATCACACTTCCAGATATCAAGTTATATTGTAGACAACCTAGATGAAATGGACAAGTTCCTTGAATCATATAATCTTCCAAAAATCAATCTGGAAGAAACAGAAAACCTAAACAGACCAATTACAACAAATGAGATTGAAACAGCTATCAAAATGTCCCAAAAAAGAAAAGTCCTGGACCTGATGGCTTCACAAGTGAATTCTACCAAATATTCAAAGAAGAACTAACTCCTATCCTTCTCAAGCTATTTCAAAAAATTCAAGAGGAACGCCATTGTACTCAAAACAGCATGGTACTGGCATAAGAACAGGCACATAGATCAATGGAACAGAACAGAGAACCCAGAAATAAACCCACAGCTCTATGGACAACTGATATTTGACAAAGGAGGTAAGGAAATACAATGGAGTAAAGACAGCCTCTTCAACAAATGGTGTTGGAAAAATTGGACAGCTACCTGCAAAAAAATGAAACTAGACCACCAACTTACACCACTCACAAAAATAAACTCAAAATGGATAAAAGACTTGAATGTAAGCCGTGAAACCATAAGCATCTTAGAAGAAAACATAGGCAGTAAGCTCTCTGACATCTCTCACAGCAATATATTTGCTGATTTGTTTCCACAGGCAAGTGAAATAAAAGACAGGATAAACAAATGGGACTTTATCAAACTAAAAAGCTTCTGCACAGCTAAAGACAATAAGAACAGAATAAAAAGACAAACTACACAATGGGAGAATATATTTGACATTGTGTCTGATAAGGGGTTAATAACCAAAATTTATAAAGAACTTGTAAAACTTAAAACCAGGAAGACAAAAAATCCAATCAAAAAATGGGCAAAAGAAATGAATAGACACTTCTCCAAAGAGGACACACAGATGGCCAATAGGCATATGAAAAATGCTCAACATCACTAATCATTAGAGAAATGCAAATTAAAACCACAATGAGATATCACCTACACCAGTCAGAATGGCGCTCATCAATAAAACAACACAGAATAAGTGCTGGCGAGGATGTGGAGAAAAGGGAACCCTCCTGCACTGCTGGTGGGAATGCAGACTGGTGCAGCCACTGTGGAAAACAGTATGGAGATTCCTCAAGCAATTAAAAATCGAAGTGCCTTTTTGACCCAGCCATACAACTGTTAGGAATATACCCCAAGAACACCATAGCACTGTTTGAAAAGAAGAAATGCACCCCCATGTTTATGGCAGCATTGTTCACAATAGCAAAGATCTGGAAACAGCCCAAGTGTCCATCAGTGGATGAGTGGATTAAAAAGCTTTGGCATATATATACTATGGAATACTACTCAGCCATAAGAAATGATGACATAGGATCTTTTACAACAACAACAACATGGATGGGCCTTGATAACATTATACTGAGCGAAAGAAGTAATTCAGAAAAAACTAAGAACTATATGATTCCATACATAGGTTGGACATAAAGATGAGACTCAGAGACATGTACAACAGTGTTGGGGTTACAGGTTGGGGGGAGGATAGGGAGGGGTTGGGGGAGGGGAGGGGCACAAAGATCATGGCTTTTCAGCATTTGCCATATTACCCCTTTAATCTATAGACAGACAGCAAATATTTACTTATGGTGTTTCCACTATAAAGATGGCTGTCTTAGGGACAAATGCTGATGAACTATTTCAGCAGTTCCTCCTTCTTCAAAGACTTATATGTCAACATAGAGCTCCATGTTTCATAGGATATACTCAAGCTCACTCCATGCTCCCTGAAGCTTTAGCACAAGGGAATGCCCTTTTTTTCTTTTTTTCTCCTTTCTTTTCTTTTTTTTTTTTTTTTTGGTTGTATTTTTTCTTTTATTTACTTATTTTTTGTATTTTTCTGAAGATGGAAATGGGGAGGCAGTCAGACAGACTCCCGTATGCACCTGAGCAGGATCCATCTGGCATGCCTACCACAGGGGAATGCTCTGCCCATCTGGGGTGTTGCTCTGTTGCAAACAGAGCCATTCTAGCACCTGAGGCAGACGCCATGGGACCATCCTTAGTGCCCGGGGTGGCTTTGCTTAGGTGGAGCCTTGGCTGCAGGAGGGGAAGAGAGAGACAGAGAGGAAGGAGAGGAGGATGGGGTGGAGAAGTACATGGGCACTTCTTCTGTGTGCTCTGACTGGGAATCGAACCCAAGAGTCCTGCACACCAGGCCAATGCTCTACCACTGAGCCAACAGGCCAGGGCCTAGGAATGCCCTTGTTGATCAAGCTACCCAAAAGAAAATTATATGGAGCAACCATGACAGACCGAGCAAGTCAGTTTCATACTATTCATCACCAGAACGCTGGAGCCCGGTGTAAACAGTTTCAACTATCTCGGGAAGCAGCACGGCAGATTGGGAAATCCTATCCAAGGGGTCCTATACTGCCCCTTCATTTGAAGATAACCCTCAAGGATCCCTACCAGGACAACTTTGGCAGATGGATGTTACTCATATACCTTCATTTGGTAAACAGTTGTATGTCCACATTACAGTGGATACATATTCCGGATCTATAGTAACCTCTGTCAGAACAGGAGAGGCTGCTAAGCATGCTATAGCTCATTGTCTGTATGCGTTGTTCTATTATTGGATTTCCTAAACTAGCTAAACTGAAAATGTTCCTGCATATGGAGCAAAAGCATTTACTGTATTTTGTCATGCTTACAATCTTTAAAGTTAAGGTACTATCAAAGTGTACTCAGCAAACATTTTAAGGTCAATTAAAAAAAATTCAAGAGAGGGTAGTCATATCCTGGAACTCCTACGGGTCTACCATATCATGTTTTTTACTTAAAAAAAATTTACATTTCTTTGGAATGCTGATGAACAGGAGGCACCAAATCTTTTTCACCTGCAAACTACTACCTTCTTTATTAGATCCAGCTAATAACACTGTTTTTTCTTTTTCCAAATAGCTCCAGATATATGGAAAAGATTTATATAGGTGGATGGGGATCCTCAAACCCCTCAGCGAGATCTTCTGAGCATGGCTTTTAAGATACCTAGAGGCAGAAAAAGCCCAATAGAGATCAGGGGAACTACCAGCTTTTAGGATACACCCTTAAAGGCTCCAACACCCCAAAGGGGTCTCATAGGATGCCATCTGGGTCCTGCTTCAATAGTGGAAAGGAAGGTCATTGAGCTAAAGCCTGCCAGGCTTACATGCCTCAGCTGTGAGGAAACAGGGACACTGGAAGGTAGGCTTCCCCCTCGTTCCTCTAAGGGAGGGTTCAGTCTCTTCCAGCCCTGCTCCAGCCACCCATGACCTAACCTTGCCCAGAAAGCTGGGGTTTGCCACTGAAGGCTGAAGGTGCCCAGGGCCGTCGGCCCTATCTATGACACTGTGGACGAGCCTAGGGTATTTCTTCCAAGAAGCAGGTAAACTGATCTCATTTTCACAAGGGCCTCTTAATTATGTTTTGCCTGAATAGTCAGATTTTTTATTCTTCCCTCAAAGATCTCTGTTGTGGGTGTTGATAGTCCTATTTTCTGCTGCTTCACTTAATATATAGTGTTTCCTTTATCCCTCCTACCTCAATGCTTCACTCATATTTCAGGCTGGGACCTACTCCTAATTTAGAGCTCTCTTTCCCCCTTTTGCCAACTTTTTTATGAATCTACCTTTGCCACCCAACTTAGTGTATCCCAAGGTTCTCTTTACCAAGTCACAGTTGCAGAGCTTCAGGGAAAAGCAACCTGGTCTCATCTCTCCAGGCAGAGGAGAACAAAAGCTCCATATCCACGCATGCTGCAAATGGCTTTTCCAGTCTACCTGAACCATTCCCAGCTAGAAGCAGCAGTCATTGGGACTTGGACTTGAGCTGCAAAGTATAGAATGGTGACAACAATTCCAGTGCCATGCGGACTTTTCCTGGATGTGGACTTTTCCTGGACTCCTGCTCCCTGTGACAGCTCCTAACAGACTGAACGGTGGTTGTGTTGCATTTTTCAGGGATTTGGCATGGTGATGGGGCCAACTTGGATTCGGTAAACATGTTAAGGACACTGCTCTTTTATGGTATCTTGCTGTATTGACCAAGAGTTTGCTTAAAGGCTTTTAATCACTGTAAAAAAAAAAAAAGAAGACTGGATAAAGAAGATGGGACACATATACACCATGGTATATTATTCAGCTAGAAGAGATGATGACATCAGATCACTTACAGCAGAATGGTGGAATCTTGATAACATTATGCGGAGTGAAATTAGTGAATCAAAAAAAAAACAAGAACTGCAGGATTCCATACATTGGTGGGACATAAAAGCGAGACTAAGAGACATGGACAGGAGTGGGGTAGTTATGGGGGGTGGGGGGAGGGAAGGAGGGAGAGGGGGAGGGGGAGGGGTACAGGGAAAACTGGATAGAGGGTGATGGAGGACGATCTCTCTTTGGGTGATGGGTATACAACAGAACTAAATGACAAGATAACCTGGAAATGTTTTCTTTGAATATATGTACCCTGATTTATTGATGTCACCCCATTAAAATAAAAATTTATTTATAAAAAAATAATAATAATTACACCATTTTATTTGTACCATATGTTAACTCATTTTGTAAACCAAGTCCTCTGATTTTCTAACTACATACAGCAGTTGTGAAGCTAAATGTAAATGTATTGGGAAACCAGTTGCCCCCACTCTGATGACCTGTATTGGTTTCTTATATTGTTAATGAATTAATAATTCTATAATTAATTAGCACAATTTAAAGACTAAAAGAAGAAAAAATTATTATGTTACCGTTTTAGAAGTCAGAAGTCTAAAATGGGTCTCGAGGAATTAGTTTCTTATGGAAACCTTAGTGTGATATTTATTTACTTGCCTCTTCCAGCTTCAGGAAGCTGCCTGCATTCGTTGGCTCATACCCCTTCCTTAATCTTTAATGTCAAAAGGATAGCATCATTTTTTTCTCTTGCCTCCTGCCTCCCTTTTAAAAGGGCCTCTGAATTACATCAAGTCTACCTGATAAAATCTCCCTATCTCAAGATTCTTAATTTAATTATATCTCCCGATTCCCTTTAGCTATGTGAGTTAATTTATTCACAGATTCTGAAAACTAATATATGGATATCTTTGGTGAATCTCTTCAGCCATCCTCAAAAATCATTTAAATTATTTTAAAAGAAGTACTTGCTGCTGATTTCAATGACTACTACAGGGCACCACTGTTTATTAGTAAGAGCTCTAATATGAACTTATGTTCATAAATTCAAATTGAAAAATATGTAACTTTTCATTTTGTCTCCATATTCAAAATTTAATTTTTTTCTCTAAGGTACTTGAATACACATAGAATTTCTCTCCATCTTAGCAGTTATAGCTTAATCTTTAAGGTGCTCCCCCCAGTTATGTTAACAAAGTTTATTTTTGCTTTAAATTCAATAAAGTTAGAAGACCCTCAAAGTCTTTACATATCTGTCTAAAATTTTCCAAATAGGTAAACTAATTTTTTTTCCATTTATTGGTAAATAGAAACACATAGTTTATTTAGATAGAATGTTCCTGAACGATCGTTTTGCTTTTATAATTATGTCTTAGTTCTTATTAAAATAATTTGTTTTCTAAAAATAATCAGCATAATTTGTTGAAATCATATTTATTTAGGACCAATTATAAACCAGGCATCATATTAGCTTTACATAAAGAAAAAAAGACATAATACATTATAAAGTTAACAATCTATTCAATAATGGTGCAAATACAGAAAAATTTTAAATATATTAGTACTATAATATAGTAGAGGTAAATCCAGTATGCTAAAGTAACATAAAGAGGACATTAAGTTCTGAGAGAGAGAAAGGAATAATAAATGAAATGTTACAAAGCAAATAATATCTGAGTTAAATGTTAAGTAAAAGTAAGCATAGTTAATTAAAGAACATCATTTTAGATAAAACGCCAGCTTGTGCAAAAATAGGAAACACAAGATGGAGTTAAATGTTAATCAACTGCAAGGATTTTCATATGACTAAATCATAAGGTAGAAAAAAAATTAAGGTTATCTCTGGGATATATACGTAAGAAGGAAATTGATGGGTAATATGGTACCTCAAAGTTGCACAGTATGAGGAATTCTCAGTGTTTTCCAAAGCACCATTTTCTATTCCCATCAGCAATGAAAGAGAGTTTCAATTTTACCACACTGTTACCAATACTTGTTATTCTCTATTGTTTTATTAAAGCAATACCTATTGGCATGAAGAAGTATTTATTATGACTTGAATTTTCATTTATCTACAAATAATGATATTGAACATATTTCCTTATGTTTATAGTTCATTCGTATAACTAATCTTGGGGAAAATGTCTATTCAAAACCTACAAGATTTTCTCTTACATTTTCTTTTTTTTTTTTGTATTTTTTCCAAAGCTGGAAACGGGGAGAGACAGTCAGACAGACTCCCGCATGCGCCCCAACGGGATCCACCCTGCACGCCCACCAAAGGGCGGCGCTCTGCCCACCAGGGGGCGATGCTCTGCCCCTCCGGGGCGTCGCTCTGTCGCGACCAGAGCCACTCTAGCGCCTGAGGCAGAGGCCAAGGAGCCATCCCCAGTGCCCGGGCCATCTTTGCTCCAATGGAGCCTCGCTGCAGGGGGGGGGGGAGAGGGAGGGGTGGAGAAGCAGATGGGCGCTTCTCCTGTGTGCCCTGGCTGGGAATTGAACCCGGGACTTCTGCACGCCAGGCCGACGCTCTACCACTGAGCCAACTGGCCAGGGCCTCTAAGAGTTTTATAGTTTTAGGTCTTAAATTTAGGCATATAATTTATTTGAGCAAATGTTTGTTGATGATGTAAGGAAGAGTTTCAATTTTATTCTTTCTCATGTGAATATTCATCTGTCCTAGAACCATTTGTTGAAAAGCATGTTGCTGTCACATAGAATTGTCTAGTAAACTTGTAAAAAAATCAATTGAACATAAATATTTGGTAATATTTCTGGAATTTCAATTCTACTCCATTGATCTATATATGTCTACCTTATATGACTACGACACTATCTTTATTACCGTAGCTTTGTAGTATATTATAAAATTAGAGATGTTTTAATTACTTATGTTCAATACTTTTAGATGTTCTGGGTCACTTTTATTTTTTATATAAATTATAAAATTAGCTTGTCAATTTCTTCAAAAAACTAAAATTTTGTAAGAATTAGGTTGAATATTTAGATAAATGAATACACAGTTATTTATTTCTCTTATTTCATCCAGTATTGTGAGTAAAACAGTCCTATCCCTTATACTACAGCAGTAAAATCAACTTGAATTAGTAAGTTTATAACTGCTATTGTATTTGTGTTTTATGTATAATAATTATATGAGTATTCCACTATACATTTTGTTTGTACATATTAAGTCTATTTAAAATAAAATATGACAGTAAATCATTAAAAAACAAATCTAAGAAGCAATGAAGATTTATTTTTCTATAAAATACACTATTCATATTTAAGAAATGCTAATCCAAAAACACAGGATCACGTCCAGTTAAAGGAATTGAGAAAGAATATCAATGGAAATTAAAACAAGTTATATGATTTATACTTGAAAGAAATGGTCTGAATTTTATGTGAGGCTTTGGAGAGTCTGGAGAATGGGGAAACTATTTCCAGATAAATTACATAATAAAAAAAAATATGAAGCACAGAGCAAAATGGCAGACTAAGAAGCTCCACACAAATAAAAAAATATGAAACATGATCTGGAAGTGTGCACTCTATTTCGCTAGAGAATGAAGAAGAAACCAGTAAATGGAGAAAGATATGTCTGGAAAATTTCAATCTATGGTTTGAGAGCCTCCAATGCCAAATAGAGTAACACATTTTTTATTGTCAGTAGAATACCAATGAACATTTGTTTGAATTGAAAGAATATGATTCAGGTTGTGTATTTGGAAATTTAATCTGACCATATTTAAAAGGACGTTTTAAAGTTTTTACTTTAGTAATGGGCTGTGCCACAATAAATTATTTATTAAGTATCCATGTTTATAGAAGTACAACCATAAGGAATGGCATGCTTGTTATCTACAACTTTAGTAGACATTTCTGTTTTTATATTTTAACCATATCTCAAATTATAAGTATCTATCCACCTACTAGTAGTCATAATTTCTAGGAAAAATAATTTAAATATCAAACAAATAAATAACAGAGGGATGGAAGGAAGAAGAAGGAGAAAGGAGAAAGGAAGAAAGGAAGGCACCCAAAAATTACTACCAAAAGAACAGTTGCCAGTATACTGACACTGAAATCAGAAATATATAAAGTACTATATATAATGATAAAGAAAACCAAAGTGTAACAAAGGTTATTTTGTTTTGCCATCGGCTCCAAGAACCTTCATACACTGCTTAACGTCTATCAAAAATATTACTGTTTGTCTTTCACATTGCCTCAAGTATCCTGTTAAGTGAATGTGAATTCACAAAATGTGATAAAAAGTCTATTGCTCTATATCTCTTCCTTTTACAGCAAAGAATATTATTAAATATAAACCATCTTGAACTATAGATTGCAATCTTTAGCAATATTGATGCAATTCTCAGGTATTTACTAGTACTGTAGCAGTAATTCAATTCTAAAATATCAGAATTACTTTCACAAAATATTAATGCTACATCTTACAGGTAGAAAAGATGCCAATTTTGACAAGCGATTTTATTCTATTATCAAGCATTTTATTATTTTCATAATTACATCCAACTAGTGAAAATAATTTACAAATTACCAATACTGATTATAATTTTTGCAATAAAATAGCAGTTTTATACAATCAAATTTAATAGAGTTAAGTAGAAAGAAGCTGTATGCATAATAGTTCATAAATGAGAAAAAATTTAACCTAGAAGAATGAATATCATATATCCATGTTATAGCTATTTTAGTGCCAAAGCATGCACAATTAAATGTTACTTTCTTTCTCCAGTATACAGAAAAATGAAGGCGTTTGTTCTTTTTTCTCATTAGAAAGGAAAGAGTAGAATTAAAATACAAAAAAAAAAAAAAAAAACCCACACAGCTTCTCAAGTTTCCTAGTTAAAATAACTCATTTTCAAGAGTCATTTCAGAAAATAGACAAAAACAGAAAAAAATTCAAAGAAAGTGTCTTTGCCATCTCAATTTTGTAAATGTTAATGATCTGCATATACTATATATATTACTTCTTGGACAAAATAATTGGTTAACAGGCACCAGGCTGATTTTGAAGCTGAAAAGAGAATCATTCTTTTCATATTAGTTTATAATATAATAAGCACTATAAAATAATTGTGTTTATAAAGATAGATTTAATTTCTTTTAGTCTCGTAGAAGCATGTGATTTGACTCTAGACAATTTAATGGTTGTTTGAACTGGTAGAACTAAGCCCTTGTAACATAACAAGGATCTCTTGAATTAATATTAAATATTTTAAAGAAACAATGAAGTAGTACAGAAATTTAGCTGGGCAAAATACTCATGTGTTGTTATAAGAAAAATAAATTGGGGTAGCATGAAAACAGAAAACTTAAGGAAAGATTCAAATAAAAAATACTGAGATCATTTTCTGTGCAACCAGGTTTATGCTTACTTCTAAATACATAGAAGAAGCCTGACCAGGCAGTGGCACAGTGGATAGAGCGTCGAACTGGTATGAGGAGCACCCAGGTTCAAGACCCTGAGGTCGCCAGCTTGAGCACCGGCTCATCTAGTTTGAGGAAAGCTCATCAGCTTGGACCCAAGGCTGCTGGCTTGAGCAAGGGGTTACTTGGTCTGCTGAAGGCCCATGGTCAAGGCACATATGAGAAAGCAATCAATGAACAACTAAGGTGTCGCAACAAAAAACTGATGATTGATGCTTCTCATCTCTCTCCGTTCCTGTCTGTCTGTCCCTATCTATCCCTCTCTCTGACTCTCTCTCTGTCTCTAAATAAAAATAAATAAATACATAGAAGAACATTACATTCTCTCTTAATTTCAATTTCACTGCTGGTGGGAATGACAAACATCTCACTGAAATGCATTGCAATGTATTTTGACATTGTAATAAGTTCAAAAATAGAAGTATGTATCCAAAGTACAAAGATAGTGTGAAGGAAAGAACATTGACTCATCTGAGATAAAGGTATCACAGTGGGAGATAAAGTTTTTCCTGGTAAATTATTTTTAAAAAGGTTCAAAAAAAGTGTAACTGTACATGGGAAAGGAATATAGGTTAGTGAATAGATGGAGTAAGTATTGTCAGCAAACACTATGGTTTACCCAGAGAAATATATTATCACTCACGTTATAGTAGTATAAAAAGAAAGAGAGAAAATGGCAGGAGATGAAGGAAAAACTGTAGGGGGCCACCATATACATTTATCTGTATGACACCTGAACATCTTGTACTTCACTTCTGAGGTGAGAGGGAAGCAGTGAAAAGGAAGACTAGTGTTTTTGATTTGGGGTAAAAAAGGAACGAAAGCCTTGACATTAGATCAAAGAGGAAAGTAAGTGACTATTGCAATTTTCTAGTAGTTCATAGTGTTACAGATATAAAGAGGATAAAAGCAGATTGTGGACATATTTTGGAAGTAAAAAAAAAGAGCAATTAGCTTCCTCAAAAGTGTATAAAAATAGAGAAATAAAAGAACAACTTCAGGCTTGGGATTTGAAGTGAGAAAGTTTGAGACTATCAAGCAACATAGAAGATGTATAAATGGAATAAAAGAGGATAGTCTGGACTGGGTAGAATTTAATTATGTTGATATTGGAGTATGTTGAGTTTTAGGCTCATAAAGGCAACAAAATGTTCAGTGAGCAGTTAAATAAGAAGTCCAGGCTCTTCAAAAAGATCAGATTAAAGAACATGTTGTTTTTAGAATATATAAGACATTATTAACCAAAATTAAAAAGCAAAATAAAGATAATGGTCACTTCTAGGATAGAAGGCAAAATGCGATGTTAAAAAAGGGCACAATAAATAAAGTGCTTCTGAGTCTCCGACATTGTTCTAGTTCATGGCTCATACTCTAGATTACACAGGTGCTTTCTTTTTTGCTTTCTTTTTTTTTGTGACAGAGACAGATAGAGACAAAGAGAGGGATAGATAGGGACAGACAGATAGGGCGAGAAATGAGAAGCATCAATCAGTTCTTCATTGTGGCACCTTAGTTGGTAATTGATTGCTTTCTCATATGTGCCTTGACCGGGGTGCTATAGCAGAGTGAGTGACCCTTTGCTCAAATCAGTGACCTTGAACTCAAGCTGGTGAGCCTTGCTCAAACCAGATAAGCCTGCGCTCAAACTGGCAACCTTGGGTCTCGAACCTGGGTCCACTGCACCACCACCTGGTCAGGGCACAGGTGCTTTCTTTATAGATGATGTGGCACTGTAAGTTTATGTTTATGCATTTTTTAGTTGCATTATATTTGTCATGAAGAAATCTTAAAGAAAGATAAATCTAGAATTTTATTATTTTCTGGTGATTCATGGGCTATTGGCCTTTATAATTCAGCTGTTTAATAGACTGGTTTTATCATGAGATACTGATGTTGATTTGTAAATACAAGTTTTTATATGTAATTTCTAATGTTATAAATGTTACTTTATTTGTTTGGAATACAAAAATGGAATGTAGAAAATGCTATGATGGGTAAAGAAAAAAAGATTTTTCAAAACATATTGTAGAATGATGTCTTCACAAGTAGTAGATTAATGTAAAAGCAATAAATGTAAATATTATTTAACACCCATATATGTAAAGATGATAGATAGATGATGGAGAGATGATAGATAGATAGATAGATAGATAGATAGATAGATAGATAGATAGATAGATATAAGATAGATAGATAGATGATAGATAGATAGTAGATTGATAGATAAAAAGTGAACCTTTATTTACTGGTGATTCTTTTCAAATGTAGCTTGATTTTAACTAAGTCTTTAAAAATTAAGTCCAGTTAATGTGAATAATCCGGACTGGTCTTAAAAATAGAAAATATTATTAATGATGGTCTAATTAGTAACAGTTTGCTCTTACTGATGTGCATAAAATATAAATATTAGAGTTTCTGAGTTTACAGTAAAGCATAGAAATGTATGTGGTTTAATGACTCAGAAAAAAATGGTAGGGAATATAAGTAACAGAAAGGGAGCTCTCTTCATGTAATTTCACTATTAAATGTTTTTTGTATAATATAATTTAAAATATAACTACACAGTTGTTGCTTGATCAGTATTGTAAGTCTGGTACCACAGGAAACAAACTGGGATGGAGATTTTTCTGTAAGAGGTTAATTGGTAAGAAGGGAAGGGAAGCAGAGTTTGCCACCCTAATGTATACCTTTTGAAATATTGACTTTTTAAGTGGGTTTTTAAAGAACAGAATACTCAGAAAGAACATTTTACCATCTCTCTCTTGGCTGTGTAAACGATTAGATAGAGGACCTGTTCCAGAAAGGAAGGTATCATCACTGATGACTACAGTTTACTATATATACCATTGTGTGATAAAGAGGAACCTGGGAAGGCCCTTTTGTTCAAAGTCCTTTGAGTCCCATTGTTAAAGATGGCCCAGCAAACAACTTACTTACCAAATGTTTGCTTTTCCATCTCTTTGTGAACTTCCCACCAGCCCTTTGGGAGGAGGAAGACCCCCTTCCCTCTTCCACTTCGCTCTAGAATGGCATTGAAACTGCAATGCCTGATGCATCTATGGGTCTCCCCAAATATGCATTAGTATAATAAACTTGGGAAAGTTTTTTCCTGTTAATTTGTCTCTGTTAATTTGATTATTAACCCACCTAGAAAACCTTAGAAGGTGAGAGAAAAAATATTTTTTAAACCTCCACAGTAGCCTAAAATAAAAACCTGTAAAGAAATGAAAACAACAGGGTTGTTCAGAGGAAGGATTTAACTTAAATTTTGATGCAATCACAACAGAGGATTCCACAGCAGGTGATCCCGCGGCGAATTCTGGAGCCATAATGGTCCTTCCAAGTTGTTCTTTGAGGGAAAGGTGGCAGGGAAAACCTTTATACCCAGCACTGCTCAGCGACTGGAGAGGCTGTGCCTGGAGAGGCCATCCTGACACTGAGGTGCTTCTTTTAGTCTGAGGAATTCAGCTCTGAGCCATTAACAGCCCAACTTCCAGCATCCACTACAATTGATTAAATCTGATGTTCAAATTCAACAATAAATACTTAAATAAACAAAGCAGAACAATGCATAGCTTTTTTTAAAATTGATTTCAGAGAGACAAAGGGAGAGAGAAAGGGACAAACATTTATCTGTTTCTGTATGTGTCCTGACCAGGGATTCAGCCTGCAACCTTCGCCTATGGGGACAACGCTTTAACCAACTGAGCTTATGGGGACAATGCTATAACCAACTGTGCTCCAACCATCTGGCCAGAGCATATGATATTTTAAAAATTCTTAAGGCCCTGGCCAGTTGGCTCAGTGGTAGAGCATCAAATCAACATATGGAAGTCTTGGGTTCAATTCCTAGTTAGAGCACACAAGACAAGTGACCATCTAGTTCTCTTCCCCTCTCCCATGCTTTTCTCTCTCTTTCTCTCTCTCTCTCTCTCTTTCTCTTTCTTCTACTCCCACAACTATGTGGCTTGATTGCTTCTAGTATTTAGCGTGCTTTGGCTTGGGCATTGAGGATGGCTCCATGGTGCCTCTGCCTCAGGTCCTAAAAATAGCTCCATTCTGAGAATGGACCCCAGATGGGTAGAACATCAGCCCCAGTGAGGGCTGCCAGGTGGATCCTAGTTGGTACGCATGTAGGAGTCTATTTATCTCCTCTCCTCTCACTTAAAATTATATGTATATTAAGGTTAACTCCATATATCCCTGAAGTTGCTTTGCTAATGTCTTGAATCCTAAAGTTCTTTTTAGAGTTATTGTGTTTGATATGGTTTCAGGTATTATCACTTTGTTACTATTTTCCAATTATATTTGTATGGCCCAAGCTATTTCTTTTTCGTATTAAAGAGGCATAAATACCATTAAATTGATGAAATAGCTATGTGCAAAAATGAGGGTGAGTCTTTTATCCTTTGTAATAACCTTCCTTTTACTCGATTTCTGATTTGTTGTCCTTTATTGACAAAAGAAAACACATTTTGTGAGCATGTCAGCCAAAGATAGCATTTATAGCTTCTAAATAATTAGGTATTGATTAATTTCACCAAGAATATATGGGCCATTTTTTCAAGTTTGCCCATTCTTAAAAATCATATAATTTCAACCAGAAAAAAATCACAAAAAAGAGCCTCAATTCTTAATAGCTAGCTCCTATTGCCTGTCTTCCATAATTACGTGCGTGAGCTGCAATTCCCCCAAGGAGTACAAGGATGATGGCTTCAGTTTTGTTAAACTTTCTAGATTTCATTCTTATACAGTTAGAAAAGGAGTTCTCATCTTCTTCTAACTTTATCTTTAGAATTATAAATGAATATATGCACTGAGAAATGTCTAATATGCAAGGTAAGATTGTGACAGGCTACATGCAACCGGGAAAAAATAACAGCAGACTCAACATTCAGAACTTTTAAGTGACAAAAGCAAATATATTTTCAATAAACATTTTAAGACCAGTGCCTTGATCTGGAGTTAATAGTTACACCCATGCTTTTGTAATAGCCTCTGCAGCAACACTGTGGGGCATTACAGTGAAAATTATGTATGATTTTCTATCTTTTGGCTATTTCTACCTTAAGACATGTTAAGAATCATTGATGATAACATTTTGGTAATATATAGATATGATATATATATATACTTATAAATGTAAATATATAGTTACATAAGTAATGACTGTACAGATGTAGAAATAATGCCCACTTGCTAACAAAAAAAATTAATCCAAAATTTCTGTATGTCAGATTATATTCAGCAAGTTCATGATTAAAATATTGACTGAATCTTTAAAGATTTCTGTATTCTGAAAATTTTAACACAGAACTGATTTCTCTTCACTGTAAAAAAATAAATAAATAAAAATATTTCCCTAAAATTATCTATCTGAGCAGTAATTCATTAAAAAAGATGCTTACACTCTCCCAACTCAGGTGATTGTTTTATTTTTTTAATTTGTTTTTATTAATACAAGTATTCTTGTTAATAGTAAGTCAAGCAATTTTGAGATGTATAAAGCTAATAATCACTCATTCCTTTTCTATAGTTAAAGCAGCTATTGAGACACATCTTCCCATATGTTTCTCTATGTTAATTTTAAAAAGTATAGATACTATCATTTTATATATAGATATTGTATATAACTTTAGATAGAGACACTTATACCTTTGCATACAAAAATCTTTCTTTATAAAAGTATAACCATAGTTATATTAGATTATAACTTACTTTAATACATAGAGCTCTGCTAAAGTGTACAGAATGATACAAATAAATACAAGGCATTAATACTTAGCCCAGCCCAGTCCAGGTAGTTCAGTTGATTAGATCATCATCTTAATATGCAAAATGGTGGGCTTGATGCCCAGTCAAGGCACATAAAAGAATCACCCAATGAATGCATAAATAAATGAACCAAAAAAAAATCAATGTTTCCCTTGATTGCTCTCACTCTTTTTCCTCTCTCTTTAAAATAAATAAATATTTTTAAAAAGTATTTAGCCCTAAGCACTCAATTTAACAAAGGGAAATCTTTCATTTAATTCTTATATATCATACTAATCATATCAAAAATTTGGTCAATAGTATGTAGAAAATAACTCAATGAGGAAAACTAATATCAACATTAAGACCACAAGTTTTATTAAGGGTCAATTAATATTTATGATAGCTACTACTTATTTATTATTACTCTTAAATGATAATTCCTGGAAACTGAGGCAAATCTATTCACTATAATTTCCTAGTACTAATGGTAGGATAGTTCATCTTGTCCTGCTATTTCTTCCTTTTCCTCCAAATTAAAATATTTTTGTTAAATATAGCTCCAGGTTTATGATTATTAATTTTACTAAGTTCAAAAATGCTATACCAAAAAGAACAATTTACATCTTTGTAGTTTGGTATATAATACACTAAGTTATCTCAAAAAACTTGTTTCTTTTCATGTGTAATTAATCGATTTGGAGCATCAAATGTTGAAAGTTCACCATTTATTCACTCATTGGGCAAATGCATAAAGAACATCTCCCATACAAGATACTTTTTAGACCTCAGGATCCAGTAGTGAACAAATTCAGTGACAGTGACAATAAACAAGATATTCGAATAAAATATTTCACATATTATAAGTTGATAAGTGTTAAGAAATAAAATAAGGCAGGGAAATGCGAGAAGGGGTTTGTGAGACGATGCAATTTTAGATAGAGTGTCCAGAAAAGGACTTTCTGAGAAATTGATTTTGGGATAGGAGTTAGCATTTCAGATACATTTGGGCAGTTACAGCTGAAGGGAGGAATTTCAAACACTCAGGGGTGGAATCTTTAGCTAGTGATTTCCAGGAGCAACTGTGATAACGCAGGACCACCAACTGTTCAGGAATAGAACCACTTTCCTCTCTTTTCCCATATGGCTAGGTGGAATGATGAGATTGTACAGGGGAAAAGATAAAATTTGAGACAGGAAAATTGGGAAGTTGCATGAGTCACTTTGATTCTCATGGCACAAAATTGTACCAGCCAATACATTGTCTAAATATATTTATATGTTACCCTACTTGGGTTCATGGCTGCTGGAAGAGAAGAGAGGCAAACTCCATTCTACATTGAAAGAGTAATTTCCAATATCAAATATAAATCTCTGATATACCTGAACCCCTCAAAGTGTAATGTTTTCTGCATGCCTATGCATAGCAGAACCTCTATGTGTATATGACTCATTTGCTTATATGGTGCATCCTTGATTGATGAATTAGCCTAGAAAAAATTACTGAATTGGACATCAATTTTTTCTTTCATAATGACCTAATATATAAATCAAAAATGCTGGTCAGACAGACTGTGAAAATGTGTATTGGCATGAAGGCAAGTTCATACAGTGACTATGTGCATATCCAGAAAGACAACCTTTCCAGGTTGACAGAACCCTATGCCAAGACTCATGGTTTGTCCTATAGAAAGAAAACAGGTTTTATTTCAATCCCTTGGTTAGACACCAGTGTTCATATCAACATTGATTGGGTTGATTCCCTGGAAGAGATAATCAGAAAAACAGCATAGCAAGATATTATTTGCTTTACACATCTCCAAATAAGTAAATTAGTGAAAGGGGTTATTTGTTCTCCAAAGTTTAATATAGTCAGAAACTGCTTAAAGTTGTTCTTTTCCTTTCTCATTTTTACTTATTTGGGAGAGGGAGGGGTCAGAATATGATATTTGCCTTTATTTCTTATTAAAGTTTTTTTTTCATTTTTCTCATATAAATTTTTGTATACAAAAATTATTTTTTATCTTATTAATAACTGGCAATTTTTTATTGTCCAATGTTTTAAGAATTCTTGTGAATAGGTATGAGTGTTTTAATTCAGTATAAAGTTGGTGTATAGAAAAATAATGAAATTTAAGATTCAGTTTAGAGGTATGCATGCTTAGATAAATATGCATGCACTATATGATGTGTAGTAAAATAAAGTTAAGATAGCATTTGTGATTCATTTTAAAGTTTACATTATCTGAACATTTTCAGAGCCAAAACTTGGAGTACTCTTCATATTTACCCCACTTTTGAAACTTCACCTCATCATTCATAGTCGTGAATTAAACAAGGGACCATTTTAATTTTTTGAAAAATTTATTATAGGTTGGAAATGCCTCTTCCTGATATTCTGTTGCATCTTTGATGGTGATAGAAATCTAATAAGGTTCCAATGTGAAAAGTAATTTAAAATGATAATTTCCATATATATTATAAGATAATTGTACACACATACTGAAATTAGCATTGAACAGAACCATATGATCTCTGACACTAGATCATATTCAATTGTCAAAGTGCTATATGTTCAAACAACACAAAATAATAGTTTCCTGATGTATTTCTACTAATGCTTTATCTTAGTTAAGCTGTTATTAGTAAAGGAGTTCTAGGTGTATTTGTAGCAATTGTCAGCAACTGAGTAATTTCTACAACTAAATTTATTAAAACATATAGGATAAATTTGGATGGGAAGTGAATTATTAGAATTAGTTATTTAGTTTTATTATTCTCTTGATATTAATTTCAGTACAGAGGTAATTGGGTCAAAATTCCCACTCCAGTAATTTTTAAATTTCCTTTGTTCTCTGAGGTTAATTGCTTTAATTGAAATTTCACAAACAATTTCTAATTTATGAATGTTCTGTATTCCAATGTCTAGCATATGCTATATTTATCTGTTAAAATGTTTATTTTTCTCATAAAGCATTTCATCCTTTTGTGTGAGCATGGAGTCATTTAAAACTCAACATCACTACAAAGAAAGATCGAAACAAAGAATAAAATTTGGCAAAGCTAAAGAGCCAAATTGAAAAAGGGGGAATGAGTACAATAAATGGGCCATGAAGCAAACCACCATCAAAACTGCACATCTCTGCACCCACTAGACACTTTTGGAGCCATCAGACACACAAGCACACTATATGCTCATGACTGCCACTGGTAACATGTTCTTACTCTCCCTTTGCCTGCATTGCTGTATGGCTTAATCAAGAGCAAAAATTTCTGGTGTGAATATCTGATTGAGCATAGCCAGATTGATTTTGTTTTGACATTCAACTTGGGGTAAAAGGAGGTATCTTTTCCCTTTTGTTTTCATATGTCGGGAATACATAACACCTCCTTCCTTAACCTGATTTCAGAACCAACATGAAATAGACAAATATCAAGCAGGTGGAGATTAAATATTGGTAATCATGATTTAATTGTGTGTTGATAATGTGCTTTTAAATGTTTCACTCTAGAATCAGACATATTTTCCTATGTATGAAATACCAGAGCTACCTGTTACTATAACATGGCTGAGAATAGATAACTATGAATGATCTTTGCAAATAGAAAGTCTTGAGGGGAGGTGGAGTAAGGGTAGTGAAGCAGGATATAGGGTGGTGAAGGAATGTATAGGCAGGACAAATGGTGGTGGATGGAGAGTTGACTTAGGTTGGTGAACACACAATATAATATACAGATGCTGTGTTGTAGTAATTGTGTTCCTGAAACGTATAATTTTGTTAACCAATGTTACCCCAATAAATTCACTAAAAAAAGAAAAATAAGCAAAAATTTCTTAAAGGGAGATTGAGAAAGGGTTTGGTATCTATTATACTTAGTAAAATATCATTTATTTTAGGCCTTCCAAATATGTTCCAGTTATAATTTGTACATGCCATTTAAAAACCCAGTATTGTTTTAATAGAACCTTACCTTATTTCTTTATTTTGTTCATATCTTCTTTTCAACTTTTCCATTTGCATTATTTTACATGATATTATTTTAAAAGACTGGTCTTTCTGAATTCAGAACTTACATGATATCTATAAATTGTTTAGTTGAACTTTTTACTTTTCTTTGTTTAAATGTAGCTTCATGTGTTTATTTAGCAAGCCCTATACAATGCTTACTATGTGTCAGACATAACACACACTCTCCAACACTAATCCGTTTCTCCCTCAAAATAATTGTGACTTAGATTCTTTTCCAGTTCGAATGCCTTTTATTTCTTCTTGTTGTCTTACTGCTGTGGCTAAGAATTCTAGTTCTCTGTTTAATAAGAGTGGTAAAAGCAGACATCTTTGTCTTGGTCCTGATCTTACACAAAACACTTGTAGTTTTTAACCATTGAGTATGATGTTGTCTAAAGATTTGTCATAAATTTCCTTTATAATGTTGAGGTATTTTTTCTCTATTCCCACTTTGCTGAGAGTTTTTAACATAAATAAGTCTGAATTTAATAAGTGTTTTTTTATCTATTGAGATGATAAAGTAGTTTTTATTCTTCATTTTGTTTATTTGGTATATCATGTTTATTGATTTGTGGATATTATATCAACTTTTCATCTCAGAAATAATCTCACTTGATCACAATGACTAATATTTTTAATGTATTGCTGTATCCAGTTTGCTAATACAGTGGTACCTTGAGATAGGAGCAGATCAACACATAAATTTTTTTAAGATACGAGCTGCGACTCGGTTTGTCTTTTTGTTTGAGATCTGAGCTAAATTCTGACATAGGAGTCATGGTTCAGGAAGCTGCCAGAGTTGGCGCATTGACACTCAGGTCCAGTATCAGCAGCACAAACCAGCATCTCGTTCTTTCTCATGTGTTACCTGCAGAATCAAGTTGAATCTCATGTACTGTACACGTTCTTGCATCATTTTTGCACTTTTTACTAACTTTTTTGTGTTCTATCATGGGATCAAAGAAAGTGAGTGTAAAGGACAGTGGTGAGAAGAAAAATAGAATAATGTCAATAGAATTAAAGCAAGAAATAATAGAAAAACATGAGTATGGCGTATGAGTGATTGAACTGGCAAGACTATATGACTGCAATACATATACAATTTGTACTATCTTAAACAAAAGGATGACATCAAAAGCAAAAATCCAGTGAAAGAAACTACAATTCTGTCCCAATTAATGACAAATATCCATGGAGAAATGGAGAAGCTTCTACTGGTGTGGCTGAACGAGAAAGAACTGGCAGGAGATACAGTGACAGAGACTGTAATATGCAAAAAGGCACAAATTATTTACTGCGACTTGAAGAAGAAAGAACCATCAACCTCAAAAGAGTCAGCAGAAGATATATTTAAGGCAAGTCACAACTGGTTTAAAAATTTCAAGAAGAGCCCTGGCCAGTTGACTCAGTGGTAGAGCATCGGCCTGGCGTGCAAGAGTCCCGGGTTTGATTCCCAGCCAGGGCACACAGGAGAAGCACCCATCTGCTTCTCCACCCCTCCCCCTCTCCTTCCTCTCTGTCTCTCTCTTCCCTTCCTGCAGTCAAGGCTCCATTGGAGCAAAGTTGGCCCAGGTGCTGAGGATGGCTCTGTGGCCTCTGCTTCAGGTGCTAGAATGGCTCTGGTTGCAACAGAGCGACGCCCCAGAGGGGCAGAACATCACCCCCTGGTGGGTGTGCCGGGTGGATCTCAGTCGGGCGCATGCGGGAATCTGTCTGACTGCCTCCCTGTTTCTATATTCAGAAAAATACAAAAAAAAATTTTTTTTCAAGAAGAGATCTGACATCCAATCGGTGGTGAGGCATGGTGAAGCTGCAAGTGCTGACATTAAGGCAGCTGAGGAGTGCATCGCACCTTTTGCTGAACTTATTGCAAAGGAAGGCTACATCCCCCAACAAGTGTTCAACTGTGACAAAACAGGATTGTTTTGAAAAAAATGCCCCAGAAGATTTTCATCACCGCAGAGTAGAAGAAGCTGCCAGGCCATAAACCCGTGAAGGACAATCTGACCCTTGCATTGTGTGCAAATGCTAGCATTGACTGTAAAGTAAAGCCACTGCTAGTGTATCATTCTGAAAATCCTTGAGCCTTTAAGACTCACAAGATTCTTAAAGAAAAACTGCAGGTTATGTGGCACACCAATGCTAGGGTATGGGTTACGCGGCGGTTTTTTATTGAATGGATAAATCTTGTCTTTGGTCCTGCAGTAAAGAAATATCTTCAAGAAAATAAGCTCCCGATGAAAGCATTACTAATCCTTGATAATGCTGCAGCCCACCCACCTGGTCTTGAAGATGACATTCTTGATAAGTTCAAATTTGTGAAAGTCCTCTACCTCCCACCAATATGACTTCAATCTTGTAACCTATGGATCGGCAGGTCATTTCCAACTTTAGAAAGCTTTACACAAAGCACTTGCTCCACTGCTGCTTTGAGGTGACTGAGAATACAATTCTAACCCTTCGAGAGTTTTGGAAAGATCACTATAACATCATGATATGTTTATACATCATTGACTTGGCTTGGCAAGAGGTTACAAGAAGAATCTTGAACTCGGCATGGGAAAAGTTATGGCCTCATGTTGTTGCAGACAGGGACTTCGAAGTATTCAAACCAGAGACCAAGACTGAGGTAGAAGCGTTGGAGGAGATTGTGTCCCTTGAGAAGTCGATGGGTCTGGAGGTAGATGAGGGTGAGGTAAACGTGCTCATTGAGGAACATGAGGAGGAACTCTCAACTGAGGAGTTGAAGGAGCTACAGATGATGCAACATATGGAACTTCTGCAAGAGATTAATAGTGAGGAGGAGGTAGAGTTGGAGGAAGTGATTTCTACAAGTGAAATTAAAGACATGCTGGCAATGTGAGAGAAGCTTTCAAGTTTCATTGAAAAGAAAGACCCAAAAAATGTTTCAACTGGTCGTGTTTCAGCACTTTTTAATGACACTTGTTTGTCACATTTCCATAACATTTTAAAAAGCAGGCAAAAGCAAACCTCTTTGGATAGATTTTTATTTAAAAGTCCTGCAAGTGAAAGTGCTGAAAGTGCAGCCAACAAGGCAAAAACAGGTGATGATTAAATGAAAAATACGTAATGTTAAGCTTAGGTTAAGTTTAAAGTTAAGAAAGTGCATCTTTTTACAATTAAGATTTTGTGGTTTCATTTTAAGTAAAGAAAGTGCAGTTTTAGATTTGCTTAAAGTAAAGAAAATGCAGTTTTAGTTTACATTTAGTGTTTAGAAAGTACAGTTTTAGTTTACATGTCTACAGTGTCTGCATCCCTTCCTCCCTCCCTCCTCCTCCGCCATTCACCTTCATTAGCTGTACTCTTCTGTCTGCAAGGTAAAAATACAGTACGAAATAACACTTTTTTATTTCATATATTTTGTTACTCATTGGTAAATTGTACATGTGTGTTTCTTAATTAAAACATGTCTGTTTTATAATTTAGGATGGTTTGGGGATGTTTCACATGCTGGAATGGATTAAATCTATTTCAGTTATTTTAAAAGGGAGAAATATGTTTGATATACGAGTTGACTGAATTATGAGCTTGGTTACAGAATGAATTAAACTCATATCTCAAGGTGCCACTGTATTCTGTTGATATTTTTAGCATCTATGTATATAAGATATTGACTGATAATTTTTTTTTTGTTTTAGTGTCTTTATCTGATTTTAGAATTAAGATAATGGTGGCTTTATAGAATAAGCTTGGGAGTTTTCCCTCCTCTTAAATTTTCTGGAATAGTTTGAGAAGGATATTAAAAGACAAAGAAGAACACCACACAATTATACAGGGAGCAATCCAACACGATTTACATTCTATTATTATTTGCATCTTTATTTGAGGAATCTAAGGCACAGAGGATTAAGTTATGTGGCATAAGGGCAAGATTCAAAAAGATGAACTAAGCATGTAGTCCAAACTTAAACTCTCTGTGATGCTGCCTAAAACTTGATACATTTTAATAGAGAGGATACTTGTATTTTCCGTGTTAACCATTTTTTCATTCATTTCATTCTGATGTTCTGTTTCAGAATGAATTTTAACTCTTAATTAAAATGCATTTCACATCTCAAAGCATATATTTTCTTTTCCTCAATATAGTGAGTTAACCATACATTTGGATTTAAATTTGTTTGACAGTCAGACTCACAGTGACTGTTCTCTGACATTTCATATTCTTTTTCTTCTTGCCCCTTGGCCATAACTAATCAATCCAAGAGAGAAAACTGATCAAACATGGACCAATGGGATTATCCACATTGGGAATTTAAACAATGAAAAGGAGAAGCACACAGAGAGGTGAATTTGCTGCAGGTGAATTATTTCACAAAGAACCACAGAGAAAATGTTTATTAATTCCCCTGAGTTTACCTGAATACTGTCTTTCCCTAATCTTCTTTCATCCCATATTTAAGGAATTAGAGCTATTACAATAAGTTAAAAATGCTCTAAATCTCAATTACTGCAGAATTAGGTAATGAAATGCATTACCTTCTCAGAGGAACTACATAGATTAATGCTAGCATCAAACACTTAACATGTGCATGTATAATTTCTTTTATTACGTTCAATTTTCCATCTTAGAAAATAACAAAGGCTTCTAAATATTAGAAGTGCTTACTTAAATTTAATCAAGTGGAGAATTTGATGGGATATTTTGTTCCAGTTGCAGGCTCCTTGCTAGATAAAATGTACAAGTCCTGTTATCTGTAATGTGTTTTATCTTCCAAAGGCATTTTTCTACGATCTGATACATAAGAACTACCAGACTGAAAATACCAATAGCCTTGCCTTCTTCTTCTGAAGATATCTCATTTTCTGTCTTCATGCCACATGAATGTTACTACTTCTGTAGTAATTTTTAAGGGACTTGATTTTTAAAAGATATTTTTCCTTTCAGTTTCAATTTTTGTTTTGTTTTTTGCTAAAGTTTTATTTCTTGCTTCTGATCATTTGATATTTCCCACTTGCTAGCCTTCATCTTTCATTAGAATTGTTCTTCAGTCAATATTGGGGGAAAATAAAGTTAAAAGTGCTAAAATAATTTATGTAAATAGCTCAGACAGTTTATGCATAGACTAAAAATTTTAAGTACATAAATAAGAAAAGGAAGGTATGTTTATTCTGAGGATAGAAAAAAAAATTTACAATATATGTACAAATTTATGGAGAAAGGAAAATGGAAGAGAATAAGAACTATCATGTAAAGGATTAAATAGAACCTAAGTTTCAAGAAGTGTAAGTTCAGTAGATAGGCCAGTCATGATTAGATTGTATTCATTAGGCAATTGTAAAGATCTAAAAGGACTGAAGATGGAATTGAAATGTTTGGTGAGAGTTGCAAGGGAGCAAGAAAACTGAGAAATTAAAATTCATGAACAAAAATGTGGTCACAGTTGTGGGAAGACTCAGTGTTTTCTGGTGGTTTTTGAAATATCTGAGGGAAATAGGAGAAAGTATATAAGGCATCAACCCGATTAATAAGATAATATGTAAGAATAAGTCCCAGTAATTGGGGGATTTAATCACAAGCCTGTAGTTGAATGTCGTAAACCAAAGCAAAAACAGAGTTATTAAAAAATGAACTAACAAATGTTGAGCAAGAGTAATGATAAAAAGTTATAGCTACTATTTATTGAGTGATTATTCTAAGTCAAGAACATATAATATTTTTAATCTTTAAAATAGATAATATTTATCTTATTTTGCTGGAACAAAGAGAAAATAAAAAATAACACACACATAAACACTCTGCCTGAAATTGAACTGTAGATTTTTTTGAGTTCTAAATCCTTACTCATTTCATTTAAAAATATTACTCCTCATCAAGTATAGTAGAGAGTGTCCAATAAATTAGGTAGTATGTTTTCACAAGTTAAGACAAATTTAAAATTATAATTCTGACAGAGGTTACAGATAGCCTAAACTTTGCTTATCTTTAGAACATTAATGTCACATTACCTAATACAATGAACCCTATCTATTCCTTATATAACTATAAATTGGATGTTCAAAAGTTTAAAATATTATGCAAATATGTATGTTAAATATTAATTTATTTTTATTTTGTTAAATCACTTAAACTTTTCAAATGTCCTATTACCATTTTATTGAGGTTAAGGTATCTCATTTATAATATGTTGAATAGTAGTTTCCAGAAACTAATGGGATCCCAGGGGATAATTTCTTTAGTGTTAGACAATCTCTAGTTCTAAATCATTCTGTTTTCTTCTGCCTGTAAAGAAGATTGGATCAATCTAGTTTTGCATCTCAAAAATAATTTTGTGGCTCATTTTGCTTAAGGAAAATGTAAGGTCATGTAACTATTTTTTTCTCTTTACCATAGGCTCATATGTTTATTTTAGTTTCCAGAAGCATATTACTCTACTACTATTAAGTTTAAAAATGCCAAAATATGTCCCTATCCCACCCTGGGATAGAGCACTGTTCTAATAAGAAAGCATGAGCACTATGTTTTTTATTTCATTTAGATTTTTTTCTGATCCTGTTAGTTTATGCAGGGCTAGGAGGAGAGGGTTCCAGTTGAGGGAGAGACTCTGACACATATTATAGGTAGATCTTCATGAAAAGACAAAAATGACAATGTGTACTATCAAGAAGAATGTTCCAAGTGAGCTACAAGAAGAGCTGTTCTATTTATATTCACCTTAATGTTGCCACTAAAAGCTACCTTTCCTAGCATGGAAACCCACTTATGTGCATAGCATTAACCCATATCAGCATTCCCACATCTTGCAAGTCCTTTAAATATAAATTTGGAGAAAAAAATTAATCTTGAGATCCTTACAGAGGACCATATAACTAACACATATTTCTGGTGACATAATGGTCAAAGAAATAATTCTGGTGATTAAGTATTTTTTCCTCTCTTCCATATGTCTATTATTTTGATTTTGTGAAAATAATTTCATAAATTTAATAATATTGTTTTTATACTATTTTGATAAAGAAGTTTTAATATTTGTAGACATTCAGAAATAAATTTTGACCAACTTAATATCCTTTCTTTTTATACTTTTTTTTTTACAGAGACAGAGAGAGAGTCAGAGGGAGGGATAGATAAGGACAGACAGGAACGGAGAGAGATGAGAAGCATCAATCATGAGTTTTTCGTTGTGAAACTTTAGTTTTTCATTGATTGCTTTCTCATATGTGCCTTGACCATGGGCGTTCAGCAGACCAAGTAACCCCTTGCTCAAGCCAGCGACCTTGGGTCCAAGCTGGTGAGCCTTGCTCAAACCACATGAGCCTACAATCAAGCTGGAAACCTCGGGGTCTCGAACCTGGGTCTTCTGCATCCCAGACCAATGCTCTATCCACTGTGCCACCACCGGGTCAGGCAATTTCTCTTTAAATAAAATATAAGTGTTATTCCTCAGGAATTTAAATTTCTTTATGCTTTAATTTTTCTTCAAATTATTTGTATCTGAATATTAATAAATATTATCTAATTAGTTATATTAAATTAATATTAACACTTACCACTCTCACCTCACTAAGGATTTATTCATATTCTAATTTTCTTACTCTAACCTATATTATTGATGTCAAAATATTCAGGAAATTTTCTGAATTTTCAATAATCATCTTATAGCTTGACTATGTGGTTGTGGGTGCAATGCATGGAGCATTGGGCTGGGATGCAGAGGTCCTAGGTTCTAAACTCCAATGTTGCTGGCTTGAGTGTGGGCTTATCTGGCTTGATTGCTGGCTCACTAGATTGAGTGTGGGGTTCCCAGCTTGAGCATGAGATTATAGACATGATCTCATGGTCACTGTCCTGAGCCCAAAGTCGCAGGTTTGAACAAGGGGTCACTTGTTTAGGTGAAGACTCCTGGTCAAAGCATATATGAGAAAGCAATCAATGAACAACTAAGGAACCACAACAAAGAATTGATGCTTGTCATCTTTCTCTCTTCCTGTCTGTCTGTCCCTATCTGTCCCTCTTTCTGTCTCTGTCACAAAAAAAAGCATTTTATGTTTCATGTACTCTTTTCAGGATACAGACTTTGTGTAATTTACCTTCCTAGAAAGAAGCATGGGAAATGAGAAATGAGACAAGACAATAATTAAGACAGGCTTTCATTTACTGTCATTGGCAGTTAAATGTTGACAGTCATAGTAAATACTTCATACATAACAAGCCATTCTCTAGTTAACAGGATTGATATTTATAAAGAGCTTAATAATAATGAGCAGATATTTCATAATTGGATGACTGATAAAATAGCAGTAAAACTTATCCTAATGAGATTGACCAGGGGGTGGCGCAGTCGATAGAGCATCGAACTGGGATGCAGAGGACCCAGGTTTGAGACCCTGAGGTCGCCAGCTTGAGCACAGGTTCATCTGGTTTGAGCAAAGCTCACCAGCTTGGACCCAAGGTCGCTGGCTTGAGCAAGTGGTTACTCGGTCTGCTGTAGCCCCATGGTCAAGGCACATATGAGAAAGCCATCAATGAACAACTAAGGTGTGGAAACAAAAAATTGATCATTCTCATCTCTCTTTCTGTCTCTCTAGCCCTCTCTCTGATTCTCTGTCTGTCAAAAAAAAAAAAAAGAACCCCCCCCCCGAAAAAAACTTATCCTAATGTTACCCTTGTGCCTCATTGTTATTCTTTGTGGCATCATTTCTACTTTTGATTAAAAAAGGCCAGTGAAGTTCACAGGATAGTGTGAATGAGTCAATTATATACTACTTGAATATACTATAGCATATGGAAATTTTTGTTTGTCCTTACTATTTTTTAATTATCTAAGAATGACAGGAGTCTGACTTGGCAGTTGTCCAGTGGATACACCATCAGACTGGGATGTGGAAGACCCAGGTTCAAAACCCCAAGGCCACTGGCTTGAGCATGAGCTCATATGGCTTAACTGCCGGCTCACCAGCTTGAGTGTAGGGTTGCTGGTTTAAGCATGAGATCATAGAGATGACCCCATGGTTGCTGGCTTGAGCCCAAAGGTGATTGACTTGAAGTCCATGGTCACTGTTTTGAGTCCAAGGATGCTGGCTTAAACAAAGTGTCACTTGTTCTGCTGTAGCCCCTGATTAAGACACATATGAGAAAGCAATCAATGAACAGCTAAGGTGCTGAAAAGAAGGATTGATGCTTCTCATCTCTCTCTCTCTCTCTTCCTGTCTTTCTGTTCCTATCTGTTTCTTTCTCTGTCTCTGCCAAAAAGAAAAAAAGAAAAGAAAGAAAGCACACTCAACCTATAGTGCTTCTAATATTCATAGAATAAAACAATATTGTGGATAGTCACTTACTCTTCTTCCAGTTTTTATTTCCTTACCCATACGTTGGTTTTCCTTTTCTGTGCTCTTATACACGAGCATTACTTAGTCATAACTCTGGAATCAGAAATAAAAAGAAAATTATATAGACAAATATATAGCCCCAAGCTTACTTTTTATGATCTAGGGAATTGTGGGAAAGAGAGAGGACAGAAACAGAAGAGAGAAGAATGTAATACATAATAAAGAATAGTGAGGAGAATAAAGAAAACCTCTGAAAAATTTACCATAAGAAATGAAATTATTTGAGAGGACTATTTACATTATTAAATTGAAATGAAATGAGTTAGCATGTTGAGTTATTCAACAAATATATATTGATAACCTATTATGTGTCAGGTAAATACAGTCATAATAAAATGATGGTCTTTTAGAAGGGGATAGGGAAGGAGTTCTATATATAACCACATTGTAGATACCATTCCTTTTCACTGTGTGTGTGTGTGTGTGTGTGTGTGTGTGTGTGTGTGTGTGTGTAACTGAGCATTTAATCAAGAGCATGATGATCTGTGTAGCACCACTTCAGTTCTCCCTAGGATAGCTTGATATATTGGGAGGTGTGGTCCTGTCAGCAGCTTCATGACCTATTCCGCCAGGAACACAAGTATCTCTGCCCTGCCCATGACTCTCTCTCTCTCTCTCTCTCTCTCTCTCTCTCTCTCTCTCTCTCACACACACACACACACACACACACACACACACACACACACACACCTTAATTCCTCGCAGGGCAATTTTCAGACTTGGGGAGAGGCATCCTCATCAAGAAAACAAGTGTTAGTCAGAGGGAGAGGTCTAAGTGTGACATAGATTTGACAATGTCTCAGCCAACAAAACATTGAATTCTGGAGCATATCAAGCTTGTGAGAATTGTTCTTTTGTGGAATAAAATGGAAAGACCTTTATTTCCCTATGGAGAAGAGCATATCCTTCAGCTGATGCCTCAGCAACAATGACAAGCCCTACAAGGGTTGATAACTTGGACAAAAGGTCCTTTCTTGAATTGTACATCTTTGTTTCCACCATATTAAGTGTTTATAGAAAAGTTACCAAGTTACATTTTCTTAACAATCCAATAGCATCCATCTGAAGCCTTCCCCTCAATGTGTAAAATAAAAATAATTAGAGTTTTGTATTAGGCTTTAGACTGCTGTTACAATTATTATTGTTTTTATCTTCATTGAATCACATTTATTATTCTCCATATTTTTTAGCATAGGTTTTGTTATTTATGTTTTGGGTTGGAAGAAATATTTTTTCCTTAATTACAAATTAAAAGTGCTCTTTTAGAGATAATTTAGAAACTGCATGAAGTTTAAAAAAATAAATATACCTTAGTCCATCATCTAGATATTAAATGATATTGATGTATTAATGTATTTTCTTCTAATATATATTTAAAGCAAAAATATTCAATATGTTCAATTTAGAGAATATTTTATCTACACTTGTTTTGTGTCTTCCTGTTTTGTTTTTTATAAGTGAATGTGACCTTAGTAGTATATTTTCTCATGAACTTCTAGAATGTAAACTTTGTGAGGTGAGCATATTTGTCTATTATTTTTACTGATAAACTTCTTGTGCTATAATTATGTTTAGTATACAGTAAGACTTTAAAACATTTTTTGAATGAATGAAATATCTAAACTTTTTGAAAACATGATTTTAATACCATTGTTAAAGGTGACATCAGATCTTTACTCCTCAACCAAACTTGCAGCTTTGGAAAAGAGTAGGAAATTTTCATAAAAGAAATCTTTAAAATAATCCTCTTCCCCTTTGAAATAATCCTCTTCTTCTTTGTAATAATTTAGCCTTTCCAATTTCAGATGGCATGGAATCTTAACATTTCCAGCTGGTATTATAATTTTCAATTCCCTTCTCTGTTACTGGTTTTTAGCTTTTTTTGTGTGACAATAGTTCTCTGTTAGATAATAATGTTGTTAAAGAAATGAAGTCCATTGTTTATTTGTGGGGATAGGAATCAAACTTGTTGGTAGCGAGTCATTACATAAATATTGAAAAATGCCCCTTCCAATTCCACCCCTTAATTCTTAGACTCACAACAGTATTGCAGTATGGGAAGTAACACATACATTATTTGTTGCTGAGGGATATTTATCAGTGATGTGAAAATCCCCAACAGCTCTCTAAGCTTTCATTATCCAGATTTTCAGGTGAAAATTCTATTATTCTTTAAGAGCATCATTTTTCTGAATGATGTGATATATGTCAAAACTAGAAAATTTCATGAGCATCAGCCTCTTATCTTCATAACAGTTAAGCGAATTTTTCTGTCAAAGGAGATGTACTGTGGGAAGCCGCAGGTAAAACACATTTAGTGAGTGGAAGACTGTGTAGGCAGAGGCAACGGTGGATAAGAAATAAAAACTTATGAGGACAAATCACTACCTTCACCATAACAGAAATCTTTAATTGAAGCTAGCTCTCTGATAATGTCAGTAATAAGAATTCTGTGACTGCACCAATAGTCTCTTAGCCTTTATTTTGCCTCCACAGCTACACTCTTTAGTCCCCTTTGAGCAAACACTGAACTGACTGGTTAAGGAGGATGATTCCTTCTGTAAAGCACATTTCTTTGAAAATCTGTTTAATTAACAACTCTTTAGATTCTTTACACATTCCAAGACTTTTATTTATGTCTTGTTCTTATTTGTCTCAAGCCCCTGTCTCAGACTATTAACTTCTCCCAGGAAATCAGTGTAGACCTTGATGTCAAGACTCTACACTAAGTGGATAATGTGCCTTCCTCTGAGTTTTTTTTTTGTTTGTTTGTTTGTTTTCTTAGGTGATTTCTGTCTTCTAATCTCCTTCAGAATCAAATCTGAGAAGGAGCATAATGCTAAAACACTCAAGCAATGACTGTCTCACACCTCAAAATAGCATCTAAGGTCAGATCTGAATTTTTCACCCTTTGTCAAATGACCATAAGGAATTTTCTTTGAAGTCATTGTGAGGGTTAAAGCAAGATCAGCATTTTGGGAAGAATAAGTACAATTCTAGTGTGAGAAAATTGTTTGTGAAACATGTTTGTGCCTTCTAGATCTGTTCACACTGAGAGAAAAATTTAATACTAACACTTGAGTTTGAATTCTTTGGAAAATACAATGATGTGACTAAATGGATGAGATGAACTAGTTAAAGAAATACGACAGGTTGCATGGTCACTTTGTAGCTCATCACATGGCATTTTATCTTCAGAAGATCCTAGTAGCAAATTGATGCCAGTTTCTCAAAAGAAGAATAGTTCTTTGCTGGGCTGAGATGTCTCTTAGTTCTGCATCATAAATCCAGAGGCCTCTTACCCTGTCAAGATTTACCTCCATATATATAGTACTTATATCTGCTGTAGAAACTTCAATTTTCATTGGCTTCTCCAGAGCATAATGACCACTGTCAGAGGGACTTGTGCCAAGAACTGAACCAGCTGGACACTCCTCTCTTTTCCTATGTTACATGAAATATTGTAGCTTTGGGATTACTTTGCACATAGAACAGATCAAAATATTCAAGTATAGAACCTTTGCTTACCCAATATAAAGTGGCTTACCTGATGGTTTTTCTCCTTAATGTCAGGGGATGAGGGGTGCAGCAAAGTATCATTATATATATTTTTAGGCTCCTGGAATATTATATACTTCAGTAAAATTTATTTTGTTCTGTTCTCTGTCATACATCTTTCTTATTAAGATAATAAATATAGTCACTACTGTCTTCTTTCTAGGTGTTCTGAGCTAAAGTTCATCAACCTAGTACACAACTCTGATATCCTTTGTAACAATGAAGCATCTGGACTGTGTAGATCGTAAGGAGCTTAGCTTGCATGTTGTCTATAGTAAGGGTCAATCTTATACTAAAAAAAAAAAGAGCATGAGCCTCAATTTGAACACATAAAACATGAACAAATGCAACTTAAGGCCTTCTAGTGATATGACCTGTAGCTGTCTCACTGGACTAAAGATAGAAACTTAAAGCTTAGAATTGACATTTAACAGAAGAAAACTGATAGATAAAATAAGTAAGACAAAGTCACAGGAGAAATAAATTTGGAAAGCCTGAAGCTAGAGGACATTTAAGGGCTGATTTAAAGATGAATATTATGCTGTAGTGAAATCTTAGGAAAATGCATGTTTTGACCAGAAGCCATTGTACAATAATGAATCCCTTATTTAGACTTTATAGTAGGCATATGCAAACTTTTAATAATAAAATTACTGAATCAAAGATGTTATAAATGTAAGAATGCATAGAAGCAAATTTAATATTTGAAAACTTGTTTATACTGTAACAAAGAATAGTCAATTTTTGTTAATTTATTGTTTAAATAAAACATAGCTTTAATCTATTTCTTTAATACTGATTTGAAAAGAATATATTTGTCCCTGTCCTTTATATTTTTCTAAAAAAAATAGGACTTGGGATATAAAAACCAATGTTGTTGTTACTTGTTATAACAATTGTATGAGAAAATTAATTCAAGATTAATAATGGCATTCAGAGGAGGATGAGGTTGTATAAAAGTAATTGTTCATTGATTTATATTGATTTAACTACACAAAATACTACCTCAAATGTTTAGTGCAAATGAATGCATTAGTTTTGTTTTTCCCCAGAGTATGTGAAATTTTAATATATTTTAAGTTTAAAAAAATAAGACAAAAAGATAGGTATTTTCTTTCATTTTTAATTATTTTATATTTAATTGATTTTTAATTAATTTTCAATGTCATTTGTCATGAATGTTCCCACAGCTTGCAAGTCCTATTAAATAGGTGAAAGTGTATATGACATCAACCCTATTAATAAGCTAATATGTAAGAATAAGGTCCAGTTATTGGGGGATTTAAGCACATGCTTGTAGTTGAATGTTGTAAACCAAAGTAAAAAATAAAGAATTTTTGGCTGGTTCTCAAATTTCTGCTGTACCTAAATCTCTGTTTATATAACCTCTAGTTTGACCTCTAGTTAGAGAGTTGACACTTATATATGTTTATCTTAATTGTCTTGATTTTAGAAAGTTTTTTGGTGTAATATCCTCTGTCAACTGTAATTTTACTGTAGTACAATATGACAAACATTACATATCACATTTTCTACTTACCCATTTTTTACCCAGCCTCAAGATTAGAACATAAAGTATTTTTCTTTTTCTTGCAAAAGTTGCATAAATAGTACCAATAACTGAGGAGTTCATTAGAAAGTATTTTTAATATATTTTTTATTTATTCATTTTTTATAGAGGAGGAAGAGAGAAAGAGAGAGACAGAGACAGAGAGAAAGATAAAAGAGCAGGAAGCATCAACTCCTGCTCGACTCTTGACGAGGCAATCCCAGGGTTTCAAACTAGCAATCTCAGCATTCCAGGTCAATGCTTTATCCACTGTGCCACCACACGTCAGGCCACAGAGTATTATTATTTAGAAAACATAACTATAAAAAGCTTAATGCGTCATGTACCTGTCAGTTCTCAGTTTTAAAAGGCTTTTAAATTATCCAATTTTTTTCTCACTAAGATACCTCTTGTTGAGAAAATAATTTTTATTAATAAATATCTCTAATTTTATATTTGAGATTCTCCATGTTATTTCAATTAAAATAGCAAATCCACAAATAACTAATATTTGATTAATGATTAACATATATGAGAGTTTATGTGTCAGGCATGGTTCTATGAATTTTACTTGTATATCCCATATAGTTTCTGAATATACAATATTATTATTGTTTTGTTTTCAGAAATGAAGAACATGGAGTAATAACAAGTAAAACCTGTCCCAAGTCACAGCCTCAGCAAGAAGTTCAACAGTAATGCAAATTAGAAAATGTAACTGACTTGCAAGTTCTTCTGACCATTTTGTTAGTCCCTGATCATAACTAGCATTCTGCTATGTCATCAGGAATTTGTATGGAGCAAGAAACTATAATTTTGGCTAAATTGCCATGCCATTGTTTTACATAGCTTTAGACAGTGCACACTTAACCACAGTTGTGGTCAAGAGACTATTTTTTTGACCATTTATGGTACCTAACTGGAGGTAACATTACAATCTCTTTTATCTTCAGGCTGCTTTTCCTATCCAAATTCTATTGATTAAATTATGCCCCTATTGGTAAGAAAGGACAGGGAAATGATCCAACTCATTGCTAATGCATCACTGTTCAAAAATAGACAATGTCAACAGAAAAAATTTTGATGTTTAGATTTGAATATTAGAACGTGAAGTATTATTTTGCCTCATTCTATTCATTTAGAAAATGTTATGTCACAATTGCCTAAGCTTAGATTTATAGATAATAATTAGGCATATAGTTGTTTAACTTGTCTCTGATATTTAAAAGATATATTATACCCTTATCACCACCTTTCCCTCATTATCAATTAAATGTATCCACAATAAAAATTTAACATGGCTCCTGACTCTATTAGAAATAAAATAAATAATATACTAAAGTAAAATAAATATAGTATAAAATCCTGTTGTAATCTCAGAACATTCAAGCTTTTGTTGGCAGTGAAGAACTGAATAAATTATAAAAAATAACAGCAAGACAAATTTTATAAGACTAAATAATTATGTTGAATGTGTAAAATTATTATCATTTTAGTTTTTTCTTGATTATATATAGCTTTCAAGTTCATATGTAAGCATATGCTTATACATTTCAAAATGTTTGTTTTCACATTTTTTAAAATTGACATTAATGCTATGGAAACCATAGAAAAAAATTTCATTATTTTTTTTAGAGACAGAGAGAGAGTCAGAGAGAGGGATAGACAGGAACAGAGAGAGGAAAAGCATCAATCATTAGTTTTTCGTTGCGCGTTGCAACACCTTAGTTGTTCATTGATTGCTTTCTCATGTGTGCCTTGACCATAGGGCCTTCAGCAGACCGAGTAACCCGTTGCTCAAGCCAACAACCTTGGGCTCCAGCTGGTGAGCTTTTGCTCAAACCAGATGAGCCCGTGCTCAAGCTGGAAACCTTGGGGTCTCAAACCTGTGTCTTCCCTATCCCAGTCCGACGCTCTATCCACTGCACTACCACCTTGTCAGGCAAATTTCATTATTTTTACAAGGACAGCATATTGCTCATTCTAAAAAATATAACAGACAAATGACAGTTAATTATAAAATATAATCCCAGCTTCACTTGATAGCAAATAGCTGTAGTGTGAAATATCTACATATATCTTATTATTCTATTCAATAAAGTATATCTACAGATCCAAAATAACTGAATTATTTTAAATTTTATCAATGGAAGATAAAATCCTCATGCTCAACATTCAGAAATTCATACTTAGGTAAGATTAACACAGGTGAATAATAGAAAAGTAGCACATATACTTGACTATTCACTTAAGACTAAGTTAATTTGAAGCATTCTAAGGTTGAGTGACCTTCAATGACTTGTATCTATGGATTATCAAATATCATAGTAGAAGTAACAGACCATGAACAGCGTTTGATTCTTTTCAAGCTAAATAGTGCAGATAATCATAATTATTTCTGGGTTCCAGGGTCAAAAAAAGAGCAGTTCATCACTTTTCTGGTTTATTGAGGAATCTTTTAAAATAATATGTAATACATCATTCTTGTCAGTAAGTTACGAAGAAATTAAATGAAGCAAATTCTGAGAGTGATATTTGACAGCATATTTTCTAGAGCATCTTGCCATTTTTTGTCATTTTGTCTCATCATGTTGATCTTATATTTTAGTACTCCTTGTCACTCATTCAACTTTTTTTACAATGTACCACAATAATATATTCCACTGGACTTTTCTCCATTCATTTTCTAAGTCTTTACCATTTATGCAAAGTCTTAATGTGGACAGTAGAACTAGTATAGAAGATAAAATATATTTTTTCTTTCTGTCTCAGACATCAATACTTTTTCCTATAAAAACTGTTGTAAAAAGCAAAATCTATTAGACAAAAAAATTCCTTTAGGAATTAATAAGTAGAGTCAAATATTAAAAATATAAAGGTAAAACATATGAACTTTCAAGTAGCCCAACATTGATTTCTGAAAGCATATTTATTTATTTTGGAAATGATATAATTATTTTATAAAAATTGATGATATGAAATAAAAGTTGAAAAATTTAAATCTATATGTTAAATACAAAATTCTTTCATCTACTAAAAGTTAGATAAATATAAAGAGAAAGAACTGACAGGGCATACCTTTACTAGAAAACAATTTGTTTAATCAAGAATTGTAAACACATTCATAAGTTTTTTGCATAATAATTCTACACTGAAGAATTTTGACCAACAAAATAATTTAAGATATGAAAATAATAAAGTGAAAAAAACATCTAAATGACCAATATCCTATTAGAAGAATGTTAATGTTAACCTATGGTCAGTGAATGCAATTGAACATTATAAAGGACATGACTTAAAAGAGAATTAAAGATTGAAAAATACTTTGAAAAATAGGCATAAGAAGAAGTGCATGTACAATAACATGAACTATGTAAAATGAACAGAACAACTAAAGGATATATTAAAATATTAATAGTTGCTGCCTTTGGTTGGTGAGGTTAAGCATAGTGGGGGCTTTTTATTTTATATTTTGTTTCTTTCCAAATATTTCACACTGATCACATATTATTTTTATATTAAAAATAAATAACTACACCAAAGCACAAGTGAGTGACAAGAGAAAATATAAATATGTTGAACAACATAAAAATAAATAACCTTTATGCTTGAAAAGATGACATCAAGAAAGTGAAAACACAACACAGAATTGGAGAACATTTTTTACAAATCATGTATCTGATCAGGGACTTGCATATAATATATGAGAGTGATTACAACCCAAAATAGTCAAATAGCTCAGTTATCTGAATAGATATTTCTCCAAATAAAGCATATGATTAGGCCTCAAAAACATTACTCAATATCATTAGCCCTCAGAGAAACACAACAAAAACTAAAATGAAATACCACTTCACACTCACTTAGGCAGCTATAATCAAAAAGGGAAATATTAAGTGTTGTTAAGGATGTAGAGAAATTGGAACTCTCAGACATATTGGTGGTATGTAAAATGGTACAGCTGCTGTAGGAAACCATCTTGCAGTTCCTTATACAATTAAATGTAGTTATCTTTGACTCGACATGAAGAATGATCCATATGAAGTTGGTCACAGAATTATTTACTAGGTATTACCATTTATTTTATTATCAATGCTTAATTGAAAGTAAAACATGATTTGCCACTCTAAAGAGCTAGAAGTAAAGTATTATAGAATTTAAACCAGCAAATATAAATGCAAGACCTACCTGTATTAAAAATTAAAAGATACAGAAAAAAATCAAATACTAAAGAAGAGAATATAATGTATAGCCACAAAGTCTTGTACATAAATTTTATAGAAGCATGATTCATAACAGCCAAAAGGTGAAAATATACCATAATCCATCAACTTATAAATGGGTAAATAAAATGTGGAATAGCCATATAAGACAATATTATTTAAAAAAGAAGTACTGGTGCATACTACAATAAGAATGAACCATGACAATATTATGCTAAATGAAGGAAGTCAGTCCAGAGGAACACATATTGATTGATTCCATTTATGTATGAAATGTTCAGAATAAGGAAATCTATAAAAACAGAAAGTAGATTTGCGATTGCCTACAGCTAGAAAGAATGGGGGAATTGGGAGATGATGACCAAGTGGTGTATGATTTCTTTCTGAGGTAATAAAATATTCTAAATTTGATTCTACTGAGGGAAGCACAAATCTATGAATATACTGAAATCTGTCTAATTATACACTTTAAATAACTTCATTTTATGTTATGTATATATCAATAAAGTTCCTAACAGAAATATAGTTAAAAATAAACTATAGGAAGAACTACACTGTCTCATCAGGATAATCTGAATATACTGACTTTATTAATTATTTTTTTATTAACTAGAAATTAGTCTGGAGCAAATCCTGATAGACTTTTTATATTTAACATCCAGAAATAAGGATCTACAGAAATAAGAGAGACAGAGTTTTGTAGGTACCAGACAGAAAATAAGGGGACTCACAGCGAGGAAGAAAGAATGTGTTATAGAGGCTGGCATTAGTGACTGATCCCAATGCTTTCATTTTACAAATTTATTTTATAACATTAATTATCAATACAATATTTTGACAAATGCACCCATCTTTTTCAGTTTTACATGGAAAAATATTTTATTCATCATTCTATGTCAGTCAGGCATATAGCAGACATTCAATAAACTTTGTTGAAGAACAGCAGGCAGGTGATATGAACAATTTCTCAAAGACCTGGTAAAGAGCTGAAATTCCAGATGTCACCTGAGAAGTACTAATGTGAGAATTCCCAATTATCTCATTAGTGAACCAAGAAATCAATCTGGCACAACTGTAATAACTGTGGTCCATTCATTTAATAATTACTTACTGGGAAATTCACTTTGAAGAGCTCTTAACATGCACATATTTTTTTTTCACCTAACTAGCCAATAATTTAGAGATTCTCTCCAGTTTACCAACTGACAAGGTGAAAATTAAATACCTACCAAGATTTCACAGTAATGGTAGAACTATATTTCAAGCCCAAGTCTATTTCATGGAAAATTCCTTTAGATTGTATTAAGCTTTCCAGGAAAAAAGACAGGGTTTGACAGAATACAGAAAAATAACTGACTACTTATATTATATATAGTGAAAATTATATACAAATTGACTCAGAAAGTACCAAGAGCTAACTTGGGACTTATCCGCCTTACTAGAAAGCCAAAATCTTTCACAGCCTTTCAAAATTAGTTCAAGTCTAAGTCTAGAGTGGTATTGAATGAAATGAATCTCAAAAAGTATTTGCATTTCCACCCAACCAGGCAGTGGTGCAGTGGATAGAGCGTCGGACTGGGATGTGGAGGACCCAGGTTCGAGACCCTGAGGTTGCCAGCTTGAGCGCGGGCTCATTTGGTTTGAACAAAGCCTTCCAGCTTGGACCCAAGGTTGCTGGTTTGAGCAAGGGGTTACTCGGTCTGCTGAAGCCCTATGGTCAAGGCACATATGAGAAAGCAATCAATGAACAACTAAGATGTTGCAATGAAAAACTAATTCATGCTTATTTTCCATAATCTAGAGAAAAAATTATCTAGAATTTACTTTGCTGATGTCAACAGAAATGTTAGTGAAATGAAAGGTATGTTTCATTTTTAATTTGTAAAAAACAATCATTTAGTTACAGTTAATTATAATTCTCTTGTGAACACTATTTATAGTTTTATCAGATTTGATTATTATAGAAAAAGATCAGATAAACTATAGAATAATTTTTAACAAAAATTGATATACACTTAAAATGCGAATCTTTTTAAGAACTGTCTTTCTTTTCTCTCTGAGAAGTGGGCATACCAAGCTTATTCCTTGATATGGTACATTCCTGTGTGCTAGAGAATGAATCATTGCAAAAAACAAAGCTTTAAGGTTCACATAAATTGCCAGATCTTCATAACCTTTTAAGACGTCAGCTTTGCCCTTAAACAAATTTGAAGAATGAGATAATAACAACTTGAAGGCCCATAATGTAAATTAATCTAGTTAGTAATTAGTCAGATTCCTTTGGTTAGAAATAACAATGAAATAACGATATATTTTAAGGACTAATATGTTTTTAAAACTTTATTTCAGCAGCAATAACATAGCACAAAGATAGAATTTCAATTTTTTTTAAGTGAGGAAGGTAGATAGAGAGACAGACTCCTGCATGCACCCCAACAGGGATCCACCCGGCAATCCCCGACTGGGACCAATGCTCAATCAACCAAGCTCTCCTCAGTTCCTGGAGCCGAGACTCCAACCAATAGAAGAGAGAGGCTACAAAAGGAGAAGAAAGAGAGGAGAGGGGCAGAAGCAGATGGTCGCTTCTCATCTGTGCCCTGACTGAGAATTGAACCCAGGATATGCGGATGCCAGACTGACGCTATATCCATTGAGCCAACTGACCATGGCTAGAATTTCAAAATTTAACTCTTTTATTGAATTTGTATTCTATTACTTATACACTTATTGTTAGAAGAAAATAATAGTTGCCATCCGTAATCTCTGAGCAATAAGTAGCTGTTTCCACATTAAGATAAATGAAAAAGAAAGTAAGATGGAAGTGTCAGGAAAAAAGTATATATTTTTTCAATTGTCAGATTATTTGGATTTTTGCAACAAATCCTTTTAATGATGATTCTCTACTTTTTTACTCTAATTTTCTTTGAAATGTGAATTAGACACCATTGACCATAGTCCCTCTTTATTCTCTGTATACTTTGATTTGCTTCCCATCTTAAAATATTTTACATCAATAAAATTAGATGCATTTTCTCAAACATTAGCTGTTATTTATGATGAAACAAAAATATCATTAATTTTTTCCACTGCAATATCTGTACATATAAATTAATCAATATTTGCATTGAGATGAATTAATTATGCTAAAATTAGTAGAGAAACACCTTTTAAACATTGCATTCTCTCTAACAACTCATAATATGCATGTGTAAATGTCAACAGCATGTGACATCAACTTTGTCTGATTCACCCATTGATCCAGTCAGAGGATGAGAGTAAATATACTTCAAACATATTTTACTGTTTTCTAAATAAGGTCTCAAAACTTCTTTTCACTTAATGTTGTCTTAAAGATAACAGACATAGGCCATATCAAATAATTGTAATTCTGTCTGTTTACATTCAATCAATTAATATATACTGAGTTTCTCTCAATTTAAATATATGGTATTAGGATCACTGGCCTTTCTTTCTTTACAAGATATATAAGCTATTTAAAAAGAGATGATCAGCCTGACCAGGTGTTGGCACAGTGGATAGAGCATCGGACTGGGATGTGGAGAACCCCGGTTCAAGACCCCGAGGTCGCCAGCTTGAGCACGGGCTCATCTGGTTTGAGCAAAGCTTACCAGCTTAAGCCTAAGGTCGCTAGCTTGAGCAAGGGGTTACTCGGTCTGCTGAAGGCCCACAATCAAGGCACATACAATAAGGCAATCAATGAACAACTAAGGTGTTGCAACAAAAAACTGATGATTGATGCTTCTCATCTCTCTCCGTTCCTGTCTATCCCTCTCTCTGACTCTCTATCTCTGTAAAAAAATAAAATTAAATTAAAAATTAAAAATAAAAAGAGATGATCATTATAATCTGCATAGTAGTATTTCTCAAGTGTATATTTATACATTGTATTTTTTTATTATTATTTTTATTCATTTTTTTAGAGAAGAGAGAGAGAGAGAGAAGGGAGGGAGGAGCAGGAAGCATCAACTCCCATATGTGCTTTGACCAGGCAAGCCCAAGGTATTTATACATTTTATATCAGCAATTTAAACCAGTTATTGTGGAGAAATTTTAAGTGATAAAGGTTTAAATAATATTTAAGAACATCTGTGAGAAAGAGAAGAACAACCTCTGATAGAAACTATCAAAAAACTAACAACACCATTTCTGCTGAAAGCTAGTCAGGCACTCCCAACTAGACCAAGATGTTCTGTTGAACATAAATAACTTCATAAAACAATATAAGACAAGGATATTCTCTGAGCATGATAGAGCAAGGCAAAAATAGGACTGCTCAATAATCAAGTCTGAATACTAACATAAACAACACATTTTCTAAACTATAAAAATGTCCAACTGTCCCCGTAGCTGGGCTAAAATGAGTGACTGTTGTTTCTTTACAAATAGCCATGTTAATCTTGCTCAATATCTACTACTTTTAAGACAATTAGTATACTCAATAATAGAATAACACTTGCTACTTGAACAAAGGTAAAACATTGAAAGAAGCAAAACTTTCATGAATCTTGCTCAAAACCAAATATCACAATCTTAATCCTTATAATATTCTTTTATTGAGACACTCAGTTCATGGTGGTCCATCTTCTCTTGTTATTAGGAGTCAAGAAACTAATGCTATTCTACTACAGATGTTTTTCCGGTAGTTGTGGCTGCCAAATATCAATTTCCACCATTTATTATTATCTACATATGTACAATTCAATGTTTTATAGGACTGTAAAATGATGAAGAACAATAAATTTATGATATGGAGTTTCCTTTGATAAAATTTATAGATATATTTCCTCCATCATTTTCTGTTTATTTTGAGATGGACAGATGTATAGATAATAGTTAGATGAGTAAACAGATAACAGATTGATGAAAAGAGATGGATAAGTGGGTGATATAGATAGACAGATGATAGATAGATGATAGATAGAAATAGTATTACTTGTGTTAGAAAATATATTAACACCAAAATTATTTATTTTTGTGTGAGAAAGTGAGATAGAGAGATAGAGAGAGTGACAGAAAGGGACAAACAGACAGGAAAGGACAGAAATGAGAAGCACCAATTCACAGTTGTGGCACCTTAGTTGTTCATTTATTGCTTTCTCATGTACCTTGATTGGAGTGCTGCAGCTAAGTTAGTGACCCCTTGCTCAAGCCAGCAACATTAGGCTCAAGCCAGTGACCTTGGACTTCAAGCAGTGACCTTGGGAGTCAAGACAGCAACCATGGGGTCATATCTATGATCCCATGCTCAAGCTGGCCACCCCATGCTCAAGTTGGTAAGCCCAGGCTCAATCTAAATGAGCCTGTGATCAAGCTGGTAACCTCAGGGTTTCAAACCTGGGTCCTCAGCATCCCAGGCGTATGCTCTATCCATTGTGCCACTACCTGGTAAGGCAATACCAAAATTATTTTGTTAATCATTATGATTATTTTAATTAACAGTATTTAACATTAGGGCCTGAACATACCTGTAACTAGTTTTGTAATATCCAGCAGTATTTTTCATCATTATCTTTCTAAATTAGCTGTATCTTAATTGTGGTTTTACTTTTATATGTCCAGTGACTTCAAATAAGCTTACTCAGGCTTGCATATTCATTGACCTTTGATAATGTAAAAAATTTACATGCTTGGAAATCTATTCTAACTGCATATTATGTTAATCAAAATGACATTGATTTGCTTATATCAATTACTGACATTAAAATAGTTTTTGCATATCAATGAAAGACATTTTGAGTTTTACAGAGATGCTATGGAGAAAGGAAAGACAATTTTGTTCTTTCCATAGATTTCCCATTCATCTATTTATCTAGCAATCACTAGGTTTGAAAGTCAGGGTTTAGAAATGTTGTTTGAATCTTTTTTTTTTCTTAAAGATATTATTTTTACATAATCCAGAATAATAGCAAATATAACAGTTGCCTGTATTAATAATAATAAAATAGTAAACAGCGTTAATATACTTTATTCCTTTTAAAATAAAACACTAATAATGAGAGTTGAACAGAAAAAAATACATGATGTTCAAATTAGATGTTAAAAATAATATAATTCAATGTATATTTGGGTGATTTTCCTTCCCTTCAATCAAGAATTATGAGATATTAGAGGCCTGGAACAAGTTTTTCTAACTTTCAAGTAGTATGGTGAATTTATTTCAGACAGTAGATGCAAGTAAATTAAATTAAATTTTGTTTACTTTCTATTGCACAGAAAATCTTCCAAACATTTGGCATCCTTTGTTATTTTCCAGGAATCTTTGATCTAATTTAAGTACAATTTTACTTATTTCAACAAGTGCTAAAAGGTGAGTTGGAAATCAAGAACAAAAAAGAGGCATTTTCAAACTCTCAACTTAAACAAGAAATCAACAGCATCTCATTTAAATCAAGGGAACAAGTGATGTACAATTCTCAGTGCATAGCAACACTAAGTTTCTTATTCCAACACTTTTCTGTATACAGTGTTTCCCAACCTTTTTTGGGCCATGCCCCACCTTACCTTTCTAAAATTTTTATGTCCCCCCCCATGTAATATACATAATTTTTAACATTAAAAAATTGATTTGTTCACTTAATAAACATAAATGATAGGTTCTAGGAAGAAATCACTATGAAATTGTTAACAAAACACAGTAAGTAAAATTTCAAAACATATAATGAAAAACAGAAATTTAAATTCCAAATAATTTTAATACAGATTTTTCTATATTACTTTATTATTTTAACTTAGTGTGATCCTTGCGCTTGATGCTTGCTGCACAGAGATTTTATATTAGGTTCCAATTTGGTTAGCTTTCGTCTCAAGTCTCCACGTTGTGTTATATCCAGCCGATTTCTTTTTTTTACCAGTAAATCATTTACAGCACTAAATCCACATTCAGATAAAAATGAAGATGGAAACGGTAGTAATAGTTTTCTTGCACATTTGGTTGAATTTGGGTATTTGATTTCTGTTTCCTCACAAAGCCATGCCATCGCTCCTTTGATATTAAATAAAGCTTTAACTGACTCATCATTTTGCAATTCTGCAAGTTCTTCTTGATGCTGCATATTTGATATATCAGACAAATCCACTAACATTGGCTGCATCATCCATGTTGGGAAATCAATTTGTTTTAAATCAGAAAATCTTTCTTTTAAATCAGCCGATAGAATATTCAAATGATTGACAGTAACAAGTAAAGTGGTATCAGTTACTTCACATTTTTGGAACCAATGAAACTGTTTAAAGTTTTTGTTGTTAATATGTTTCTGACATAACTCAATATTGGTAATGAAACCAAATATCTTTGCTTTTGCATCAACAAGAGTTTTATTTGTTCCTTGAAGTTGTTTATTTAATATATTTAGTTTTTCAAAGATATAGGCTAAATAACTCACAAATGTTTTACCATTTATTTTTAACAGATACTTCATTTCAGGTTTGTCGCTTAAAAAATCACTAAGAGTATCAAATAGTTCCATAAATCTTTTCAAACAGTTTCCTTTAGATAGCCATCTTACTACAGTATGAAGTAAAAGTCTCACATGGTCTTCATTTTGTTCTTCACAAAATAGCTTGAAAAGACGCTCACATTTGGCACTAGCTTTAATAGCATTAACACACTTTATTACTGTATGTAATACTTCATTCAGAACAGGCGAGATGTTTTTAGCTACCAAGTTTTCCCTATGAATAACACAATGCACAAGAGTCATTTCTGGATTCGCATCTTTCATCAATTTTAAGCAGCCATTTTTCTTGCCCATCATATTGCGAGCACCATCTGCAGCACAAGATGTTATATTTTTCATTGGTATATCATTGACATCTAAGTAGTTTTTTAGCTTATTATATATATCTTTGGAGGTAGTGGTGCTTTCTAATCTTTTACAGAACAACATTTCTTCAGCAAAATGTCCTTTATCAATATATCTTATGTAAGTTATCAATACTGCCTCACTGTCTCTCAAAGTTGATTCATCCATTTGCAAGGAGAATTTTCTTGTTTTCAGCTTTTCAATAAGTTGTTTTTCAATATCCTCACTCATTTAGTCTATTCCTCTGCTAACAGTATTGTCACTGAGTGGCATAGCTTTTACATCTTTATCATCTTTTTCAAGAACCATTTTAAGAAATGCTGATATTGACAGTTTTATTAAATTCTCTCCTATAGTGTGATTTTCTCCAGTTTTAGCGATGAATAAAGAAATTTGATAACTAACCTCAAGAACACGATTATTAGTTGAAGTATGAGCAGTAAATAGAAACTTTAATGTTGTTGTTTTTTCAAAAATTTTCTTTAAAGTTTTGAAGTAACTCAAATCTGAATTAATATGAGCACTATGTTTTGCCTTCAAATGCGCCTCAAGATGACCTCGTTTCATTGATTCATTGGTCAAGCATTGCTGACATAAAAGACAAAAAGGAATCCGCTCATCGTGAATAGCAGGTATGAACCCAAATTTTAAATATTCCTCTGAATATTGACGAGTTTTTTTCTTGCTTGCACCACTCATTTTACTATGGACTATAAGAAATAAAAATAAGATCAATTAAAAACTAATATTAAAATATGTGTTAAAATATATTCAATGTGACATAGAGTAAACGTATACTAAAAATTCATATTTATTTAAATGTATATAACACATTTACTACACTACCACCACAAATCAAAAGGTATCTATATTTTTTCCACTTGACAAAATTTTCTGGAAAGTTATGCTTCTAAAATTAAAATTGTCGTGCATGCACTATTATAGCCCCAATAATATTTATAAAATATTAGTGCTTTCTAGCCCCGATGCAAGAAGTACTTAATAAAGAGTTTAATATTGATAAAAATAAAATCAAAATACTTACCAACTATATCTATACAATATATATATATGTATACTTATTAAATCAACGAGCTTTTACAACAGTTTTGACTGACACTTATTTCAAATTAACACCAACTGAATGATGTGAAACACTACAGAAGTTGCGATGGGCCAATTAGGTGAGAATACTGCGTTGTTTAGCGAGTTTTTAAAACGTCCGGGGTTCCCCGCGGCAGACGGCACACTCTGTGGTGAACTCAGGACGAAGTTTACTTGAAGACGCCAATCACCCAGTTGATATTTTGGCCTCGTCAAACAAAATTATACTTAATAATTATTTACTGCAATTATTTAAGAATTGCATTTTTTGTTAAATTTGGCACCGATATCTAGCATTGCATTTAAATGGCCTGGGGCGAAAGAGGTAAAGTCCTGTCGAGTCCATTTTCAAATTGCCCCCCTTAACTATCGAATTGTCCCCCTGTGGGGTGTGGGCCCCACGTTGGGAAACACCGAGTCTAGAATAAGACAATTAGATTCAGAGATGTTGACCTGAAACTTAGAAGTTGGGTAATATATGGCATAATTCAGATTTTAAAGAGTTATATTTTTAAAATTTTTATTTAAAAATTAAATCTTACATGGTGACATTGATCAATAAAAATATATAAGCTTCAGGTAAACATTTCTATAGCATTTGAACTGTTGATTATGTTGTATACCCATCACCTAAAGTCTAACCATTTTCCATCACAGTATATTTGTCCCTCTTTACTCCCTTTCCCCCAAACCCTCCCCTGCATGTCCCCTGACCTAGTAATTACTTCACTTTTATTATGTCCATGAGTATTAGTTTTATATCACAGCTATGATTCTAGGAATAACACGGTTTGGCCAAAGTTAAATTCTTAGCTTATTCACAAAAGCAAACCTTATTAACATTAAGTAGTTTAAAATAGCATTGCTGGGGGTGGTAGAGAGTTTTCTAATATTACTAAAAGGTACTTATATAAAATAAGTAGCTTTTAAAAGTGTGGTGCATATATAGACTTAATGGCAAGAAATAGATTTTCACTTAAAAATAATACTGAAATTCAAAAATAAATATTCTTTTTATACATACATGTTACAAACATTTGGAAAAATATAGTTTTATCCTAAAAAAATAGTATGTTCATTTTTCTTAACTTTTTTAACAGTCTCTATATTTCACAATTTCAAAAATTAAAGTTAGCATGATATTTTACTTATTAAAATAAATTATGGCCCTGGCAGGTTGACTTAGTTTTAGAGTATTGACCTGGTATGTGGATGTCCTGGGTTTGATTCCCAGTCAAGGCACACAGGAAAGGTGATCATCTGCTTCTCTACTCCTTCCTCTCATGCTTGTCTCTTTCTCTTTCTCTCTCTCTTTCCTGCAACTATGCTTGATTGGAGCAAGTAGGCCACTAGCACTGAGGATGATTCCATGGCCTTGACCCAGGCACTAAAAAAAGCTCAGCTTTTTAGCAAAAGAGCAATGCCCTTCGATGGGCAGAGCTATTGTCCCCCAATAGATGTGCCTGGTAGATCCAAGTTAGGGTGCATACAGGAGTCTGTCTCTGCCTCCCCTCCTTTCACTGAATAATATATACAGTGATACCTCGGTTCTCGAACGCCTTGACTTTCGACCAAATCGGTATTCGACCAGGAAATTCGAGAAAATTTTGTCTTGGAATCCGAACAAATATTTGGAACTCGAACGTCCGAGATTAGCCGAGTTGAGCCGAATGGCGTTCATTCGGCCGAGCGCGCCTTGCCTGCATCATCAGTGTGAGTCACGCTTTGTCACGCTTTGTGGAGAGAGAGAATCACGTTTTTGTGGAGAGAGTCACGCTTTGTGGTGAGAGTCACGCTTTGTGGTGAGAGTCACGCTTTGTGGTGAGACTCACGCTTTGTGGAGAGACTCACGCTTTGTGGAGAGACTCACGCTTTGTGCACGCTTTGTACACTGAATTTAACCCTTAGACATGGGTCCAAAGAAAGCCAGAAGTGGTAATGCAGGCAAAGGTAAGCGGAAAGCTGTGAGAACAACGATTGAGCTGAAAAAAGAAATCATTGCCAAATATGAACAGGGCACATGTGTTTCAGATCTGTCTGCTGAGTATGGCATGCCAAGATCTACTATCTCAACTTTCCTTAAGAATAAAGCTGTTATAAAGGCTGCCAATGTTGCCAAAGGTGTTACATTGTTAACAAAGCAAAGGCCTCAGATAATGGAGGAAATGGAGAAGCTGCTTCTTATTTTCATTAAAGAAAAAGAGTTAGCAGGTGACAGCATCAATGAAGTCGTTATTTGTGAGAAAGCACCAGTAAATAGGCATATTTTGGGGGCTTGGAACAAATTAATCCAGTTTCCATTATTTCCTATGGGTTTCATTGTTTCGGTTCTCGAACAATTTGGTTCTCGACCGTTCTCCTGGAACGAATTATGTTCGAGAACCGAGGTATCACTGTATATGATATATGGCTCATGGGTTGAATAGAGTACTCACAAGCACTACAATACCAGATTTTTAAACACATCTCTTTTTATTCACTCATAGGTATCAATAAAGCAACTAAAAAAATAAACAATGGAAAGGGAGGAAAAATATGAACTTTGCCATTTTTTCTTTAATTCTAAGATCCTCAAAATGCAATTCTTAATTTAATTCTAAACAACATTATTGATACAATACTGAATATTGTTTTATTAATGCAAACAGATATCTACAATGTTTATTTATAAAAATCCTCAATATTCTCTGACCAGTTGGCTCAGCAGTAGAGTTTCAGCCTGGCATGTGGAAGTCCTGGGTTCTATTCTGGTCAGGGCACACAAGAGAAGCGACCATCTGCTTCTCAATACTTACCTTCCCCTCCCGCATCTATGGCTTGATTTTTTTAAGCAAGTTGGCCCTAGTCACTGAACATGGCTCCATGGCCTCCCCTCAGGTACTAAAATAGCTCAGTTATATAGCTCTATAGCCAAGCAATAGAGCAATGGCCCCAGATAGGCAAAGCATCACCCCTTAGTGTGCTTTTTGGGAAGATCCTGGTCTGGTTCACCATATGTGGGAATCTGTCTCTCTGCCTACCTGCCTCTCACCCTCTCACTTAATTAAAAAGAAAGAAAAGAAAAAGAAATCCTCAACGCAGGCTTCATTCAAATTTAGCCTGACACTGTAGTCCACTATGTTAACTACTAAGGTTTTTATTTCTTGAATTCCTTTTTTTCTCTTAATTTTTTCCAACTTTCACATTTTAAATATAGTTATTTCCTACATTTATTTACAAGTATACATTAAACACCTATTATTTACCAAGTTCAAACTGGAATACAAGGTAGTGCTTTTCCTCAAGGAGATCAGTTTAATGAAATACTCCATTGCATTTATTCCACTGCCACAAGGATAATAGAATACTGTCATGAGATCTTGGCCGGTTGGCTCAGTGGTAGAGCGTTGGCCTGGTGTGCGTAAGTCCGGGTTCGATTACCGGCCAAGGCACACAGGAGAAGCGCTTATCTGCTTCTCCACCCCCCCCTCTCCTTCCTCTCTGTCTCTCTCTTCCCCTCCCACAGCCAAAGCTCCATTGGAGCAAAGATGGCCCGGGCACTGAGGATGGCTCCGTGGCCTCGGCCCCAGGCGCTAGAGTGGCTCTGGTCGCGACAGAGCGACACCCCGGATGGGCAGAGCATCACCCCCTGGTGGGTGTGAGAGGTGGATCCCGGTCGGGCGCATGCAAGAGTCTGTCTGACTGCCTCCCCGTTTCCAGCTTCAGGAAAAAAAAAAATACTGTCATGATTTAATTTAAAGGAATAGAGACAATCAGAATATATCTCATGTTTGAGTTATTTCATTGACTCCCTAAGTAGTCTAAATCAGATATCTATTTAATAATCTGCTTTTAACACAATTCAGATATCCAAAATATTTCTCTCTTTTTACTAATCTGTTCCAAATGCCTAAGAGACAGAATCTAGTAAATAAACGGCATTATTCTTGATGACTGAACACTCTATTTTAAGGAAATCATAGTAAGTTGTGAAGAATTCACTACCTCAGCTTGTCCAGGATGCTGTGGTCAGAGATTTCATGCTTTTGGAGCCACAGCAATCTCATTCTTTCCAATAGTCAAATCTACCTACTTTATATTGTTAGACTAATCACTACTAATGAACTCACTTAAAATACTCCCTCTTCTCCTCTCACATAAGTATACATTTCTCTACATGGTATGCATGACCCCTAAAATATATCACCAACCCCTAAAAAGTGTACATTGTACTAATCAAGTTTTAATCAGTAAACTATAAATGCTTTCTGGTTATTTTCATTTATTAACTGCCATTGGCTTTAGTAATTTTGAGCTGTTACAAATGGGGAAGATAGGAAAATATACCTACATTACTCACACAGAATAATCACACTTGGATATCGGAATCTTTTATGGATAGGAACATATACCTACATTACTCATACAGAATAATCACATTTGGATATCTGAATCTTTTATGGCATAAAAATATCCATGATACAGTTGTAACTGTATTCTCTGAAAAAGTTTACTATGAAAAATTATATTTAACAAAAAGTAATTGCTTAATTATTGAATATTTATTTGGATTTGATTACAGTTTGTAAAACAATCTGTTTTCAGTTGAAGGACAGACTGGTTACTGAATTTATTTTTGTTTTCTTCCATTAAATTGCATTTATCCATTGTATATATAAGACTAAATGCTTTGATTAAGACATCTCTGCCTTATAGTGAATATAGATAGTATAAAATAATAATGAAGAAATCATCCTAATGTAAACATTCCAAGAGTTGTCTGCATTATACAAAATCATTTTTAAGCAGTTAATCAGTAACTAAAGCCCATCCAAAAAACTTCACAGAAACATAAATATTAAGATAAACAATTATTAGATGAAATCCAGAGATCCATATGACTGTAAATGGAGATTAAGAAATAGAATCTGATTTGTTATTCTGTCATATAAAGAAAATATATAATAAAGGGGAATATTTTTTATTTTTATAAATGTCTGAGAGTATAAAATAAATTATTTTAAAGTACTTCATTTAAACTACTAATTCTCAAAATAAAAATAAAATATTAAAAATATTTAGACTTTGTTAAATATAATGCTATTTTAGTATAAACTGACTATATAAAATGATTACTTTTTATTGTTGAAAATGTGTTTATTACTATTTTGTTTTAAAAAGAACAATGCAAATACCATTTCAGGTGGTTTTATAATTGAGAAAATGATCTTAAAATCATACCACTAAGGCAGTGTTGATATAGAGGCATAATTTATTGCAAAGTAGTGATGAATTGTTTTCTTTATCATAAACTTATATTGAAGAGCCATAGTGTATATTTAGTTAAAATTAATAGGATACAACAGGATGCTTTTCACTTCTACTGATCTAAGTAGTACAAGAATCTAAGAGTGTTTTTAGGTTGACCTAAGAGCATTCACTGTATTAATGTTCTTTACTAAATTCAGAAAGAAAAGAAAAAGAGATTTGTATTATAAAATTGTAAATAGTATTAATCTGTTGTCAAAAATTACCTAATTTAGATGTTCTCAAAAGGTATATCATACCCTAGAAATTTCTGGGAATAATTGAGGAAATGGCAACTGACATTGTAGGGAATAAGATTATAGATGCAGATTTCCTAAAATCTATGGGTCATTACCCCCGAAGAAAAGTTATACTATATCTCCGCTAACTTTTGAATATTCAACCATGCAATCATGAAGTAAAAAATACACATATAATTTTCCAAGATGAAAACCTAACTACACATTTCATACAAACAAAATAGGCTTTTTAGCACTATATCTGCTGAATTTTCCATCAATGTAATTATTATGTAAATCACTAGAGCAATACTTCATAGATTTAGTGATAAATATAAATGAATATGTATAAAGCACTTAAACTGACAAACATCAAATAAGAAATAATTGTAATCATATTATTATCAATAGTAAATCAAGAAAATATAAGTGAGTGAAAAGTGTCGGTTACATTGAGAACCTGTTTTCAGAAAGGACTGAAGGGGATTTACTTATGCAAGCATTGTAGTAAATGCATTAAGAAATGACATGGATGTTAAGTTGCTGACAACAACAGTGAAAATATACCCAAGAGAATAAGGTTTCAGTTTACAAAGTATCAGAATAGACAGGAAATCAGTATAGAGTTGAATAGAAACTTGAACTTACAGGAATTGTCCATCCAAGGTGTGGGTAACTTAAGACCATGCTTAGAGGTATGAAAATGGGGTAGGTGCAAAGTATTTCCTTAACCCTCATAACTCTTTATTTAAGTGAAAAAAAATCAAGTAAAATTTCAAGAAAATTCTTGAATGGGAAATTATTTTAGAAACATAAAAAGCTAAAGAGCATCTGTTAAAATGGGAGAGGAAAGCTCCACACACAGTATGTGTGTGTTATTTACTATAGGAAATCACAACACTCTATGGTCAGCCATCTATTTCTTTCCCATCAGGAATTCCCTGAATCAATAGTCCAAAAACTCTGAAATCATTATACTCAAGTAAATATCGTAATTCACTATATAATAACAACCACAGTAATATTAATGATATTATAATTATTTATATAATTAATGATTGTAATAACAGTAATGATAATGATGATATATTTAATATCTAAGAGAACATGCCTTTATTTATTTCTTTAAAATGAAAAAATTACATTAAAGTATAGATAACTGCTTATCTTAAAATACTTGGAAAATAGATACAAAGTCATTATTGTACAACCGATCCCTACACTCAATACATTTGAAGTACAAAACAATAATTGTTATCCCAAGTCAGGTTACTGAAACATTGATATTTAAGTTGGTCTATAACTTTTCTTACTCAGTTTTGTTTACATGTGTTATCATATTTTTCAGTTTCATCCCATATCAGATTGTTGTTATTTTGACATTTCCTTTCATAGTTAATTCTTGCAATTAATGTCAACAACTCATAGAAAGCTTCAATAAGCACAAGATTTCAATATGGTTGCTGCCTTGGAAATAGTTACCATTTTGACTTATGTACACTAAGACTCATGTATTGAAAGAAAAAATATTAATGGTTGAAATATGGGGGGTTGAGAGCAGGAAGACTAAGAAAGACAATTAGAAGCAATAATAAATACAAATATTTAATTAATAAATGAAATAAGCAGTTTTAAAGCTACTCATGAGTTATCTCATCTTTACAATGACTCTATGAAAAAGTATGCATATCTCCATTTTGATTTTAAAAAGTATAAGATGCAGAGAACCCATAATTTGGGGATGACTCTGAGAATAAAATTTTAATGATATGAGATCATGTGTAACCAAGAAAATGCAAGTATATTTCAAGGAGTAACATATTATATATAACTCAATTTTTTATTCTGTTCTGAATTTATCATCTCATATTCTTTGCCATTTGTAAACTATGGTTAAGAAAGGTGGAAAAAAGGAGTAACTGAGAAAGAACAAAAAATATGTACTTAAAAACAGTAAATCAAGTTAGATAAGTTTGCTAATTTAATTAATTTTCAAACTATGTTTTGAAAAATATAATAAAATTAGCAAAATGCTTATATTAAACAAGGTATGGGCTATCACATACTATTTCTAACAGCATATTTCATTCTAGTCTTGTTTACTTATAGTCATTTTTTTTTTTTGTATTTTTCTGAAGCTGGAAACGGGGAGAGACAGTCAGACAGACTCCCGCATGCGCCCGACTGGGATCCACCCGGCACGCCCACCAGGGGCTACGTTCTGCTCACCAGGGGGTGATGCTCTGCCCCTCCGGGGTGTTGCTCTGCCATGACCAGAGCCACTCTAGCGCCTGGGGCAGAGGCCAAGGAGCCATCCCCAGCGCCTGGGCCATCTTTGCTCCAATGGAACCTTGACTGCGGGAGGGGAAGAGAGACAGAGAGGAAGGAGGGGGGATGGAGAAGCAAATGGGTGCTTCTCCTATGTGCCCTGGCCTGGAATTGAACCCGGGTCCCCTGCACGCCAGGCCGACTCTCTACCGCTGAGCCAACCGGCCAGGGCCACTTATAGTCATTTTTTGAAGTGTTTTCTCTTTATCATGTTGTTTTCAACACAATAAGTTATGACCTATTTATAGATTCACTAAACTTATAAAATTATCAACTAAATTTGTAATTAAATAGCATAATATCTCATATATAAAATGTAAGTACTGTGTCCTAAATCAACATGTTTTGGTTATCCATCCTTTAATGTGTTAGTATTACTAATAGATATTGACTATGAATAACCTTTAAATAAAGATCATGAACTAAAAAGATAAAGAAACCCTTAACCAGTTCAATTCAGAAGGCAAGTAATTCACATATGTTTAAACCTAAGGCTACAAAAAACAACAACAAATAAGCAAATACAAACAAACAAACAAAAAAAATGGAATCACAGAAAATATCAGAAAAAAATTTTGAATTCAATTTCTGGCACCTGTTTCAGCCATGTGATGACATCTGGTTCACAGTTAAGAATATAAGAAATTTTCTATTCCATTTGTAAAAAATGAATGACTAATTTGAAACTTTTTCTTCCATTTTTAACATTGAATTATCTCTAGTAATGTGAATGTATACTAGCAGTTGTTTCTGTTTTTCATAAAAAAGAAAGTGGTCAAAAGTTTATCTTAAAGTCTCCTAAACTTTAACTGCAGTAACCATCTAGAACAAACTAAATTTAAAGTGACTTTCAACTATCAAACTGCTATGAGAATAAAAAAATAATAATACTTTTACTTCTTTCTTAATTTTAATATAACTTCTGCAAATTTGTTCATGAAAAATATTTAAATCCAAAAATGTCAAGATTAATATGAATTCAGCTGTTGCTTTTAGTACAGAATTTCTAAAACAAAAATGTACATTAGAAAAAGTACTTTGTTTATCCTTACCCTCAACTATAGATGGAATGTTGTCAGGAAAACTAAAATATGAGTAAATTAAACTTACTCTAACAAAAAACAGGTATTCTTATGCTACATCTCCTCTGATATAGTACTTTTCTTCTGTTTTACACTCTTTTCTTCTCTCCAATCCAATTTTGATTTGATTTAATCCAGTTTTATTGCATTATATTTACATTAAATGAAGTTGCTATGGAAATAATGGTGAGATCAAGCATTTATATGACATGGCTTTACCTGACTTATATCCCCAAATTTAATAGGACAAAAACTGAATTTGAATGTAAGATGTCTAAGGAAATCTATCCCTAGTTTTACTGGTTGCAGTTCTGTATATGGTTCATTTACTTGACAACATTAATAAATCAATATCAGAGTAGTGTAAGAATCATTTCTTTTATCCATTGTCCTTGAATAAGAAAACACCTCTCAATATGTTTATATTTGACTGCTTTGCACAGTATGCTAAAAATCACAAGACATAACAAAAATACATATTCCTTATCTTTATAAAGTGTAAAATCTAGTAAGAGAGACATATTAAATGTATAGGAAACCTAAGTTGTGATTAAAGAGTTCAAACTAATAAAACTAATGATAAAATATGTAGGAAGAGAATGTATTTGTGTGGGTAGCTGAGTTAGAAAAGTTTAAAAATACTCAGAAATTTTTATAGTTCATTGGATTTGAAACTAAGAATGTGAATAGATAAATGATGTTCAACATTATGTTTGAGTTTCTGAAACTATTTGAAACAAATAATGGTTAAAACAGACACTCCCTCTAGATCAATTTTTTAAAAGCAATAAATAAGAAAACAAACATTCAAAGGCACAAATTCCATATAGCATATAATAACTATAAGTATTTTAAAATATTACATAATCAAGATGATCAGGCTATAGACATACTCCAGAATCCATTTCAAGCACTTCATATTTTTAGGTAAGAAAACTTAAACTTAAAAACATATTACTTGCCCAAGATAACTAAGTTAGTTAAAAGCAAATATAACAAAGAAATCAAATTCTTGATTTAAAGACCAGCTTTCTTTCAAAAAAATATATTTCACTAGAATGATGTTGAATTCAAAAGGTACACTGAATATTATATAGGTTTTGGAAACACAAAACACTATATCAGCCTAAATCCTGTAAAGTGAAAAAAAACTGATTAATTTGTTTTCAAAACTAGATAGAGATATTATATCAGAAAGAAAAAATAATAGAGAAAAATATGTTAGGCAAAAGCTGTGTACTAACTAAAGCAAGACTTATTCTACTTTTTCATGTATAGCACATAAGAAATTCATAAATTATGGTAAAAAGTGATCAGATGAAGTATTTTTTATAAAAAAAGTATTATTATTCACATAGATAAAAAAAAGATTGAAATAAAAGCTTTTAAAATTTGGGAGCCCAGTAAGGTGTTACTTTAGCTCTAACAAATTATATACGCACTATTGTTTTTTTTTCCAGATTTCATCTTGTAGGTCATTATATCTCCACTTCATTAAACAAAAAGCATTCCTGGTGGGTGACTAGGATGGTTGGAGCATCAACTCTTATGTCAAAGTTGAAGGTTTGATCCTTGGTCAGTGTACATATAAGAATAAACCAATGACTGTCTAAATAAGTGAAACAGCAAGTCTCTCTCTCTCTCTCTCTCTCTCTCTCTCACACACACACACTCTCTCTCTCCTCTTCACCCTCTAAATCAATTTTTAAAAGCAATAAATAAGGAAACAAAAATTGATAGGCACAACAGAAGTATGGTGGTTACAGAAGGAAAAGGAGAGTTGGCAGGAAGTAGTAAAGAGTAAAGGAGGTCAAACATATGTTAATGAAAGATTTGTTTTGGATGGTAAATACCCAGGGGTCCCCAAACTATGGTCCAGTTCGCGGGCTGCATGCAGCCCCATAGGCCATTTATCCGCCCCCCCCACCGCACTTCCGGAAGGGGCACCTCTTTCATTGGTGGTCAGTGAGAGGAGCACTGTATGTGGCAGCCCTCCAATGGTCTGAGGGACAGTGAACTGGCCCCCTGTGTAAAAAGTTTGGGGACCCCTGAATAGATGATGAAATGTACAATTGAAACCAATATAATTTTATTAACCTGTTGCCTCAATAAATTTAATAAAATAATTTAAAACAAATAAACAAAAAGAATGAATAACCAATCCAAAAAAAAAAAAACCTGTAAAAATAAAAAATATCAGTGAGAAAGATCAGTATTAAAAAAAAAAAATTAGCCTGACCTGTGGTGGCGCAGGGGATAAAAGCGTCAACCTGGAAATGCTGAGGTCGCCGGTTCAAAACCCTGGGCTTGCCTGGTCAAGGCACATATGGGAGTTGATGCTTCCAACTCCTCCCCCTTCTCTCTCTCTGTCTCTCCTCTCTCTCTCTCTGTCTCTCCCTCTCCTCTCTAAAATGAATAAATAAATAAATAAAATTAAAAAAAAAATTAAAGATTTTCAAAACAAATAAATTTTAAATACATTTTCCATAATTGAAATAACTAGTTTCAAAGTTAAAAGTTTCTTCAATATCACTTTTTATTTAATTCTCCATCATTCTCCATACTATTCTTTAATAAACTTAATTTATTATTAAATTTAAATATGCTGTCTGTAAGATTATGTAGACTTTTCATCTTGTATTTCAGTCCCTTATAGAGAAAAATTCTACATGATTACTGAAAGGCAGAAACTGCAGGCCAAATCAAAAACATGAGGTTAATGTGTTACATAAGGAAAGTTTTTTTTTAAAAATGCCTGGGTGCAGGCAAGCTGAGAACAAAGAGTGTCAGCAGAGGTGGATTTAACAGTGGGTGCACTGGGCATGTGCTCATGGCCCCAACATCTAAAGGGCCCCACAAACACCAACTTGACACTTTTTTCTAATGTAAGGGGCCCTATATTTTCTTCTGTGCCTGGGGTCTCAACCGACCTTAATCTACCTCTGGGTGTCAGACCCGAGCTAAAGGAGAGAGTGATAAATAAAATATAGGGGCTAGGATGGATTAGCATCTCTTGGTTTATAGCCTTGGTCACTGACTTGACAATGAGCAGGAGGAGGAGTATTCAGCTGCAGAAACACTTCCTCTGCAAGTTCTTCTGTTGTAGCACAGACCCAATCAGCATGGTCCTATCCCGTGTCCTTGGTAAATTTTCAAGACAGTTGAGATCAGATGTCTTCCAGGAACAGCTGGGTCCTGGCATCCCTGGGCCTGTGGCTAGGCTTTTACAAACAACTACTGTGATTTCAACTCCCCTGTCAGGTCCCTCCCCAATGTAAGCTTTTTATGGAATTCCTGCAAAGGTAGATTTTTTGCTACATTTCAAAGTAAAGGCCAGAAGCCACTAAAAGACAGAAAAGCAAGCAAATTAAATACAACCTTACAGTGAGGGATGAGATTGTTATTTTTAAGCCCTTCCACCTCCTCCTAGCCTGCATTGTTTTCAGGATGGCAGCTGAGTAGTCGTTTTATTGATTAATTACATCCTAAATATTTTTCTGATCTCAATGTTATATATACTTGCTTTTTACTTAACACCTTTATGGCCTGATGGGGAAAATAATGTAGCAATTCAGAGAATTCCAGTGGGGATAAACATACTAAGGCATTTCTCACCTCAGGACAATTTTTATCTTCATTTCTTTCATGGAGAATGAACTCCAGAAGTCCCAAAACACTGAGATTTTTGCTTAAATTTTTCTTAATCTGAATTTTTTTTCCTTAACTTCACTAAAATAATACCTACCTTTAGTTTGTCTCCCACTCTCACCTTACTCTACTTAGTTTTTCTTTGCAGAAAATATTGTCCCTGAAATATTGTATATTTGTTAGTTTACTACTTTACTATTGGTTTATATTTCCAGAACAGAAGCTCGATAAGTGCTGGGAATTTATTCACTGTTTCAGTGCCTAAAAAAGTATATGGCACAGAGTAGAAATTCAATAGATATTTATTAAAACAGTTAAATATATAATTTTTGTTTAATAGCTCAAAATTATTAGTGAACTAATATATTATAATATTAAGTAAGTGTGATTAACTATATTCTAAACACCAAACTCTTGAAATCACAGACTATTTGTTATATACTCCTACATATTTAATACCATAACATTCTATGAATTTTTTTATACATGAGAAAATAAGACTCAGAGACATTAGGTGTTGGGCAAATGGGTTTGTAAAATATGATTTCTGAGTTTGCTCACTTTTATGTTAAAAATGGCATTGCCCAGATGAATGGTGCTGCTAGGTGAAACTGTTCATTACTTTTGTGCTTGGGAAGGGATATTGTTAAGCTAATGTGTGCTGGAGGAAGGGTTTTTCATGCCCAAAAGTCTAGAAGGGAGCGGGAGAAGAGAAGTAAAAGAAGAAGAAGCCAAGATTGCAGGGTACTGAATAAGAAGCCATTTTGTGCAGAGAGGAGAAGGGAGAAGGTGTGCAGATGGGGAACCAGAGGTGACTGAGACTGGTGAGGGGCCTTTGATTTTAGGAAAAACTAGATGTGTCATTGGCTCTATGAGCGCTGAGTGAAAGGGAAGTGTTTTCCCTCTGTGTATGTTTTACTTGAGAGCCAGAGCGAGGCTAGAATAAAGGAATGGCCCACCATTCTTTGGCTCTGATGTTGGTTTACCTTCTGCCCGAATCTAATGGGAACCTGTATGTAAATGGCCAGGATGGCGGTGGCCCCTGGCCTTACATTAGGTTACTGACTGAAATAACATAACCAGTAATATGGCAGAACCTGCATTGAATTAGATTTTCTAATTTGAAATCTCATGTTTTTCTTTGTAGATATGTCATATAATAAAGGCATTAATATGCTTTTATTTTTCCACTTCTGGACATAAATAAAATGAGCAATTCTGCGTGTCCATACGTGTCATAGAAGTATGATTAAGGATATAATAGGAATCACCTTCACACTTTTTTTTCTATCTCAGAGAAACAAAAAATTCTAGCATTTTTTTTCTCCAAAGGATGATAGAAGTATCTATCAACAGTCATAGAAATGCAACATGATGGGCTTAACTGTTGCCCTGGACACTCCAAAACCTAATGCGGAGACATCATTATGGAGATAAACAGTTTCAAAATATATCAGCCCAATAACTTTTGCCTGAGGCTTTTCGAATTACAAATTTTCTAAAGCTTAAGTACAAGAAAGGGTAATTGGGAATCAGACAGTCTACATAGAAAATGCCCTTACTAAAGTGTGATATTTAATAGCCTTTCCACATTCAAACCAATGTACACTGGTCCTTTAATTACAAGACAAATCAAGAAGAAAAAACGTTTTTTAAATAACAAATTGGTGTTAAAATTCACTTCTGAATTAATTCATAATAAGCTTTGTGTGCATGCCCTATAAGAGTTGCTAAGCCTTCTAACATCATTGAATTTATTAAGTACATAGTACTATTTACTGTAAGAACATAGCAAGTGTGGGAAGTGAAGCAACAAATTCTATTAAACAGAATTTGCAACAACAATACTTATGTGTTTGGACACTTTGAATGTTATCTTACAAGACAAACAAAGGTGATCGATGTCAGTTTGTTCATTGTCCACTCTAGGTATCATGTAATGTGCATGCAGAAAGCTGACACTTCTATTTGTTTTTTTAATGTATCTTAAATTTCTACGTATTCTTTTGCATACCTTTGTTTAATAAAAAAAAAGGATTAGGCAGAATAATTGAATCTGTGCTTTTAAAAGATGTAAATTTTACTGTTTTATAGAATCTCTCTGGACTTGAAAACAATTCTACATAATGAAAAAAACTGTCTAAATAAGTAACCAAAGAAATTGACACTTTATCCTTGGTAAACTATCCTTCACCTTGAAAAGAAATACAGAATGTCTTTTTATATATTAACTTCTTATTCTCTGTAGCATCAAATTCACACTTGTATTACTCATATTTTTATTTAAAATCTTCCATTTGATTTTCCCACCTCCAGATTTTTACTCTCCAATCAAAATAATGCTTGTGGCCAGATTAACAACCTTAAAACATGGTTCTAATCCTGTTATTTTTCTATTAATAATCCTTCAATGATGGCCATATCCTAGTATAAAATTTAAATCCCACAGCTTGACATTGATAAGCCTCTTTTTGGCCTCAAACTCTCCTATCATTGATAACTTGTACTTCTCCCATTTCTACACCTACACCAAAATTAGGGGATATTTCAAAAAATATATAAAGCAATAAAAAGAAGCATTTGATTTTCTTTTATTAAACAAGAAAATCAGAAAAGCAAACAACACGTCAAAGAAAGTTGTTTGATTTTGTAAATGAGATGCAAACTCAATTATCTCAATTATCGGGATTGTTCTTTAAATCCATTAAGCATGGTTCTGCTAACTTACTTTTCAACAAGCAATGCCATTTGATGAACAGAATTTTTTACTTTTTCATAGCCAGATTAGCAGTTCTTTCATCTATGATTAAAATTCTGTATATGAAATTTTTTGTCCCAAGTTTATATAGATTTCTTTATAATTTATATTTAAAAATATCTACTATTATTTCATATTTCATTTTACAAGTCACCTTGATTTTATTGTGGCAACAAGTATGAGTCAGGGTAATATTTCATTGATTTGGATTCCAATTATTCTAATATCATTTACTGAAAAGATAATTTTTATACTGTTCTTTACTTTCATCTGAATATTTCACATTTCTCAAAAGTGTCCCTAATACCATTTTTGACTAAAAAATTATTTATACACAGGGGTTATTGTGTGATTTTAAGTATATTAAGCAACATCTCTCTCTGGCCTTTACCTACTAGATCCCAGAATATCTACCCACTTTTCCTCCACCTTAGACATTTAAAATGGTTTCACCTATTGAAAAATATTTCCTGGGGAGCTAAAATAGCCTCCATTGGAGAATCACTGCTTCCTGCTGTTTATGTATTTTAAACTTTGCTAAATCTATTTAGTCATAATAACTATCTTTGCAATTAGTTTTCTTAATTAAATTTAAGAAACTCTGATTAGCAAAATTATACAGGTTTCCAGTGCACAATTTTACTACACATTTTCTGTGTTTACCCCCACAAGTTAAGTATCTGTCTATCACCATTTATCACCCATTCCCTGCTCCACCCCACCCCATGCCTCAATCACCACACTGTTATCCATGTCTGACTTTCTGAGTCTGTCTCTGTTTTGCATGTTAGTTCCTTTGTTCATTAGATTCCACATATGGTTAAATTATGATATCTAGTAAATCCAGCATTCTCATCATGTTCTTCATCAAGAGTGTTTTAGCCATTCTTGACATGTTGAATTTGATATGCTTTTTAGAATTAAATATCATACAACACATACATTTTAAATTGCACTAATATACAGCTCTTCTTGAATCTTGAGCCTCTGGTTTCCAGACTGAAATTTATGCCATGAGTAATCCTAGTTCTGAGAACATAAATCATACTGGATTATACATCTGATCTCCTGCATTTCCTGAATTTTCTGCTCACTGATTGCAGATCTTGGGACTTCTCATTATCCATATTCTTTGAGCCAATTCCTTATAAGTATCTCTATCTGTATATCTATCTGTCCACCTATCTATCTATTGAGGATTAAAACAGAGGTTCTATGGAGAGTAACCTCACAGGGTAATCTGGTCATAAATTCCTAACTGGAATAAAGTCACAACCCAGGAATATTATTTTTTTAGTAAAAAGTTTTATCTTTGCATTAAGCAAAATCTGATCATTGTTTTTATGAATATAGGTTAACACATCTTTGAAATAAACTGTAACAACCCTCAAAAGAGCATAAAATCTTAACTATTCTGTAATACAATCACAACCTTGCTTTCTCCTTCTCCATGTAATAATCATTTTTACATTCCTCCTTTAATTTTAAATGCATAAAAGAAGCTGCAAAACTATTGCTCTCTGGAGCATTGAAATCTTACTCTCAGGTATATGTCATCAGTTTGGCTGAAATAAACTAAAAAATTCTCTACAAATTTGGATGTTTCTTACATGTTCTCTATCTATCTATCTCTTTATTGATTTATATATCTACTAACATCCACCCATCCACCCATCCATTCATCCATCCATCCATCCATCCATCCAACCACATATCTCCTGTTTGTTCAGTTTCTCTGGATAACTCTAACATGTCCTCACCAGTTTATAAATGTTCTCAGCTGCTAACTGTTCAAAAATAATTTTTGTAAACATTTTCTCTCACTTTTCCCTTTGTTTTTTTTGTTTTTTGTATTTTGTTTTTCAAATTTTTATAATTTTATTTTTTAATGGGGCAACATCAATAACTCAGGATACATATATTCAAAGATAACATGTCCAGGTTATCTTGCCGTTCAGTTATGTTGCATACCCGTTACCCAAAGTCAGATTGTCCTCTGTCACCTTCTATCTTGTTTTCTTTGTGCCCCTCCCCCTCCCTCTTTCCCTCTCTCTCTCCCCCCTCCCCTCGTAAGCACCACACTCTTATCAATGTCTCTTAGTTTCACTTTTATGTCCCATCTACGTATGGAATAATGCAGTTCCTGGTTTTTCCTGATTTACTTATTTCACTCCGTATAATGTTGTCAAGATCCCACCATTTTGCTATAAATGATCCGATGTCATCATTTCTTATGGCTGAGTAGTATTCCATAGTGTATATGTGCCACATCTTCTTTATCCAGTCATCTATTGACAGGCTTTTTGGTTGTTTCCATGTCCTGGCCACTGTGAACAATGATGCAATGAACATGGGACTGCATGTGTCTTTACTTATCAATGTTTCTGAGTTTTGGGGGTATATACCCAGTAGAGGGATGGCTGGGTCATAAGGTAGTTCTGTTTTCAGTTTTTTGAGGAACCACCATACTTTCTTCCATAATGGTTGTACTACTTTACATTCCCACCAACAGTGTATGAGGGTTCCTTTTTTTCCACAGCTTCTCCAACATTTGCTATTACCTGTCTTGTTAATAATAATAGCTAATCTAACAGGTGTGAGGTGGTATCTCATTGCAGTTTTGATTTGCATTTCTCTAATAACTAATGAAGCTGAGCATCTTTTCATATATCTGTTGGCCATTTGTATTTCTTCCTGGGAGAAGTGTCTGTCCATTTCCTCTTCCCATATTTTTATTGGATTGTTTGTTTGTTGTTGAGTTTTATGAGTTCTTCATATATTTTGGATATTGGGCCTTATCTGAGCTGTTGTTTGAAAATATCATTTCCCATTTAGTTGGCTGTTTGTTTATTTTGTTATCAGTTTCTCTTGCTGAACAAAAACTTCTTAGTCTGATGTAGTCCCATTCATTAATTTTTGCCTTCACTTCTCTTGCCTTTGGAGTCAAATTCATAAAATGCTCTTTAAAACCCAGGTCCTTGAGTTTAGTATCTATGTCTTCTTCTATGTACTTTATTGTTTCAGGTCTTATGTTTAGATCTTTGATCCATTTTGAGTTAATTTTAGTACAGGGGGACAAACTGTAGTCCAGTTTCATTCTTTTGCATGTGGCTTTCCAGTTTTCCCAGCACCATTTATTGAAGAGGCTTTCTTTTCTCCATTGTGTGTTGTTGGCACCTTTATCAAAAATTATTTGACTATATATATGTGCTTTTATTTCTGGGTTTTCTATTCTGTTCCATTAGTCTGAGTGTCTATTTTTCTGCCAATACCATGCTGTTCTGATTGTCGTGGCCCTATAGTATAGTTTGAAGTCAGGTATTGTAATACCCCCAGCTTTATTCTTTTTCTTTAGGTTTTTTTGTATTTTTCTGAAGCTGGAAATGGGGAGAGATAGTCAGACAGACTCCCACATGAGCCCGACCGGGATCCACCCGGCACGCCCACCAGGGGGCGATGCTCTGCCCCTCCGGGTTGTCACTCTGTCATGACCAGAGCCACTCTAGTGCCTGGGGCAGAGGCCAAGGAGCCATCCCCAGCGCCTGGGCCATCTTTGCTCCAATGGAGCCTTGCTGCAGGAGGGGAAGAGAGAGACAGAGAGGAAGGAGAGGGGGAGGGTGGATAAGCAGATGGGCGCTGATCCTGTGTGCCCTGGCCGGGAATCGAACCCGGGACCTCTGCACGCCAGGCCAATGCTCTACCACTGAGCCAACCGGCCAGGACTATTCAGGGTTTTTTATAGTTCCATATAAATCTGATATTTTTTGCTCCATTTCTTTAAAAAATGTCATTGGAATTTTGATGGGAATTGCATTAAATTTGTATATTGCTTTGGGTAATATGGCCATCTTGATTATATTTATTCTTCCTAACCAAAAACAAGTAATATTCTTCCATCTCATTATATCTTTTTCGATTTCCCTTAACAATGGTTTATAGTTTTCATTATATAAGTCCTTTACATTCTTTGTTATGTTTATTCCTAGGTATTTTATTTTTTTGTTGCAATCGTGAAGGGGATTATTCTTTTGAGTTTATTCTCAAATGTTTCATTGTTGGCATATAGAAAGGCTATTGAATTCTGTATGTTAATTTTGTATCCTGCGACCTTACTGTATTGGCTTATTGTTTCTAGTAGTCTTTTTGTGGATTCTTTGGGGTTTTTGATGTATAGGATCATATCGTCTGCAAAAAGTGATACCTTTACTTCTTCTTTTCTGATATGGATGCCTTTTATTTCTTTGTCTTGTCTGATTGCTCTGGCTAGAACCTCTAGTACCACATTAAATAAGAATGGAGAGAGTGGACAACCCTGTCTTGTTCCTGATTTAAGGGGGAAAGCCTTCAGTTTAGTGCCATTTAATATGATGTTAGCTGATGGTTTATCATATATGGCCTTTATCATGTTGAGATATTTTCCTTCTATACCCATTTTTTTGAGAGTCTTAAACATAAAATTGTGTTGTATTTTATCAAAAGCCTTTTCTGCATTTATTGATAAGATCATGTGGTTTTTGTTCTTTGTTTTGTTGATATGGTGTATTACGTTAACCGTTTTACGTATGTTGAACCATCCTTGAGATTCTGGGATGAATCCCACTTGATCATGATGTATTATTTTTTTAATATGTTGTTGTATTTGATTTTCTAGTATTTAGTTTAGTATTTTGGCATCTGTATTCATTAGAGATATTGGTCTGTAGTTTTCTTTTTTTGTGCCATCCTTGCCTGGTTTTGGTATGAGCGTTATGTTGGCCTCATAAAATGTGTTTGGTAGTATTGCTTCTTCTTCAATTTTTTGGAAGACTTTCAGTAGAATAGAAACCAAGTCTTCTTTGAATGTTTAATAAAATTCGCTGGTATAGCCGTCTGGGCCTGGACTTTTATTTTTGGGGAGGTTTTTAATGGTTTTTTCTATTTCTTCTCTACTAATAGGTCTGTTTAGGCTTTCTGCTTCTTCTTGACTCAGTCTAGGAAGGTTGTATTGTTCTAGGAATTTATCCATTTCTTCTAGGTTGTTGAATTTAGTGGCATAAAGTTTTTCATAGTATTCTACAATAATTCTTTGTATATCTACGGTGTCCGTGGTGATTTCTCCTCTTTCATTTTGGATTTTGTTTCTATGAGTTCTTTCTCTTTTTTCCTTGGTAAGTCTTGCCAAGGGTTTGTCAATTTTGTTGATCTTTTCAAAGAACCAGCTCATTGTTCTATTAATTTTTTCTATAGTTTTTCTGTTCTCTATTTCATTTATTTCTGCTCTGATTTTTATTATCTCCTTTCTTCGGCTGGTTTTGGGTTGTCTTTGTTCTTCTTTTTCTAGTTCCTTAAGTTGTGAAGTTAAGTGGTTCACTTGGGCTCTCTCTTGTTTGTTCATATATGCCTGAAGTGATATGAACTTCCCTCTTATCACTGCTTTTGCTGCATCCCATAGATTCTGATATGTCGTATTGTCATTTTCATTTGTCTGTATATACCTTTTGATCTCTGCACTTATTTCTTCTTTGACCCATTCATTTTTTAAAAGTATGTTGTTTAATTTCCACATTTTTGTGGGATTTTTTCCTTTTTTTTGCAGCTGAATTCTAGTTTCAAGGCTTTATGATCAGAAAATATGCTTGGTACAACTTCGATTTTTCTGAATTTGCTGATGTTGTTTTTGTGGCCCAACATATGGTCAATTCTTGAGAATGATCCATGTACACTGGAGAAAAATGTATACTTTGTCACTTTGGGATGAAATGTCCTGTAGATGTCTATCTTATCCAGGTGCTCTAGTGTTTTGTTTAAGGCCACTATATCTTTGTTGATTCTCTGTTTGGTTGACCGATCTAGAGCTGTCAGCGGTGTGTTGAGGTCTCCAAGTATGATTTTATTTTTGTCACTTTTTGTTTTAAGGTCAATAAGTAGCTGTCTTATATATTTTGGTGCTCCTTGGTTTGGTGCATATATATTAAGAATTGTTATGTCTTCTTGATTCACTGTCCCCTTAGCCATTATGAAATGGCCATTTTTGTCTCTGAGTACTTTTGTTGTCTTGTAGTCAGCATTATCAGATATGAGCATTGCTATGCCTGCTTTTTTTTTTTTTGGATGTTATTTGCTTGGAGTATTGTTTTCCAGCCTTTCACTTTGAATTTGTTTTTATCCTTGTTACTTAGATGAGTTTCTTGTAGGCAGCATACAGTTGGATTTTCTTTTTTAATCCATTCTGCTACTCTGTGCCTTTTTATTGGTGAGCTTAATCTGTTTACATTTAGTGTAATTATTGACACTTGTGAGTTCCCTATTCCCATTTTATAGAGTGCTTTCTCTTAGTTTTGTGTCTTGTTTGATCCTTCTCTTTCATTTTTCCATCTTTTGTTTTTATTTGGTTGTATTCCATACATCTTTCCTCTGTTGCTATCTTTTTTAAATCATGTGCTTCTGTGGTGGTTTTTTCAATGGTGGTTTTCTTTAAGTAATGAAAAGGGTTCCTACCCTGTTCATTGTAGTGCACTATTTTGTGAGTACTTTTGCACTCCATCGTCCTTTGCTACTGTCAATCTCCATCCTGTCCCCCTCCTTTCTTTTTGTTGTTGTCACAGTTTAAATTTGGTTTTATTGTGTTCTTCTTGGAGCTTTTACTTGTGGCTCTGTTTTTTTTTTTTCTTTGTATCTGATTGGAGAACCCCCTTTAGTAATTCCTGGAGTGGGGGTTTTCTGATGATAAATTTCCTCATCTTTTCTGTATCTGTGAATGTTTTTATTTCTCCTTCATATTTGAAGGATAGCTTTGATGGGTATAGTATTCGTGGTAGAAAGTTCCTCTCTTTCAGAACTTTAAATATTTGGGTCCACTCTCTTCTAGCTTAGAGTTTCTGTTGAGAAATCGGATGATAATCTAATGGGCCTTCCTTTATATGTTGTATTCTTCTTTTCCCTGGCTGCCTTAAGAATTTTTTATTTGCCATTGGTTTGTGCCAATTTTATTATGATGTGCCTTGGAGTGGGTTTGTTGGGGTTAAGAAAACTCAGAGTTCTGTTTGCTTCTTGAATTTGAGGCTTTAGTTCTTTCCACAGGCTTGGGAAGTTCTCATCTATTATTTGTTTGAGTATGTTCTCCATTCCATTTTCTCTCTCTTCTCCCTCTGATATACCTATTATTCTTATGTTATTCTTTTTGATGGAGTCAGATAATTCCTGTAGGGCTATCTCATTTTTTTTTAATTTTTGAGTCTCTTTCTTCTTCTCTCTGTTGTGCCTCAAGTTGCTTGTCTTCTATTTCACTAATCCTACCTTCTATCTGGCCTGTTTTATTAGCTAAACTTGTTACCTCATTTTTCAGCTCATGAATTGAGTTTTTCATCTCTGTTTGATTTGTTTTTATAGTTTCAATTTCCTTGGAAATATATTCTTTGTGTTCACTGAGTTGTTTTCTGAGCTCCCTAAATTGCCTTTCTGTGTTTTCTTGTATATCTTGGAGGATTTTTAGGATTTCTATTTTAAATTCTCTGTCATTTAACTCCAAAGTTTCCAATATATTACATTTTTTCTCCATAGATTTTCCTCATCTATCTGTGTTACCTCTCTTTCTTTTGTATTCATGATATTCAATTTTCTCTTCCTTAATGGCACCTGAGGGTGGTTTTGTTGATAGTATTAATGAGATTTAATAAAGAATAAAAAGTTAAAAAATAATAATTAAATAAAGAAAAATTAAATAAAAATTAAAAAAAGGAATTTATTTTCCCCCCTTCCTTTTTTTTCTTTTCTCTATCCCCTCTTTCTTGAGAAAATCTTGTGGTGAACTGTGAATTATATTGTACTAAATAGAACAAACAATGCCTGTAATGGAGGACCTGAATTGGGGAGAAATTATAAAGGGGCAAAGAAAAAGGGGGGTATGGACCCAGAAAAAGAAAATAAGGAAAATATTTGGGTCAAGATTAAAATGATTTGCTTTTAGGTGTTGGTTGACTAAGAGTTATGATGAGATGAATAAGAGGGAAACAGGAAAATGAGGAGAGAAATTAAAAATTACCATTGTATTTAGTGGAACAAGAACTAGATAAAATGGAGAGCCAGGGATGGGAGCACTGCTAGTGAGTTAAAAAGGTGAAGTAAAAAACCCCCAAAATGCCAAAAACATAAGTTTGAGTCCCAGATAAGATAATTTGTTTGTTATTGAGGTTTGAATGAGAGGAGACGTAAAGGAGAATGGAAGAAACTAATATAGAGGGAGAAAAGAAAGAGAGAGAGAGATAAAAAGAGGGAACCACTAAAAGAGGAAAAAAGAAAAAAGAGGAGAGAGAGAGAGTTAAGGGTTTTGGAGTGCAACTCTCATAGAGAGAAAGAAAGAGGAAAGAAAAGATAATGGGAGATAGAACACTTATGGGTAGTGTAGTTCAAGGAGAGGAGAGAGTAAGACCGGCAGAGAGTTAAACGACCAAATTGGAAGAGGAAGAAAAAAAAATCAAGAATGATGATAAGAGAAACAAACTAATAAATATAATAAAATGGGATAGGTTATAAAGTCTGCGGATTATTCTTGATTTTGAGAGGTTATCTTCTTGCTTTTTCTTTTCTCTCCCTCTTCCTGGTCGGTGACTCTGTACCCTGGGTTCTGCCCCTTTGGCATGCTCAGGTAGAGGTTTGCAGTTGATAAGTCTCTATGGCGATGTCATGTATTGTGCTTCAGTCTCGTTGGCAGTCGAGGCTCATTAGCATTTATAGGCTCCGACAGTGAGAGAGTTTGTGTTCCTGGAGCCTCTCTCCCAGTCTTTCCTTCCTCAATTAGTAGCCTGATAATCCAGCTATGGGGTTGCTGCTGCCTCTGCCTGGATAGTAAGAGGCTCAAAGCGCTGGAAAATCTCCACTCTATTCCCACTCAGAACAGGGCTCTGGGTAAGGCTCAGTCAGTCAGAGCTGCTAGCATAATCAGGCGGGGCTTCCACCCACTCAAAGACCTCTGGCTCTGCCACTCTCCAGTAACACGGGTGGGCACCCACTCCCGGTGTACTTGGAGGAAACTCTCACTCACTATCTGCGTGTGCAGACCAGGATATCAGGCTGGCAGTATCACACTCTGAGTGAAACCTCCGCACGCACGGAAAAGTTCCAGCATTGGAATTGGCTCTCGCTCCCTCCCCGTGTGCGGCTTTTTCAGGGTGCTGGCGTGGCCTGGAGATTCCGCTTTTGGTCCACACAAAGGCTCCTGACTCTGCCCCTCTGTGAGATAACACGGGCGCGCACTGCCAAGGCACTCGTAGGAATCTCTCGCTCACCATCTGTGCGCGCAGACCAGGATATCAGGCCGACCGCCTCACCCTCTGAGTGAAACCCCCGCCTGCACGAAAATTCCAGCGTTAGAATTGGCACTCGCTCTCTCCCAGTGCACGGCTTTTTCAGGGCACTGGGGCAGCCTGGAGATTCTGCTTTTGGCCCACACAAAGGCCCCTGACTCTGCCCTTCTGTGGGGTAACATGGGCGCCAACTTCTGAGGTGCTCGGAGGAATCTCTTGCCCACTCTCCATGCGCGCCAACCAGGATATCAGTCCAGCCGCCTCACCCTCTGAGTGAAACCCCCGCCTTCACGGAAAAGTTCCAGCATTGGAATTGGCTCTCGTTCCCTCCTCGTGCGTGGCTTTTTCAGGGCACTGGGGCAGCCCGGAGATTCCGTACACAAAGGCCCCTGACTCTGCCTCTCTGTGGGGTAATATGAGCACCCACTGCTGAGGCACTCGGAGAAATCTCTCGTCCACTATTTGTGCGCGCCAATCCGGAGATTGGGGAAAATGGCTGCCCCACTTGTCTTTCTTTGTCTGGGTTTGGTGGGAGTGTTAGCTTGTATTGACTGGGTTGCCACAGGCACAGTTTTTTCTCGGCTTGGATCTCCGTGCCACAGCCTGGTTCGGCCGTTTGTGCCACGGCCTGGATCTATTCACCCCCTTTGCCCGCCTTAGTTTCTATATTCTCAGTTCCTGGTGAAAGCAGCCCTGTTTAGGTTAGTGAGAAAGGTGGAGCATTTTTTACTCCCTATTTCCTTCGGGGTTTGATTATATATTTAGCCAATTTTTCGCTGGACCATACCTTCGGGTGTATTGCGAAACATCTGGAGGCTCCAAGGATAGGTTTTTCTGTTTCTGGTTGAAGATCTTGTTGAGTTTTGGGGGAGATTTATTGGTATCACTTCCTACTGCGCCATTACTCTGATGTCATCTCTCACTTTTCCCTTTGGTGTTCCATTTTCACATTCATAAGATATTATTATATACTCTATGTTTTATACAATCTTTTATTTTTTTCTATATGTCTTCCAATGTTAAATCTGGATAGTGTTTTGAACTATCATTCTTCTCTAATTACCTCTTTAATTGTATAAATATTTTTTAAAAATTTGTCTTGATATAAAAATTTATAATTTCACAAATTATAGACTTTTTATCTGATTCAATTTAATAGTGTCCAATTCATTCAAATTCTGTTTGAGCTCTGGCTAGATAGCTCGGTTAGTTAGAGCACTGTCCTAAAGTGCAGAGGTTACCAGTTTGAACCCTGTCAGGGCACATAAAAGAACATACCTATATTACTGTCTGTCTGTCTCTTTCTCTCTCTTTCTCTTCCTCTATCTCTAAAATTAATAACATAAATATTTTTTAAAATTCCATTAGAATTTTTATCATCTTATACATATTAAGCATATTTACTTTAAATCCTCTATTTTATAACTTCAATATATAGTTCCCTTATGGGTCTATTTCAATTGTCTGTTTTTCCTGGCTTTATTTCATGTTTTCTTCCCTCTTTTTTCTTTTAATGAGCCTAGATGTTTTTATTATGTGCCAGACATTGCATTTGTAATATATGTAGGAATAATTTTAGACTAAGAATGTGGTTTTATTTTTCTCCAGGGAGAAGAAGAGAAGCATAAGTTCAGGAATCATAAAAATTTGAAGCTGGTCTGCAGCTTCTGCAGGTGGTTTTCTGCTTCCAGATTATTCTTTTTCTGAGGAGGAGAACCATCCAATCATTGTTGCTGTACCTGTTAAGGCAGCCAAAAGTTCAGATCATTATTTTAGACTCTCAGCACATTTGTTCTGAAAGCTTCAAATTTCTAAAAAAAAAAAATTATAAATGCTAAGCTCATTTTCCTACTTCCACATTCTCCTCCAACTCATGGCCTGCTATTTACTCAGTTTCCTTACTGTTATCTAATACTTTAAATATTTTATATGTCACCCAGATTTTGTGTGCCACAATTCAAGATAAGGTCCAAACTGACTAGTGCAAAAGTATAAACTATAGAAGTCCTCATTTAATATTTGATAACTTTTAAGACTTTGAAATATGATCAACTTTTGACATATGAGGAACAGGAGTATCAGAAAGATTAATTAGTCATTGTTTGATAACATAGCTAAGTGGAAAAAATAGATTTAAATACCTTTATATCTGAACTAAAATCTATGCATTTTTATTTACTTTTATAAAGCACACTTTTTAAGTGCCTATTAAGCTGCTAACTTTTTAATCCTTTTAACAACACAATGAGAACAACTGCAATGCAAATGTTGTTATACTTAAAGGTGTTCCAGAAGTCCCTTAAACCAGTGGTCGCCAACCTTTTTTGGGCCACGGACCAGTTTAATGTCAGAAAATATTTTCAAGGACCGGCCTTTAGGGTGGGACAGATAAATGTATCACATGACTGAGACAAGTGTCAAGAGTGAGTCTTAGATGGATGTAACAGAGGGAATCTGGTCATTTTTAAAAAACTAAAACATTGTTCAGGCCCTGGTCGGTTGGCTCAGTGGTAGAGCGTTGGACTGGCATGCAGGAGTCCTGGATTTGATTCCCTGCCAGGGCACACAGGAGAAGCGCCCATCTGCTTCTCCACCCCTCCCCCTCTCCTTCCTCTCTGTCTCTGTCTTCCCCTCTCTCAGCCAAGGCTCCATTGGAGCAAAGTTGGCCCAGGTGCTGAGGATGGCTCTATAGCCTCTGCCTCAGGCGCTAGAATGGCTCTGGATGCAACAGAGCAACGCCCCAGATGGGCAGAGCATCGCCCCCTGGTGGACATGCCGAGTGGGTCCCGGTTGGGCGCATGTGGGAGTCTGTCTGACTGCCTCCCCGTTTCCAACTACAGAAAAATACAAAATAAATAAATAAATAAATAAATAAATAAATAAATAAATAAATAAAACATTGTTCAGACTTAAATATAAATAAAACAGAAATAATATAAGTTATTTATTCTTTCTCTGCGGACCAGTACCAAATGGCCCACAGACCAGTGCTGGTCTATGGCCCAGGGGTTGGGGACAACTGCCTTAAACAATCCTCGTTTTTTTCCTGGCCATGCGGTAGTGCAGTGGATAGAGCATTGGACTGGGACGCAGAAGACCCATGTTTAAAACCACAAGGTCACCAACTTGAGTGTGGGCTTATATGGTTTGAGCACAGCTCACCAACTTGAATCCAAGGTCACTGGCTTGAGCAAGAGGTCACTTAGTCTGCTGTAGCCCCCAGTTAAGGCACATATAAGAAAGCAATCAATGAACAGCTAAGGTGCCTCAGTGAAGAATTGATGTTTCTCATCTCTCTCCTTTCCTGTCTGTCCCTATCTATCCCTCTCTCTGTCTCTGTCACCAAAAAAAAAAAAAAAAAAAAAAAAAAAAATTAAAAAAGCAATCCTCATTTTTTTTTCTGCTGTTCCTATTGGGTGTTTTCTACTGTTTTGTCTCCAAATCATAAATTTGATCCTCTGCTTTTGTTAATTTGTTATTAATTTTATCTAATGTATTTTTACGTTTGTTATTTATTTTTCATTTCTGACTAGTTCCTTCTTAAGTTTTCTATCTCTGTTTTTATGTTTCTTATCTTTTTGTTGAAGTTCTCACTGAGACCATCTATTCTTCTTCACTGAGTCTTCTTACCACAAATATTTGAACTCTGCATCTGGTACATGGCTTGGCTCTATTCTTTTTAGTTCTTTTTCTGGAGTTCTGTTCTGTTTTTTCTTTTGGCACATGTTTGTTTCTTAATTTTGGATGCCTCCCTGTGTTTGTCTCTATGTGTTAGGTAGATCTGCTATACCTCCCAGTCTGGACAGAGTGGTGTTATGAAGTAGATCTTGTGGGACCCAGAGGTGTAGTCTCCCTGTTAACCTGAGTCAGGTACCCTGTAGTGTTCCTTGTGTGGATTGTATGTCCTCTATTGTTGTTGTTGAGCCTTGACTGTTATTGGTACATCATTGGGTGGGACCAACCCTCATGTTGATGGGCTGCAAGGTCTTTTCAGAGTATACAGAACAAGTTGTTGTGATGGAGCCGATCCCATGGAATGGGAGTCACTTTTGTAAGACAATATAAGATATAGTACTTATTTTGGACTCATCTCAGAATCATTTTATTTCATGCCCTCATAAGTAAATGCTTAACTGGAAAAGTGGTAATGTTGGGACAAATATAAATAGAAATCTCTGTTTTAGTGACTAAAAGTACAATCTTTAAAACAAAATTATTACCGTTAAAGCTGTCAAAGTCATTTTATTACTTGACTTTGTGCTCTGCTTATAGTAGTATACAGACAAATGATTCTATCTTAAATGTTGTCCTTTGGGGTATTAAACTAATAATTCAGAAAAAGTGGCTGATAAGTATCTGATGAATAGAAAATAGCAGTGCATAATGTTTCTTAATGAGCAGCTTTCCTAGTGTGCGCTGGTTGAAATTTAGAGATTACCAGAAACATTAAATAAATCAGACATTTGATTAACAAACATGCTCTGCACACTTTCTTTTGACCTCCCTTCTTTATTCTTTTTAATCCTTGTTTAGATTAGGAAAGGTTCTCTTTTTAGTAATATATAGACTTTATTCTGATGCAATGCACAGTATAAGTAGGAGCAAGATTTGTTTTTCTGATAACTTTTGACTAGATAACTTCATTCTAAAAAAATTAGCATTAAACCTGGTCTTAAAAAAATTAAAAGGCAATGTCACCAACCTACTTTAGAGAGAACTAGGTGAGATTGTCTCTAGGGGCTTGGCCTGTATCAAAAGAGAATTTTGAGGAAGGAGAGGAGTAAAGCAGTGTGGGAGATAAAAAACAGAGGGAAACCATGAGTTATAAGATATCCCAAAGATCCACCAGAGCTTGTAGGTACTAAAAGGTACTTAATAGGAAGAATATAGAAATATTCACAACCTACAGACTTTGTAACAATTACTATTACTGATGGATTTCTGACACACTTTTTTTTAAGTACAACACCTTTCCAATTCTCTAGATATGCTGTATGAAAGAAAGAGAGAACTTATACCTAACAATGCTGTTGTCCCATTTCCACAAGTGATATAATGTTACATAAGGAATTTTCAAAGATGACTTGATTATCTAATATTTTAGAATGCAGACACTAGTTAACACTTATCAGGTCTAGGCATTTTCATATTAATTATCTTCCATTACATAATAAGAAATAAACAGTAAAATGTAATTTACAAAACCAGCAGGAGAAATACTGTCTCCATTTTATAAATAAGTTTAGAAAATATGGTACTCAAGAATGTTAGCTAAAATAGCTAATATTTTAATGGGGGGAAATAGCAGAAGATTGGGTGAAAAATGGAATCTGTCTCAGACTTCACAGGTCAAGTGAATGTTTAATCTGTTATTTAAAAAAAATTCTGGGGAATAATATTTTTGTTTTTCTGTTTTGTTTTGTTTTTTTGTGGGGAGAGATGTTGCTAGGAAATAAATGCACCCTTGATAGCAATACCGACTCAGATAATTCCACAGGACAAGTGCCTCTAAGTCAGTGGTTCCCAACCTTTTTTGGGCCATGGACCGGCTTAATGTCAGAAAATATTTTCACGAACCGGCCTTTAGGGTGGGACAGATAAATGTATCATGTGACCGAGACAAGCGTCAAGAGTGAGTCTTAGATGGATATAACAGAGGGAATCTGGTCATTTTTTAAAAATAAAACATTTTTCAGACTTAAATATAAATAAAATGGAAATAATGTAGGTTATTTATTCTTTCTCTGCAGACGAGTACCAAATGGCCCACGAACTGGTGCCATTCCGCAACCTGGGGGGTTGGAGAGTAGTGGTCTCCAAGGACATTTAGTAAATGCTGATCATTTTGAAATTTTTATGCAGAAAATTTCAATTATATTTCTTTCAAATAATATATTTATAAAATAGTAAAATAATCCTTTGGGAGTCAGAATTTTATGTCATCCAAATAAAGCCAGAAGGCACACAATATACTCTTAGAAACATTACATTAAACAAATATGCTGTATATTTTATGCTGATGGAGGAACCTATAATATTTTTATTCAGATATAAACTGGTACTATTATAAAGTATACATAAATGTGCCTATGTGTGTGAGTGTGGTGGTGAGAATAAATATACAATTATATGTTGTATATAAATTTATTAATAACAACTTTTATTTAGAATTTCTTGAAAATGATGCATTAAAATAATGCAATCAAGTTTTGGGAAAATTAGTTAGGTTAATCAATTCAATGTTACTGACATGGTTAACATTATATTCTATTTGGAAGAACAAAAAGAAAAGTATATTTTCTTATAATTGTGCAGAAAAAATGATACAAAGTTTCTTTTTCATACAAGGAAGGTTAATAAAAGACTCAGCTAGAAGAGTTTGTACATACAGACAAAATCACAGTGTTGAAACTTTAGGCGCAAGTATTGTAAGCATTGTCACAAGAGCCTTAGAAACAAGAAGGGTTGTCAGTCCAAAACTGCAATTCATATTTCACTGATAATTATAATAAATTGGTCAAATTCAGTGCAAATATAACTTCTGATAAGCATGTTCCTAAAATATATGTAAAATGAGGTAGATGTTAATTTAATTAGTTGTTTAAAATGTGACAATTTCTCCCCAAAATTCTGGTCTGTCAGATGTTAACAATCATTTTCTTAAATTTAGCAAACTAAATATGACACTGAACAATATTGAATGACACTATTGAGTAGAATAATATGAAATATGGTGTTTGATATTTTATGCAAAATATAAACGTATCCAGACATGAATAATGCATAATATGGAAAGATGACACAAAAATAAAAATACTATTGGTGGAAAATAAAACTTTGGAGAAATGTCACTAACATTATTTTCATAGATTTTCTGCGATGCTAATCCCAGGAGTAAATTTTATATTTCTGCAAGCTGACAACATTTTTAACAGTGGTAAAAAATTCAAGCGGTATCTGTTGAGTGTCTTCTTATTCAAACAAAGGATCTATGAGAAATAAAAGAGGTTTTTCAATTCCTGGTGCTAGCATATTCTCTTACTTCTCATTTTCAGCGAATACATGGGCTTTCTACGTCCTATTTGCAGAAATAACCTGGAGTCCAGTTTTCATCACAGTAATAAACTCACGCAACCACCAATTATATCAGGAAATAGAATTTTTCTGAGTTTGACCTGTGGTAGCTCAGTGGATAAAGCATTGACCTGAAATGCTGAGGTCACTGTTTCAAAACCCCAGGCTGCCTGGTCATGCATGGTACATATGGGAGTTGATACTTCTTGCTCCTCTCCCCTTCTTTTTCTCTCCCTCTTTTCTCTCTAAAATGAATAAAGTCTTAAAAATTGTTTTATTTTAAAGAAATAGAACTTTTGTAGGATTTTATGTGTTCTCAAAACAACTACCCTTCAGAATGTGCTCACTATCATAACGTAGTTTTTCTGTTCTAAACTTCACATAAAGAAGAGCATACTGTGTGTACTGTTTAAATATGGATACTTTTGATGACATTGTGAGGTTAACAAAGATGAATATTTTTGTTCACTTATGTTTCTGTGTGTTATTCTATTTTCTTAATGTACCATAATTTATTTAGCCAGTTTTTTGTGTGTTTTTTTTTGTACTTTTCTGAAGCTGAAAACAAAGAGAGACAGTCAGACAGACTCCCGCATGCTCCCAACCAGGATCCACCCGGCACGCCCACCAGGGGTGAGGCTCTGCCCACCAGGGGGCGATGCTCTGCCCCTCCTGGGCGTCGCTCTGCCGCGACCAGAGCCACTCTAGCGCCTGGGGCAGAGGCCAAGGAGCCATCCCCAGCGCCCGGGCCATCCTTGCTCCAATGGAGCCTTGGCTGCGGGAGGGGAAGAGAGAGACAGAGAGGAAGGAGGGGGTGGGGGTGGAGAAGCAAATGGGCACTTCTCCTATGTGCCCTGGCTGGGAATCGAACCCAGGTCCCCCGCACGCCAGGCTGACGCTCTATCACTGAGCCAACCGGCCAGGGCCTATTTAGCCAGTTTTTAAATATTATTGGCATCTGGATTTTGTCTATTTGGGGGTTATTATGAATACTATTGCTATGATTGTATTTATACATGACTTTTAGTGGACATATGTAAATTATGAGGGAGTTTTAAATTTTAGGGAAATTATTGGTTTACTTATCAAGCATAATAATGTTTCTCTGCTCTATTAAAATTGCTGTTATTCATAGCCAATGTACTCCCAACTGTCATTGTAGTTTTCAACTCTGTTTGATTGTTGTCTTTTACAAGAAATTTTTTCTCATATGTCTACTTATCATTCTAAAGAGAAGATATCAAACTATTATAACATATTTATTATCCATGTCTATGAGTCTAATATTCATATCAACTCTGGACTGTTTTCTATTGATTTATTTTTATTTTCTTCAGGGTCATATTCCCTACTTTTTTGCTTAGTAAGTTTTGACTGGACATCAGACACGTGAATTACATCTTTTAGTGATTTTTTTTTTTCTTGAGCTTTATTCTGGGCACAGTTAAGTTACTTAGAAAATTTAATAATTTTGGATATTCCTTCTAAAAATGTGTTATTGCACATACAAGAATCAACCAATGATGGCCTGAATGGGTGGCACAACAAATCTTTCTCTCCTTTCTATCTTTTCCTTTCTCTTTCCATAAAAATCAATAAAATTTTAAAAAATAAAATAAAAATAAATGTGTTATGTGGAAACAGAGCAATTCTCATTTTTGGATTTGTTATTCCACACAATTGAGTCAAGACCCACCTGAATGCCAGTGGAGCACCTCTTGGATTATTAGGTTTGATTCTGGCTAGTGGGAACAAATCCTTTTCCCAGCCCTGTGTGACCATTGAGAGATGATTTCTCTAGTTCTTTCACATAATTATTTTCCCAGATGGAGGAAGTTTTCTAACATGTATGCACTCATTAGTACTCTGCTAAATTGTTAAATTCTCAGGAGCAGAGAAGGGGTGATATTCTGCATATATATCTTTGTTTGTCTCCATGCAGCTGATTCATTTTTGGGTATGCATACAAAAAATAAGGTTATATAATAAAAACACTTTGCAGTGTGAGTTTTCATTATTGTACACTATGCCTATACTACAACTCATTGTGATTTCATTCTGTAAAAAAAAATCAATATATTTTATTCTATGGGTATTTATTTTAGTATATTTTTATTAAACAACAATAAAATAATTGAGAAAATTATAGTAATTTGCATAACACAAAAGCTCAACTAAAATAGAATGTAAAAAACTGTGGATACTGCAATTAAAGTGCATGCATACCTTTTATATCCATAAGAAATTTGAAAACCCTGTCTGTTATTTGGCTATCAAAATTCTTATGCATTCATAATGAAAACAGAAATGAGCAACAAATATTTTCAAGAAAAAAAATTTCAAAATTAGAATGTTGTCTACCAAATTACTTCTGTAATACTGAGTACATCTAGTCTAAAATTAAAAAATAAAATATATAAAGTTTTATATAAAAACATACTATAATCTTGAATCAGAATTATAATGTGATGTCTTGTTTTATACTTGTATATAAACATGTATACTAACATGTTATCAGAAAAGGATCTTTATTTTGTGCAGTGTAAAATAGAAAAATATGTAAAATAAAAATAAAACTAGAATCCTAACAGTTGGATACTTCTTACATGGATCACTTTCTATATAAACATTTTAAAAATGAATGAGAAAGAATCAGGTTGTCTGAGAGAGATATGATGGCCATGGAGTAGGCAGACGTTCCAACTCCCACATCCTAGAACCAAAGTGGATTACAACTTAATTTTGAGAACATTCATCTTGAAAGACCAACTTTGGACTAAACTAAGAGGATTCTACAGCCAAGTGCCACCAAAGAACCCACACTAAGACTGGTAGGGAAGGCAGAAACACGAAAAAGGTTGCCCCACTCCCAAGAGCCAGCAGCCGCCGGGAGGGACTCTCACCATAGAGAGGAGTGCCCAGCGAGTTGTGGGTTGTGGGTCCTCAGCCCCAGAACTGGAGCACAAGCCTAGAGCCCTGGAGCCTGGAAGGGGCAAACGGACTGTATTTGGCTGAGAAAGAAGCCTAGATACTTTTTGAGAGGAGGAGACAGAACTTTGGACCCAGGCTCCATATTAAAGGGACCGCACAGAAAGCCTCGCTCACAGACACCTGCCTGGGGCTTCAGGACCAGAGAGCTCTGGGACAACTGGAGTTGCCAGGGGGGATTGTGGTCACAGAGGCACAGGGGGAGAAACTTTGAGGGATGGACACGCTAACCCTTAGGCTAAGTGAAATCTAAAGTGAACATTTTCTTTGGAGCAGCAACATCAGCAAAGGGGAAGAAATTCCCCGCCCACCAGAGGCTCTCCTGCTCCAGTAAGAACAAAGAGGTGCTTAGAGGCAAGCAGCAGGTTAGGGACACACGTAGTGAGTGCTGGGATCTGAGCTACACTGCTCCCCACCCCCTGCTGCTGAGTGCTCGCTGGGAGCGGGCAGGCTGGTGGAGGCAGCGAAGGCAGCGAATGCAGCTGCAGGAGCCAGGGATAAGCAAGTGCGCAAGGGCCTGCTCACAAAGGTGGAATCCACGGCAGCCACTGTAGAGGTCAGAGCGAGCATGCAAGCCTGCCCCCAGCGTGAGTTTGGGTGACTGTGGAGGTGGTGCAAGTGGTCGCGAGCTGTTCGCCCACGGAGGCAAGAGCAGAGCCAGAGGCACGATGGATGCTGGGGAGGTCCAAGCTCGCATGCAATCCCACCTTCCTTTGAAGGCGGAAGGGGTCTGGACAACAGTGGAGGGGTCCCATCAGTATCATGCAGGCCCGCCTACAGAGGCCACACAGCAGCTGCGGAGGTCTGGGCTGGAAAACAATCATGCCTGTGGTGTGGACCTGGCCCTGGCGGCGGCTGAGGCCCAGTCGACAGCAGTAGCAGTCCAAACGGGTGCACACAGGCCGCAGGCGGAAGCAGAGGCCAGGGCAGCAAGCTGCGGAGGTCTGAGCTTGTACGCAATCCAGCCCCAGGCATGAACCTGCCCTTGGCGGCCATTGGGGCCTGGGTGACCTCTTGGGCAGTCCAAGCGGGTGCGTGCAGTCTCACCAGGGGCAGCGGAAGCCTCTGCAGCTGCGGAGTCAGGCTGGCAGCAGCAGCGCCCAAGCCAAACACCTGAGGCAGGAATAGCGGTGGCAGGTGGCTGGCAGACAGACCACACATCAGGAGCACACAGGTCACACCAATTGGACCCCTGAGACCACACCCTGTGAGTGCTGAAAAAGAGAAAAATAATAATAAAATAAATAAAAAGTTTGGATAGAAAGACATTTGAGGCTAAGGACAAGCCACATCCAATACCATACCTAATCACTGAATTACAATACTGAGCCCAACCAGTAGGCAGCAATAAGAAGCAGCAGAAAGTAGATATCAGGGGAACTTGAACTTTTAAAGGAACTTCCCTCAGGCTAAGAGTAAATAAAAGCTAGCCTAGAAGTACAGCTGGCATTTAAAATGGCACCTGAGCCCAGCAGAGGCAGCCACATGATCTGAATTGCCTATAGCTCCAAAAAGGTTGATAAGAGCCAGTTATAGGCAGTGACTCCCACTGATCTGCTCCTGGCTCTGGCCAGGGAAGTCCACTGCAGGCACATCCAGTGGCCATAGATGAAGAACATCAGCTCAGGAATTAACAACCCTTGTTCGAGTGGTAGCCTAAGGAAGGTCTGCTCACTGCTGACCAAGCTAAGACATAGAAAACGCCAACACAAATAGCAAAAAAAATAGTGATAGCAGATAAGTAGTCCACAGCAGATTACAAACAACAGCTGATGCCAACCCAATAAGACCTAGAAACAACAAAACTAAAAATTGGAGGAAGACAATAACAACCCTAGACTCAGCTAGCTACACAAACAACACACCCAAAATAAGAGTGTACACCCAGACAAAATGGGAAGACAAAGAAATGCAATCCAAATGAATGAACAAGAGAAATCCCCAGAAAAAAATTGAGTGATATGGAAATAACCAAATTTCCAATAATGATTGTTAGGATGCTCAAAGATCTTAGAGCAAAAATGGATGGACATAAAGAGCACCTAAATAAAAAGATAACAAGCATCAAAAAGAACATTGAAATTATTTTAAAAAAACAGACAGAAATGACAAACACAATATCAGAAATGAATACTACACTAGAAGGAATTAAAAGCAGGCTGGATGAAGCAGAGGATCGAATCAGTGACTTAGAGGACAAGATAAGTAAAAGAATGGAAGCAGAACATCAAAAAGAAAAAAGGATCAAAAAGTCTGAGGAAATTCTAAGAGAGCTCTGTGACAACTTGAAGAGAACAATATCCACATAATAGATGTTTCTGAAGGAGAAAAGGAAGAACAAGGGATAGAGAATTTAATTGAAGAAATTATAGCTAAAAATATCCCTAAATTGATGCAGAAAACAGTCACACAGGTTAAAGAAGCAGAGAGAACCCCATTAAAAAAGAACCCAAAGAGACCCACATCAAGATACATTATAATCAAAATAACAAAGCTAAGAGATAAAGAAAGAATACTAAAAGCTGCAAGAGAAAAAGAATCAATCACCTACAAAGGAGCCCCCATAAGGATGACATCTGACTTCTCAATAGAAACACCTGAGGCCAGAAAGGAATGGCAAGAAATATTAAAAGTAATGCAGAACAGAAACCTACAACCAAGACTTCTTTATCCTGCAAGGCTATTGTTTAACATTGGAGAAATAAAATCTTCCCAGAAAGAAAAAAAAAAAAGAAAAGAAAAAAGAAACTCAAGGAATTCATCACAAACAAACAAGGCTGCAAGAAAGAACAAAGGTGGGGGGGGGGAGAATTCTAATAAAACAGGAATGTAGATTTAAAGAGTAAAATAGCAATAAAAAGATACATATCAATAATAATCTTAAATGTAAATGGTTAAATGCTCCCATCAATAAACATAGGGTAGCTGAATGGATAAGAAAACAGGATGCTTACATATGCTGTCTACAAGAGACACACCTCAAAACAAAAGATACATATAGACTGAAAGTAAAAGGCTGGAAAAAAATATTTCATGCAAATGGAAATAAAAAAATAGATTGGGTAGCAATACTGATATCTGAAAAAATAGACTTTAAAATAAAGGCTATAGTAAGAGATAAAGAAGGTCACTACATAATGATAAAGGGAACAATCCAACAGGAAGAGATAACAATTATAAATATCTATGCACCTAAGTAGGAGCAGCTAAATATATAAAGCAGACTTCGATGGACATAAAGGGCGAGATCAACAGCAATACTATAACAGTAGAGGATTTCAATATCCCACTAACATCACTGGATAGACCCTCAAGAAAGAAAATTAACAAAAAAACAGCAGAATTAAAGGACACACTGGATCAACTGGATTTAATACATAGCTTCAGAACCTTTCACTCTAAAGCAGCAGAGTATACATTCTTTTCAAGTGCTCATGATATATTCTCTAAGATAGACCATATATTAGGGCATAAAATGAGTCTCAACAAACTTAAGAAGATTGAAATCATATCGAGTATCTTCTCTGCCCACAATGGCATAAAACTAGAAATCAACTCAACTAAAATAGAAAAACTGAAAAAAGCCCTGGCCAGTTGGCTCAGTAGTAGAGCGTCGGCCTGGCGTGCAGAAGTCCCGGGTTCCATTCCCAGCCAGGGCACACAGGAGAAGCACCCATCTGCTTCTCCACCCCTCCCCCTCTCCTTCCTCTCTGTCTCTCTCTTCCCCTCCCGCAGCCGAGGCTACATTGGAGCAAAGATGGCCCGGGCGCTGGGGATGGCTCCTTGGCCTCTGCCCCAGGCGCTAGAGTGGCTCTGGTCACAGCAGAGCGAAGCCCCGGAGGGGCAGAGCATCGCCCCCTGGTGGGCAGAGCGTCGCCCCTGGTGGGCGTGCCGGGTGGATCCCGGTCAGGCGCATGCGGGAGTCTGTCTGACTGTCTCTTCCTGTTTCCAGCTTCAGAAAAATACAAAAAAAAAACAAAACTGAAAAACACTCAAACACTTGGAAACTAAACAGCATGTTATTAAATAACAAATGGGTCAACAATGAGATCAAAGAAGAAATAAAAAACATCCTTGAAAAAAATAAAAATGTGCATAAAACAACTCAAAATTTATGGGATAGAGCAAAAGCAGTCCTGAGAGGGAAATTCATAATATTACAGGCATTTCTTAAGAAGCTAGAAAAAGCTCAAAGAAAAAACTTAACCTTGCAATTAAAAGAACTAAAAAAAGAACAGCAAGTAAAGCCCAGAGAAAGTAGAAGGAAGGAAATAATAAAGAACAGATAAAAAATAAATGACATATAGACTATAAAACACTACAGAGGATTAATAAAACCAAGAGCTGGTTCTTTGAAAAAGTAAACAAGATTGATGAACCCTTAGTCAGACTCACCAAAAAAAAAAAAAAAAAAAGACTCAAATAAATAAAATTAGAAGTGAGAGTGGAGAAGTTAAAACTGACAAAGCAGAAATACAAAGGTTTGTAAGAAAATACTATGAAGAACAGTATGTCAAAAAAGTAAATCACAAAGGTGAAATGGACAAATTCCTGAAAAACTATAATCTTTAAAAAATTAATCTGGCTTGACAAGGCAGTGGTACAGTAGATAGAGTATTGGACATGGATGCAGAGGATCCAGGTTTGAGACCTTGAGGTCGCCAGCTTCAGTTCGGGCTCATCTGGTTTCAGCAAAGCTCACCAGCTTGGTCCCAAGGTTGCTGGCTCAAGAAAGGGGTTACTTGGTCTGCTGCAGCCCCACAGTCAAGACACATATGAGAAAGCAATCAATGAGCAACTAAGATGTTGCAATAAAAAACTAGTGATTGATACTTCTCTTTTCTCTCCATTCCTGTCTGTCTATCCCTATCTATCCCTCTCTCTGGCTCTCTCTCTCTGTCATTGTAAAAAAAAATCAATCTGGAAGAATGAGAGAACCTAAATAGACTGATTACAACAAATGAGATCAAAACAGTTATCAAAAAACTCACAAAAAACAAAAGCCTTGGACCAGATGGCTTCACAGGCAAATTCTACCAAACATTCAAAGAACAAACTTCTATCCTTCTCAAGCTATTTTAAAATTTTTAAGAGAAGGAAGAACTTCCAAGATTCTTTTATCAGGCAAGCAAAATTCTGATTCAAAAAAACAGGCAAAGACAGGACACACACACACACACACACACACACACACACACACACACACAAATATAGGCCAATATCCCTGATTAATTTAGATGTTAAAATTTTCAACAAAATATTACAAACCAGATACAGCAGTACCTGAAAAAAAATTATACATCATGATCAAGTGAAATTTTTCTGCGGAGGCAAGGCTGGCACAATATTCACTAATCAATAAATATGATTCATCACATAAACAAAAGGAAGTTTAAAAATCACATGATAATATCAATAGATGAAGAAAAAGCATTTGATAAAATCCAGCAACAATTTATAATAAAAATTCTCAGCAAAGTGGAAATAAAGGGAACATACCTCAACATGATAAAGGCCATCTATGACAGACCCACAGCTAAAATCATACTTAATGGGCAAAAATTAAAAGCAATCCCTTTAAGATCAGGACAAGGCAGGGGTGCCCCCTTTCACCACTCTTATTCAACATAGTTCTGGAAGTCCTAATCACAGCAATTAGACAGGAAGAAAAAATAAAAGGCAAACAAATTGGAAAAGAAAGAGTAAAACTATCATTATTTGCTGATGATATGATATTGTACATAGAAAACCCTAAAGTCTCAGTAAAAAAAAAAAAATACTGGCCTTCATAAATGAATTCAGCAAGGTGGCAGGATATAAAATTAATACAGAATTCAGAAATCAGAGGCATTTTTATATACCAACAATGATCTGTCTGAAAGAGAAATTAAGAAAACAATTCTCTTCACTACTGCAACCAAATAAACAAACTACCTAGGAGTAATATAACCAAAGAGGTTAAAGATTTATACTCGGAAAATTATAAAACATTGATAAAAGAAATCAAAGAAGATACAAACAAGTGGGATCATATACCGTGTTCATGAATAGGAAGAATAAATATCATTAAAATGTCTATATTACCCAAAGCAATTTATAAATTCAATTCAATTCCTATTAAAATACTAAGGACATACTTCAAAGATATAGAACAAATATTCCAAAAATTCATATGGAGCCAAAAAAGAACACGAATTTCCTCAGCAGTCTTGAAAAAGAGAATAAAGTGGGAGGAATCACACTTCCTGATATCAAGTTATATTACAAAGCCATTGTACTCAAAAAAGCCTGGTACTGGCATAAGAACAGGCATATAGATCAATGGAACAGAACAGAGAACCCAGAAATAAACCCATACCTTTATGGACAATTGAAATTTGACAAAGGTGGTAATACCATACAGTGGAGTAAAAACAGCCTCTTTAAAAAATGGTTTTGCTAAAATTGGACAAGTACATGCAAAAAATTAAAACTAGACCACCAATTTACACCATTCACAAAAATAAACTCAAAATGGATAAAAAACTTAAGTGTAAGTCATGAAATCATAAGCATCCTAGAGGAAAACATAGGAAATAAGCTCTCCGACATAACTCAGAGCAATATATTTGCTGATTTATCTCCATAGATAAGGGAAATAAAGGACAGGTTAAACAAATGGGACTATATCAAACTAAAAAGCTTTTGCACAGCTAAAGAAAATATGAACAAAATAAAAACGCAAACCACACAATGGGAGAACATTTTTGAAAATATGTCTGGCCCTGGCTGGTTGGCTCAGCGGTAGAGCGTCGGCCTGGCGTGCGGGGGCCCCGGGTTCGATTCCCAGCCAGGCCACATAGGAGAAGCGTCCATTTGCTTCTCCACCCTCCCCCCTCCTTCCTCTCTGTCTCTCTCTTCCCCTCCCGCAGCCAAGGCTCCATTGGAGCAAAGATGGCCCGGGCGCTGGGGATGGCTCCTTGGCCTCTGCCCCAGGCGCTAGAGTGGCTCTGGTCGCAGCAGAGCGATGCCCCGGAGGGGCAGAGCATCGCCCCCTGGTGGGCGTGCCGGGTGGATCCCGGTCGGGCGCATGCGGGAGTCTGTCTGACTGTCTCTCCCCTTTTCCAGCTTCAGAAAAATACAAAAAAAAAAAAAAAAAAAAAAAAGAAAATATGTCTGATAAGGAGTTAATAACTAAAATTTATAAAGAACTTGTAAAATTCAACACCAGGAAGACAAACAATCCAATCAAAAAATGAACAAAATTAATGAATAGACACTTCTCCAAAGAGGTCATACAGAGGCGAATAGGCATATGAAATAATGTTCAACATCATTAATCATTAAAGAAATGGAAATTAAAACTACAATGAGATACCACCTCACACCAGTCAAAATGGCACTCATTAACAAAACAACACATAATAAGTGCTGGCAAGAATATGGAGAAAAGGAAACCCTCCTGCACTGCTGGTAGGAATGCAGACTGGTGCAACCACTGTGGAAAACAATATGGAGATTCCTCAAGAAATTAAAAATGAAACTGCCTTTTGACCCAGCCACCCCACTTTTAGAAATATATCCCAATATATACACCACATCAATGATTCAAAAGGAGAAATGCATCCTCATGTTTATGGCAGCATTGTTTACAATAGCCAAGATCTGGAAACAGCCCACATGTCCGTCAGTGAACAAGTGTATTAAAAGCAGTGGTACATATACACAATGGAATATTATGAGACCATGAAAAAGAAGGAAATCTTACTTTTTGCGACAACATGGATGCACCTGGAAACTATTATGCTAAGTGAAATAAGCCAGGCAGAGAAAGAAAAATATATGACTTTACTCATTTGAAAAATCCTATGAACAATATCAACTGAGGAACAGAATAGAGACAGAGGTGGGATCAAAAGGCCCAGAGGAAAAATGGATAGAGGGAAAAGGGATGATAGGATGGGATGAAAGCAGAAAAGCAAAACATGGGGGAGGGTGTTGCAGGGAGAAGGGCAAGGGGGATGTGGTGGGAAACATGAGGGAGAGGTGGAGGTATTCAGGGGACACTAGAATCTATGTACAAACAATAAGTTAAATAAAATAAAATTTTAAAAAATTAAAAATAAAATGATAATACAACCATTTAAGTAGTGTTTTATATCTAAGTTTATTAAAATGGAACAATTTTGAAATTATACGATATAAATAAAAGGAAAAGAAACATTAAATATAGTAGTTATAATGCAATAGTATTTTAAACAAAATTTCATGGTGGTTTATATATGTATATGCATGTATATGTGTATTTGCAAATAAAGATACCTACAAAAATGGTCATCAAATAATTAGCTTGCAAAATTAATGAGTATTTTTTATATTAGCTCATATTGTTTTTGGATTATTAACTATAAAATACATAAATCACTTTTTTAATCAGAGAAAACAATAATAAAACTAGATAAGTTAAATAAAATAAATCTCAATGTGTTTTCAATAGACATAAAAATTCCTAATAACTGTGTTATTAGTAAGTTTATTTCTTTTAAACTATTTTGGGTCTGACTAGGTAGTTCAGTTGGTTAGAGTATCATTCCAATATGCCAAAGTTGTGGGTTTGATTGATTCCTGGCCATAAAACATATAAGAATTAATCAATAAATGCATAAATAAGTGGAGAAACAAACTCATGATTCTCTCTCCTTCTCTCTAAATTTTTAAAATTAAAAAATAAAACTTTCTTGTTTAAATAATAATTTGTGGCCCTGGCCGGTTGGCTCAGCGGTAGAGCGTCGGCCTGGCGTGTGGAAGATCCGGGTTCGATTCCCGGCCAGGGCACATAGGAGAAGCGCCCATTTGCTTCTCCACCCCCCCCCTCCTTCCTCTCTGTCTCTCCCTTCCCCTCCCGCAGCCAAGGCTCCACTGGAGCAAAGATGGCCCGGGCGCTGGGGATGGCTCCTTGGCCTCTGCCCCAGGCGCTAGAGTGGCTCTGGTTGCGGCAGAGCGATGCCCCCTGGTGGGCAGAGCATCGCCCCTGGTGGGCATGCCGGGTGGATCCCGGTCGGGTGCATGTGAGAGTCTGTCTGACTGTCTCTTCCCATTTCCAGCTTCAGAAAAATACAAAAATAAATAAATAAATAAAAATAAAATAAAATAAATAAATAAATAATAATAATTTGTACTTGTTTTATAATTGGATATTACAATATTTGAGCCAATTCACAATTATCTTCCTTGATTAGTAAATTTCATATTTTAAAATATATGCTAATGAAGAAATAGGAATTTTTTTCTTTTCCAAAGTTAAACATTTTTATTACTCAACTTTTTAATGTGTATGTTATTCTGAATTTTGTTCAAGGCATAAGTTAGCTGTGTCAGAAAATACCAGATACAAAATTCCTGTACAGCCATTTACAGACGTGTTTCTAAAGTTATATGAAATCAAGATACAAATAAATCAAAGTATACTAGTTGCAATTTTTACTTTATTATTTAATTTATGTACATAATTTAAATTTTTTTAAAAGGATGACCTTATACTCTCTCTCCAATTTCTTGTGTTCAATCAACCAGTAATGATCCTCTTAAGAAACTATGTCATATACATACATATACAAACAGTGCAAACACATACACAAACACATACATAATCTTTACCACCATTTTTAAAACATATTTTGCCTATTTGTATCTTCTTTTTTTGTGTTAATATATTATTCAGAATGTTTTATCTTAGTATATAAAGTATCTTCAAATTATTTCACTCTTAAAAATATGTCAATATATTATATTTAACTTGCATTTTCTAATGAATGTTGAGGTTGTTTCTACTTATTTGCTATTACATTTTATAATGACCAACCTTGAACACACACATTTGCATTAACTTTATACTTGTTATACAAACCAGTTCAGGGTACACCATCGGAGCAGATAATTTCATTAAAATTTACAACACATTGAGGCATCTTAGAAAAGTGTTTATCACAATAAATATTCTTCCAATTAGTGTTAAAAATTATGATTGGTTTTTAACAAAGTATTTGTTCATAACACTTCCTGGAAAACTAAGTTTCCTGCTAGACTATGATGAATAGTTTCCCAGATAATACAATACTTTTCATATTTCTCAATTTAATCATTAACCAGTTTATCAAATTTAACTCAGAGCTTGGACTTTTAAGTGAGGAACTCCTACTTGTCATGCAGAGAGTTTTGTTACATTTTATGAAATAGCTCTTGTGTAATATCTAAAATATTCCTATAAAAAATAGGAGTTTTTTTTTTATTTTCTAGACCCACTTATGAGTCTATTTTCCACTCATAACCTTTTCTTTATTTATTATTAGACCCGAACCATTCTGAAAATTAATGTAATTAAAAATGTAATTTGATTGGACTAAAGAGCTAATCTCCTACTCTGAAAAGTTGCAGTGACAGTAATGCATTAGTGACTGTAGATAATAGAGGTAAAATCAATAGCTATATAACTGCAAGTTTAGCTTTTTTATGTTTTCCTAATTTTGAACAATGACCACACATTTGTATTCAGGTGACATAATTATGCATACAGATGTAGATTTCATTTTAGAAAAAAGCATCGCTTGACCTGTGGTGGTGCAGTGGGTTAAAGCATCAACTTGGAAGACTGAGGTTGCTGATTTGAAACCCTGGGTTTGTCTGGTCAAGGCACATATGGGAGTTGATGCTTCCTGCTCCTCCCCCTTGTCTATTTCTCTCTTTCTCCCCCTCTCTCTCTCCTCTCTGAAAATTGAATAATTAAAGTCTTAAAAAAAAGCATCAATATATATTATATGCAATATAAAAGCAACAAAATAGAGATATTTTCTAATTTCTTGACTCATGATAATAATCAAAATATATTCATGAATGTGTGTTTAGTTCTAGAGATGTTCTTGAGTGACAAGGACACATTGTCCTCTGACTTTTTGGCCAAAAACATTATTTAAACATTAATGTGATTAAGTTTCAGAGGCCAGAAATTGGTTGTTCATGATAATAAACATAAGATAGGTTTAGAAATAAGGATTTAATATTCTGAAGGGAACATATACATCTGATTTTTTAATCATAAATAACCTTTTGAAAATTGATTAGAATAGTGGAGGTACAGATTTATTTGTTGAGAAATATGTAGTATAAGTTAAATTCTGCCATGATAATTGGAAAGGCATACTTTGTTTCTGAGATAAATTCATAAAGATTGCACACACCTTTATTTAGATAAATAAGAGGGATATTAATGAAGTATCCTTAGGAGTAGTATTAAAATTAATATTATCATATACTTTACTTTTTGGGGGGGAGTTTTTTGATAACTGTTTCAATTTCATTTGTTGTAATCGGTCTGTTTAGGTTTTCTGATTCTTCTAGATTGAGTTTTGGAAGATTATATGTTTGTAGGAATTTATCCATTTTTCCCTAGGTTGTCCAGTTTTTTGGCATACAGATCTTCATAGTATTTTCTTACAATCCTTTGTACAATTTTTGTGGGCTGTTTTTTTTTTGTTTTTTTTGTTGTTTTTTTTTAGAATACAACATATTTTATTTTATTTTATTATTTTTATTTTTCTGAAGCTGGAAACGGGGAGAGACAGTCAGACAGACTCCCGCATGCGCCTGACCGGGATCCACCCAGCACGCCCACCAGGGGGCGATGCTCTGCCCCTCCGGGGGGTCGCTCTGTTGTGACCAGAGCCACTCTAGCGCCCGGGGCAGAGGCCAAGGAGCCATCCCCAGTGCCCAGGCCATCTTTGCTCCAATGGAGCCTCGGCTGTGGCAGGGGAAGAGAGAGACAGAGAGGAAGGAGAGGGGGAGGGGTGGAGAAGCAGATGGGCGCTTCTCCTGTGTGCCCTGGCCGGGAATCGAACCCAGGACTTCTGCACGCCAGGCTGACACTCTACCACTGAGCCAACCGGCCAGGGCCTGTGGGCTGTCAGTTTTTAATTTTCCACTTTCATTTCTAATTTTATTTATTTGAATCCTCTTTCTTTTTTTCTTGATGAGTCTGGTTAAAGGTTTATCTATCTTGTTTACCTTTACAAAAATCCAGCTCTTGTTTTCATTGATCTTCTGTATTTTTTTTAGCCTCTATATCATTTATTTCTGCTCTGATATTTGTTATTTACTTCCATCTACTTCCTCTGAGCTTTATTTGTTGTTATTTTTTTTTAGTTCTTTTAGATGTGGGGTTAAGTTGTTTTTGAGATTTTTCTTGCTCTTAAGGTATTCTTATAATGCTATGAACTTCCCTTTCAGGACTGCTTTTGCTGTGTCCCTTAAATTTTTGGTTCTTGTATGTTCATTTTTATTTGTTTCAAGGAAATTTTTTATTTCTTCCTTGATCTCATTATTAACCCACACATTATTTAATAACATGCTATTTAGCCTCCAACCATTTGAATGTTTTTCAGTTTTTCTATTGTAGTTGATTTCTAGTTTCATAATATTGTGATCAGAGAAGACACTTCATATGATTTTAATCTTCTTAAATTTATTGAGACTCATTTTGTGTTCTAACATATGTTCTTTCCTAGAAAATGTACCATAAGCGCTTGAATAGAATATATATTTTTCTGCTTTGGAGTAAAAGATTCTGAATATATCTATTAAATCTAGTTAATCTAGTGTGTCTTTTAAGACCATTGTTTCTTTAATTTTTTTTTTCTTGAGGATCTATTTACTTATGTTATTGGGGTATTAAAATCCCCTACTATTATAGTATTGTTACTGATCTCACCCTTTATGTCCATCAAAATCTGCTTTATATAATAGGTGCTCGTATATTAGGCTCATAGATATGATATTTACAATGGTTATAACCTCCTGTTGGATTGCTCCCTTTATCATTATGTAGTGACCTTCTTTATTTCTTACTATAGCCTTTGTTTTAAAGTCTATTTTGTCAGATATAATTATTGCTACCCCAGCTTTTCTTTAATTTCCATTTACATGAAATACTTTTTTTTATCCCTTCACATTCAATTTATGTGTATCTTTTGTTCTGAGGTGTGTCTCTTGGGTCAGCATATGTATGGGTCCTGTTTTCTTATCCACATAGCTATGCTATGTCTTCTGATTGGAACATTTAATCTATTTACATTTAATGTTATTATTGACATGTAATTGTTTATTGCCATTTTATTCTTTAAATTAACAATCCTTTTCTCTCTCTCTCTCTCTCTCTCTCTCTCTTTTTTACAACAGGCCTCTTAACATTTCTTGCAGTACTGGTTTGGTTGTAATGAATTCTTGAGTATGTTTTTGTCTGGAAAGCTTTTTATTTCTCCTTCAGTTTAAAATGATAGCCTTGCTGAATAAAGAAGTCTCGGTTGTAGGTTTTGCTTTGCATCACTTTGAATATTTCTTGGCAATTCCTTCTGTGCCTTAAGTGTTTCTGTTGAGAAGTCAGATGTCATCCTTATGGGGGTTCCTCTGTTGGTAATTAACTGCTTTTCTCTTGCAGCTTTTAGTATTCTTTGTCTCTTAACTTTGGCACTTTAATTATAATGTGTTTTTTTGGAGGCTTCTTTGGGTTTCTTGTTAATGGAACGCTCTGTGCTTTTTGAACTTTTGTGACTTTTTCTATCATCAAATTAGGAACATTTTCAGCTATGATTTCTTCAAACTGGTTCTCTATTCCTTGTTCGTTCTCTTCTCCTTTAAGAACCCCTATGATGTGGATGTTGTTTATCTTCATGTTGTCCCAGAGCTCTCTTAGAGTTTCCTCAGATTTTTTGAGCCTTTTTTCTTTTTGCTGCTCTACCTCCATGCTTTCATTTATCTTGTCCTCTAAATTTCTGATTTGATTCTCTGCTTTATCCAGTCTGCTCTTAATTCCTTCTAGTGCAGTCTTCATTTCTGGTATTATATTTGTCATTTCTTACTGGTTTTTTTTAATGATTTCAATGTCCTTTTTGATGCTTTCTATCTCTTTATTTAGGTGCTTATTATGTCCATCCATTGTTGCTCTAAGATCTTTGAGCATCTCAAATACCATTGTTTTAAACTCTGCATCTGATATTTTGGTTATTCTATCTCATTCAATTCTTTTTCTGGGGATTTCTCCTGTTTATTCATTTGGGTCACATTCCTCTGCTCATTTTTTCTGTGTATTACATAGTGCTGTCTGACTTTAATATGTTTGTGTGGTCTTTATGAAAAAGATGGGCTCAGTGGTACTGTTCTCCACCCTACTTGTTTTCTTTCTTCTAGGAATGTTTCTTGAGGGTACTATTTTCTCTCTTATTGTATGTATTAGATGCAGTAGGTCTTTTTATGGGTACATTTATCACTTCAGGCTGGATGACTCTAAGGGTCAACTTTGATTGTGTGTATTACACCCTGTGCAATGTCTGTCCTGTTGGGCATATTTATTCTCCACAGTGCCTGCTAGATTCCACCTATGGGTATGCTGCTTGTGTATATAGTTGAGTCTAGGGTTGGTGCTGTCTGCCACCCAGTACCAGTAGTGTTGGCTCTTGTTCTTCTTGGGTTGTAACCTGCTGTGGGCTAGCAGTCTGCAGCTACTGCACTTTTTGCTTTTTATGTCTGCATTTTCTGTGTCTGAGTACTATGCAAAAGGCCAACCTTTGTATATGGATCAGCTTCCTCCTGCTTAGAGATGACAACAGCTTTGTAAAAGCCCAATCTCTATAAGATTTGTCTCCACTTTTCAGCTGCTCCTCCTCCTCTTGCAGCTGCCTGGTCTTTCCATAGAGTCTTCTGTAGTAAGACTGTAGTGTGGGCTCAGACTGGGCTCTCCCAACCAACCTTATACAGGTTGCACACTTGTTGGGTTAGGGCAATTGAGGTTGTGCTTAGAACGTTTGTGGGACCCCCTACATCAGGAGTCTCTTGATCAGGAGCTCAGTACGGGAAATGTGACCCCTACTCCAGAGTTTGATCTTTCAGCCACTGCTGGATACTCAAATTTTGTTTCTCCCCACCAAGGTGAGCAGCAGGTTCAGACTGAGTGTGGCTGACAGTCACCTCTGCAGAAGTTCTTTTAGCTGTTGAGGCCCTAGTCTCAGTGATGAAGACTGAGAGAGTCTTCTCCTGGTGCTGACTGTGCCCCTCCCAAAGGTGGCTAAGCCCCTGGACCAGACCAAATAATAGACTCACAGGGACCCACACTTTAAATGTCCATGCTCCAAGCCTCTCTCCCTTCCCCCTGTGGAATCTAGACTAGCAGGACAGAATATCCAGTGACCAGACCGACTGACTGTGAAGCTCCACCGTACCCAATGCACATGAGCCACTGTGCCGGTGCTGACAACAGAGAGTGGAACTTGTCTCAGCTGGGCCAGATGTGAGAAGCTTTTCTTTAGGATAGAACTTTAGTTAAGATTGTTATGTCCTGAATCAATGCTTTCCACAGCTGGCCCCTGTATGTTCCAGCCCTGGCCTCCCAAGCAAGAGCCTTGCATAGACCAGTGGAAGACACTGCCCATGACTGGCCCTCAGCAACCTTTTTGAAGCTACAAGCAATTTAGAGTTTGTGACTGACTTTTCTGGGCTGAGGAAATAGAAAACTACACTCCTAAACTGGATGGTGGTTGTGGCCTCTGAGACTCAGAGGTGTGGTCTGCACCCTCTCTGGACAGTTTCAGCTGAGTTTCTTGTGAGGTGGAACCACTAGTCATAGACTCTAGAGAGTATTGGGGGAAGCTCCTGTCTCAGCACCAGAAAACTGAGTCACTGACATGCCCCCTATTTCCTGGCTTCTCAGAATGACCTGTTGCCATCCCGGGGTAGGAGAGACTCCTGAAGGTGAAACATCCCCAGGCTGATGCTGCACAAAGGGAATGCTCCTCCCAAGAAGATGACAACTGCAGTACTAGAGAATGATTCAACACAGGGGTTCCGCTCACCATCCTCCACAGTGTCATTCCCTGGTCCTCCAACTTTACACTCTTCTCTTGCAATGCCAGTCTTCTCAGCTCTCTCCTGCCAGAGCTCCGGGTAAGTGGCTGTGAACTAGGTTTTCTATGCGGGCCTTTTAAAACAGAGTCTGCATCTGAGAGGTGTGTCTCTTTCTCGTGGCCAGAAACCCAGCTCTTTTCACAGCTAAATGCTGTCTGGGTGTCTCTTCTAGGCTCTGGGGCTCTAGGCTGGGGCTCTGGTCTTGGGGCTGAGGACCCACACTTCTCAGGGTAACCCACCTCATCATGAGAGTCCCTCCAGGCCTTTGCTCACTCCTGGGAGTGGGGCAGCTCTTTCCACGTTTGATCCCTTCCTACCAGTCTCAATGTAGCTTCTTTGGTGATCTTTGGTTATAGACTCCTCTTAGTTTATTCCAAAATTGGTTTTTTAAGATGATTGTTTTTAAATTAAGTTGTAATCCACTTTGGTCCTGGAGGTGGCAGTTGGAACGTCTGCTTAATCTGTCACCATCTTTCTTCTCCTCAAAAATTCCATGTTTTTAAACTGCATTTATATCCAAAAATATGTAATATTTATTTACTTATTTGAGAGAGAGTGTGAGAGAGAGACAGGCAGATAGAGAGAGGAAGGAGAGAGATGAGAAGCATCAACTCATAGTTGTATTACTTTAGTTGTCCATTGATTGGTTCTCATATATGCCTTGACTGGGGGTTCAAGTCAGTGACTTTTGGACTCAAGCTTGTGACCCTGTGCTCAACTGGCAAAGCTGTTCTTAAGATGGTTACCTTAGAGCTTTGAACCTGAGAGAGACCTCAGTATTCCAAGCTGATGTTCTATCCATTGTGCCACCACCCATCAGGCAATTTTTTTCTATTTAAAATATACTAAAAACAAAATTTAAATCAGGCATTAAAGTAAAAAATGATTGTCATGAGATATATGTTTTGAGTCATATAATTGTTTTTTTTAATATATGCCTTTGATATATGTTTTAAGTTATATATGGATAGTTGTTTTTTAAAAGTATATACTTTGAAAGTGGCTTACTAAAAAATTGCATTTACTGTAATATAGGGTCTCACTGTATTAAGAATACAAAAATACAGTCATAGGTAACAGAATCTGTATTTTTATTAATATTTAAAACAGAAACAACATGCCATTACATTGCAACACAAAAACTAGTTAATAATGAAATAGAATTATCAATATTAGAAACCTAAATGGTGTCAATCAATAGTAGAGTTGTTTTTATTGATCCATTTATCAATGAACATCCATTAAATTTGTTGAATGATTTTAATGATTTAAAAATTTCTTACACAGTTAACAAAATATAATAGTATTGATTCTTATCACTATATTGTAAAAGCCCAAATATAATGACTAATATGTTTTTACATTTTTTCTCTCAACTAAGCAGGGAAAGAAAGACAATTTTACTACTTTACAGAACAGTCCCTGAGTGATACTTCCCAGGAAAAAATATTCCTTATTATACATATGTATCAGTAATAAAATGGTTATATTTACAATGTTTAACTGCAACATAGGCTAAAATTAGCACAAAAACGACAACAATTATATTGTGTGGCATAAATTTTTATAGGCTAAAAAAATAAACCAAATACTCATTAAGCAAAACAATTTTAGATCTTTGAAGTTTATAAAGAGGAAAATGAAGGGAGAAGTTGGACCTCCTGAGTAGCTCTCAGCCTCCTTTTTCTTGTTTCTCAGGAAACTAGCTTTCCACTCTCTGACTACCCTTTCATCATCATAACTGAGGCAGATGTGTTGCAAGAAATGCTTAGTCTCTTCAGGACAAACCCTACCACAATTATTGCCTCTATTCCTACAATGACAGTGAGTATTGAGCATGCCTCTAGTGTATGGTTCAGGTCTCCCCTCATGTCAACATCCATGGGACCCTGCCAGGGGTCCACAAGCCAAAAACTATTTTCATAATACTACTAACACTTTATTTTCCCTGTTTGATCTTATTTAATAAATCAGCTCAAAAAGTTAGAAATCAGCTTTATTTTCTTTCTTTGTTTATTGACTGAAACATGGTCTCAGTAGTGCTGTTTATTTACTGAATTGCAATATTTGCCTTTTTTAGAAGTTCTTCATAAATTTCGGTTATTAACCCCTTATCAGACATGGCAGCAAATATGTTCTCCCATTGTGTGGGTTGTCTTTTTCTTTTGTTAATGGTGTCTTTTGCTGTGCAAAACCTTTTTAGCTTGACATAGTTTATTTTATCCTTTATTTCACTTGCCTGTGGAGATAAATTGGCAGAAATATTGCTATGAGAGATATTGGAGAGTTTACTGCCTATGTATTCTTTCAAGATTTTTATGGTTTTGCAGCTTACATTTAAGTCTTTTGTACATATTGGATTTATTTTTGTGAATGCTGTAAGTTGGTGGTCAACAGAGCCAAATAGCAGTACAACAATTGAAATTTCTTTTGAGAGCCAAAATTTTTAAACTTAAACTATATAGGTAGGTACATTGTTATTAACTTAATTAGGATACTCCTAAACTGGCCTTTGCTAAACACTCAAGGGGCCAAAGAGCCACATGTGGCTCATGAGCCATGGCTTGCTGACCAAGTGTTTAGTTTCATTTCTTTTGTATGTACCTGTCCAGTTTTTCCAACACCATTTATTTAAGAGTCTGTCTTTACTCCATTGTATCCTATTGTCTCCTTTGTCAAATATCAGTTGACCATAAAGGTGTGGGCTTATTTCAGGGTTATTTGTTTTGATCCTTTATCTGTAGGCCTGTTTTTATATCAATACCAAGCTGGTTAAATTACAATGGCCTTGTAGTATACCTTGATATTGGGAAGTGTGATACCTCCCATTTTGTTCTTCATTTTCAAGATTGCTGAAGCTATCCGGATTTTTTTTGGTTCCATATAAAATTTTGGATAACTTTATTTGGATCTGTGAAGTATGCCACTGGTATTTTAATAGGAATTGCATTGAATCTATAGATTGCTTTGGGTAAAATAGACATTTTAATTAAGTTAATTATTTCTATCCATGAACATGATATATACTCCACTTGATTGTATCTTTCTTGATTTTTTTTCAGTCTCTTATAATTTTCTCACTACAGGTCTTTTACTTCCTTAGTTAAATTTATTCCTAGGTACGTTTGTTGTTGCAATAGTGAAAGTGATTATTTCCTTAATTTCTCTTTCTGATAGTTTGTTGTTGATGTATACAAATGCCACTGGTTTTTGAATATTAATTTTATATACTGTTATCAAATTTATTTATCAGGTCTAATAGTTTTTTGGCTAAGACTTTAAGGTTTTCTATGTATAGTATCATGTCATCAGGAAATAATGACAGTTTTGCTTCTTTTCCAATTTGGCTGTTTTTTTATTTCTTTTTCTAGTCTGATTACTGTGGCTAGGACTGTAGAACTATGTTAAATAAGAGGAGTAAAAGGGGCACCCCAGTCTTGTTCCTGATCTTAAAAGGGTTGATTTTAATTTTTGCCCATTGTAGTGTTGGCTGTTGGTTTGTTATAGATGGGCTTTATTATGTTGAGGTATTTTTTCTGTATACCCACTTTGCTCAAAGTTGTTATCATAAATAAGTATTAAATTTTATCAGATGCTTTTTTATTATCTATTGATATAATCATATATTTTAGCCTTTATTTTGTTTATGTGATGAATCAAATTTATTGATTTTCAAATATTGTGCCAGGCTTGCCTCTCCAAAATAAACCCCACTTGATTATGATGTATGGTATTTTTAATGTATTGTTGGATCCAGTTGCTAATTCCTTGTTGGGAATTTTAGCATCTATGTTCATCAGGTATATTGACCTAAAAAAAATTTTTGTTGTCATGTCTTTACTTGGTTTTGGAATAAGAATAATGTTTGCCTTATAATATAAGTTTGGAAGTTTTTCTTTGTTTTTGAAGTTGTTGGGGAATAACATTAGAAGGATAGGTGTTAGTTCTTCTTTGAATATTTGATTAAATTTGCTTGTAAAGCCATCCAGTACAGGACTTTTATTTGCTTTGAGTTTTTTGATAACTGTTTCAATTTTATTTGTTGTAATCAATCTGTTTAAGTTATCAGGTTCTTCCAAACTGAGCTTCGGAAGACTGTATATATCTAAGAACTTATCCATTTCACTTAGGTTGTCCAATTTTTTGGCATACAGATCTTCATAGTATTTTCTTACAATCCTTTGTATTTCTTCACTGTCAATTATAACTTTTTCACTTTTATATTTAATTTTATTTATTTGGGTCCTTTCTCTTTTTTCTTGATGAGTCTGGGTAGGTTCATCAATCTTGTTTACCTTTTTAAAGAACCAGCTCTTGGTTTCATTGATCATTTCTACTTTTTATTTAATTTTTTAGTTTCTATGTCATTTATTTCCATGCTGATCTTTATTATTTTCTTCCTTCTACTTCCTCTGGGCTTTAATGATGTTCTTTTTCTAGTTCTTATAGTTGTGGCATTAGGCTGTTTATTTATAAGAGCTTTTTTTTTTTTTTTTTTGCATTTTAATATATGCCTGTAAAAATCTGAACTTCCTTCTCAGGATTGATTTTACTGTGTACCATAGATTTTGAGTTGTTGTATGTTTATTTTCATTTGTTTCCATTTTTTTATTTCTTTTTAATCTCATTGTTAACACATTTGTTATTTAATAACATGCTATTTTGCCTCAAAGTGTTTGAGTGCTGTTCATTTTTTTCTATTGTAGTTGATTTCTAGTTTCATGCCATTGTAATCCGAGAAGATGCTTGAAATAATTTCAATCTTTTTAAAATTATTGAGCCTCGTTTTGTGTCCTAACATGTGGTCTTTTTAAAAAAATGTTCTATGAGCACTTGAAAAGAATGTATATTCTGCTGCTTTGGGGTGAAATATTCTAAAGATATCAATTAAATCCAGTTTACCTAGTGTGTCATATAAGGCTGCTGTTTCTTTGCTAATTTTCTGGAGGCTCTATTTATTGATTTTAGTGGAGTATTAACATCCCCTACTATTTTAGTAGTGCTGTTGATCTCATCCTTAATGCCCATCAAAATCGGCTTTATTTATTTAGGTGTTCCTATATAAGTTGCATATATATTTACAAGGGTTACAGCCTCCTGTTGGACTGCTACCCTTATCATTATGTAGTGACCTTCTTATCCCTTATAGCCTTATCTTTATAGCCTTTGTTTCAAAGGCTACTTTGTCATATATAAATATTGCTACCCCAGCTTTTTTTCACTTCCACTTGCAAAAAGTACTTTTTTTATTGCTTCACATTCAGTCTATGTGTATCTTTTGTTCTGAGATGGGTCTCTTGTGGACATAATATATACAAATCCTGTTTTCTTTGTGTGTGTGTGTGTGTGTGTGTGTGTGTGTGTGTGTGTGACAGAGACAGAGAGAGAGAGTGGGTGACAGGTAGGGACAGATAGACAAAAAGGGAGAGAAATGAGAAGCATCAATTCTTTGTTGCAGCACTTTAGTTGTTTATTGATTGCTTTCTCATATGTGCTTTGACCAAGGGTTACAACAAACCAAGTGACACAGACCAAATGACCCCTTGCTCAAGCCAGCATCTTAGAGTCCAAGCTTGTATTCTCTGCATCCCAGTCTGATGCTCTATCCACTATGCCACTGCTTAATCAGGCCCGGTCCTGTTTTCTTATCCATGCAGCTACCCTATGTCACTTAATTGTAGCATTTAATTCATTTACATTTAAGGTTATTTTTGATATGTATTTTTATTTATTGCCATTTTATTCTTTAAACCTACAATCCTCTTTCTCTTAATTGCTGTATTCCTTTGCTCTTTTTATAGCAGGCCGCTTAACATTTCTTGCAGTACTGGTTTGGTTGTTATGAACTCATTGAGTTCTTTTTTGTCTGGGAATTTTTTTTATTTTTTCTTCAATTTAAATGATAGCCTTGCTGGATAAAGTAGTCTTGATTGTACGTTATTGTTTTGCAACACTTTGTATATTTCTTGTCAATCCTTCAGACTTGAAGTGTTTTTATTTAGAATTCAGACATCATTCTTATGGGGGTTTGTCTGTAGGTAATTAATTGCTTTTTTTGCAGCTTTTTGTATTTTTCCTTTGTCTCTTAACTTTGGCATTTTAATTATGATGTATCTTGTTTTTAGGCTTCCTTGGATTCATCTTTAATGGGA